>NC_060139.1:1003356626-1003981626 GCF_021461385.2 Schistocerca piceifrons
CTGGAAAATCGCTGAGGCAATAGCAGCACGGCTGGTGAATGTGCGGCCACGGAGTGTGTCTTTCATCGTTGGAAAAAGCCAAAAGTCACTAGGAGCCAGGTCAGGTGAGTAGGGAGCATGGGGAATCACTTCAAAGTTGTTATTACGAAGAAACTGTTGCGTAACGTTAGCTCGATGTGCGGGTGCGTTGTCTTGGTGAAACAGCACACGCGTAGCCCTTCCCGGACGTTTTTGTTGCAGTGCAGGAAGGAATTTGTTCTTCAAAACATTTTCGTTGGATGCACCTGTTACCGTAGTGCCCTTTGGAACGCAATGGGATTACGCCCTCGCTGTCCCAGAACATGGACACCATCATTTTTTCAGCACTGGTGGGTACCCGAAATTTTTTTGGTGGCGGTGAATCTGTGTGCTTTCATTGAGCTGACCGGCGCTTTGTTTCTGGATTGAAAAATGGCATCCACGTCTCATCCATTGTCACAACCGACGAAAAGAAAGTCCCATTCATGCTGTCGTTGCGCGTCAACATTGCTTGGCAACACGGGCAGCCATGTGGTCGTCCGTCAGCATTCGTGGCATCCACCTGGATGACACTTTTCGCATTTTCAGGTCGTCATGCAGGATTGTGTGCACAGAACCCACAGAAATGCCAACTCTGGAGGCGATCTGTTCAACAGTCATTCGGCGATCCCCCAAAACAATTCTCTCCACTTTTTCGATCATGTCGTCAGACCGGCTTGTGCGAGCCCGAGGTTGTTTCGGTTTGTTGTCACACGATGTTCTGCCTTCATTAAACTGTCGCAGCCACAAACGCACTTTCGACACATCCATAACTCCATCACCACATGTCTCCTTCAACTGTCGATGAATATCAATTGGTTTCACACCACGCAAATTCAGAAAACGAATGATTGCACGCTGCTCAAGTAAGGAAAACGTCACCCTTTTAAGTATTTAAAACAGTTCTCATTCTCGCCGCTGGCGGTAAAATTCCTTTTGCTGTACGGTGCTGCCATCTCTGGGACGTATTGACAATGAACGCAGTCTCATTTTAAAACAGTGCGCATGTTTCTCTTTCCAGTCCTGAGAAAAAAAATCGGATGCACCTCGTAGTTTCCGTCAGTCACGAAATCTTTGCTTAGTCTGCATAACCTGGGTTTGAATCCATATGCAGAAGGAGACGGTTCGTCGTGTCATTCGAAGTTCATACAGTAATTAATACAGCAAAAAAAGCTGCAACGTAAGTGGTGAAAAGTAAAGTAAAAGAGAGATAGTGAACATACACTTATGGTGGGGCAGTATTCTCCTTTAGTGTAAGTGAACTATGTTCACTTCTGAGATGTATCAGCCAACTGAAACTTCTCAGGAATTAAAATCTAAGTACCGTGCCATCTGTTCTGTGGGGTCTCCTGTGTTGAAGCAAGCACTCATCAGATGAGCCTCTTTCTGACAGCAGCGGAGCAGCGTGGTCAATAGAGCTTTTGTAAGCTTCTTTTTTTTTTTTTTTTTTTTGTAACTATGGGACTTAACTTCTAAGGTCATCAGTCCCCTTAGAACTACTTAAACCTAACTAACAGTCACATCCATGCCCGAGGCAGGATTCGAACCTGCGACTGTAGCGGTCGCGCGGTTCCAGACTGTAACACCTAGAACCGCACGGCTCTGAGCTCTTCACTGGCTGCTCCGATGTGGTGGATATGCTGTGAATGTACGCGAAGAAGGGTTAGTGCACTTTGGGAATTGCTGGAGATGAAACTAAACTTAAAAACTAAACTGTGAGATCCTACTTTCAAAAAAAAAAAAATAATTAAAATATTTATTTCGTTATTACTGCCACATTTTAGTAAGAAAGTCAACTATAAAACATGTTGCAGTGGTGCAAGTTTCATAAAACAAACATAGTGCTACATGTTACTTCTACGTTTACATTATGAATTAAGAAAATATTTCACTAATAAAGTCATGTGTCTCCATTACGGAACCCATAAAACGTACAGAAAGTTAGAAGAAAGAATAGCTGGATGGGAACTCTTATTGGTCATCCCCCCCCCCCCCCAAAAAAAAGAAAACTAAATCATTGAAGAAAGTCAAAGAACCACTATCACTGCTTGAAATCTGCGCATTTGTTATAAGTTTTGAGTCTACCTGATTACTCACGTATATTTCAGTTTCATAGAAAATATCAAATACTATAACATTATTTCCAATGTGCAAAATGGACATGTTGTTTCCCGGTGCTTTTAAGCTGATGTTGGTTCTTCCACTGCTTGCGTATCCATGTTCACGAAATCTAAGAGGGTAAGTCAGTTATTATCCACAAAGTAGTTATAAAACTTTATTGTAATGAAATATGAAACCTACAAGAAAATCATTTTCGGCATAGCCTCCTTGCGTTTCAACGCACTTGGTCCATCGCTGTACAACCTTCTGGATGCCCTCCTAAAAGAACGTTCTCGGCTGAGCTGCGAGCCAGGAATGCACCGTTTCTTTCACTGCTTCGTGCCAGGCAAATCGAGGGCCCCTTAATGCCTGTTCGAGTGGACCAAACAAGTGATGGAAGTGATCGGGACTATATGGAGAATGATCCAGTTTCTGGAGCGTTTCAGCAGTGTGGGCAACACTATGCAGATGTGCACTGTAATGCAACAACACAACAAATCTTGACAGCAATCCTCGGCGTTTGCTTCGAATTGCGGGCTTTAGCCTGGCAGTAAGCATCTCACTGTAACGTACACTGTTTATTGTTGTGCCCCTTTCCCCACAATGTTCCAGTACTGGACCTTGTGCGTCCCAAAAAACCGTAAGCATCAGTATTCCTGATGACAGCTGGGTATTGAACTTTTTCTTGCACGGTGAATTTGGATGTTTTCATTCCATACTCCGCCGTTTACTTTCCGGCTCATAATGATGGATCCATGTTTCGCCACCAGTAATGACCCTGTATACGAAGTTGTCAATTTCGTTACCATAGCGATCAAAATGTTTTTTGCAGATGTCCAAGAGCATTTGTCTATGCAACTGTGTAAGTTGTTTTGGGACCCACCTTGCACAAACTTTATGAAACCAAAGTCAGTTGTGGATCATTTCGTAGGCAGAACCTTGACTGATTTGCAGATGATGTGCCACTTTGTCAATAGTTAATAGTCTGTGTAAGGGAAACATTTCACATGAACGCTCAATGGTTTCTTCATTTGTGGCGGTAAACGGTCGTCCGGCTCCTTCATCGTGCGTAACACTTGTACGACCATTTCGGAATTTTTCAATCCTTTAGTAGACACTCCGTTGAGGCAAAACGCTGTTCATGTAGTGTACCTAAAGTCTGCAATGAATTTCGGTCCCTTACATTCCTTCCGACCACGAAAAACAGACCACTGAACGTTATTCTTCTTTGGAGCAAATAGACAGCGAAGCAGCCATGATTAAAATCACGGCAGCGATAATGTAGGTAACCTAGCAGCTTGAAAATTGCAAAAATATAACAACAAATTAACAAAGCATGCGTCATCAACGTAATACGACAATACTACAAAAATAAACAAAAATATAACTAAATTGCGGATTAATAATTGACTTACCCTCGTACTGTGAAATCCCCTTCCAGTTTGCCCGATATACTATTTCTTAGATGAACTGCAGAAGGTACGCGTGGTCTAGGGGTAGCGTCTTTGATTAATAATGAAAGCATCTTCGGTCCCAGGTTCGATACCCGCCACTGCCTAAATTTTGATACATAATCAGCACTTCCAGCATAAGAAGTCAGCCTCATTCTGCCAACGGCCTTGTCAAAGAGGACAGAGGAGCGGATAGAGGTTCAGGGTACTCTCTTGTCACAGGGGTGGGAAATTGCCCCTAAAGGTGGAAGAATCAGCAATGATCAACGACATGAGGGTGCAGAAGGCAATGGAAACCACTGCATTAAAGACACGTAACGTGTACCCACAGGACATGTGGCCTGTAATTGAAGAAGTGTCATGATGATCTCTCCATTGGCAAAATATTCCGGAATAGTCCCCCATTCGGATCTCCGGGAGGGGACTGCCAAGGGCGAGGTTACCATGAGAAAAAGATTGAATAATCAACGAAAGGATAACGTTCTACGAGTCGGGGCGTGGAATGTCAGAAGCTTGAACGTGGTAGGGAAATTAGAAAATCCGAAAAGGGAAATGCAAAGGCTCAATCTAGATATAGTAGGGGTCAGTGAAGTGAAGTGGAAGGAAGACAAGGATTTCTGGTCAGATGAGTATCGGGTAATATTAACAGCAGCAGAAAATGGTATAACAGGTGTAGGATTCGTTATGAATAGGAAGGTAGGGCAGAGGGTGTATTACTGTGAACAGTTCAATGACCGGGTTATTCTAATCAGAATCGACACCAGACCAACGACAACGATAGTTCAGGTATACATGCCGAGGTCGCAAGCTGAAGATGAACAGATAGAGAAAGTGTATGAGGATATTGAAAGGGTAATGCAGTATGTAAAGGGGGACGAAATTCTAATAGTCATGAGCGACTGGAATGCAGTTGTAGGGGAAGGAGTAGAAGAAAAAGTTACAGGAGAATATGGGCTTGGGACAAGGAATGAAAGAGGAGAGAGACTAATTGAGTTCTGTAACGAGTTTCAGCTAGTAATAGCGAATACCCAGTTCAAGAATCACAAGAGGAGCAGGTATACTTGGAAAAGGCCGGGAGATACGGGAAGATTACAATTAGATTACATCATGGTCAGACAGAGATTCCGAAATGTGATACTAGATTGTAAGGCGTACCCAGGAGCAGATATGGACTCAGATCACAATATAGTAGTGATGAAGAGTAGGTTAAGTTCAAGACATCAGTCAGGAAGAATCAATACCCAAAGAAGTGGGATACGGAAGTACTAAGGAATGACGAGGTACGTTTAAAGTTCTCTAACGCTATAGATACAGCAATAAGGAATAGCCCAGTAGGCAGTACAGTTGAAGAGGAATGGACATCTCTAAAAAGGGCCATTACAGATGTTGGGAAGGAAAACATAGGTACAAAGAAGGTAGCTGCGAAGAAACCATGGGTAACAGAAGAAATACTTCAGTTGATTGATGAAAGGAGGAAGTACAAACATGTTACGGGAAAATCAGGAATACAGAAATACAAGTCACTGAGGAATGAAATAAATAGGAAGTGCAGGGAAGCTAAGACGAAATGGCTGCAGGAAAAATGTGAAGACATCGAAAAAGATATGATTGTTGGAAGGACAGACTCAGCATACAGGAAAGTCAGGACAACTTTTGATGACATTAAAAGCAACGGTGGTAACATTAAAAGTGCAACGGGAATTTCACTGTTAAATGCAGAGGAGAGAGCAGATAGGTCTAAAGAATACACTGAAAGCCTCTATGAGGGTGAAGATTTGTCTGATGTGATAGAAGAAGAAACAGGAGTCGATTTAGAAGAGATAGGGTATCCAGTATTAGAATCGTAATTTAAAAGAGCTTTGGGAGGACTTACGGTCAAATAAGGCAGAAGGGATAGATAACATTCCATCAGAATTTCTAAAATCATTGGGGGAAGTGGCAACAATACGACTATTCACGTTGGTGTGTAGAATATATGAGTCTGGCGACATACCATCTGACTTTCGGAAAAGCATCATCCACACAATTCCGAAGACGGCAAGAGCTGACAAGTGCGAGAATTATCGCACAATCAGCTTAACAGCTCATGCATCGAAGCTGCTTACAAGAATAATATACAGAAGAATGGAAAAGAAAATTGAGAATGCGCTAGGTGACGATCAGTTTGGCTTTAGGAAAAGTAAAGGGACGAGAGAGGCAATGCTGACGTTACGGCTAATAAGATTTGTCGACCTGGAAAAAGCGTTCGACAATATAAAATGGTGCAAGCTGTTCGAGATTCTGAAAAAAGTTGGGGTAAGCTATAGGGAGAGACGGGTCATATACAATATGTACAACAACCAAGAGGGAATAATAAGAGTGGACGATCATGAACGAAGTGCTCGTATTAAGAAGGGTGTAAGACAAGGCTGTAGCCTTTCGTCCCTACTCTTCAATCTGTACATCGAGGAAGCAATGATGGAAATAAAAGGAAGGTTCAGGAGTGGAATAAAAATACAAGGTGAAAGGATATCAATGATACGATTCGCTGATGACGTTGCTATCAAATGGCTCTGAGCACTATGGGACTTAACATTTATGGTCATCAGTCCGACATTGCTATCCTGAGTGAAAGTGAAGAAGAGTTAAATGATCTGCTCAACGGAATGAACAGTCTAATGAGTACACAGTATGGTTTGAGAGTAAATCGGAGAAAGACGAAGGTAATGAGAAGTAGTAGAAAAGAGAACAGCGAGAAACTTAACATCAGGACTGATGGCCACGAAGTCAATGAAGTTAAGGAATTCTGCTACCTAGGCAGTAAAATAACCAATGACGGACGGAAAGGGGAGGACATCAAAAGCAGACTCGCTATGGCATAAAAAGGCATTTCTGGCCAAGAGAAGTGTACTAATATCAAATACCGGCCTTAATTTGAGGAAGAAATTTCTGAAGATTTACGTCTGGAGTACAGCATTGTATGGTAGTGAAACATGGGCTGTGGGAAAACCAGAACAGAAGATAATCGAAGCATTTGAGATGTGGTGCTATAGACGAATGTTGAAAATTAGGTGGACTGATAAGGTAAGGAATGAGGAGGTTCTATGCAGAATCGCAGAGGAAAGGAATATGTGGAAAACACTGATAAGGAGAAGGGACAGGATGATAGGACATTTGCTAAGACATGAGGGAATGACTTCCATGGTACTAGAGGGAGCTGTAGAGGGCAAAAACTGTAGAGGAAGACAGAGATTGGAAACGTCAAGCAAATAATTGAGGACGTATGTTGCAAGTGCTACTCTGAGATGAAGAGGTTAGCACAGGAAAGGAATTCGTGGCGGGCCGCATCAAACCAATCAGTAGACTGATGACCAAAAAAAAAAAAAAAAAAAAAAAAAGAACTGCAGAAAATCATATAAATTCGGTGTTTTTCTAAGTTATGTCACAGCAATTTAACAAGTTTGTTATTCGTTTGAAATCCCACTGTAATGTAACATTTGCAGAAGATATCTGTTAAGGTATTTCCATTCTGTGAACTCACCTGCCACCCGAGGTTTTTCCAGTTATTTTAACGTCTTATTTGCTCCCCGATATTAAAATGAGGTGGATGAAGCCAAAAAACCACTCTGTAGTGTTCGGTAAGCAAAATTAAAAACAGCACTTTCAGTTATAGAGAGACTATTTTGCAATGACTGAATAGAATTGTGTAATGTGAGCTATTTTATTTATGGTTAGAAAGCTATGGTGGAGCTTAAACTACTGGAATATTTACTGAATAAATTATATGGGAAGTGCGTGCGAGAAAACATCGATAGAAAGGCTGTAGCTTTTGGAGATGGGTAGGGTTTTGTAGCTAAGCATGGATTATAGGACTGGGACCCACATTTTATGTATAGAAGTGTAGCGTATGTTACAATTGTTAGCATGAGGCAAGCTGAGAGATGAATTAGTATTTAGAGAGGAGCAAGTGATTAGAATTGGAAAAGAGATGAATGAAGATGTGATGAAGATGGAATGACTTGATTTCATTGCAACAACAGGCACAACTCCTCCTTCAGTGTACACAAATTGAGCTATAAAAATGGTTCAAATGGCTCTGAGCACTATGGGACTCAACTGCTGAGGTCATTAGTCCCCTAGAACTTAGAACTAGTTAAACCTAACTAACCTAAGGACATCACAAACATCCATGCCCGAGGCAGGATTCGAACCTGCGACCGTAGCGGTCTTGCGGTTCCAGACTACAGTGCCTTTAACCGCACGGCCACTTCGGCCGGCAATTGAGCTATAATGATGTGCATATCTGAGGTGGTGCGACTAATTCATCAGATGACATTCAAGTCACAAATAGGGCGCCTTTGTGAAAGTCGTTAAATGATTTATTAGCGATAGTAAAAGTTTCGAGATCTACGCAGTGCTTGTATAGGTTAAAACATATGGAACGAGAATCTCGTAGACGGCCGGTATGGCCGAGCGGTTCTATGAGCTTCAGTCTGGAACCACGCGACAGCTACGGTCATAGGTTCGAATCCTGCCTTGGGCATGGATGTGTGTGCTGTCCTTAGGTTAGTTAGGTTTAAGTAGTTATAAGTTCAAGGGACTGATAACTTCAGATGTTAAGTCCTATAGTGCTCAGAGCCATTTGAACGTTTTTTGACAATCTCGTATGAATCAATTCTAATTTGATCCAGGTATTTTAATTATTTAATGCTGTTAATTACATGTATTTATACTACCAGTCAGATATACTGAGAGCAGAAAGTTCTGGTGGTTTCTGGTGCATTTAAGTACCGGCACTGTAATAAGATTTATGGATCGGGTGAGAGATATGGAAAGTAGGAAGTAATAGGAAGATGCGATTTAGTACCCGTTGAAGCCCTCGTTGAATACACTTTTCAACACACGAGCTTACCTTTATATTTTCTTGATCTTTTTACCACAAGTGAGTGCTTCTAAGGAGGGCTCCTGGCTGTTCACCGTGGGATCATTCCGGCACAGAATACTTGCCTGAAGCAGGAGATGGCTAGTTGTTCGGCTTTAAGCCGCTTTGGGGCGATAGGCATGTTTGTGGTAGCGGCAGCGGCACCGAACGCAGTCAGCATGCATTCCGATGGATTGCAATCTCCTCCATACACGAACTGCAAAGCTCTGGGTACCATTCGAGGTACCTGCTCCATCACTGCCGAGCCCTTAGTACAGACAAACATGACTATTATGCACGTCACACACAGGCGGTTTCGTAGTTACCTTGGAGTAGGCAGTCGGTCGGTTGGGACAGAGCAGCGAGGAAGTCTGAGAGATTGTAGGCCACTCTCACTTCTGACTTGGTGTAGGGAATACGATCTACGGCGATTTGACTTCATACATTGTGATGAAATAGTGGGCAGCAGTTATGGTCCTGTTTCCCTGCTCTAGAGAAAGAAATACAGTAAGCTTTACCTGCGTTCAAAGGAATAGGATGCCGACTTAAACGACTGCAGCAAAAGCACGGCGTTGGTGGGGCGACAATCGCGCGTTTTTTCTGGAGAACGATGAAGAGACATTTCCAGACGGCCCAATGCTTCGGTCGTAACGTGCAGAAACGCATTAAGCTTGGCGCCACGAACTGGGGCAGACGTCCAGGTATACAGCCTAGCCCCGAAACGTCGCCAACAGCGCATTGTAGGCCTTGTTAGCGAGCAAGCCACCAAAAGAAATGTAAACGTTCTGCAAATTTCCATGGGACAAGAAAACTGGCGCCAAGACGTGCAGACTCTCTTTCAAAACATGTTTTGTCAATGCTAGTTTACGGCCGTTCTTTGCAAACTTTGAAGTGGACGCGACAGGGGTGACAACAAGCTGTTTATGGAGGGCTGTGCTTCCACCCTTTATTGCGTTAGTAAAAGACAATGCAAACAAGTGCGAAAGAGGCCGCGAAGATGATTTTTTTTCCGTTTTCTGCACATTAACTGTAAGTGCCTGTTTGGTCAAATCGGTTTACAGTGCAAAGACCATTCACCAAGCTTAGAATGCCGGGCTCCAGCACGTGATTGGCTTGTGCGAAATTGGAGGAAGTCAAAAATGAGAAAAGTGCCTTTTGAACTGAGCTGAGGAGGCAACACAGAGAAGGGGAGATCGGCACTCTTGTACAAGTCTCTTGTACTGGTGCTTCGCTAGTAAAGAACTGCAGGTCTCTACATAAACAGTGAGACTAGGTGCGACTTACGGCCTGTGCCAATCACCATCTGAACCAACAGAGGTCACAAAGAGTGGCGCGTGGGTGTACTTATTTGTCTTGAGTCGGCCGTCAAAACATTTGACGTATTCCGACACGCACAGACGTGGCACGGAGTAAATTGGTTTGGCAGACCATCAAATGGGTCCACCTGCACACAGGAATCCATCGGGGTTTCAGAGGCTCTTAGGGAAGTACCTGCATTCTGAGTTAATCAACCGCGAGACCGCATACTTTCATTTTTTGGGAATGCCTATTTAATAACAGATTTCTGCCGTCCATGACTTCAGTCGCCGAATGCATCGTAGTGTGCCACCTTGACCAGTAGGAAGGTAAAGTATTTGCTGCTGTGACGTAGGGCTAAATATCTATTTCTCAGCTCCTGTTCTTTCGAACCATATTTTTCCTTTTTTTTGTATGGTAGATTATAAATGCTTGGTGGTAGCGTAGTTTGATGCCATAACCTGGATTTACGTGTATGAAGTGAGATAAAGCGAGTAGTGTCGTGTGTCGATCCCCAGCAGATCATTTTGTCCACCATAGATCCCATTTTAGTAAGGCTTCTGTTAAATAAATATTTTGTTGTATGATGATTCTTTAATAATTTTGTTGTCTTATCTTGTTTAAGATCAATAAATCGATTGTGAATTAGACTACAACTTCTCCCTGAGTTCTGATTGACAGTTCCTTCGCATTTTTATGGCAGTCAAGATCAGAAACATAAGGAGTAGTTTTTTCACTTGGTGTCCACTGCGTGGATCTTTATTCCATTAACAGTAATCGTCTTTCAAATCTCCGAGGTGAGGTCATTAGCGTAGTGTTCCACAGTGTGTTTCCCTTCGCCATGTTGATGCTGTCTGGTACCACGTGTAGTTCGACAGACTTTGGTGTTGTTCAAATTTTTGAGTGTCTTTGTGCCTTGGTTTTTTTTAGAAGCCAATTTTGAAGACATAGTGCTGCTGATATTTTTCCCTTGCCGTGCCGTTGTTCGGAGGAAGGGAATTGATTAGGTTGTTGGTCGGCCTTTCAGTCGTCCCTGGGTTGCGTTACCATCTGATTATTTGATCTTAGTTTTGGCTACCTGTCATACCTAACCTTACGTTACAGTTACCTCCTCAGGCCGACCCTTGGAACATTTCTGAGCACCACTATTCTGTTGTTTTTAGATTGTGATATTCTTTTGTCCCAAGTACTGTGCGAGGCCTTCAGCTGTCTATTAATTTAGTTTGTTTTAATTTTAAAATAAGGCCTGCAGCCGACTTTAATTAAGGTTTGAAAACAAAATTGTTGAAAACTCATTTTAAAAAGGAATATTTTGCTGTTTCAAATTTTTTTTATTCAGGGCTTAAGCCTTCAGTTCTTCAATGTCCAGTGTGTGGCCTTCAGCCATGTATTTATGTATTTTTTTCTTTTGGTTAACTAAGGCCTTCAGCCACGTGTATTCAATAAAGAAATTTTAATAACTTGTGTTCTGACCTTCAGTCGTATTGGTTTGGAATCCTTTTAATGGCATGTGTGATTAAGCGTTTTTAGGAAAATAAAGTTTGCGTGTTTTGTCCAGCTAACAGCAACTGATTTGGGCCCCTTTCAACAACCCGATCCACTCTGTCCTGCGAAATCAGATTTCACTCTACTTGTATCAGACATTACCGACTGTTTGAGAAGGATATTACTGAGGCGGTAGGTATGGAACACAGCACTGTACGGAAGTGAATCATGGATAATGAGGAAACGGTAGAAGAAAAGATTCAAAACGTCTGAGATGTGGTTCTGTAGAAAAAAGTTGAAAATTAGATGAACAGATCAGGTAAGAACTTTGGGAATTTTGTGGAGAGTGCTGTTAAAGGTCTCTATATGAGCCATTTGATGATGTTTGCTTGAAATTTTACTTCGTTTTCTGTGACATTAGCACCTTATACTTTCGCTGCATGTAATAAGTCATGCCAAGAGAAAGCGTAAGCAGCTGGATATGTCCTTATTAGACCCAACTACATACAGTCTCTGGATTTATATTTGTTCTCTGTTTTACACATGTATATATCGACTTATTTAAGTAGCTGTGATTCCTCTACCTTCCCAACACTTGATTACGCTCTCTTATTGCATCACTCCCACCCCTTCATTCCCATTCCTCAATTTGTTTAACAATAGAGTAAATGAATGCGTCTGTGTATTGGGGTCTCATAATGGTTGGTGGCAGGTAAAACTGTTTTCCGCTACATGGCAATTTCGCCAAATTTGTGTAAACTTAGAGAGAGGCAAAGGTAAGTTGTGGAGCAACGCTGGCGACAGCGTATTCTGCATTGTTACCAAATGTATTCAAGACAGCGGATTCTAAATGGTGGCTATAGATGTGGCAACATTGCAGTGACGTCATGGCAGGAAGTTCAAAGTTTGGCAGTAAAATAGATCAACTGGGGTGCTTCCACTAACCTAACCCCATCCCTCACCTCCCATTCCCCCTTCCCCTCCCCCATCTGGGAACTGGCAGGGAAAAGGACTCAGTCGCTACAGAGTTGCTGCATATGACAGACATATGTATGCTTTGTTTACTTAGACAAGCCCCTGTCCCATTCCCTCCTCTCCCCCATCTAGAAATTGGCCATAAAGGGACTCAATGTGTGCTGGGCTGCTGCATAGGATGGATGTAAATCTTCATTTTGTGTGCACTGTCTATTTAAACAATTTGAGTTGTCACAGGCAGTAGGTCCATCCAAGAGGTCTAGAATACAACTGACCTAGTTCACAACACCACCACCAGAGGGTGCTCTTGGGGCGCCCCCTCTCCCCACCTGTTATGTAATTCAAGATGGTGAACTGGGGAGAAATGGCGGGAATTTCGGTCAATCTGTTCCTAGGTGCTGCACAGACAGGACAGATCTGATTGTGTATCCTCTGTTCAATAGACGAGATGTCTCTGCTGGAGAAAGAGGAGTTTAATGGGTATATTAGCTGTAACTATGCAGTTGAGGACTGTGAAGATAGCAGTGATATTTGGTGAAGATGAATAGGCTTCATCAAATAATGAAGATGCATCACAATGAGCCTAAGTTACACTTCGCAACTCATGCTGACAAATGCGTAGGCTGTAACTGTAGATCATCCGATAAAAGTCCAGTCAGCCTTCCAAAGCGCAGGAGGCAAGACGTTCACCCCAGAGTCTCCACGTCCACAGGAAGAGAAACAACTCACTGGGCTCAGGGCACCCCATGTGGTAGCTGCAAGAATGGCCCCGTACTTCCAGTCACGTTGGAAATACCATCAGCCTTCCTCCTATCCATCCTCGGTGTATGGATACCCATCGTCACAGAACAGGAACTGCTTTGGCGGTTATTAAATCTGGTTTTTACGGAATGTGCGGAACACTGTCTCTTACATAACTCGAAGATATCACAGGAAGTAAATTTACCACTGCACAAAGAGGAAGAGAGAGCTCTCCAGGTGACTCAAGAATATTTAAACAATTAACAATAAAATAACTCCAAAAATAGGACGCTCACCGCTTTTCGATACTTAGCTGCTTGTTTGAGGGTACTGCCAGAGAGAGTAAAATTTATGAGTGCTACTCTTGCTGTAGTGACTATTGCTTTTTGAAACGGTGAGTGGACTTAGTTTGCATTTGCTGCTGCTGGAGTGAGGGATGTTATTTTCCTCACTTCTCGAAGCACACTCTGGTTTCAAAGCAGAGACGTGAAAACCAGAACAATTACACAAACAGATTTCGAATCACTGTCCTATAGGCTACAAAAACGGCTGGAATTTTTTCGCTTGGTTTTCGATGACCTACAGCTCGTGGTCTGGCAATGCTCTAAAGCTACAACAGCGGGAGAGGGACAGAATCCGCCTCTCTAAACCAGAGGAGTCTCAGAACACTCAAACAGACAAGCCATCAAGTAATCAAACGTCACGGAGCTTTCCATAGAAACCGCGCCCCCGCCTTCTTCGAACCAGTCTGTAGATTCTTCTATGCCTCGCCCAAAGGATGTTTTGTGACTCTCAGACATCATGGAGCATCTTCTGAATGGAGCATTCTGATTTGTTCTTACTGAATTTGCCCACCAAACTGCTACATCTATCGGTGTAGGAGCACTGACTGCCATTTTATGCAGACGGACCATTTACGAGAGTTTCAGTGGCAAAATTTTTTACAGATCGAAAAAAATACAGCACTCATACTGCACAGGCAGTTAAACCCTGCAAAAGTGGTCAACACATCATGAAATACGGAAACTATCGCTAAAGACACTTACTCAGTTACACTGCTCTGATAGCGTTGAAGAAAAAAAAAATGGCTCTGAGCACTATGGGTCTTAACTTCTGAGGTCATCACTCCCCTAGAACTTAGAACAACTTAAACCTAACTAACCTAAGGACATCACACACATCCATGCCCGCGGCAGGATTAGAACCTGCGACCGTAACGGTCGCGCGGTTCCAGACTGTAGCGCCTAGAACCGCTCGGCCACCCTGGCCGGCTGTTGAAGAAAGCCTAAATTTTTCAACGTGAAACAGATCTCCTAATTGGCTGTATCACCACTTACCATATCGATATAGTAAACGCGGTTCATTTACTGCACCATAAAATATCATCACTTCCGTCACAAGGTATTCTTACTTATACCGCGGAGCCAGACAGGTCCCAAAAATATATATAAGCACATGCACCATATACAGTCCTCGCAGCACTAGATATTTCCCAAGAGGTCGTTCGGTCATCCATAGTGGCGAATGGTCACTAGTCAGTAATCCCCGCACACGCTTCTCCAATGTGCGAGTTCCAGTAGCATACAGGAGTTACTCTCTGAACTGGTGTACAAAGGCTGGACTGGTTCCCCTCGGAACAAAGGAATTACTGTTCCTGGCCCCAATCTACTTGCTTGCTTGTTGCCTTGCTTTCTACAGCCACCTCCAGCCTCTGGCATTAGAAGAACATATGTATTTTCACATGGTTTGCCAGAATGTCATACCATTTACGCAATAGTTCCCGATATCAAGCACTTAGCAGTATGCTACCAATCGCTTGTACAGTATAATTACGAAGATAAAGTGTGGAAATTATATCTCTAGAAACCCAAATCTTAATCAAGGCGCAGCAAGGTTGGAGATACTGAGAAACTAGAAACTTACCTCGTCTGCAAAGATATGTACGTTAAAACTTAAAAAAAATATTTCAAACTCGTAGTCCCAGTCGTACTTTTTAGCGAATATCGATGTCAACGATGGACAGATTCCAAATCATCCTTCTACTTCACAAAGCCAACAAAGGTTTTTTCATGTCTAGAGAACCAGCAAACGTGTCTTTCACGTGTTTTTCACCATCTAGATGCACACAACACACATCACAACCGATGTTTTCTTAACCAAATGAAGATGGGAAATGTGTAGAAGCAGTCAGCTGGTCAATCTGTAGTAGCTGGGTGAAGGGGGGAGGGGGGTGAGGGGGGGGATAACTGTCCACCGCAAACACACTACCTATTGAATCTTCTCAAATGTCAAAATAGTTAAGGCTTTCTTGGCCGCTTGTTGACAAACTGCCTATTGGCTTCTGTCTCGGGTTCTTCGGCCGACGTTCATCTGATGATTTTACTGACGTTTCGCCAGCACGAGTGGCTGGCATTGTCAAAGCTTCACCCTCCATTGCCGGTGGTGAACTGGAGCCGAGCTCGTGGCCGCAGACTATATGTACCTGGATCGCCAACGTCCGAGGTCTTCTCTGCGGTCATTTCCGGTGCGGTTATCCTCTTGCTACCTGCGACGGTCGTTCGCTGGAGTACGGAAAGCAAGGATCAGTTTGCCTTAAGGCTTTCCTCTTTCTTGTTGAAAATGTGCGCCTGTTTTTGTATTTCTACAGCTTCTATGAACAAGCGCGGGTGATAGTGCTTCTCTACAGATAGAAATTTCGTGTCGGCAAATTTTATTACGTGGTCGGTCTCACTCAGTGTGTGCTCTGCCACGGCCGATTTCTCCACCTGCCCCCACCTGCAATGGTGCCTATGTTCTTTGATCCTGGTGTTGATCGATCGTCCAGTCATTCCGACATAAACTTTTCCGCATGTGCATGGTATACGGTATATTCCCGACATTGCAAGTGGGTCCCTTTTCTCCTTTGCCGATCTAAGACACTCTTTGACCTTCCTTGTCGGTTTGAAAATCTTCTTTACGCCATGTTTGTGCAATATACGGCCGATGCTGTCCGTCACTCTGGGAATATATGGAAGAAAGTCCGTACCCGACATTTCTTTTTCTGATACCTTACTTCGCCGAGTGTTTGGTTCTGTTACACTTCTAATATAATTTGTGAAGTACCCATTCCTCCTCAGAACACTTTCCAGGTGTTGCATTTCGCGTATGAGGTGCTGAGGCTCACATATTCGTCCTGCTCGGGTTACGAGCGTATTAATCAAGCCTTTTTTCTGGCTCGGGTGGTGGTTTGATAGCTTGTGCAGGTATCGGTCCGTGTGTGTCGGTTTTCGATACATGATGTGTCCCAGGTTTTCGCCATCCCTTGTGAGAAACATATCTAGAAATGGAAGTTTTTTGTCCTTTTCTACTTCCATGGTAAAGTTTATGTTGGCATGGAGGCTGCTCTAGTGTCTTAGGAAGTCACCGAGCTGTTCTTCACCATGCCCCCATACAACGAAAGTATCATCGACGTATCTGTACCACACCTAAGTCCAGTGGTGCCCAACTTCTTCATGGAACAATTCGAAACACAGGCCCTGGACTTGGAGACTTGCAAATGCTTAAGAAAAACAAAATGGCTCTGAGCACTATAGGACTTAACATCTATGGTCATCAGTCCCCTAGAACTTAGAACTACATAAACCTAACTAAGGACATCAGATATCACACAACACCCAGTCAGCACGAGGACAAATGCTTAAGAATTAACAAAGAATGGATATGCAACGCAGCCATATGTCTACATTCTAAATGGTACTCGCACATTAATGTAGGGGTTATTTAGAGATGATACAGAAAATGCAAAGCATGCTGCCGTGTCACTGGTCGGCGTTCAAATTACGTTAAAATTGCCAAAATTGATCGCACTACAAACTGTAACGCTTACTACAGTATACAGAAAGTGTCTTCTCCATCGCATCTGTCCACTGGTACGCTGTAGATTACCATGTAATGACAGACTTCCATCACTTGTTTGACGTGGAGAAAGAGCTTTGGTGGAGGCAACACCTCCCAGGGATAGCTAACACCGAAACAGTTATCTTGTAAATGACTGCAATGTGAGTCGTCAGTCAAAGCGGAACACCAAGCCTTCGGCTACCCTGTCACCGTGAAAGATGAGTTTAAATGTAGAGGTCAACCACCTTTGGGTAACTGTTTGGAAATGCTCCACAACGCCACAAAGCTCTTCCAGCTTCCATATGTTGTGATGCTTTCTGCATTTTTGTCAACAAAAAATACCATCCCAGTCTTTCATTACAATCATCCTGTGGAAGCAGGAGCGTAATTTATACCGTGCATTGTCCAGTTTTCTGTCAGATCAAATGGGCCAAAACGTGTTAGTGTCAGTTTAGAACTTGACACAGATGTGGAGGTTGTGGTGGAAAAAAAATATGGTGCTGCACAAGGCTGTAGTCATACTTTGCACAGCCATGTTACAGCAGGAGAAAAACAGTGTGAAACTTACTGGCAGATTAAAACTGTGTGCCGCACCGAGACTCGAACTCGGAACCTTTGCCTTTCGCGGGCAACTGCTCTACCAACTGAGCTACATAAGCACGACTCACAGCCCGTCCTCACAGCTTTACTTCTGCCAGTACCTCGTCTCCTAACTTCCAAACTTTACAGAAGCTCTCCTGCGAACCTGCAGAACTAGCACTCCTGAGAGAAAGGATATTGCGGAGACATGGCTTAGCCACACCCTGGGGGATGTTTCCAGACTGAGATTGTCACTCTACAGCGGAGTGTGCACTGATATGAAACTTACTGGCAGATTAAAACTGTGTGCCGGACCGAGACAAGAACTCGGGACCTTTTCCTTTCGCGGGCAACTGCTCTGCCAACTGAGCTACCCAAGCACGACTCGTTCCCCGTCCTCACAGGTTTCCTTCTGCCAGTACCTCGTCTCCTACCCTCCAAACTTTACATAAGCTCTCCTGCGAACCTGCGGAACTAGCACTCGTGAAAGAAAGGATATTGCGGAGACATGGCTTAGCCACACCCTTGGGGAGGTTTCCAGAATGAGATTTTCGCTTTGCAGAGGAGTGTGTGCTGATGTGAATCTTCCTGGCAGATTAAAACTGTGTGCCGGACCGAGACTCGAACTCGGGACCTTTTCATTTCGCGGGCAAGTGCTCTACCAACTTTTTTTTTTTTTGGGGTGAGGGCCGTCTTCTTTCTCCCTTTCAACCCATCCTTACTCTCGACAGAAGTTGTCTTCTCGGCCTGGCTTCATCGCCATTAAAAGAAATTGTTCTTCTTCACGATGAAATAAAATACTTCTTCTGTAAAGAAAAGAAACTTGTTTTCCTTTAAATCATTCCCCTGCGTAATGTTCCTCTTCACGACGAAATAAAAAGACTTCTTCTGTATAGAAAAGAATAGTATTTTCCTTGAAAACATTCCCCTGCTCGTCCTCCAACAAGGTGGCACTGACTCGGCTGACACGCGATCCTCAAAACTCGTCTTCTCGAAATTAATAAGCCTTCACTTTATATACCCCAAGCATTAAAGCTTGGCCCTGTTCGGTAAGTGATCCTGTCTTTTTCGCCCAGGTTTCCTTCTCGTAGTTGTGAGGGCAGACGTCGCTGAAGTCCGAAGACCGTCCTATGGTGTGCTGGAGTGTGATGTTAGGCAATGTTCTTTCGGATAAAGTGACATTCACAACGTGAGTCACAAACTGAAAACTTTCTCTCGACTATCGATGATGGTACAAATGTAAGCAACGAAAAAAAAGTACAGGTACAATAATTTGGAACTTGGGTTTTAAAAACTGAACACCTGTTCGTTCATCCATCTGTTCGTCTAGCATCCTCTTATAAGTCTCTTCATCGTATGTGTGTCATATCGTCACTAGTTGTATTGCCGCGATATAATTGGCAAACTTTCTCTTATATTTTGGATCACTCATCAGTAACTTAGCCTGTGTGGCTAGGTATACTCTGTAGCCCACGTATGTCCGGTCTTCCTGGGCATTAATGATGTAGTGCAGTGTGTGCGCTGCCAACCAAGTCCACGTGTTCTTTTTGGTTACCGGATAGTAAGTTCCATCCGGTTGGAGAATCGATGTTAGAGAGATGTTCTGCATTGTTATCCTGCAGATCTATGCCATGGTCCTACGACACCAGTTCAATATATGGCCGTTCTCACCACAGGCACAACGGTGTTGTAAGGTGTCGATGACATTACATTCTCGACACTTGTCTGACACCGACAGATGTATTTTATGGAGTCGCTCTCTAGTTGGTATTGTCTGATTGACAATTTTGTACCAAGTGGATCGGACGTCAGTGCCTAGAACACTGTTTTTGATGTTTGTCCGGATTCTAGTCCAATCCGTAGAGGGGTACTTCGTCACCATGCGGTTAGCTCTTCCAGTTTCGTTTATCAGCCGATATAGTTGAGCAGATGTTAGATCTCTTAATGGAGCACACGATTTCGACTCCAGATAGCTGGCTTCTAAGAGAAACATCCAGATATGATTCGCCTTATAGTGCACTTCCCCCAGGTTTATTGGTATTAGCATGTTGTATGGTTGATATATCCTTATGGCCATACGAAGTGCGCTGTCGGGATATTGGTGGCACAGCTGCAGTGTATTACGTACGAGGAGAGCCTTGCATTTCGTTGGGACATCTATTAGACCCAGGCCCCCTTCCGCCGGAGGGAGAATGACGACCTTGAATATCTCACCCCTCCAAACATACCATCCGACTGCCGACATGATGCCCCCGGCAATAGTGTCTACCACCGGGAGAACCTGCCCAACATACCAGATTTTGGAACGGATCTTGGTATTGATGAATTGAACTCGTTGAAGCAGATTCTGTTATCTGCTTTTATTTTGTTGAAGGCAGGCTTTCGTGATGGCCAAGAGTTCTTTCCAATTGACTATCGTTGTTCGTATAGGGCAACTGCTCATTTTTATACCTAGCAGTTTGACAGTCTCGCACACCTGTAGGGACAAGTTACATCTGTCGGAAAGCCTCCCCCAATCGTCAATAATCTGGTCTTCGTATAATTTAATTTGGAGCCTGATGCTCGTTCGTATTCAGTGATACTGTCAGTGATCTCCCGTAGCTCCCGTTCCGACCGTATGACAGCACTCACGTCGTCCGCACAGGCAATACATTTTATGTTGCATGAGTAGACAGTTAAGCCCTGAAGTCTGCAATGGAGCATCCGGAGAAGTGGCTCAACTGCTATTACGTAGAGAGGCATAGACATGGGGCATCCTTACCTTACTGATCTTTCAATAGGAATCGGTCGGGTGAACGGACTATTAACAATGACCTTAGAAGTGGCAGCGGTATACATATTTTGAATCACTGCAATGAAGTCGTCACCGAATCCAAGATGTTTCATAATTTGGAACAGATAGCGGTGCAAAACCCGGTCAAAAGCCTTACATTAGTCTAAAGCAAGAATTGTTGCAGTCGGCCGTGTCATTGCACTGAACGAGATGATCTCTCTGTAATCCGCAAGATTTTTGAAGATAGTGCGTCCAGGTACTGCTGCTGACTGGCTGTGATGGATTATCGTACCTAGGACGTTTTTAATTCTATTTTCAAACACGCGGGCCACAATCTTATAGTCGGAATTCAGGAGGGAGATTGGTCGAAAATGATTGTCTTCGTGTGCGTGTTTTTTCGGAACAAGTGCAATTAAACTGCCATTGAAGTCTTCTGGTAGTTGCAGACCTGCTCTAATTTCGTTACATATATGCACAAAACAATTTTCCAGTAGATGCCAGTATTCCTTATAAAATTCTATGGGAAGTCCATCCACGCCAGGGGATTTATTAGGCTGAGCCTTCCTCAAGGCCATCTTAATTTCATCCGCAGTGACTTCACTCGTCAGTGACTCCCTGTCAGCCTCGGCTAGTTTCGCTGTAAGAAGATCTTGCATGGCGGAGATGATCTCATCATCTGTCGGGTCTGCCATATAGAGTCCCCGGTAATAGTCAGTGATATAATCCTTTATTTCCATCTGAGTCGTCAGGAAGCTGCCATCTTCCGTTTTCAATTTACTGATCAGTTTTTGTCTAGCTCGTCGTTTCTCTCTGCCGAAGTGGAACGAGGATGGTTGTTCATCGGAAGTACTGTTGGTGTCTCTAGAGCGGATTTTGGGACCTTCCATTTATTTCCGTTTCAGTAGTAACAACTTTGCTTTAATCCTTTTAATTTGCACGATGTTTCCGTGCGTGACAGACGTTTCGGAGTATAAATCACGTAGGCATCTAAAGTAAAATTCAAAGGTCTCCTTTTGCAAGCGGCTCCTGGCGTATCTATAGGCCTTCAAGCACCTAATAAGTCGAGGCTTCGTATAGTGGCACCACCACATCGTGACAGACGGAAAAGTAGCCTGTCTGTGTAGACTTGATTCCCAGACCTTCTGCAACTGTTCTCGTAGCCCTTGCTCTCGGAGGATGTCTACATTTAATTTCCATCCCGTTTTGCCGTGGAACGTTTTCTGTCTGGTCATACGAATGGTACAGTGGTATGCCAAGTGGTCTGAGAAA
The DNA here is from genome assembly GCF_021461385.2 of Schistocerca piceifrons. NCBI lineage: Eukaryota > Metazoa > Arthropoda > Insecta > Orthoptera > Acrididae > Schistocerca > Schistocerca piceifrons. The sequence goes on from NC_060139.1 coordinate 1,003,378,129, forward strand.
CATATTGGCCACGTTTCCGTTGCCGATATTTGCCCCCTCAGAGTTTTCCCCACATAGATCCTATCGATGCGGCTGGCAGTTTGTGCGGTGTAATACGTAAAGCAGCTTTGGTCCCCATGTAGTTTTTCCTATGTGTCCTCCAGTTCCAGCTTACGCACTGTTTCTGCGAGAGTTGGACAACCATCAAAATTCGGCCTTTGACCTTTAGGCTTTAAAACGCAGTTGAAGTCACCCCCAAGTACCACGTCTTCTGGATTCCGTCGTAACACATATAAGAGGTCAGTAGCAAAGAACTGGGCTCTGCGCACTCTATTTTGATTACCAGAAGGGGAGTAGATGTTTATAAATCGTATACCGTGAATCAGACACGAATTGTCTCTCCCGTTTTCCAGTAGTTCGACGTCAGAGATGGTCACTCCCTCCTTGATTAGGAAAGCCGCACCGGAGGAGCTATCCGGAGTGGTGTTTTTTACCACTTCGTAGCCAGGAATGTCTAGGTGAAGGTTGTCGTCCATCTCCTGCAGCATCACAATATCCGTGTCACAGCTGTAAAGGTAGTCGCGAAGACTGTACAGCTTCTGAATTGAGGAAATTTTATTGATATTTAACGTGGCTAACTTGTAGTCCTGAAACGGAGGAGGCATTTCCCGCTAGTGGTGCGAAGTCTCAATCCAAGTTTGGAAGGGAGACGTCGGTGGGAACCATTAATAAGTATCAGAAAAGTAATCAGCGTCCCCTGTCGGAGTTGTTGAAGCAGGTCCTGCCCTTTTGAGATCTTCATCCCTCACAGCTGAGGAAGCACCTTTCGCCGAGCCGATCTTATTCGTTTCAGTGTCCACTGGCATGCCTTCTACGCCATCTGGCCAGTCGCCAGCATTAATTGAGTCCCCTCTTGGTGTGTGAGGCTGTCTCAGCCAGACCGAGGTGTGTGGAGCTATCCCTGAAGACCCGTTGTGTAGTCTTTTCCCCTTCAGCGAGAGCGTGGTCTCCGACCTCTGACTGGGGCTTCGTGGTGTCTGCCACATCGCTGGTGCCACTCTGTTTCTTCTCACAGGGTTTCCATGTAGGGCATCGGTAAAGTCGCGGGCAATTTGCAAACCTTTCTCACGCAAACTTGGTGCAGTTTGCTCGGCATTCTTGTGGGCTATTCTCCTTTTCTTATGTTTCTTCGGCGAACTGCCTCGCCTTCCATTTTCGTCAGCCTCTGGAGATGAAACGCTATCTTGCCCACCAGTTAATCCTTGCGTTTGCGCTGAGACAGGCGTCTGTTTGTTGCCAGTGTCCGAATCGTTGATGTTTCCTTGGGATTGTACATCACAGTGAAGGCTGGCCAAATTCGTACCCACTGGCTCGTTAGTTTCCGTTGGAACATTAGGAGTTACATCAGTGATGTCCTCTGTGATGGAAGTTTCCATTGGCGTCACTTGGTCGTCGTCCAAGGCGTTGGAAATTGTGTCCACAACTGAATGTTCCACGTTGGCCATGTTCGTGCAGGCTGCCACCACATATGTCAGCGGTAGTGAAGTCATCGTATTAGCTGGCACGGTGTCTCCTGGTGGAAACTGCGTCACCCTTCCTTGGATACATTGAGCACGAACGTGATCCGTGGCACCGCACCCAGAGCAGGTACGCGGTTGACCGTCTTATATGACGATCGCCCTGTATCCACAAATAGTAACGAAAGACGGTATGTGCCTCTGCAGTTCCATTTTAACCTGCCGAACACCGTTCAGGACAGGAACCTTAAACGTCGCCCAGTTTTCGGCAACATTGCTAACAACTTTACCATAATTTTTGAGCACCGCGTCGATTTCAGCCGTAGGTACTTCAAATGATAACCCAAAAATTCGAAGAGTTCGAAGACCAAATTCTGCATGCAAAACCTGAACCTCTCCGATGTTCCCATCACGGTGCATAAATTTAATCTTACCACTACATGACTGCAAGATGTGTTCACAGATATCAGCGGTGTTAAACTTGATGTAGACAACGCTACTAACGATCGACAGGTGTACGCCGATAATATCGTCAAAGGATCGTTTCAGACTTTCCTCAATCCATAATTATATCTCAAAAGACTTCGGTCGTGCATAGTTGTCATCGAATACAAATTTCAACGTGTCTCTGCGCGTTATGTCGTTCATGTTCCGTTTCTAAACATTGTCGCACAATAACACGTTATTGTGGCCGCTAGAACAGCGTCTACTCACCAGTAAACAGCACACAGCCAGCAGCAGCGAGGACGTAAACACGCCGCGCGTCCGCTCGCCACGGCCGCTGAAGGCACACTATCTGAGCCACACAAAGCACGACTCACCCTTCATCCTCACAGCTTTACTTCTGCCAGTATCTCGTCTCCTACGTTATAAACTTTACAGAAGCTCTCCTGCGAACCTGATAAACTAGCACTCCTGAAAGGAAGGATATTGCGGAGACATGGGTTAGCCACAGCCTGGGGGATGTTTCTAGAATGAGATTTTCACTCTGCAGCGGAGTGTGCGCTGATATGAAACTTCCTGGCAGATTAAAACTGTGTGCAGGACCGAGACTCGACCTCGGAACCTTTGCCTTTCGCGGGCAAGTGCTCTACCAACTGAGCCACCCAAGCACGACTCACGCCTCGTCCTCACAGATTTACTTCTGCCATTACCTCGTCTCCTACCTTCCAAACTTTACAGAAGCTCTCCTCCAGGTTTGACACATCCCAGCCACCACAGCAACGTGGAAGCATACATGGGCAGGCGCCCGATACATAGACGCCACGTGTCAGTGACTGCTCGCCAACACGCTTCCTCGCGAAGGAGGGAGACGTTCAGGGTCCACGGGCCCCTGCTGCGTCTTGTGAGTTGTCGGGGCAAGTTGACAGTGCAGATGTACGCGAGATGGACCGTGAAGGCCGTCGGCCAGAGTTCTGCACCACGGGTTGCTGTGCGGAGGGCACGCGAGACGTATATCCGGTCCAGACGACTGGCAGAATGGCTGGTAAAGTGCATATATCCACTCTGGGTCCCATGATGTAAGAGCCATGTGTCGTGGAGCGCGAGGTCACGTATCAATGCTTGTAGAGCCGGGCATGGGACGTAATGCCGTATCAGGTCCGCGGGCCGCAGAACACTTTTAAAATCGCTGCCGACAATGTAATGGTCCATATTTCCTTGCAAAAGTGGGGCTACCTCCTCCGAATAGAAGACATGCCGGCCACCACGGTGCGAATTACCGGGGGGAGCGTAGACGTTAATGAGGCGGACTGCACCAAGTGTGAGTGCGATGCCTCGCCCGTTCGGCAAATACGTCGCGTCCGTCGCGTCTATGCCATCTCGGAGAAGGATGGCCGTTCCTCCTGCGCCATCACCTACGGGTAGGCTGTACGTGGTGTAGCCATATAGGTCTAAACGCAGCTCGGGACGGACCTCCTGGACAAGGGCAATGTCCAAGTCTGCCGCTCTGATCATGTCGTGTAACATGCGGGTCTTGACAGTGGAGTGGACACCATTTACATTGACTGTTCCCACACGGCATGACTGAGACATATCAAGTGGCGGAGGCAGTGTGCCGGTGCAAGCCCACAGTGATCTCACACACCACACACCACACACCACACAGCCATCCATCTGCATGCTGTGCATTACTGTGCCGTATGAGTCCCTGACTGGCAGAGCCCTCGGGTCTCATTGTCAGCCATGGGCTCTGGTGGAGATATCGATGTTTGCTGTGCTTCATCTGCCTCCATATCGTCTGCCCAATCACCAAGAGATGATTGTGATGTCATTGGGGGCTGGTCGCTTTCACAGGAGCGCACATTTTGGGAGTCGACGCAATGCGCCTCGTTTTCTGGGCCACCAGATTTAGGAGAGTGTTCCTTGTCTTCAGGCACCTTCTGGTGAATGATTCCACTGGAGTCCGTTGCAATTGAGGGCGAGTCAACGAAGTCGATGTCTTCCGCCAGCTTCACATCCTGTCCTGTTCTTCAGCTGACAATCGCCTCTTCTTTTGTCGCTTGGGTGATTTTTGCTTTCGGGTCCGAGATTCGACATCCACTGGAGGGCAGGGCTCGACACAGTCTCGGTCGCTAGGAACCCCTGTGTCTGATCCCGACAGTGACGATGGCTGGGTGCCCACGACGCTGCGGTGGGCGGAGGCTGTAGGAACCTCTGCACAGTTGGGCTGCGGCGTCGCCGACGGCGATGACTCTCCAACGGAGCTGGCAGCGGCTTGAGGAGGTAGCAGGTTTTGATCATCCATCACATCATGTCTTGCCGCCTCCACATATGTTAGCGGGAGAAAGGTCATAGTGGATCGTTGGGGAAGTTCATTGCGGGGCACCTGAACGAGGCGGCGCTGCAGACACTCAGTTCTAACATGGCCCTCCTGGCCGCAGCCCGAGCAGGTCCTCGGTTGTCCATCATATATATCAATTGCGCGGCAGCCACCAACGAAATGATGGAACGTGCTTCTTAAGTTCTAAGCGCACTTGTCGTACTCCGTTAAGGACAGGGTACGTTTCGAATGTGTTCCATATCTCCTCTGTGTGGCTCAGAACTGTGCCGTACGGCCGCAGCGCATCAACGACTAGGTTGGCAGGAACTTCGAACGGTAGTTCAAAGATGCGCTCGGTACGCACCCCCAGATCAGCATGGTCAACTCCTACCACGCTCGCGTTACTGTCTGCGTGACAGAAGCGAAAGTCGTTTGCAGATCGATGGAGTAATCTGTCGCAGGCAGCTTCGTCAATCAGTTTGAGGTACACTCTGCTGGTTACAATAGACAGATGAATTCCTATCAGTTCTTGTGGTCCTATGTGCATGATGTCTCGTAGAAACCGTTCAATTTCATGGGCCTTTGGTCTCATGTACGAAGCGTTGAACGTTAGTTTGATTGTAGCTTTCCGATATGAGAACGCCATGTCGGGTCGGTACAGGTACTATACGGCAATACAACGACGCGACCGCGCGCATGCGGGTAAACAACTACACCTGCGGAGCACTGCCCGGCGCGCCGAGCCCGTCCGCACGGTAACACGGCTGAAAACCGATTACCAACTGAGCTACCTAATCACGACCCATTTCCCGTCCTCACAGCTGTACTTCTGCCAGTACCTCGTCTCCTAACTTCCAAACTTTACAGAACCTCTCCTGCGAACCTGCAGAACTAGTACTCCTGCAAGATAGGATATTGCGGAGACATGGCTTAACCACACTCTGGGGGATGTTTCCAGAATGAGATTATCACTCTGCAGCGGAGTGTGTGCTGATATGAAACTTACTGGCAGATTAAAACTGTGTGCTGGACCGAGACTCGACCTCGGGACGTTTGCCTTTTGCGGGCAAGTGCTCTACCAACTGAGCTACCAACTGAGCTACCCAAGCACGACTCACGCCCCGTCCTCACAGCTTTTCATATCAGCGCACACTCCGCTGCAGAGTGAAAATCTCATTCTAAAAACAATGTATCTGACAAAAAAATAGGGGCCCTATCTTGAGACGGTGGGATATGGTCTTCCTAAGTACAGGCAATGAACTTTTATATTGATCTGTGCTGGTGAATTCGATCCCTCGTCATCGCTTCCAGTGGATCTGTACCTGTATTTTTTACAGGATCAACACAAGTGCTCGATATCAGCTCACTGATGGTATTTGTTTTTCGTATACCGAGTTCTCTGTCAGATAAGGTTTGTAGAAATGTTATATTTCAAGCTTTTCTTTCTATGATCGACAGTTCAAAATAATGATGAAAAAAAAATAGTCAAAATCTTTTTCTGACCGACGTGAATGCACCCTGAGTACGCAAATCTCCTTAGGACTGCAGTACCTGTTTGTGGGCTGCAAATGAATTACAGTGCAGTAGAAACGTACGGAAGAAAGGGTACCTACAGTTTGAGATGGAACCGAAACTACGTGTCGTTCCTCGAGAATTTTCACGTCACTGAGAGGTGAAGGTTAGATTAAAGGCAAACAAAAAAAAGCTGTGTCGTTCTCCCGTGATTCGGTCCTACACTTTCTGTTTCCTGTCACGGCTTTCAGCATTAGCTCAACAGGCTCTCCTTACTCACCTAATGAACATGTTTTGCTCTTGCATACATGATGTTGCCCTCTTCGGTCGAAAGACTGGTCTAATGCAGCTCTCCATGCTAACCTTTCCTGTGCAAGCCACACCATCTCCGAATAACCACTGAGACATCCTTCTCAATCTGCATACTATATTCGCCTTTTGGTGCCCTCTAAGAATTTTATCCTCTACACTTCCCTCCAATATTAAATTTGTTATCCCTTCATGAGTCCTAGCAACCGGTTCCTTTTTCTAGTCTGGTTACGCCAGAAACTTCTTTTCTCCCCAATTCTGTTCAGAACCTGTACATTAGTTACGTGATCTACCCATCCAATGTTCAGCATTCTTCTACAGCACCATGTTTCGAAAGCTTCTGTTCTCTTCTGGTCTAAACTCTTTATCATCCATGTTACACTTACATGCATGGCTACAGAGTACACACATAGCTTCGGAATAGACTTCCTAACACTTAAATCTATATTCGATGTTAACAAATTTCTATTGTTCAGATATGATTTTCTTGCTATTATCAGTCCTCCCTAATTCGGCCACCATTTATTTTGCAGCGGAAGTAACAGAACTCATCTGCTGCTTTATACGTCTCGTTTCCTAATCTAATTTATTCGGCATCATCTGTTTTAATTCGACTACATTCCATTATCCTTGTTTTGCTTTTCTTTATGTTTGTCTTATATAGGGTGTTACAAAAAGGTACGGCCAAACCTTCAGGAAACATTCCTCACACACAAAGAAAGAAAATATGTTATGTGAACATGTGTCCGGAAACGCTTACTTTCCATGTTAGAGCTCATTTTAATACTTCTCTTCAAATCACATTAATCATGGAATGGAAACACACAGCAACAGAACGTACCAGCGTGACTTCAAACACTTTGTTATAGGAAATGTTCATAATGTCCTTCGTTAGCGAGGATACATGCATCCACCATCCGTCGCATGGAATCCCTGATGCGCTGATACCGCCCTGGAGAATGGCGTATTGTATCACAGCCGTCCACAATACGAGCACGAGGAGTCTCTACATTTGGTACCGGGGTTGCGTAGACAAGAGCTTTGAAATGCCCCCATAAATGAAAGTCAAGAGGGTTGAGGTCAGGAGAGCGTGGAGGCCATGGAATTGGTCCGCCTCTACCAATCCATCGGTAACCGAATCTGTTGTTGAGAAGCGTACGAACACTTCGACTGAAATGTGCAGGAGCTCCATCGTGCATGAACCACATGTTGTGTCGTACTTGTAATGGCACATGCTCTAGCAGCACATGTAGAGTATCCCGTATGAAATCATGGCGGTGAATCGAGAAAGTACAGTACATACTGAGGAAACTAAAATGAGCTCTAACATGGAAATGAAGCGTTTCCGGACACATGTCCACATAACATCTTTTCTTTATTTGTGTGTGACGAATGTTTCCTGAAACTTTGGCCGTACCTTTTTGTAACACCCTGTATACTCCATTAAAGACAGTGTCCATTTCGTTCAGCTGCACTTCGAAGTCCTCTGCTGTCTCTGACGGAATTTCCATGTCATCGCTATACCTCATAGTTTTATTTCTTCTCCATGAACTTTAATTCTTACAGCAAATTTATCTTTCGTTTCCTTTACTATACAGCTCGAATAACATCGGTGGTAGCCTACAATCCTGTCTCACTCCCTTCTCAACCACTGCTTCTATTTCAAGCCTCCTTACTCTCAGAACTGCCGTCTGCATCTACATCTGCATGGATACTCTGCAAATCACATTAAAGTGCCCGGAAGAGGGTTCATCGACCCACCTTCACAATTCTCTATTATTCCAATCTTGTACAGCGCGCGAAAAGAATGAACACCTGTACCTTTCCGTACGAGCTATAATATCCCTTATTTTATCGTGGTGATCGTTCCTTCCTACGTACGTCGGTGTCAAAAAAATATTTTCGCATTCGGAGGAGAATGTTGGTGTTTGGAAATCAGTGAGAAGATTCCGTCTCAACGAAAAATGCCTTTCTTTTAATGATGTCCATCCCAAATCCTGTATCATTTCTGTGACACTCTCTCCCATATTTCGCGATAATACAAAACGTGCTGCCTTTCCTTGAACTTTTTAGATGTACTCCGTCAGTCCTATCTGGTAATGGTCCCACACCGCGCAGCAGTATTCTAAGAGAAGACGAACAAGCGTAGTGTAGGCAGTCTCCTTAGTAGGTCTGTGACATTTTCTAAGTGTCCTGCCAATAAAACGCAGTCTTTGGTTAGCCTTCCCCACAACATTTTATATGTGTTCCTTCCAATTTAAGTTGTTCGTAATTGTAATACTTACGTTTCTAGTTGTATTTACGGCTTTTAGATTAGACTGATTTATCGTGTAACCGAAGTTTAACGATTTTCTTTTAGCACTCATGTGGATGACCTCACACTTTTCGTTATTTGTGCTCAACTGCCACTTTTCGCACCATTCAGATATCTTTTCTAATTCGTTTTGCGGTTTGTTTTGATCTTCTGATGACTTTATTAGTCGATAAACGATAGCGTCATCTGAAAACAATCGAAGACGGCTGCTGAGATTGTCTCCAAAATCGTTTATATAGATATGGAACAGCAAATGGCGTATAACACTACCTTGGGGAACGCCAGAAATTACTTCTATTTACTCGATGACTTTCCGTCAATTACTACGAACTGTGACCTCTCTGACAGGAAATCACAAATCCAGTCAGATAACAGAGACTACATTCCATAAGCACGCAATTTCACTACGAGCCGCTTCTGTGGTACAGTGTAAAAAGCCTTCCGGAAATCCAGAAATACGAAAGCGATCTGAAATTCCCTGTCTATAGCATTGGTTTCTGTACAAGCCTTCCACTCCCTGTATTGTAACCTGGGTATCTTCAGGATTTCAAAGAGAATATACTAGTCAACAGCATCAGAAGCTTTCTCCCGTCCTACAATGGTGTATACATAGGTTTGGCTCCCCTTAACATATACTTTAAGACAAGTGGTAGGGTTAGTATTACCTTGTGTGTTGCTACATTACTCCGTAATCCAATCTGATCTTTTCCGAGGTCGTCTTGTACCAGTTTTTCCATTATTCTGTAGGGACGTAGTGCTAGTATTCTGTATCCACTACTCATTACACTGAGAGTTCGTTAATACAGTTCGTTAATATTCACACCTGTCAGCAACTGCCTTCTTTAGAATTTGAATTATTGTGCTCTCCTTCAAGTATGAAGGTATTTCGCCTGTCTCATACACATTGCACAGTAGACGGAAGAGTTTTGTTACAGGTACCTCTCCGAAGGCTATCAGTATAACATTGTCGTCAAGTAAATCTCCCTTATATAGACTCTCTATATGCTTCTTTAGTCTTTCAGTTTTCCCTTCTTTGCTTAGGATTGGTTTTCCATCTGATCTCTTGATATTCACACAGCTGCTTCTCTTTTCTTTTTTCGCCCCTTTACTTTTCATGTGCGTGGTATCTATCTATCCCCTAGTGATACATGCTGCTAAATCCATTTGTCCTCTAGCCATTCCTGCTTAGTCTGCATGTTATATCAATCTAATTCCTTACACGTTTGTATTCCCTTTCGCCAGCTTCATTTGCTGAATTTTTACATTTTCTCCTTTCATCAGTTAAATTCAATACCTCTTGTGTTATCCAAGTATTTCTGTTACGTCTTGTCTTTTTACCTGTTTGATCCCTTGCTGCCTTCACTATTTCGTCTCTCAAAGCTATTCATTCAACTTCCCTGTTCTAGTCAACCGTTGCCTAATGCTCCATCTGCATCTCTCAGCAACCTCTGGGTCTTTGCACTTATCCAGAGCCCATCTCCTTAATTTTCCATCTTTCTGTTTACTATCTTTCTTCAGTTTTAATCTACTGTTCGTATTCAACAAATTGTGGTCAGAGATAACATCCGCCCCTGGAAATGTCTTACAGTTTAAAATCTGGAACCGAAATCTCTGTCTTACCATTATATAATCCACCTGAAAACTTCCTGTGTCTCCAGATCTCTTCCGCGTATGTAACCTTCTTTCATAATTTTTAAACCGTCATCCATCATTAAATTATGCTCTGTGTAAAATTCTACCAGGTAGCTTTTCTTTCTTTCCCTCCTCCGTGGTTACTTCAATAGTATTCAAAGCGTCCTACGTGCTGTAGGAAACAGCTGATTTCATTAGAAACTTCTGATCTGCGTATGCCATCTTAAAACGCAACTCGCGGATCTTGCACATAATAAAATAGTTTGTTGGGGAACTGTATTTATTAGTTATATGCTTTGATTGTCTGCTGCGGTACTGCAAGCGCAACAGTATTTATAATTTCATTATTTACTACCTCCTGACAATGTGTAAGTATAAAAGGTCTCCCAATAATATAGTCATTAGAAAGTGCGAATGAAAATCGCTTGACAGCTATATTTAAGAGAAAAGAAATTTTATGAGCAGCCTGAAACACTTCATGCGTTGTGGTGGTGTTACGAAGTCCTACTGGAGTGATCCACGCTGGTCGTAGAGAGTTCAAGAAATGCCAAACTCCAGTAAACTTCAGTATTGACGGGCTAGGCAGTTGGCTATCAGATTTGGTAGGCAGACTGTCACTAAGTATCTCATCTGACGAGTTTGAAAGCAATGCATGCTAATTACATGCTACTAACGTTTTTATCCTTTATTCATTAGTATATGAATGGCAAATTAATTACAAGTGGCGTATACTACGGATTTGTATTTGAAGATCGCCTATCGATGTGAGAATGCGACTTTCCTTTGTCATTTCCGGCCGCTGTGGCCGAGCGGTTTTAGGGCTTCAGTTCGGAACAGCGCTGCTGCTACGGTCGGAGGTTCGAAGCCTGCCTCGGGCATGGATGTGTGTGATGTCCTTAGGTTAGTTAGGTTTAAGTAACTCTAAGTCTGGGGGACTGATGACCTCAGATGTTATGTCCGATTGTGCTTAGAGCCATTTGAACCATTTTTCCTTTGTTATTTTAAAGAATGTTAAATTCGCTAGTAAAATTAAAGATTTCCATTTGGAATTCTTTATTGTGCCACTTCATGATCTGTCTGATTCTAAAGACACAGTCCATTTCACCCAACAGTACCTGATGAAGGTCCAGTGCCTCGCATTTCAATGCTCTGGGAACACCAGATCACAATTTGTGGCTTTAGTCGACTGTTAAGTTCCACTGGTACACCTACACACAATGCTCTTTCAGTCGAAATGAAGCCAGTACCGTGAACACCGTGGTTACATTGGAGGTAGGATGAAGAGAAAAAGAGACAAAGAGAGATACAGAGCGTAAGATTTCATGTAAGGGCCATGAACTGTATCGTACCTTTGTTCGACATGCAATCACTCCACGACTTTGTCTTTTAAAGTAACAAATCATAATTATAGCCTTAATAAAACGGTAGCATTAGGTCTTTTTGTAGTTCTCGCTATCTAGACTGTCGGGCACTCCGGAAATTCCCTTTTGCTGATTGCTATATTGATTACGTACCTGGTTGCGAAAAGTCATTGGCGTTTCAATTACTGACGCAGGAGAACGTTTCAGATAACTTTGAAGCTGTACTTACAGGATTTAAAATGTGTTGTCTTAAAATCTGACACAGCCACGATGGGAAATATTTTCGTTAGAGATAAAATGAGATCAATATAAATATCTGCAGCGATCTTTTACGTTGTAAATAAAGATGTTTCGCGAGATGATAAGACCAAAGTGAAGGCGACAAACAGAGACAGTTTAATCAACTATCATTACACAATGCTCCACAAAGTTTTATATCACGTACAAATTAATATCTTCTCATTCTGTGATTATTCTAACGATGTTACTGTCCTGTTTGGGTAATATGCTGTCAGCATTGTGAAGAAGTAAGTAAATCTCTGCATTCCTAACACTGTAGCATTCAAAGTTAATTATGTAATTTACATGTTCCGGCGAAGACTGGAACACATTTTCAGTATAGCGTTCGCTGCAGAACAGTAGTGATTAGAAATTATATTGAAGGTGTAATGATGAGGGTACCGTTGTATGGGCACCCCAGCGTGGAGGTTTTTAACTCCCATATTAAAAAGTAATGCAATCGGTGCGATTAAAATAGCCTATATTTCCACAAAAATCTAAACAGAAATAAAAACATTATCGTTTATTTGGGCAGACGTACACCACACACATGCACAAACACACACACACACACACACACACACACAAACACACACACACACATGCACACTTAAAGTAAAACTTCTTCCTGGGTCTGTTCTTAAACGATTAGCAGAAAATCCAGATACACTAATAATGTGAATAAAAATTATGAATGACATATGGGGACAACTGATCACCAGATAAGAAAAGGGTGAACCAGCATCATCCCAGTGCCCAGAACTCCTGAAGATTGACTCTGACTATGAATGTTGTATCAGACACAGTTCCTTTGACTGTACAGAGATGTCACTCTTCCCACACAAAGACGTAAACAACCATGCGTGTGCGGCGCCTATTAAACGGTGGGGGTCCGACAGCCGATCAGTTCCAGTCAGTCCATCAGGAAGGAGGCACACAGCTCGTGTTGTCTGTAGTTCACCCGTGCCTAGACGGTCAACATCGTGGTTCGATCGCGTCCACATTGTTCCTTTGTGCCAGGAAGGGCTCTCAACAAGGGAAGTGTTCAGGCGTCTCGGAGTGAACCAAAGCATGTTCGGCCATGGAGGACATACAGAGACGCAGGAACTGTCGATGACATGCCTCGCACAGCCGCCAAAGGGCTACTACTGCAGTAGGTGACCGCTAACTACGGATTATGGCTCGGAGGAACCCTGACAGCAACGCCACCATGTTGAATAATGCATTTCGTGCAGCTACAGGACATCATGTTACGACTCAAACTGTGCGCAATAGACTGCATGATGCGCAACTTCGTTCCCAACATCCATGGCGACGTCCATCTTTGCAACCACGAAACCATGCAGCGCGGTACAGATGGGCCTAACAACATGCCGAATGGACCGCTCGGGATTGGCATCACGTTCTCTTCACCGACGAGTGTCGCATATGTCATGTTTGGAGGCAGCCCGGTCAGGCTTAACGCCTTAGGCACACTGTCCAGCGAGTGCAGCAAGGTGGATGTTCCCTGCTGTTTTGGGGCGGCATTATATGTGGTCGACGTACGCCGGTGTTGGACATGGGAGGCGCCGTAATGGCAGTACGATACGTGAATGCCATCCTCCGACCGATAGTGCAACCATATCGGCAGTATATTGCAGAGGCATTTGTCTTCATTGACGACAATTCGCACCCCCATCGTGCACATCTTGTGAATGACTTCCTTCACGATAAATACATCGCTCGACTATAATGGCCAGCACGTTCTCCTGACACGAGCCCTATCGAACCTGCCTGGGATAGATTGAAAAGGACTGTTTATGGACGACGTGACCGACCTACCACTCTGAGGGACATACGCCGAATCCTCGTTGAGGTGTGGGACAATCTGGACCAACAGTGCCTTAATGAACTTGTGGATAGTATGCCACTACGAATACAGGCATGCATCAATGCAAGAAGACGTGCTACTGAGTGTGTACAGCAATCTGACCACCACCTCTGAAGGTCTCGCTGTATGGTGGTACAACATGCAATTTGTGGTTTTCATGAGCAATAAAAAGGGTGGAAATGATGTAATGTTGATCTCTATTCCTATTTTCTGTACAGGTTCCGGAACTCTCGGAACTGAGGTGCTGCAAACCTTTTTTGATGTGTCTGCTAAATCCTCCACACCAAGACGTTAGTTTGGAGTCCGGAAAAAGCACTAGTTCTGTAATACGCGTCTCATCATTAGCTATAACAAAGGGCAGCATAGAGATAAAGATGAATGTCGAGCGGAGTGACACATCGTTTTGGTGTAGTGTTTGTGACCCAAAGAGAGGCGGTTCATAAGCTGCTGCTGCTGATGGTGCTTATTTATCCACAGCATCTGGTCTCAATACAAAATGCTCTCTATTAAAACATGGCTAGTGCTCAGCTGTATGCCACAGGCATCACATACTTGTGGATCTTCTCGCCCTAGCAGGGTACCCTGCTGTAATTCACAGTTTTCCTTCCATTCGGCAGAGAGGAAGGGGGGGGGGGGGGAATCCTCGCTGCACAGAATATTGTTCCGAAACCTATAATCCTTGGCGTTTGTGTTTAAATTTTCGATGATCACAATTACTTGTGCCAGCGATGGTAAGATTCGCTCCAACTCTCCCAGTTAAGACGACATGCGTCAATTGATGCCGATGACAGCCATCGTCATCTCTACGTTTTAAATTCGAAGAAAAAATAATTCAGCCGAAAGCAGTCATTACAATAAAATATAGCAGATGTGCAACTACGGTGAGTTTATAAAATAGTACAGAATAGGACTGCTGTCATTCAATATGTGTGGGCAATGTTTCGTATGACATCACATTGCTCCCTTATATAGAATAACAGCAGTAATGAACTAAAAAAAGAAATACTATTAATTAAGTTATAACTTTCCGCCATTAGTTTTATCCTGTAGGTGTTGTTCCTCAACAGATATCAATGTAAAGTAGCTGAACTATGGTGCACACATAACGTCAGTTTGTTTCGGAATCTTCCTTAACGGCTCGCTATTTAAGTGTAAGAGTACTAAGAATGCGAATAATCATCCTTTAAATGTTGGGAGTGCAGCCGCACAAATTTTATTTCTTCTTTTCCTTATACATCGGCCATATATCATCCGTCCGTTTTCAGAGTGAGTCGATGGAAGCTACCGAACGCTACAGCACTTCTCCGCCATGTTTAACTACAGAAAACACGAGTGCCATCGGCGACAAAATTTCATCGGAGTGTCATTAGTAGCTGCCCTGTAGAGACGCCTTTACGACTTTATTGAAGAAGGGGTCATATTCCACGATTCATCTAGATTGACACCACTATCTTTGTTAATTTCATTCTTCGCAAAACAAATTTCTGCTGCTTCTTTCACCACCGAATCCCAACAAGATGAAGTCGACGCTAATTTCCACATTTTTATACTGTAATGAGTTACCGATATCCATACAGTGCCCTGCCACAACCGATTTATTGGGGTGTAAGAATCGGATGTATCCACGGTGTTCAAATGGCTCTGAGCACTATGGGACTTACCTTCTGAGGTCATCAATCCCCGAGAACTTAGAACTACTTGAACCCAACTAAGAACATCACAAATATCCATGCCCGAGGCAGGATTCATGGATAGGTACGTGACAACAAAATCGTGGAAACGTCGAGGTCAGTTGTTTGCTGCGAAGTTTGGTTCAAATGGCTCTAAGCGCTATGGGACTGAACATCTGAGGTCATCAGTCCCCTAGACGTGGAACTACTTAAACCTAACTAATCTAAGGACATCACACACATCGATGCCCGAGGCAGAATTCGAACCTGCGACCGCAGCAGCAGCGCGGTTTCGGACTGAACCACGTAGAATCGCTCAGCCACTGCGGCCGGCTCTGAGAAGTTTAATGGTGTCAAAGTGCAAACAAGAAATGTCATGCAAGGCTTAGTCCGAAAATAGCAAGGGACATGATCTATTTTGAACAAGTGAAAACACATTCCGAAACATGCCAGCACACCGGAAAATGTGGCTGCAGTTCACCATAAAATGGATCAGAGTCCCACCAAATCAACGCGACGCCTGTCGCAAGAGACTGGCGTGTCACGTCGATCATGCGAACGAATACTACTCGACCCGAATCCTACGAGCGTCTGTTTGTCATACACTAAAAACAGAAGATGCTCTTAAGCATCTCCACTTAGTGAGATACCAATGAATTACTTGGACATGGATCTATTCTTTATATCTGATGAAACATGGTCTCGCCAGAGTTGTTATGCCAACTCAGAGAATCATTGGTTCTGGGCAGTGGAGAATCTGTATAACTTCCACGAAACACCATTGCATTATTAGAAGATCGGGGTTTAATGTGCAGTGTCTGCACACCGCATTACTTGTCCCATCTTTTTCGATCAGACACTGGCTTCGGCGCGCTACATTGCCAACATTTTGTAACCATTTGTGGCAGCATTAACGGAGGAGGAAAACACCTGCGGCTACTTCCTGCAGGACGGTGCAACTGACTATAGAGCCGGCCGAAACTTGGAGCACATTTACACCGTCTTCAAGCCTGACAGAGTTGCCAGTGGAGCTAAGATATATTACAGCATCCCTCATTGTCTTTAAGAACTGCAGCAGAACATTTTGGATGAGACTGCAGAAACTCTAGAAGTTCAGCTGCAATCTTCGTATAGTAACGTTCTGACCAGGGGCAGAAGTGACAAGAGATGAATGCTTTCCACTTTCGACATCTGATATAGTCAGATTAGCACCGTATTTCCTTTCGCTCTGCTACGTGTTTTTGTACCCTAAACTCTGTTTTCCGGGACACTTTTATTTGCCCCATTCTGTACAAGTCGTCTACCCGTTACACGTAAGGCCACGTTCACAGGGGTGTTGTCAACTCCAGCCTTACGGAGCATCAGATCTTGACAGAGCCCAAAGTGCTGCTGTCTTCAACGGGTGGCGAAAAAATCACTTTAATTTTGTGTTTGGTTAGCTTCGACCAGCTGTTAATGGCAGGGTTCCCATATATGACAAGAAAGCTATATATTTAAATATTTCAGTGTCTTCTTCTTCTTCTTCGTTCTGATCAAACACGAC
This sequence comes from Schistocerca piceifrons, assembly GCF_021461385.2. Classification (NCBI taxonomy): domain Eukaryota; kingdom Metazoa; phylum Arthropoda; class Insecta; order Orthoptera; family Acrididae; genus Schistocerca; species Schistocerca piceifrons. The sequence continues at coordinate 1,003,394,876 of NC_060139.1, forward strand.
GTTAATATAATTTTTCGCACTCCACCTGAAGCGGCAGCTTGGTGTTTCCTCAAACATGATGCTCTGTAAGACTGGCGTTGTCAGCATTCCCTGCGAGAGCGGTATTTAATGGGTCAGTCGACTTGTACAATTTAGGAAACATGAATGGAGTACCGTAGATACATCCGACACCTACAGCCCAATAAATCGGCTGTGCAGAGCAGTACATCGATACCGGTCGCTCAGTGCAGTATAAAAATATCGGAATTTTTGCTTCGACTTCATCTTTTTGGGACTTAGTGGAGAAAGAAAAACAGGCAATATTTAATTAACAAAAGGTAGATGTTTCACTCTAGACAAATCAAGGAATCTGACGCTTTCTTTATGGGAGACGTACTCGAAACAATTTATGTTTTATTTATTATTAGAATTCATCGACAATAAGTTTCCAAAGTTTCTATGATAAAATAGCATCCGAACTGTCTGAAAACAACTAACTTTCTGCCAAGCCCACATTTTGAAGCAAGACTTCAATATAAGATCGGTGGACAACGATTCGGTGAATTACTTCGAGCAAACATGTACAGGATGCGCCTAGAATTCTGTGATATATACTGTTTCGTTGTATAGATCACCTGTCTCTATTCGATATCTTAGAAACAATAACAGACCAACTGCTGTGTTAATGAAGGATCAATTTTCGTTTTGCTTACGCTACTGACGGAGAATCACAGAAGTTTGCGGATCTTTCATCATTCTGTATTTATGACTGGAACCTATGGAGGATGCGGGCATTACACAGAATGAGCTATAAGTTAGGAAACATCACCTAAGACTTCTTAATACAAACAGGTGTATAGCGTTTCTCTGCATCTTCAAATGGCTCTGAGCACTATGGGACTCAACTTCTAAGGTCATCAGTCCCCTAGAACTTAGAACTACTTAAACCTAACTAACCTAAGGACATCACACACATCCATGACCGACGGCAGGATTCGAACCTGCGACCGTAGCGGTCGCGTGATTCCAGGCTGTACCGCCTAGAACCGCTCGGCCACCCCGGCCGGCTCTCTGAAACTGAAAAGTCAGTTGAAGACCTGGTCAAGGAAAGAAAGCAGAAAACAAACAACCAGATGAGAAGCACTGCAGGAAAAGAATATCCTGAGTACAAATCTGGGGCTTTCTTAAGAAGTGACATATGAAAAATTGTTAGGTTGAACATAACATAGCACTTCCTCAAAATTGTGTTTTTAATGTTTATGCTCTGTTATGGAACAGAGTAACACGGGTTCCAAGTTATATCATTTCAATAGCGGTGGACCAGGAAGCACAGTGATGCAAGACAGACGGGCAACACAGTCTGCAACACTGCAGCAGCTGAGTGAGGGAGAGCACACGCAGCGGGAAAACAGAGAAGGACAGCGACTAAGCAAAATAACACGCACGCTCGTTCACGCGGTGGAATAGCACAAGAAGCAATAGCCACGGCTAGGGAAAACACTCATAGTCCAGTTTAACAAGCTGCTGAAAGAGAATTAAAGCAAGCGTGGGAGAATAATGAGGCCACATGCGCTCATCGTTAATAATTCACACGTCACGGAACCGCGGAGAGCTCTTTCAATACCGGAGCCCCAGCCCAGAATGTGCCGACGACATTCCGTTCCATGAACAAGTGGTTTTAGTAAGTCCTGCCTCGTATCAATCAGCACAGTACCAGCCAGACGTGGAGCGCCGCAGAGCTGAACTCCACTGACGAACTTCCTGCTGTGTCACACCAACCACTACTGATGGGAGAGCTGATGAACTAACAGCAGCAGTGTAGTAGCACGTTCTGCACTCTCTCAGCGTGGGACGGAAGAGCAGGCCAGCAGTACTGGGTTAAACACCTGCCGCTACACCATACCTTGGATGTGGTGTTCCAGAGAAGAAGAGGCACGCAGTGCGATTGAGTACACTCCCTCAGGCGGTAGCAGCTATCCATGCTGCACCAGGCTGGCCTAAGCATCCCTATCGACACCGAGAGTCGCTCCATGACCAGAGCAGAAGGCAAGTACGCCCAACAGTGCACCATCCTTTGTAAAGTTGGCACAATAAACGATTCACTGAATAATCATGTTTTCATAGCGCCAAGAGCGCTTTCAGATGATTCATGCCATCGTGCAGAGGCGTCATCCACTCGGCCCGTATGTAGTACCTTTTTCTCAGAACCTATGAAGGTTTCAATTGAAATTTAGTTTTTATGAACGTAAGAAATATTGTATCTAGATCAAATTGTGAAATTCTGCGTGTAAGCTGAGATATGGGGTAAAATGCTTTGAAATTTGCATGAATTTTATGTTACTTACATAGAATTATAAAGAACCTGTGGTCTGGGGGTAGCATCATTTATTCATATTCAAAACGTCTTCGGTCCCGGGTTCGATCCCCGCCAGTGGAGTTCAGCATTGGCGGCCGAAGACTTCCGGCATAAGAAGTCAGCCTCATTCTGCCAACAGCCTTGTCAAAGAGGGCGGAGGAGCGGATAGAGGTTCAGGGCACTCTCTTGTCCTAGGGGTGGGAAATTGCCCCTAAAGGCGGAAGAATCAGCAATGATCAACGACATGAGGATGCAGAAGGCAATGGAAACCACTGCATTAAAGACACGTAACGTGTATCCACAGGACCTGTGGCCTGTGTGAAGTGTGAAGAAGTGTCATGATGATCTCTCCATTGGCAAAAGAATCCGGAATAGTCCCCCAATCGGATCTCCGGGAGGGACTGCCAAGGGCGAGGTTACCATGAGAAAAAGATTGAATAATCAACGAAAGGATAACGTTCTACGAGTCGGGGCGTGGAATGTCAGAAGCTTGAACGTGGTATGGAAACTAGAAAATCTGAAAAGGGAAATGCAAAGGCTCAACCTAGATATAGTGGGGGTCAGTGAAGTGAAGTGGAAGGAAGACAAGAACTTCTGGTCAGATGAGTATCGGGTAATATCAAAAGCAGCAGAAAATGGTATAACAGGTGTAGGATTCGTTATGAATTGGAAGGTAGGGCAGAGGGTTTGTTACTGTGATCAGTTAAGTGACCCGGTTGTTCTAATCAGAATCGACAGCAGACCAACACCGACAACAATAGTTCAGGTATACATGCCGACGTCGCAAGCTGAAGATGAACAGATAGAGAAAATGTATGAGTATACTGAAAGGGTAACGCAGTATGTAAAGGGGGACGAAAATCTAATAGTCGTGGGTGACTGGAATGCAGTTGTAGGGGAAGGAGTAAAAGAAAAAGTTAAAGGAGAATATGGGCTTGGGACACGGAATGAAAGAGGAGAAAGACTAATTGAGTTCTGTAACAAGTTTCAGCTAGTAATAGCGAATACCCAGTTCAAGAATCACAAGAGGAGGAGGTATACTTGGAAAAGGCCGGGAGATACGGGATGATTTCAATTAAATTACATCATGGTCAGACAGAGATTCCGAAATCAGTTACTGGATTGTAAGGCGTACCCAGGAGCAGATACAGACTCAGATCACAATATAGTAGTGATGAAGAGTAGGCTGAAATTCAAGACATTACTCAGGAAGAATCAATACGCAAAGAAGTGGGATACGGAAGTACTAAGGAATGACGAGATACGTTTGAAGTTCTCTAACGCTATAGATACAGCAATAAGGAATAGCGCAGTAGGCAGTACAGTTGAAGAGGAATGGACATCTCTAAAAGGGGCCATCGCAGAAGTTAGGAAGGAAAACATAGGTACAAAGAAGGTAGCTGCGAGGAAACCATGGGGAACAGAAGAAATACTTCAGTTGATTGATGAAAGGAGGAAGTACAAACATGTTCCGGGAAAATCAGGAATACAGAAGTACAAGTGGCTGAGGAATGAAATTAATAGGAAGTGCAGTGAAGCTAAGACGAAATGGCTGCAGGAAAAATGTGAAGACATCGAAAAAGATATGATTGTCGGAAGGACAGACTCAGCATACAGGAAAGTCAAAACAATCCTTTGGTGACATTAAAAGCAACGGCGGTAGCATTAAGAGTGCAACGGGAATTCCACTGTTAAATGCAGAGGAGAGAGCAGATAGGTGGAAAGAATACATTGAAAGCCTCTATGAGGGTAAAGATTTGTCTGATGTGATAGAAGAAGAAACAGGAGTTGATTTAGAAGAGATAGGGGATCCAGTATTAGAATCGGAATTTAAAAGAGCTTTGGAGGACTTACGGTCAAATAAGGCCGAAGGGATAGATAACATTCCATCAGAATTTCTAAAATCATTGGGGGAAGTGGCAACAAAACGACTATTCACGTTGGTGTGTAGAATATATGAGTCTTGCGACATACCATCTGACTTTCGGAAAAGCATCATCCACACAATTCCGAAGACGGCAAGAGCTGACAAGTGCGAGAGTTATCGCACAATCAGCTTAACAGCTCATGCATCGAAGCTGCTTACAAGAATAACATACAGAAGAATGGAAAAGAAAATTGAGAATGCGCTAGGTGACGATCAGTTTGGCTTTAGGAAAAGTAAAGGGACGAGAGAGGCAATTCTGACGTAACGGCTAATAGTGGAAGCAAGGCTAAAAAAAAATCAAGACACTTTCATAGGATTTGTCGACCTGGAAAAAGCGTTCGACAATATAAAATGGTGCAAGCTATTCGAGATTCTGAAAAAAGTATGGGTAAGCTATAGAGAGAGACGGGTCATATACAATATGTACAACAACCAAGAGGGAATAATAAGAGTGGACGATCAAGAACGAAGTGCTCGTATTAAGAATGGTGTAAGACAAGGCTGTAGCCTTTCGCCTCTACTCTTCTATCTGTACATCGAGGAAGCAATGATGGAAATAAAAGAGAGGTTCAGGAGTGGAATTAAAATACAAGGTGAAAGGATATCAATGATACGATTCGCTGATGACATTGCTATCCTGAGTGAAAGTGAAGAAGAATTAAATGATATGCTGAACGGAATGAACTGGCTAATGAGTACACAGTATGGTTTGAGAGTAAATCTGAGAAAGACGAAGGTAATGAGAAGTAGTAGAAATGAGAACAGCGAGAAACTTAACATCAGGATTGATGGTCACGAAGTCAATGAAGTTAAGGAATTCTGCTACCTAGGCAGCAAAACAACAAATGAACGACGGAGCAAGGAGGACATCAAAAGCAGACTCGCGATGGCAAAAAAGGCATTTCTGGCCAAGAGAAGTCTACTAATATCAAATACTGGCCTTAATCTGAGAAAGAAATTTCTGAGGATATACGTCTGGAGTACAGCATTGTATGGTAGTGAAACATGGACTGTGGGAAAACCGGAACAGAAGAGAATCGAAGCATTTGAGATGTGGTGCTATAGACGAATGTTGAAAATTAGGTGGACTGATAAGGTAAGGAATGAGGAGGTTCGACGCAGAATCGGAGAGGAAAGGAATATGTGGAAAACACTGATAAGGAGAAGGGATGTTTTCTATAAATAATGTGTATACGCTTTTCTCAGAAGCTATTCTACAGATTTCTACCAAATTTATTTTCTTTAATCTCTTTGGATACATTAATCTTCTCTCACGATGTCTTTGAATGTAGCGAAAAGAACAATTTTAATAATTTTTGAATACCGCAAAATGGACAATATTAATATTTTTAATCGTTTTTTTTTTTTTTTTTTTTTTTTTTTTTTTTTTTTTTTTTTTTTTTTTGTCATCAGTCTACTGACTGGCTACGAAGGCTTTCCCGGCGTAATAATTGATAATATTCTTCTCGGGTATGCAGCCGGATCATAACGTCTTCATGACACAATATTTCCGCGGTCCATCTGGCCGCCATCGTCAGGTGAGAGTGCTGGTGCACGAACTCGCCGGAACTGACTTCCTGCCTTTTTTTTTCACTTTATTGTTATTTTGACACCTGAACAATCAGGTAGGCTGGCAGCAGCACAATACGCCGCTCTTCAGCCGAAGAGAGTACAAGGAGATAAACAAAGAAGAGACATCACTTAGAAAAACTTGAATGTTCATCGTTTTCAGCGCCCCCACACCCTCCAACAGATCTCCCTCGCCGCCTGTTCCATTTTCCACCTTAAAATGTACGCCACCTATTCCAACAACCAGGCCCATTTCACCTTCTCCCGTCTTGACACCCTCGTCTAAATCCCTGTCATGGCGCGACAGCACCGTATCCTTTTCAACAACATCCGCTCCCTTCCCCCAACAAGAACCTCTTCCTGCACACCCTTGCTACCCATCGTGTGGATGCCTTCCTCCTCAATGAAACCTATCTCCAACCCCACCACTCCATCCACACCTCCCCCTATCTCCTACACCGCTCCGATAATCCCCTCCCAGTTGCGCGTGGCGGAGTTGCCATTGGTCACCACCGCCAGATCCCCGTTTGGCTCCAACCTCTCCTTCCCGGCCCCACCGAACACCTGATCCTTAGTCTCTTCTTCCCCGGCCTTACCATTACCTGTGCCACCATCTGTGTCCGCCCCAACGCCCCTCTTCCTTTCGACTCTCCCACATCGACCGTACCTTCTCCTCATACGTGATCGCCGCCGACCTCAACATCCATAGTCGCTCCGCTGCCCAGTTACGGCGGTGGCATCGGTTCCTCTCCTCCCTTCAAGGCGACCTCATTCCCATCCCCCAGCACACCCGTCCCGAATCCAACTCCACTCCCGATGTTCTTCACTCCTCCCTCAACCTCCTTGGTCGCATTACGGTGGATGTCCTGGAGCCTATTGGTAGCGACCATCTCCCTGTCCTCCTCACCGTTTCAGACGGTCGTCGCCCCCGCCCTGACCCTTGTAATGACCCTCCCCCTAAGTACGTCCATGACTATTCACGTGCCAACTGGAATGCCTACCGGGATACCCTCTCCACCCAGGTCAATAGCCACCCTCTCACCTATCGCCTTCCCGATGATGTCACCCATGCAGCCTCCTTTCTCCAGCAGACCTTGTCTCTGGCCGTGGAGGCCCACGTCCCTACTGCCGCCATCCACCTCCACCGTCCTACCTTACCCCCACAGGCCGTTCTCCTCCTCCGTGAATCCCGTCGTCTCTACCGTGCCTTCCTCCGCACGCGTGACCCGGACACACTACGATGCCACCGGCAACTCCAGAGACACATTCGTAATTTGCTCGCGGCTAAGAAACGCCGGGACTGGTGACAGACAAGCACCCGTTTAAATGCTACCCTACCAATCAACTCGTCCAAGTTCTGGTCGGCCTTCCGTCGCCTTACCGGAACTAAACCCTCCCCCTATTATCCTCTTCTCCATGATGATCACCCTTTCCCTGACTCCCTTAGTAAGGCCAATCACTTTGCCTCCTACCTCTCCGATGTATTTTCCATCCCCGATGATCCCCAGTTCGACTACTCCCTCTTCCCGTATATCCGCGATCGAACGGACACCTCTGTCCCTCCCCTCGCACCTGGTTTCCAGCACTTGGGCAGCATTGCACACACGGAACTCAATGCCCCTATCACTACACAGGATCTCATTGCTACACTCCGCACAAAATGCAACACCACTCCTGGTCACGATCGTGTCACCTACCGTCACCTTCGTGAAGCTCCTGTCTCTTTCCTCTCCACCCTGGCCAGGCTCTACAATGTAGTCCTGTCCATCGGTTACTACCCCGACCTGTGGAAAACCTCCCGTATCCTCATGTTCCTTAAACCCGGCCTACCACCGTCCGCCGTCTCCTCCTACCGCCCCATCAGCCTTACCTCGGTCTTCAGCAAGGTCCTGGAATCTATCCTCACCCGCCGCATCCACCAGCATCTCCGCCAGCACCGCCTCCTTCCCGTCACCCAGTGTGGCTTTCGGCCGTCCTTCTCTTCCGACAACCTTCTCCTTCACCTCACTCATCTCCTTTCCGAACAGCTTAATTCCCGTCGCTCCGCAATCTTCCTCTCCCTGGACCTCGAACGTGCCTATGACCGCGTATGGCATTCCGGTCTCCTCTTCAAGCTCCAAACCTTCGCCCTTCCCATTAACTACGTCCGTCTGATCGGCTCCTTTCTCTCCCGCCGTCCTACCTATGTCACCGTCCATAACTCAGATTCATACACCTTTTTCCCCTCTGCCGGTGTGCCCCTAGGCTCCGTCCTCTCCCCCCTTCTGTACCTTTTGTACACAGCGGACATGCCGCCGCCGTCAGCCCCCGTCCACCTTCTCCAGTTTGCCGATGACACCGCCTTCCTTGCCCTTGCCCCCACCCTACAGCGCTCCCAACACCTTCTCCAATCCCATCTTGACCGGTTGACAGCTTGGTGCAAGCAGTGGTTGCTCAAGGTCAATCCCTCCAAAACCCAGGCGATCATTGTAGGCAAAACCACCCCTTCCATCCGCCTCCTTGATTTCTACATCACCATCTATGGCCGTCCTATCGCCCTCACTCCCACCATTAAGTACCTTGGCGTCACCCTCGACCGTCGCCTCTCCTGGACTCCCCACCTCCGGACAATCCAAGCCAAGGCACGGTACCGACTCAGTCTCCTCAAGCTTCTCTCCGGCCGTACGTGGGGTCTGGACCCCTCCACCATCCTCCACCCTCCCCCACGCGGATCCTGTATGATCTCATCCCCTTCCCCCACCTCCTCATTTTCCTTGAAAGGATACGGATCCTGTACACCTCCTGTAAACTCGACCGTCCTCACCTGCTCGTCTCCCTGATCCTCACCCACCCCCGCCCACTGCCGTGCCTGTATTCCCATGTCCCACCCGGTCTCCATCTCTCAACCCTCCTTACCCTCTTCCAAGGTGGCTTCCGCCAGCTCCCCCTCCCTGATGATGTCCTCCTCCCCTGCATCTACCCCTCCTATCAACTTTGATCCTCCCCCCCCACCTCCTGTGTCCTTTCCTTTAGGCACCCTCTGTCCCCCCCTTTCCCTTCCCTGCTCTTTCCTTTCCCCCCTCCCTCCTACCCTCTCCCCCGGGCTTCCCCTCCCCCTTCCTCCCTCCCTCTCTCTCCTTTGCTCATGGCATCTCAGCTCACCCCTCTCCCATTTCCCCTATCTCCTCCTCCACCTCCTCTCTTTGCAGCTCCCCGGACTCGTACACGCTCAGTGAACATTCGCGCGCCAGAGATCATCGCCATCAGTGTTTAGTGTGTGTGCATCGGTTTGTGTTTCGTGCAGTTACAACTCAACTGTTCCCATGTGCCGTCGCCGTTCTTCATGTTTTGTGCACCGTGTCTCCAAGTGTTAGTGTTTTTTTCATCCAATGTGAACGGCTTCTTGTTCATTGTTTTTTTGTATCTCCATTTTTTGCCCGCCGTTTTTTGTATTGTATATATCACCTCTCTGTCCTGTTTATTGTTCCACTTAAGGCTGAAGAGCAGCGTACTATGCTGCTGACAGCCCGCCTGTATAGGTGTTTAAAATTACAATAAAGGAAAAAGAAATTGCGCCAGGAAGTCAGTTCCGGCGAGTTCCTGCACCAGCACTCTCACTTGAAGATGGCGGCCAGATGGATCGCGGAAATATTGTGTCATGAAGACGTAATGATCCGGCTGCATACCCGAGAAGAATATTATCAATTATTACGCCGGGAAAGCCTTCGTAGCCAGTCAGTAGACTGATGACAAAAAAAAAAAAAAAAAAAAAAAAAAATTATATTAAAAATATTAATATTGTCCATTTTGCTATATTCAAAAATTATTAAAATTGTCCTTTTCGCTACAATCAAAGACAGCGTGAGAGAAGATTAATGTATCCAAAGAGATTAAAGAAAATAAATTTGGTAGAAATCTCTAGAATAGCTTCTGAGGAAAGCGTATACGCATAATTTATAGAAAACATTTATTTTAATTTCTTAAAAGAGTTAAATATACATAAAAGAAGGAACGTAGCAACAAATGAGTTAATTTTATGTAAATCATGGTACACAAATTTCATTTCCGTGTATTCAAAGTTGTGGATTTGGTTCATCTTTCAAGTAGTGTGTGTTTTTTCATGAACGTCTCCCTTAAGAAACGTAGTCGCTGTGGTGTAGCTAATAATGACATTTCAATATCCCAGTGTGGATCAACCACGTACTCAGTACATATATAGTCTTCACCGTCGACCAAAGTCTCTGGCGCTACAGTTTTTGGTGGTTTAAAACGGCGGAACAAGTGCTGTAGCGTCCTGTAGCCTCGGTCGGCTCACTCTGAAAATGGCCGCAAGATACACGGCATATATGTAAGAAAAAGAGGAAACAAAGTTTATGTGGCAGCACTCCAGAAACGTAATACATGAATTATTACGCCTCGAAAACATCAAGATGCACAATGCGAATGCTATCTGTAATCAGAATCAGGGGAAACAAATTACTCAGACTGGCGAGAAACGACACAGGATTTATCGCATCCTCTTATTTGCAAGTGTGAGTAAATCTTTCTTTTCTTGGCATAATGAAGTTCCCAGGTACCCTGCGGAATACAAATGACTTCTTTATGCTTATGCAATTTAAATCTCTCATGCTATCTCGTTGTACCGGTCGGTGAACGCAAAGACATGCGCCTGTTATCTAAGTTGTGCCTTAAATTGACCTGCAGCTTCTAGGGGCCGCTGAGCCTGCTTAATAAGCCTTTGTTGCTTCCTTCTACACATTGCTCAGTTTTACGGATCCTCTCTGAACGGAGGACGTGACCATCTTTAGTTTTTATAACAGCGGAATGCTGTGGGTGACCGATAACGATTTCTGTGAGTTGTGACTTTATTTTAGATTTTCTGACATTCTATTTCTCCATTCTGTACATTATCTGTCGGTTCTTCTACAGCAACACGTTTAATTTTAGTATCGTCCCTCTCTGGTTTTGTCGGGTCCAGGTATTTCTTCTACAAAATTATACACTCTAAACGAACGTATTCAGTGTCTTCACGGAAATCTCATTGATATTCTACCACAGGCCGGGATGGCCGAGGGGTTCTAGGCGCACCAGTCTGGAACCCCGCGACTGCTACGGTCGCAGGTTCGAATCCTGCCTCGAGCATGTATGTGTATGGTGTCCTTAGGATAGTTAGGTTTAAGTAGTTCTAAGTTCTAGGGGACTGATGACCTCAGAAGTTAAGTCCCATAGTGTTCAGAGCCATTTGAACCATTTTTTTGATATTCTACTTCCCACTACTCTTCATAACATTCATGCCTGTTTTCCTCATACTCTGCGTGGAGTGTGGCATCCAATGGCATTCACATTCCTCAAATGAGACTGCAGCTGTCATCATTAGATCAAAATTTAGATCTCGCGAAAAAAAGTTGTGTCGCAACAATAGATTTCCGTAAGCGGGGCTTAAACTTAGTAATAAATGAAAATGTCTTCTAGGATGCCGGTCGTGAGCCTCGACGTAATTTCTCAGTTTAGTGCCTAATGGAGGCTGGACTTTCAGGCAGTCAAAGCGCTTCCTATTTATTCGGAAATGTAGTTGTAAGTTTGAGATATGCATTAAACGGAAATAGGCATTTCAAAAGTGAATAATGGATGGCGGTCTTCGAAAATTATTAACTGATAGGGGCAGGGATTGTCTGCCTACAGCATTAATAAAAAATCTGTCCAGTCATACACTGATATAATTGACCATTAAGACGAACGCATATGGGAAACTGGATGTAAAGAAAACTAAATTATGAACAGATCATCAGAGTAAATGGGAAAGTATTAAGTTATACTAATCATATTTCGGACACTTGTGAGCGGACCACAAGGTACAGGGGAAATGAAACGAAAAATATTTTCTCCGGGACTCATGTTCGAATCTACATTCACTGTAACTAGAGAAGTAACTGCATCGACAATGTGGTAACAGAAGGACAGAGAGTGTGCCAGTTTGGCGTGCAAGAAAGTCACTGATACGCACTTGGCTCCGTAAGGAAAATCATATGGAAACTTGTATAAAGGGATTCGTTAAGACGAAGTTTCCTTGCGGATCGACAAAAGTAAGAAAAACATCAGTGCATTGCATAACAATCCAAACTCATCGTGAGCACATTAAAATCAAATGGCACCTGATCGAAACTACGTAGTTTCTGACTCCGGTTAAAACCGAGCGAGGTGGCGCAGTGGCTAGCACACTGGACTCGCACTCGGGAGGACGACGGTTCAATCCCGTCTCCGGCCATCCTGATTTAGGTTTTCCGTGATTTCCCTAAATCGTTTCAGGCAAATGCCGGGATGGTTCCTTTGAAAGGGCACGGCCGATTTCCTTCCCAATCCTTCCCTAACCCGAGCTTGCGCTCCGCCTCTAATGACCTCGTCGTCGACGGGACGTTAAACACTAACCACCACCACCACTCCGGTTAAAGTCAACTATTCAAACAGAGTATCTCTTGCTGTAACAAACCTGCAGAGTACCCCGCAGAATTCCCGCAACAGAATCACCAGAAATTTCTCATCTCCCTGCGAAAAAAGAGTGGGCCAACGCTAACATCCGCCAATCGAAGCCCGTGACCTGTTTTACGCCAATTCCATGACATGACACCACCGTCGCAATACTCTTAACAGAAAATTCGAAATAAAATATCCAGAGCCTCTTCAAAGAAAAAGACAGCCTCACTAGTAAAGGAAAGGGGAGACACCACATTGTCGCAAAGTCCCTCCACCCAGAAAGTTTCAAATCTAACCAAAAAGTCGTCATCATCAACATGAGAAGTGCACCTTGAAGTGACAGCTGCTAGCTGAGGTGCCACCACTCAGGGAGTGGGAGGTGACAGCATTCAGGAATTACTCACCCAAGAAAATGAGAAACATAGCCAACTAGGCGCCCTTGTGAAAGGAGCAAAGGACCACCTACCGTCAATCGCCAGGAGAGGCGCCGACCCGTACCCTCCTCCACGGCGTGTAGTGGCGACTGCACTTTGCAGTTATTTTCGGAAGAAAATTACTAGTATAATAAAATTCAAAATTGCTCAAACGTTGCCTCTACAAGGACAGCCCCTAATTACTAGAAGAAATCAGGATGTGAAAGGTGCTAAACTGTTTTCTTTCATAATTGTTTCTTTTAACTCTTTAAATTTACTACATTCATTACTGTCATCAGAGTTTCGGAAATTAATGCCTCACGAAACGAGTCAACCAGAAAGTTGGCGGACGTGTTTCAATATTAGCAAGCCTAAGGTATCGTTAACTGCGCCCAGGAAGGCTGCAAACCTTGGCGCTGGTTTCTGTTGTAGCATAGTTGCTGTTTGGGATCATGTCATCACTTTCTTATCCACTTGTTCGATACAGAATTTAAGCTGACAAGGGATCAGTGCCTACTTGTCATCAACGATATCGTCCAAATGTATGATATATGCAGCTGTTGGCAAGAAATGAAATTGGCATAATAGGAAACTCCAGACGACCAAGCGTTGGGAGAAAATAGCACTTTCGGCTTGCGTTGGGAGGGGCACGGGCAATTTAGATATATTAGCATAGCGGTTGACGCATTGGGAACAGCAATCCCTACGCAGAAACTATTTTCAATTTTTACGCTATTTTTGCACTGCAGATAAACCGAAAGGATGCTTCGTATATAGTTTTTATTAATAATTTGAAAAAAATAATGAAAAGGAGAGGTACAGGAAAGTTTGGGACCGCAAATAAATTTCCAGGAAGGACTTGTAACGCATTCATGAGAAATTCATACATAAAATTAAATATTTTATCGGCCGCACTGAATAGCCGCGCGGTCTAGGGCGCCGTCTTACGGTCCGCGCGGCTCCCCCCCCCCCCTCTTCCCCCCCTCCCCACCCTCCCGGAAGTTAGAGTCCTCATTCGGGGCATGTGTGTGTGTGTGTGTGTGTGTGTGTGTGCGCGCGTGTGGTGTCCTTAGCGTAAGACAGTTTAAATCAGATGAAGCAGTGCGTAAGCTTAGGGACCGATGACCTCAGCAGTTTGGTCCCATAAGACCTTACCACAAATTGCCAAAAATATTTTATTAATTTTCAGTTGACAATTTACCCTCGTTGGGGTGACATTAATCGTAAAAGCAGAGGTAGCGATAATTGTCTTGGAGTCTTGGACGTATTGCAATCGCCGCAATTTTACAATTACATGGGTGTTTTAAAACTCCTGTAAGAGAAAAATGAAACTAATTTTACGTTCATAAAACGTTCTCTATCGCTACACGATTTGGAACGAAACCGCGCACAGCTTATTATTTCGCCAAATATTGGCGAGGATAGCTAGTAATGCACAATGCAATGTATTTTGATGCAGTCTTCTCGGGATGTGATTTCTTTTTCTATCTTGATGGATGATATTTACTTGCACTGGTAAGCTATTCCCCCCATGAACCATGGACCTTGCCGTTGGTGGGGAGGCTTGTGTGCCTCAGCGATACAGATAGCCGTACCACAACGGAGGGGTATCTGTTGAGAGGCCAGACAAACGTGTGGTTCCTGAAGACGGGCAGCAGCCTTTTCAGTAGTTGCAACAACAGTCTGGATGATTGACTGATCTGGCCTTGTAACACTAACCAAAACGGTCTTGCTGTGCTGGTACTGCGAACGGCAGAAAGCAAGGAGAAACTACGGCCGTAATTTTTCCCGAGGGCATGCAGCTTTACTGTGTGGTTAAATGATGATGGCGTCCTCTTGGGTAAAATACTCCGGAGGTAAAATAGTCCCCCATTCGGATCTCCGGGCTGGGACTACTCAAGAGGATGTCATTATCAGGAGGAAGAAAACTGGCGTTCTACGGATCGGAGCGTGGAATGTCAGATCCCTTAATCGGGCAGGTAGGTTAGAAATTTTAAAAAGGGAAATGGATAGGTTAAAGATAGATATAGTGGGGATTAGTGAAGTTCGGTGGAAGGAGGAACAAGACTCCTGGTGAGGTGACTACAGGGTTATAAACACAAAATCAAATAGGGGTAATGCAGGAGTAGGTTTACTAATGAATAGGAAAATAGGAATGCGGGTAAACTACTACAGACAGCATAGTGAACGCATTATTGTGGCCAAGATAGATACGAAGCCCACACCTACTGCAGTAGTACAAGTTTATATGCCAACTAGCTCTGCAGATGATGAAATAATTGAAGAAATGTATGATTAAATAAAAGAAATTATTCAGATGGTGAAGGAAGACGAAAATTTAATAAACATGGGTGAATGGAATTCGGCAGTAGGAAAAGGGAGAGAAGGAAACGTAGTAGGTGAATATGGATTGGGGGTAAGAAATGAAAGAGGAAGCCGCCTGGTAGAATTTTGCACAGAGCACAAATTAATCATAGCTAACACTTAGTTCAAGAATCATGAAAGAAGGTTGTATACATGGAAGAACCCTGGAAATACTAAAAGGTATCAAATAGATTATATAATGGTAGGACAGAGATTTAGGAACCAGGTTTCAAATTGTAAGACATTACCAGGGGCAGATGTGGATTCTAACCACAATCTATTGGTTATGACCTGCAGATTAAAACTGAAGAAACTGCAAAAAAGTGGGAATTTAAGGAGATGGGACTTGGATAAACTGACTAAAAAAGATGTTGTACAGAGTTTCAGGGAGAGCATAAAGGAACAATTGACAGGAATGGGGGAAATAAATACAGTAGAAGCAGAATGGGTAGCTTTGAGGAATGAAGTAGTGAAGACAGCTGAGGATGAAGTAGGTAAAAAGACGAGGGCTCTTAGAAATCCTTGGGTGACAGAAGAAATACTGAATTTAATTGATGAAAGGAGAAAATATAAAAATGCAGTAAATGAAGCAGGCAAAAATGAGATCGATAGGAAGTGCAAAATGGCTAAGAAGGGACGGCTAGAGGACAAATGTAAGGATGTAGAGGCTTATCTCAGTAGGGGTAAGATAGATACAGCCTACAGGAAAATTAAAGAGACCTTTGGAGAAAAGAGAGCCACTTGTATGAATATCAAAAGCTCAGATGGAAACCCAGTTCTAAGCAAAGAAGGCAAAGCAGAAAGGTGGAAGGAGTATATAGAGGGTCTATACAAGGGCGATGTACTTGAGGACAATATTATGGAAATGGAAGAGGACGTTGATGAAGATGAAATGGAAGATAATACTGCGTGAAGAGTTTGACAGGGCACTGAAAGACCTGAGTCGAAACAAGGCTCCGGGAGTAGACAACATTCCATTAGAACTACTGACAGCCTTGGGAGAGCCAGTCCTGACGGAACTCTACCATCTGGTGAGCAATATATATGAAGCAGGCGAAATACCCTCAGACTTCAAGAAGAATATAATAATTCCAATCCCAAGGAAAGCAGGTGTTGACAAATGTGAAAATTACCGAACTATCAGTTTAGTAAGTCACGGCTGCAAAACACTAACGCGGATTATTTACAGACGTATGGAAAAACTAGTAAAAGCCGACCTCGGGGAAGATCAGTTTGGATTCCGTATAAATGTTGGAACACGTGAGGCAATACTGACCCTACGACTTATCTTAGAAGCTAGATTAAGGGAAGGCAAACCTACGCTTCTAGCATTTGTAGACTTAGAGAAAGCTTTTGACAATGTTGACTGGAATACGCTCTTTCAAATTCTGAAGGTGGCAGGGGTAAAATACAGGGAGCGAAAGGCTATTTACAATTTGTACAGAAACCAGATGGCAGTTATAGGAGTCGAGGGGTATGAAAGGGAAGCAGCGGTTGGGAAGGGAGTGAGACAGGGTTGTAATTTCTCCCCGATGTTATTCAATCTGTATATTGAGCAAGCAGTGAAGGAAACAAAGGAAAAATTCGGAGTAGGTATTAAAATCCATGGACAAGAAATCAAAACTTTGAGATTCGCCGATGACATTGTAATTCTATCAGAGACAGCAAAGGACTTGGAAGAGCAGTTGAATGGAATGGATAGTGTCTTGAAAGGAGGGTATAAGATGAACATCAACAAAAGCAAAACGAGGATAAGGGAACGTAGTCGAATTAACTCGGGTGTTGCTGAGGGAATTAGATTAGGAAATGAGATACTTAAAGTAGTAAAGGTGTTTTGCTAATTGGGGAGCAGAATAACTGTTGATGGTCGAAGTGGAGAGGATATAAGATGTAGACTGGCAATGGCAAGGAAAGCGTTTCTGAAGAAGAGAAATTTGTTGACATCGAGTATAGATTTACGTGTCAGGAAGTCATTTCTGAAAGTATTTGTATGGAATGTAGCCCTGTATGGAAGTGAAACATGGACGATAAATAGTTTGGACCAGAAGAAAATAGAAGCTTTCGAAATGTGGTGCTACAGAAGAATGCTGAAGATTAGATGGGTAAATCACATAACTAATGAGGAAGTATTGAATAGGATTGGGGAGATGAGAAGTTTGTGGCAGAACTTGACTAGAGGAAGGGATCGGTTGGTAGGACATGTGTTGAGGCATCAAGGGATCAGCAATTTAGTATTGGAGGGCAGCGTGGAGGGTAAAAACCGTAGAGTGAGACCAAGAGATGAATACACTAAGCAGATTCAGAAGGATGTAGGTTGCAGTAGGTACTGGGAGATGAAGAAGCTTGCACAGGATAGAGTAGCATGGAGAGCTGCATCAAACCAGTCTCAGGACTGAAGACCACATGACATGACATGGTAACCTTTTGATGAAGTGCAGCCGCCGAACCTTTTGATGAAGTGCAGCCGCCGAAAGCTGTTCGAAGGTCAAAATTAATCTACGGGAATACATGGTACGTTATGCTTTAATTACAATAAGGTGTTTGCAGAGTCTTTGTGGACCATGGAGGTACAATACTTTCTTGAAACCTATTTGCAATCACAAATTTTCATTTGTTTTTCCCTTTCAGGCTTTTTGTGAAAATAGTCATAAATACAATTTGTTGAACATAATACTGAGATGACAAAAGTCACGGAATATCTCCTAATATCTGCCCGGCGTCGTGAAAAGCTTGACGTGGCAGGGACTCAAAAATTCTTGGAAGTCACTTGGATAAAAGTTGAGCAATGCTGCCTTTATAGTCGTCCATAATTGCGTATGTGTTGCTTGTTCAGGATATTCTGCGCGAACTGATCTCCGCTTATGTCACAGAAACGTTCAATCCGATTCATGTAGGGTGATCTGGGGTGACCATATCATTCAGTTCTTCAAACAAATCGTGAACAATTGTAGCCTGGTGATATGACATCGTTGTTTGGTAACGTGAAGTCCATGTGAGGCTGCAAATGGTCCTCAAGTACCCGTACGTGACCATTCACAGTCACTCTGTTCGGATGAACCAAAGAACTCATTCAAATTGCATGTAAACACTGCCCTCACCATTAAGGAGCCAACACCAGCGTGCAAGGAGTGCTGTTGGCCTTGTTGACAATGTGGGTCCCCTGCACCACACTCGTGCCAGTAGAAATAGGGACTCTGACCTGGTCACGGTTTTCCAGTCGTCTAGAGTCCAACCAACATAATGTTACTTATAATCCGTCAAGATTGCAATTTTTTTTTTCATATGACCGGTTTCGGTTAATTCAGAACCATCTTCAGATCTGATATTTCAGTTACAAGAGTAACCCGTCCAAAGCCAGCAACTTTCACATGCTGCGCCAAAAAAAAAAAAAAAAAATTGCAATCAAGACGGATTATAAGTAACATTATACAATCACTGATTGCTGCTATCCCATCAGAAATTATGTTTGTTTTCAAAACCAACCAATATGATCACGAGCCCAGGAGAGACCAAAAAATAAAAAATGGCTCTAAGCACTGTGGGACTTTACATCTGAAGTCATCAGTCCCCTAGACTTAGAACTAAGTAAACCTAACTAACCTAAGGACTTCTCACACACCCATGCCCGAGGCAGGATTCGAACCTGCGACCGTAGCAGCCTCGTGTTTCCGGACTGAAGCGCCTACAACCGCTCGGCTAGCGAGGCCGGCCCAGGAGAGACATTGCAGGCGATGGTGTTGCTAGCAAAGACACTCGCGTGGGTCGTTTGGAATTAACGACAAATTTCGCCCCACCGTCCAAACGTATACGTTCTTCATACGCCTCACCTTATTTCTGTGTTTATTTCCGGCAGTGCTGGTTTTCTGTTAACACGAACAGCTCTATACAAATTCCGCTGCTCTCCATATTTAAGTGAAGGACGTCGGGCACTGCGTTGTGAGAGGTAATGCCTGAAATACCCACTGCAACCTACGTGAGCGACATATCAGTTGTGGCACAGTAGCACCGTAGCTGCCCCGTACGCATGTGTTACTGCAAGTGAGCCCACTGCATCATTACACATGAACATCCCTTGAACGAAATTAAACTGTTTTTACTTCCGTACGCGATTTCTTCCACAGCATCTGGCGGGGTAGAAATTGGTAGAAGTGTGGGAGAAAGAGCAAGATGATTCTCAGGTCTGTACGGTACTTCCTTTTTACCTCCCCTACCGGCTACATACGCACAAGACTTATTTTTCTTTTATTTTTTTGTGCCGGTCGCAGTGGCCGAGCTTTTCTAGGCGCTTCAGTCTGGTACCACGTGGCTGGTACGGTCGCCGGTTCTAATCCTGTCTCGCCCATGGATCTGTGTGATGTCCTTAGGTTAGTTAGGTTTACGTAGTTCTGTCTAGGGGACTGACGACCTCAGATGTTAAGTCCCATAGTGCTTAGAGCCATTTGAACCTTTTTATGACAAAGTACCTATCGAATTATATGTTTCTTTGGCCTCCTCTTATAATTAATATTGAAAGTCGGTATTCTAATTTTCGATGTTCACTTAATAATATTATGATTATTGCCTTGTTCTATTGCCGTCAACTCACCCCTCTCGTTTCAACGTATATGACATACTGGTGCCTCTGGCGGTGTACTTCATACTGGTATCGATAATGAGCGTCAGTTTCATGTTCAATGAAAGTTTACGGAGTCAATAACATTTATGTGATAAACGTTTCAACCAAGTTGCGTGAATATTGGACTAGTGCTTCATGGCTTGACACTTTCTATTCGGTCAGAGAATTTCGCTGGCAATTATGGAAAGTAACTAATTATTTGGAGCGTTTGGCGTGAGAGGAAACGTCATACGTTCTCTCAAATCTATCAGTCAGCTGCTGAGCGCTTCTCGCCGTATCTGAAGCGCAGTATCTCCTCATCCTTGAACAAGCAGTGAACCGTTTACGTTAATGCGTCTTCTGTAATCGCGTTACGAGAAAAAAATGAATGTCGCCGTAACGAGCGCGCGTGAAACGTCCGTAACGAGTGAGACGTGAATTTTTCCCGATCCTCGCCAAACTGCCTCACGACTACACACACACACACACACACACACGGCGCAGCAGGGGCAGCTGTGATGCGGGTCACGTCGCCCGGAGGCGGGCAATCAGAACTGGGGTGGCCTGGCCCCTGCTGCTGCCGCTGCTGCTGCTGCTGTTGCTTCTGGGCCGGATGGACACGCGCCGCCGGCGGGGGGGGGGGGGGTACGGTAAGGGTGGGGGTGGGTGTGCGGGGCGGCTGCCGCCCTGGCCTACGACCTAATTGCCGGCCACCGCCGCCGTCAGCGCTGCGGCCAGTTGTCGGCCAACCGCCCACCGCTACAGCTCCCCTGCCCGCTAAATTAAACAGCTAATACCTGCTGTCCGCGTCGGCCTAACATGTACTAAACGCAGGCTAACTTCTGGATAAAATCTAACAGAGCGGACTCGGAAAATTCGTGTAAACTATCCAGTATGCCGATTATACAGGTCCATTTTTAGCAGTAAATATAAGCGCTCGCCCAACCAAAGATCAGTATTTCAAATAAAAATAGTCTTACTTGTGGAATTATTTAGTATCAATGACACTATAACACCTCTTCTTGTTGATGATTTGGTTTGATTTGTACTTGGCCTCGGCTAAAACTCGGCGACAGTCGGTAGAGTGTTGAGATTGTTATCAAGTTACGAAGACGACGTTACACAAAATAACAGTGCTGAACCGAAATGTCGACGTGCGTGAGATATTTACTTCACCAAGAATCGTAATTAACCGTTCGTAATCGATGTTTAACCGATTAATGATGAAATATTAATGATAAAACCAATACAGTCACATCCACAACAATTTCCCTACAAGCTGGTCGTAATTTCGAGTATTTAAGAAATCGTAACAGTGGGCTTGTTATTTGAGTCAAAGATTCTACACAAGCGCTGAGCGCTAGAGTCAAATATTATCGCTGCTCATAATTATTAATCGGGAGCTTCATGTCAATAATTTGATAGAATTTTAAATCACAAATCCATGACTTGGCACGAGAGGGTGTTTTAATATAATCCATTATGGAGTCGTGGTAGCAGTTGTCGTTATACTGGTCATCACTGTTAGCATTCAACCGCGATTCTTGTACATATATTTTAACAACGCATTTCAAGAGACAATGCTCTCATCATCAGGTTGCACCTGATGATGAGAGCATTGTCTCTTGAAACGCGTTGTTAAAATATATGTATAAGAATCGCGCTTGAATGCTAACAGTGATAACCAGAGGGTGTTTTATTGCACAATATCAGTCACTTCCTAACCCAGCCTTGAGAATAAATCTTTTATATGCTTCGGACCCATCACTGAAGTTCCATAAACCACTGGCTATTATGAATGAAAATTGTCTATCAGTGTTCCTTGCCTAAATCACCGTCTAAGTAATGTTTAGCTCAATTATTTAGTTAAAAGTTCACTTTATTCTAGTAGGTAAAAGTCCTCCGTTCGAATTCTAATGCCGTGATATTTGAAGTCAGAAGATCGTATTACTGCGTCATAATAGATCGCAATTATTCAATCTCAAAAACAATCTAAGCGCGCCTACATGTACGAGCATTCAAATATATGACCTGCTTCGGCTAACTCTCGTAACGTAGTGGCAATGCATTGAATTATACTTAGTCTTTACTCAGGATTCCCAAAGAGTGCTCACACGGAGTATTCTTTGGCTTAGTTGGTTCTACTTTGCGAATGTTAATTTATGCTAGTTTTGCGATTTATTACCATTTTTTTCTAATTTTACTGAAATTTAATCTTTCTTTCGTAGATTGCTAAACTGTCTTAGATTCCTGATTTATTTACTTGTTATTCTCCTAATAATAGTGATAAATGGAACTTGGTTCGTTTATTCACTTTTCTGAGAATTTGGGACTTGGGGGGGAATCTTTGGGGTGTTGGGAGCTAATTTTTGATTTTTATTTTTCGTCCGAGGAAGTGGCATTACAACACGTTTCACCCTTCTGGGGCATCATCAGATTGTGTAAAAGTGCTTATGGAATACCGTCTCATTTGTGTGACTGGATTTGTGATATCCTGTCAGAGATGTCACAGTTCGTAGTAATTGACGGAAAGTCATCGAGTAAAAGAGAAGTAATTTCTGGCGTTCCCCAAGGTAGCGTTATACGCCCTTTGCTGTTCCTTATCTATATAAAAGATTTTGGAGACAATCTCAGCAGACGTCTTCGGTTGTTTTCAGATGACGCTATCGTTTATCGACTAATAAAGTCATCAGAAGATCAAAACAAACTGCAAAACGAATTAGAAAAGTTATCTGAATGGCGCGAAAAGTGGCAGTTGAGCACAAATAACGAAAAGTGTGAGGTCATCCACATGAGTACCGAGCGGGGTGGCGCAGTGGTTAGACACTGGACTCGCATTCGGGAGGACGACGGTTCAATCCCGCGTCCGGCCATCCTTATTTAGGTTTTCCGTGATTTCCCTAAATCACTCCAGGCAAATGCCGGGATGGTTCCTCTGAAAGGGCACGGCCGACTTCCTTCCCAATCCTTCCCTAATCCGATGAGACCGATGACCACGCTGTCTGGTCTCCTTCCCCAAAACCAACCAACCAACCATCCACATGAGTGCTAAAAGGAAATCGTTAAACTTCGGTTACACGATAAATCAGTCTAATCTAAAAGCCGTAAATACAACTAGATACGTAAGTATTACAATTACGAACAATTTAAATTGGAAGGAACACATATAAAATGTTGTGGGGAAGGCTAACCAAAGACTGCGTTTTATCGGCAGGACACTTACAAAATGTAACAGACCTACTAAGGAGACTGCTTACACTTCTCTTGTCCGTCCTCTTTTGCATTATTGCTACGCGGTGTGGGATCCTTACTAGATAGGACTGACGGAGTACATCGAAAAAGTTCAAAGAAGGGCAGCACGTTTTGTATCATCGGGAAATATGGGAGAGAGTGTCACATAAATGATGCAGCATTTGGGCTGGACATCATTAAAAGAACGGCGTTCTTCGTTGCGACGGAATCTCGTCACGAAATGCCAATCACCAACATTCTCCTCTGAATGCAAAAAACATTTTTTTGACACCGACTTACATAGGGAGAAACGATCACCACGATAAAATAAGGGAAAGCAGATCTCGTACGGAAAGATATATGTGTTCCTTCTTTCGGCGCGCTGTACGAGATCGGAATAATAGAGAAATGTGAAGGTGGTTCGATGAACCCTCTACCAGGCACTTAAATGTGATTTGCAGAAATCCATGTAGGTGTAGATGTAGATAAAGATGTAGTTGGGTAAACAATCTGGTGATACCCCAAAAGGGTGAAACGGGTGATTGATGTTAAATAATTTCGCGACCAAGACTGTTTTTATCCTGAAATTATTTTAAACTGGATGTTTTAAAACCAAACCATAATCGAATGGAATAATATTGAAAGATTTGCACATAAAGACTGTAAAGTTACACAATCTTATCAGTAGTGCAGGAAAGGAAATGGAAGTAGGCCACTCAACTACAGATCCATATCAATTATATAGATTTGCAGGAAGATTTCGGAATATGTGCTATTTTTGGACATTACGTGATACAGTATCTGATCGAAAGTATTCCGACATTTGTTACTGTAAATTAATGTAGGGTGTGTGCCTGCTTCGCCTTTGTGACGGCATGAACTCTGCAGGGCCCACTTTCATTGATGTATCTGTGGAGAAATGGCCGCCCATTCTTCCTCAAAATCCGAAACCTCTGAGAAGTACACAGGATGTTTCACAATGACTTTTAAAAATATCTGAGGACAGGTTCCTTACACCAAAGTAAGTAAAAACGTCCAGTAAACATGGACTCTAAAATGCATACCGTAAGTGCTATGAGCACTTGTTCATCCTCATTTCTGTGAACTGCATCTCTTCTACTGCAAGCTCTTTGATTTCCATATTTGGTAAGCAGATAGTATGGGCATAAGTAAGATAAATGTTCCACTAAACTCGGGCACTACAACGCGTAACTTAAAGGTGGAGTTTTGGGCAAATTTGCGGAAAAATTTGATTTTTTTGCGTAGTTTAATAGATTGAATCTTGAAGAATATATTCGCATAGTTTCCCAATTGACTTCTGGATGGAAATATATTTTAAAAAAGCTTGTTCCTGGTGCCTGCGCCTGCCACACGCTTCTCTTTCTGTGCTGTGATCCACATCTTCTCTACGATAGAAATTTTGCACGTTAATCGTTAATCGAAACGAACTGCAGATGATTCTAGAAGGCTCTGAAGAATATTTTCTTTGCTTCCAGAATGAGATTTTCACTCTGCAGCGGAGTGTGCGCTGATATGAAACTGGCAGAAGTAAAGCTGTGAGTACCGCCCGTGAGTCGTGCTTCGGTAGCTCAGTTGGTAGAGCACTTGCACGCGAAAGGCAAAGGTCCCGAGTTCGAGTCTCGGTCGGGCACACAGTTTTAATCTGCCAGGAATTTTCCTATCAGCGCACACTCCGCTTCAGAGTGAAAATCTCATTCTGGAAACATCCCCCAGGCTGTGGCTAAGCCATGTCTCCGCAATACCCTTTCTTTCAGGAGTGCTAGTTCTGCAAGGTTCGCAGGAGAGCTTCTGTAAAGTTTGGAAGGTAGGAGACGAGGTACTGGCAGAAGTAAAGCTGTGAGTACCGGCCGTGAGTCGTGCTTCGGTAGCTCAGTTGGTAGAGCACTTGCCCGCGAAAGGCAAAGGTCCCGATTTCGAGCCTCGGTCGGGCACACAGTTTTAATCTGCCAGGAAGTTTCATATCAGCGCACACTCCGCTGCAGAGTGAAAATCTCATTCTGGAAACATCCCCCAGGCTGTGGCTAAGCCATGTCTCCGCAATATCCTTTCTTTCAGGAGTGCTAGTTCTGCAAGGTTCGCAGGAGAGCTTCTGTAAAGTTTGGAAGGTAGGAGACGACTTACTGGCAGAAGTAAAGCTGTGAGTACCGGGCGTGAGTCGTGCTTCGGTGGCTCAGTTGGTACAGCACTTGCCCGCGAAAGGCAAAGGTCCCGAGTTCGAGTCTCGGTCGGGCACACAGCTTTAATCTGCCAGGAAGTTTCATATCAGCGCACACTCCGCTGCAGAGTGAAAATCTCATTCTGGAAACATCCCCCAGGCTGTGGCTAAGCCATGTCTCCGCAATATCCTTTCTTTCAGGAGTGCTAGTTCTGCAAGGTTCGCAGGAGAGCTTCTGTAAAGTTTGGAAGGTAGGAGACGAGGTACTGGCAGAAGTAAAGCTGTGAGTACCGGGCGTGAGTCGTGCTTCGGTAGCTCAGTTGGTAGAGCACTTGCCCACGAAAGGCAAAGGTCCCGAGTTCGAGTCTCGGTCGGGCACACAGTTTTAATCTGCCAGGAAGTTTCACTTTCTTTGCTTCTTCCTTTGTTTACAATGTGATTAAATGGTGGATAGCCACTGGGAGGTGTTAACAGACTGAGGGACAAGGAAATTCACACTTTACAAATTTATTGTGGAAAAGCTATCAGGGATAACTTAAATAATGCAAAAAGAATGCAGCAAACTGTGTTGGCAATATAGTTTTACAAACTTGCCACAGATGGTAATCCTCAGCTTTCCCTTTGTCAGATATCGTGAAGCCAATATCTTCAGACGGAAGCCAGTGGAAAGCCACACGCCCACAAACATGGTTTGCCACTTGCTGGTTTAGATGTTATAAAACCAACTTTCAGTTACTTACCCAATCCTGAACTGCTGAACAAATGTGTGTATGGGAAAACGCAGAATACAAATGAGAGCTACAATCACCTTATGTGGATGCTTTTCCCACAAACAGTGTTTGTGCTTTCAGATGTTGTGAAGATAGCTGCATGTGATGTCTGTCTGGTGTTCAGCAGTGAAAATGTAGGTAGGATTAAGCTTCTGTTGAGACTAGGCTTCCATCCAGGTGCATTCAGACCGATCACACTCAGAAGCATAGGTTAAATGCTAGTGGACATATCTCAGTCAGCAGAGGAAAAAGTGCAAAAGTTGGCTAGACAAAGGAGTCAGGGGAAGAGATTGCTCCAGAAAGACGAGGAAGAGAAGAAATATTACGGAAATGAGCAACGTTAGTCACTAGAGGTAGGGGCCTATAGCAATATATTCAAAAATTGAAATAAAAACTTAAATTGTGAATTACTGTAAACCGACATCTTTAGCTAAAATATACCTTTTATCAGCAACTATCAAAGCTAACATCCTGAAATTTGGCAATGATCCTAAGAATTACTTACTGAATAATCCTGCGCAGCACTTTACCGTTATCTTTTCTGTGAGAAAAGTTTTCCTTTAAAATTAAAAAAAAAGTAAAGCAGTCCCTGGTAACATAAAATTGCAAAATGAATTTCAAAGCAACTACAACCATAAACGAATTTTTTTGCGTGAATAGTTTACGAGAAAAGGTTCATTATAGAAACAATGGTAATTAAAAATTCAATCCTTACAAAAGGTATATTGATGATCAATTTCAAAGAATAATTGCGCAGAATATCAAGCAGTACTTAGTGCATATCAGTCTAAAGTTTTACCATTTTAACTGTAATATTTTTGGAGACAAATATCATCCACACTTACTCCAAGATTATGTCGCAGTCGTCTTAAAAGCTCATGGCATCCAAGTTGCTTACAAGAATTACATACAGAAGACTGGAAAAGAGAATTGAGGATGTGTTAGATGAGTATCATATTGACTTTATGGAAGGTAAAGGCACCAAAGAGGCAATTCTGACGCAGTTCATAATGGAGCAAGGAGATTCATAGGTTTTGTCGACGTGGAAAAGGGTAATATCCATTATGTAAAAGACCCAAGAGGGAATAATAAGAGTCACCGACCAAGGACGAAGTGCTCCAATTAAAAAGGGTGTAAGCTAGGGATGTAGTCCTTCGAGCCTATTGTTCAGTCTATACATGGAAGAAGCAACGATGGAAATAAAAGAAAGATTCAGCTGTAGGATTAAAACTGAAAGAATATCAATGATACAATTTGCCGATGACATTGTGAAAGTGAAGAAGAGTTACATGATCTGATGACTGGAATGAATAGTCTAATGAGTGCAGAATATGAACTGAATGCAAATCGAACAAAGATGAAAGTAATGAGAAGTAACACAAATGAGATAAGCGAAAACTTAACATTAGGATTGATGGTCATGAAGCAGGTTAAGTTAAGGAATTCTACTACCTAAGCAGGAAAATAAACAATGACAGACGCAGCAAGGAGGCTATCGAAAGCAGACTAGCAGTGGCAAAAATGGCATTTCTGGCACAGACAAGTATACTAATATCAGATATAGGCCGTAACTTGAGGAACAAATTTCTAAGAATGTACGTTTGGAGCACAACATTTGAGAGGTGGCATGAGCCCCCCCTAAGATTTCTATCTTACTCATTTCATGCGGTGAAAAGTTTCTATTCCTCCACACGCGGACTTCCCGTAGAGCGTCTCTCGTCACCCGGCGGGTACTGCTGATCTTGAAAGGGTTAAGCCGATGGGTGTGAGGGAGTCGAGTGGATACTTTCCAGAAGCCAACTTTGTCATAAGAGAGGGGGCGACACGCCCACAGGGGCCTGACGGAGCGGCTGCGCTAGAAATTCCGTTACTTCGCAGAAACTTAGTGAAAACACTTTCTGGCGGATTTCCAGCGAGGCGTGGGAATGACTTGTGTTCCCAGGCAGTCTTGGCGGGCAAATTCCCGCGTTTTCTGCAAAATCGTAAATGTGATTGGCTTGCTCAGGGGATAGCTCCGTGACGTAGCAAAATCGGCGCAGAAATTGGCGCCAAGTATCTCCATTGGCGGAATAGTAGTGCGTTGACAATAGAGTGGAATTTTCCGCCGGTTTTCAAGTTGCTGCTTGGTATGTTTAACCATGGCCTCTGTCGTGGGGGCGGGAATGTTCTGTGTTCAGCTTGTACGGGTGCTCTAGAGAGGGGCGGCTCTCGCCTTTTGGTCGGGGTAGGTTCCAGGACGGAGCTCTCTCTGCCCTGGACAGCCTGCCTTTCGGTAGGTGTCTAATATACTTTCATTTAAGTGTAACTATTTGACGAAGTTGCTGAAGTTTCGACTTCAACATAACTTTCCGAGTACAGTTGGTAATTGAGTGTTCTGCATACAAGCGGCCTATGTTGTCCGTCTTGAGCAGTTTTGGGTAAAGTTGACTGTAGCGGAGTTACTGTGTGACTTCGCTGGTTAAAATCAACCACTGTACCATCAGTGATTGTGTGGCGAGCCTTCTTCGTCTCCCTGAGTGGCGCATTTGTATTAATAGGCAGTCTTTAGTCTGGAACAACCACACCAGGATAATTTGTTTCAGGCTATATTCGCGACATTATCATCACCACGACGGGACGTCGAAGCAACCAGCCATCGACTCCGGTACGCCAGATCGTGTCCTTGCAGTTAAGAAGACAGCTTGGTAATGTATGTCCGCAGGACCGGCAGGTTAGGGAATTTTGCTCTGTGATAATCAGACCTCAGCAGAGCGCACCTGTTCCCGTCTTTTCTTATGTGGTTCTGTCGTGGATGTTCATTGTCTCATTTCTCACTATTGTAGCAGCAATTAATGTTGGGTTGGCTGGGTGTTTCTCTTAAGATCTGAGTTGCAAGGAATTGGCTCCACATACCACTTGGTCATAAACGTCACAAGCTGGTTTATGGACAACTTCACCTTCACAGCATCTATTTGAGTATCCAATTTGACGTATTGTAAATGTTTCATGTGTTTTGTTTATTATTTTGAGTTTAGTCATAATAAATCAAATTGTTATTTTGGACAGAACTTTCATTCTATGGGTCGGTAAAGCAACCCTTTCATTTCTCACTACGTTAATGAAATTTTCATTTATCAAATTAATTTCTAGCAAATTAAATTATTGCAGGTGTCAAACTCTTTTTCTACTCCACTTGCAGGGTCGATTACAGTCATTACGCGTTTCTTCTTAATCCATGTGCAACAGCAAAAGTCTGAGTTAGAGAAGGGGGGGCTTAGAGCATCATTTCCGTATGAAGATTCTAGAAGAATTTAGTGTGAAATACACTGCTAGCCCCGGCACCTCGCACATTGTATGATAGTGTAACATGGGCTCTGGCAAAACCCGAACAGAAGAGAATCGAAGCATTTGAGATGTGGTGCTATAGATGAATGTTAGGTGGACTGATAACGTGAGAAATGAGGAGGTTGTGCGCAGAATCGGAGGGGAAAGGAATATGTTGAAAACACTGACACGGAGGAGGGACAGGATGATACGATATCGTTTAAGGCAGCAGGGAATGACTTCCATGGTACCAGTGGGAGCTTTCAACGGCAAAAACTGTAGAGAAAGACAGAGATTAGAATTCATACAGCAAATAATTGAGGACGTAGGTTGCAAGAGCTACTCTGAGAAGATGAAGTTGGCACAGGAGAGAAATTGGTGGCGGGAAGCATCAAACCAGTCAGAAGTCTGATGACTCAAAAAAAAAAAAAATCTTGATGTATGGATTTCAGAGCCCATGGTTACTGGACATTTTTTTCTCATTTTGGTCTGTGCTACCACTTCCCAAAATATGGAAATCAAAGACCTTGCCGTGGAAGAGCTGTGGTTTCCAATATCAAGTTTGAGCAAAGTGTCCACAGCTGAGTGTTAAGGAATATAATTTAGAGCCCATGTTTACTGTTCTTTTTTTCTTAATTTGGTGTGAGGAGCCTGTCTCCAAATTTTTTTAAAGTCATTTTGCAACACCTTATATAGTAATGTTGGATGCGGAGACGTGGAGCGAAGTCGATATTCTAACTCGCCCTAGTGGTCTTGCATTGAGTTCAGGTGGGGACTCTGGGCAGGTCAGTCCTTTCAGGACAAATAATTGCCTCACAGATGCTGCTGTATGACATGATTCGTTGTTATGCTAATGAAGGCAGTAATCTTCTCAGATCTGTCGCCCTACTCTACCCAGTACAAAAAGCTGTAAAACATGCTCATAGCCTTCCGCATTCAGCGTTTTCGTAAGCCGAGAAGGGGAGCAGAGCCAAAGTATGAAAAGCAGTCCCGTACCGCAACACTGCCTCCTTCATACTTCAATGTCGGCTCTACACATGACGGTATGTAAGGTTATCTAGGCAATACGTAAACCCAACCCCCTCCAGTGGCCTGTCACGGGGTATAAGGTGATTCATCACTCCATATCAATAGTTTACAGCCATCCGTCGCTCTTCACACCACCTCAAGTGTCGCTCGATGGTCCCTGTCCATTAGTACATGTTGTCTTCCTCGACGTGATTTAGTTGTGGTTGTTTCCTCCCACTTCTGATTTACAATCACATCACAAACAGCCAACTTGGGCAATTTTGGGACTGATATGTTCCTATTCTTACTCAGGTCACACCTTGTGACTAGCCCTGCCTGAGTGAACAAAAGAATTAGTTCTATAAACACAACACACACGACATGTGGAGCCTATGCTTTACCGGAGACTCCTAGTTTCACTCCGGAATTGCGTGGTACACGTTTCTCACGATAGCGGTAACCTCTTATCGATCTTTTTTCACCACACATTCACCACAAATTAACAAAAACAGTTAGGAGAGTTCCTGCAGCCTCGGATAGACATTTTATATTAACAGTAACATGTATTTGCTTCCACGAACATTTGCCGTGCGGAGTGGCCGCGCGGTTAGAGGCGCCATGTCATGGATTGCACGGCGTCTCCCGCCGGAGGTTGGAGCTCTTCCTCGAGCAAGGGTGTGCGTGTTGTTCTTAGCATAAGTTACTTTAAGTAGTGTGTAAGTCTAGGGACCGATGACCTCAGAATATGGTCCCTTACGGATTCACACACATTTCTCCGCAAGCATAACACAGTGTAACCTCCCCACAGAAAAATTAATGAATAATTAATGTGATTCTTATTTAGTGTAACCTCTCTACAGAAATTCTTTTTCATTTATAACCTCCCTACAGAAATTCATGCACATTTAACCTCTACACAAAATTTGTTTCCCATTTAATGTAAGCTCGAAACAGAAAAATACCTAAACCTCGGAATAAAAAAAAATATTCAGTAACCTGGTAAAATTTGGACGACAGCAGTGCTTCGTCATGGCCATGTAACATCATTCTGAATAGATAAGCAAAAATTCTCACCTCGATAAAGTGGGCAACTACCTGCTCTTACAATAGCTTTTTCCGGCACAGCTCTGTGCAATGCTGGCGTATACATTTGTTATTTATGAAAGGAAGTAAATGATTTTTCTTTTGCAACAATCGGAATGATCATGCATTGAAAAAAAAAATTAAATTCTTTAAATTGAAATGAATGCTTGTTAGAAATTAGACAAAGATTATTATTAGGACATTTTTAAAAGATTTACATGTGAGTTTACAGAATATTACTAGATATGCGCGAGGCTGCTTTTTTACCTCATACAATAATACTCAGGCTCCGGCATCGCTGCACCGCGACCGGCCCAGCCAACATGATACACCAGACCAGACCAGAGCAGACACACACACTGGCAACAACTTACTGCTACTGCTACACAGTTCGTACAGCCAACACTGCTCTCTGGTCAGCGATTCTTTTATACCTTGCATATCGTAGGCAGCGCATGAGCAATACATCGAAATTACATCTGTTCGGACCTCTTACATAAAATTACATCTGTATTACATCTGCCCGGACCTCTTACAACAGTGACAGAAAGGCAGTGCGATTCGCGTTGTGACACTTTCCTGTCTGCTACTAGGGTCGCAAATGTTGAACGGATGAAACCAATGCGCCGCTTCTGAGCTTCATACGCTGTTTTCGAGTGTAATATCATTTCTGCAAACGTATGTGACTTGTGAAAAAACTGTGGGTGCTATGGTGTCTGAGTACTACTTTCCAAATCAGAAGGTCAAAATACATAAAGAACGGCTATATTTTCGAGAAAAAAGCTTTTGTGACGTTCCAGTTTGTTGCATTGCGTAATAAACATTAAATTCAAGAGCATGCGGTAAATGACAAGATAATTACATTCTCTTAGAGGCAATGTTGAATAAGATGGCTTTATCAAGGAAGATATGAGAAAGAGGTTCGCATAGATCAGGAGAGTTCCATCAATGAAGTACTTCTCCTGTTGTATCAAACCGATTCTGTAGTAGGACTGCTACTCCAGAGACTGTGCAAAAATAACAGAGAGAAAGGTAACTGAAAGCACTGGAAATGCTTTACTGCAGGTGGATGCGAAGGAAGAAAGTTTGAATTCAAAGAGCCTACAAGAAGCGGCAAGGGAAGAAGTATGTGGTTTGCGTAATAGGATAGTGATGCGTAGAGAAGTACACAGCATAAAGGCTTTATTTTATGCAAAAAATAATAAAATACGTCTTGAGAGGTTGTGGTGTTTAACAAATATCTGAAGGTCTTGAGATTAGCACAGACATAAGAAGATTGAGGTTGTCATAAAACAGAAAATATCCTATTAACCTACTGAATAGCAA
Source organism: Schistocerca piceifrons (assembly GCF_021461385.2). Taxonomy (NCBI): domain Eukaryota; kingdom Metazoa; phylum Arthropoda; class Insecta; order Orthoptera; family Acrididae; genus Schistocerca; species Schistocerca piceifrons. The sequence goes on from NC_060139.1 coordinate 1,003,427,425, forward strand.
CTAATTATACGTATTAATGTTAGGACACTCAACTGTATTCTAGCTCTCGGTCAGTGATTATGAGTTGTGCAGTTCACATTACGAGTGAAATCGTAAAATAGCCACTGCATTAAATGTAATTGGTAGAACGAGTACATAGTAGAAAGGACTCTTTAAGGCTCGGATTGAAGAACAGAAACAGTCGTGCCGGCAGAGTCTGAACTCCCTGTGGGGCTGTTGCACCTTCACTTCACATTCTCTTCTCCTTGCATTCGCCCTTCTGCAGCGGACGGGCGCTCTTATACACCGTCAGGGACTAAGCAAATACTGTCTTCACCATCTCGAGTTCAGAGCCGTTTGTCACATTTTTCACAAGGATGTTATATGAGTTTTCCAGCCTCTTAAAATCAAGAACTCAAATTTTGTTTCTTTAGTGAACTCGAGAAAAATAAGAAACATTAGGTTATAGCTAAGAAAATAAAGTTAACTTTAATTACAGTACGCGAAGAATGTAGGGGCGACCGGTTTAAGTTTACAAGCAGAGCTAGATGACTAATCATTTAAAACGCGTTCATACTACTATATAAAGAAATCTTAAAAACTCGCGCAGTGTTTCCACTACCGCCAGTCTGTGTGTTACATAATAATTGTCTACATCGGGTATGGTGTTATAATTTTCGAGACATTCATCACAAATTTTTGTGGTCTAACACGTAAAGTACATGGTTTTATGACTATCTTAATGCCTTATTCATCTTAATACTGTTCAAAAACTGAAAGTAGTTTACAGGCGAAAGTTAACGGGGGAACACTGATGACATTGTGGTCCTGTCTCAGGGTTTTCTGCTGTTTGTCTTTGGTGAATATACAGAGTGTCTATCTCTTTTTTGTAATTCACTGAGCTCCATAATTAGCGAACAGATCAATAAAGCTTTGTAAGCCGTATACAACAACAGTATCTTAACTCGGTGTTGTGTACTGTTTGATTAATTCATGGCAGTTAAAGATTCAGGTACAGTAAAAATAAATGAAAGACCTCTAGAGGAGAAAGTGACAAAAGTGATAAAAGGAAAAGTTGCAAGAACGAATGCGGCAAATACTTGGTTAAAGTACTTTGGATGCCATTTGAGAAGAAACGAACTTCGCAAGGACAGGCTAATGGAAGTTAACTATTGTGTAACTGCTGTATTCCATCCTTGGAAAGGGAAGCCCTTTGAAAGTGTGCTCTTGGTTGGTAACTACTTTGGGGCAAATTCACTTTCTCTGGTTACAAATCAAGGTAGATCGACAAAAAAAATTTAATTTAATGGTTCAAATGGCTCTGAGCACTATGGGACTTAACATCTGAGGTCATCAGTCCCCTAAAACGAAGAACTAATTAAACCAAACTAACCTAAGGACATCACACACATCCATGCCCGAGGAAGGATTCGAACCTGCGACCGTAGCAGTCCCTCGGTTCCGGACTGAAGGGCCTAGAACCGCTTGGCCACAACGGCCGGCAAAATTTAATTTAGGCAATGAAATAATAGCATCTCAGTGGATCAGATAAGACATGTTTTGCAAAGCAGAAGGCCAAACTTTTTTTTAACATTTCATAAATTAAATTCCTTTTCCAGTAGATTAGAAAACAAAACTGACATGAGGTAAACGCTACTTTATGTAAGACAATTATAAGACTAACCGTAACTACAAACAGAAGCTGGGAACATTGTATTGTAACGGGCGGCCAGGGAAGAAAACGGGTATAAGAGGTAGTCAAATGAAAACGCGACAGAAGGAAAAAAAGTGAGTGTGAATGACGTAACAACGGACGGTTCCATTGACTTTCATATTATCGAAACATAGCGTATTCTTTTATTTTTATCAGATAGTGACTGCTAATAAGCGAAGCAATTGTACAAACGATTTATTTCTTGAGAATTCTTTTGGCTGGGCTGACAGTTTCATAGACAGAGATGAAAGTTGGCCGAAGGGAACCATTAACTTAACACAAGTTGTAAAAGATGACACAGACTCCATGTAGGACAACATTCACTAAAGGCTGTTGTGTGGACAGGATGAAGGAATGCCCGTCATGAGTCGATACAACGCGGACAGCAGGTAACACTGCAGCCGTCTGGATGGCCGCAGATGAGTCGTTGCAAACCTACAAGACGTGATGACCACGCCGACGTTCCTAAAGCATTTTTCTGCAGCGAGGGCGTTCTAATGTACAGTAAAAGTCTTGGAAGTCAGGCAGAGAAGATGGCGCCAGTCTGTAGGTAGCAGAGCAATATACCGGTGGACACTATGCAGGGTCAGTGGAAGTTATTTATGGATGTATGCTATCAGCAGAACGTGGCAGGTGAGGTGAGACGGCTCTACAAGTGTCACACTGCAAGTTTCTCGTCCCAAAAATACCTGCAACTGGGCTCTAACTTATATGAAGCAGATAGGAAGCTTAGGAGGGTCGTAGCAAAAAAAAAGTGCTCGTTTGATTCCCCAACAGAACAGCGCCGAAACAAAATGGCTCAAATGGCTCTGAGCACTATGGGACTTAACTTCCAAGGCCATTAGTCCCCTAAAACGTAGAACTACTTAAACCTAACTAATCTAAGGACATCACACACATCCATGCCCGAGGCAGGATTCGAACCTGCGACCGTGGCGGTCGCGCGGTTCCAGACCACGTGAAAATGTGGGAATTTAATCGGGCAGCATGGTCTGATGTAGGAGATTTCGAAATTTATTGAAAAGTTGTAATGCAATCCAGGAAACAGACACTTGTCATTGGATGATTGCTCATGAGGGGCTGGGACTGGTTCTTGAAAAAGGGACGAATGTTATGAGGGAAGACAGGAGGAAGTAAGGTGACATATCATCTGCTGCTAGTGAGAGAACCACTTCGAATTCTGCTCTCGAAATTTGTTGTGATGAGTAGTAATTTCACATTGCAGCTCCAACAAGAGCATGATGTAAAGTTTGCATTAGGTATTCACATGCATCGTTCGACACAGTGATCGCTAATAGCAGCACTGGCAGACAACACAACGACGCTGTTAAAAAGAATAATAAGATCTGAGATCGGTCTGTACAGATCACAATGTACTCAGTAAAAGTGAGAGTGATAATGATTGGGAGGATGACGCCCTTCTGGTATGTATAATTTTACGAACTTAAATTTCAGCAGTCCCTGACGTCAGGTCGCGGAAATGTATCAGTGTGTTAATAATGTAGTCTCATACCAATTGGTTCATAGTCTTGAATCTCCGCCAACCTTAGTTACTTGTAACTGTTTCATGTTATAGTGATAATCTGTCAAACACGCTATTAAACGTGTTGATGTTATACTTCAGTGCAACTACTGTACACGTTTCGTGTGAGGATTTGTAATAAACAATAGAACTTACGGTTACTTTGTCTTTCATTACATACGTATCTCATCCGGTCACAAAATGAAATTACAGTGTCACCAGTCCACCCACGTTTTTAAGCCTGTAGGGCCTTCATTTAGCGCAAGTAAAAAATCCTTGTGTAACGAATCATAGTTCACAGTCTTCGTTGGGCATCTACATACCGATACAGGTTCATTACCTAAGGGGTAGCACAAGTCAATTGTTTATGCAAGTGAACTGCTTATTATTTACCTAGGTATGCATGTCTTCGTCCGAAGCAAATCGACGGCCACGAGTTCTCTCTTCAACGCTACAAAAATATCGAAAACACGCGGAGAGGGATCGGGACTGTATCGAGGATGTTACATGATTTTCCAGTGAAACTTCTGCAGTGTAGCTGAAACCATCTTGGCAGCCCTCGGGTCGGATTCAGCTGTCCAGCGCTAATCTTCACTAGAAGCCACAGAGGGGGCGGGGGTAGGGGGGGGGGTGGGATCACAGACACTTTCTAACCAATACCAACCCTTTCGTATGCTCTCATAGAAAAGCACTTATCCCTACCTGCTGGGAAACACTCTGCCCTTCTGCCCAACTACCGTACGTTGGCCAGACTGCCATTGCAGAGTAGAAAACTCCCTTCATACATGTCGAATGTACACTCGCCTCACACTCTCAAACTAGACATACAGAATAATAACACATGCGGTATAATGAATTAGAATAACAAAAGATACATGAAATTATTGAACAAGAAACTAAAAACCAAGCTCTTTTCCTACCTTTAGGTTCGCTTCCATCACAGACAGGAAGCAAGAGGATTCAAGAACTCAGAAACAAAGTCAACTACGTGATGCGAACATACGAAATGGATCTGATGGATTCGATTCCAAATTCCGGAAGATTTTGTCGCCTTTTGAAGAAAATTAATGACGTAGAAACTAATTATGTTACAAGTACTTTTTGGTACCAAGTCACAAAAATTAGTTTCCTGAAAAACCTTCACTAACCTGACTGAGGTACTAATAAATTTTGAATGAGAAAATTTTACGTGATGTTTGTTAATGAAAACCACAGATTTTAGGTATTAATTATGCGCAGCTCGATAATCCATTTATTACATAATAATCAAAACGAAATATATATGAGCATTTACTTAATCAGTCCACGGCATCATACTTTCAAAGCACGAAATTTTATGAAACTTGTATCAGAATTGTTATCTTCCTCAGTTTTGAAAGATATGGCGCTCCTATACCAGGGAAACATATAACATTCCCATTAGTTTTAAAGATTTCGAGTAACTGTGATTACATTAAAATGTTTATTGGTAGGTACAATACGATAAAAATGAATTACTTTGTTGGAATGTTTTCATTTCCACGTTTTCGGCCTATTTACGATTTTAGGAGCTGTATGACGATAAAGAGCGTCTGAAAAGAAAGTGCTTATTACAAATAAATATACGGATGGACCAAAGCATTAAGACAACATGCTTAATTGTATGATGTTATTAGAGTTTCAGGGAGCTAAACGATGAGATCACCAGTGCTTCCATGAAATAAGCAGACAAGGATGGCGAAACTCTATTACAAAATAAGAATAAATTTGAAAACCAAGACACAAGATCACCTAAAGTCGGGCAAGGATGCCCGCCAACTGTTGGAAAGAGGTGGAATTTATAGGATTCTGTATAGTTTTGGGGAAGTGTACGTGAGAACTACAAAAAGAACTGTCAAAAACGCCTAGAAGAGCACGAGGGCAATTGAAAAAGAGGGGAGATTAACAGTGAATCCGTCAAGGACAGGGTGCGTCACACTAGGGCCGTGATTTACTTTAACGTATCCAATTAGAAAGTCGTTGGTGGCCTCATTTCAGCATTTGCCAGATGAATCTCGATAGGGTAGCGGTCGCTTCCATGTATGTCGTCATTTACTTCCCACCGAGCAGTGTCTGCAGGGGTAGGTGACCAGGAGAAGTCAATGGAAGTGCTGTAATGGGTAGGTTGACGCATGTTCATCAGTATGTTTTCAGTTTGTGTGAGATCCTCATGTACTTGACCCGTGGGGCAAGTGGTATTCGGTCCCCATAGAGCTCTGTATGCAGCAGAATCTCCTAAGAAAGAAAAGTGAATATGAGAGTTCAGCAATAACCTGAGTTTTTCACCGTCAGCGGGCTCATGGGACGTCAGGTACAAGGAACACAGCGTGACATTAACTTGTGTCTTAATTATAACTGCCACCGCTTGTAGCGTGGTGGTTAATGCCGCAGCTGCAGAGTGCAGCGTGTCCTTGACGAACACCCCTACAACACATTTCGCCCTGTCACAAACAGGGAAGACATTCATATGGAGACGAGATCCCTCATGTAAGTAGAGGTGTCCCTTTATTTTTTAAAAAAAAAAAAAAAAAAAAAAAAAAAAAAAAAAAAAAAAAAAAAAAAACAACGGGAAAACGTCCATTCTGTCCGCCTCTCCTCCAGACGGGTCCTGTATCCACTCATATTCTACTGACGTATGAAGCCATTTTACTGTCGTAGTTTCAATTTATGCATGCTTATCTTTGTGCCAGGACGGTGAGACTCCTGTAGAGCAATGAGGAGTCGAGGAGCTGTCTGGGTTTGGTAACGAGTATTCTAACTCCTTGATGCCCTCATCAGCGAGAAGTGCATGACATTTTACAGTGCCCAGGATAGCTGACTCAAACGATCCCCTTTCCCTGTCCGTTTCGCCTCGCGGTTGGTGAGAAAAGACTAACGACACTTGTGGGATCCTTTCTCCCTGCTCAGTATTACAGTTTTGTGGTTGTTTTCGTCTTGGGTGCCTGGCCTGCTGTACCTTTATTATGTTCCCTTTTGTAGGAACAGGTGGTAGTGGCGGTGATTTTGGTGGTGGCTGATTTAGTTTCAATGCACAATGTTCCCGTCGAAATATTTACGGTAGTGAGAGGCGTCTTCACTAAGGAAGTAGATAAAGTGGCAAAGAAGATAACTGTGAAGAAGCCATGAGTAACAGAAGAGATAGTTTTCAGTTGATCGGCGAAAGAAGGAAGTACAAAAATGTTCAGTGAAATTCAGAAATACACAAATACAAGTTAGCGAGGAATGAATTAAGTAGGAAGTGCAGGGAAGCTAAGACAAAATGACTCCTTGAAAAATGTCGAGAAATTGAGAAAGAAATGATTGTCGGAAGGACTGACTCAGTATACAGAAAAGTCAAAACAACCTTCGGTGAAAGTAAAAGAGAGGGTGGTAACTTTAAGAATCCTACAAGAATCCCACTCTAAAAAGCAGAGGAGAGAGCAGATAGGTGGACACAGTACGTTGAAGGTCTCTTTGAGGGGGAAGATTTGTCTGATGTGATAGAAGAAGAAACAGTAGTCGATATAGAAGAGATAGGGAATCCAGTATCAGAATCAGAATGTAAGAGAGCTTTGGACAACTGAAGACTAAATAAGGCAGAAAGGACAGATAACATTTGATCAGAATTTCTAAAAAAAAATTGGGGGAAGTGAGAACAAAACGAATATTCACGTTAGTATGTACAATGTATGAGTCTGGTGACATACTACCTTACTTCCAGAAAAATATCATCCACACAATTTCGAAGAATGCAAGAGCCGACAAGTGCGAGAATTATCGCACAATCTGCTTAACAGCTCATGCATCCAAGTTGCATACAAGAATAATATACAGAAGAAAGGAATGTATTGAGATAACGATCAGTTTGGCTTCAGGAAAGGTAAGGGCATCAGAGAGGCAATTCTGACGCTCCGGTTGATAATGGAAGCAAGATTAAACAAAAATCAAGACACATTCATAGGATTTGTCGACCTGAAAAAAGCATTCGATAATGTAAAATGTTGCAAGATGTTCGACATTCTGAGGAAAATAGGGGTCAGCTATAGGGAGAGAAGGGTAATATGCAATGTGTACAAGAGCCAAGAGGGAATAATAGGAGTGAACGACCAAGAACGAAGTGCTCGTACTAAAAGTCGTGTATGACAAAAACGTAGTCTTTCGCCCTACTGTTCAATCTGTTCATCGAAGAAGCAATGATGGAATTAAAAGAAAGGTTCAGGAGTGGAATTAAAATTCAACGTGAAAGGATATCACTGATACGATTTGCTGGTGATATTGCTATCCTGAGTGAAAGTGAAGAAGACTTACATTATTTGCTGACTGGAATAAAAAGTCTAATGAGTACAGAATATCGACTGAAAGTAAGTCGAAGGAAGATGAAAATAATGAAAAGTAGCAGAAATGAGAACAGCAAGAAACTTAAAATCATGATTAATGGTCACGAAGTAGATGAAGTTAAGGAACTTTATTGCCTAAAAATAACGAATAATGAACGGAGCAAGGAGGACGACAAAAGCAGATTGTCACTGACAAAAAGGATTTACTGGCCAAGAGAAGTCTACTAGTATCAATCATAGGCCTTAGTTTGAGGAAGAAATTTCGGAGAACGTGCGTTTTTAGCACAGCATTGTATGGTAGTCACACGCATACTACGGGAAAACCGGAACACAGAAGATGTGGTGCTATAGACGTATGTTGAAAATTAGGTGGACTGATAAAGTGAGGAATGAGGAGGTTCCGCGTAGAATAGCAGAGGAAGGGAATGTGTAGAAAATACTGACAAGGAGAAGGGACAGGACGATAGGACATCTGTTCAGACGTAAGTGAATGAATTTCATGGTATTAGAGGGAGCTGGAGAGAGAAAAAGTGTAGCGGAAGACAGAGATTGGAATAAATCCAGTAAATAATTGAGGACGTAGGTTGCAACTGCTACTCTGACATGAACAGGTTAGCACAGGAGAGGAATTCGTGACGGGCTGCGTCAAACCAGTTGAAGACTGACGACACAAAAATAAAGCTATGAAATATCGATGTCAATGATACTGCGGCAAGTGACCACACCTTTGCTTGAGTTGCGCATCTCATCTACTAGTTATCATGCACGTAATTGTTTAGCCTTCCTTACAAACTGTGCCCTCTTTGCCCTGATAGTTACTATCAGGAAGGGGCCATTCCGCTGCCTTATAGAGGAATTTAATGTACCAGTAATCCTTAATTTTTAGTAATACAGAAAGCGGACACATTTCTAGATGTCCCCTCCCCCCTCTCCACTTGATTTCTAGAAACACATTCTGATTTATGCCACCCCCCCCCACCCCCCACTCACCCACTTGATCACTTCAAACACATGCTAATTTATGACTTCTTGAGCTACGTTACGGAAAACAATCCGACGAGCAGGAATAACCTCCTCGTCTTTTGCATATATGGATCTTTTGCAAATACTCCCAGACGTACTCCTACCGCGGATGATTGTTGATTTTCAGATGATTCGCCATGATGTCCCCAGCAGTAGCTAAGGACATAGGACATACTGGTCTATCTAGACAGAGCCCCACTTGTCCGAGTAGGCCTTACACACATGAGGTGAGGCTGGTACCCCCAGAGGCTGCTCGCTAGCGCTGTTCCGCATCAATACTCATGCATCCTGTTGGCATTTATCACACCAAGAGATTGGACATGCGGCTTTATCAAAAGTACCACGGACGCGGCGAGGATTACCGCTCCTAATAACGAGTTAGTTCACATTTAGAGTGTAATGCAGCAACATGGAAAGTTGAGATAGAGGAGTTGGAACTGGAAGTTGCAGGCCAAAGAAGTATTTATTAAATAAAAGTACTTAGTTGCCTGAAACCGATACTACCCAGAAACTATTAAAATGAACGATCTACCACGAGGTTTAAAGAAAGATGCGCAGAATAGATCACGTGTCAAACCGACAGTTAAAGCAATTTATAATAACGGTTTCGGGAGCAGTCCTCAGTTACCAAGACTTTACGCGCACACTATGCATGGCACATTTGACAGTGTCACGCAGTAAATTGGTGATACAAATTAATAATTATTGTGGTCATTATTGCAGTTTCTGTAATTTATACTGGGTAATAATTTGGAAGCAATCGTAAAAGAAATATTTAATTATATACGAATTTCTCTGGGTGTAAGAAGTCGGTATCCTGTAAGATGTCTATTCTGTTAGTTTTTGCACCTGTGGTCTTCTTGGCCTAACATGTTTTGGCGCGTGTTACAGAGAAGTCCGTTCCGCTCTGCTGTAGCTTCAAGTTGATGTACTTGACTAAAGCACACTATGGTTGTTGTTGGCGCATACTACCACTTGAAGTGTTGTGATTTTATCTTTGTGAAAACATAAAAATATTAAATCTCAGACGAAAGAATGAACCAACGGATGGGCACAATTTAATCATGCTCCATTCTTATAAAAAGTCAAAAACAAGTATCATATAACCTTCTTTGAGCGAGTCATATATTCCATGACGATCCACAAGAAGCAGATTAGTAGAAGGCAATTATTATTTCATGAACTTCTGTGTCAGACATTTATTAGCAGCTCAATACTAGCGTTGCAATTTTAAAAAAATGTGCACTTGACTTGACATTCTTCAAATATCGAATATTTTCATGTTTTTTTTTTTCAAAATAATAGGGGAAATGGTCATTGTAAGTACTGGGTGGTTATAGTTAGAATTCAGTTACTCACGGTGGTCCAGTGTGGGTTGTAATTAACGTGTGGCAGTGACATGTGTTACATGTGCTAACACCTTAAAGCGGTACCAATTTACGCTGTAAAAAAATAGTTCCAGTTTTTGCTACCAGGTGCAAATCCGGCGCTGTTCACTGTTTATGTGTAACAGAGAGAGAGAGAGAGAGAGAGAGAGAGAGAGAGAGAGAGAGAGACAGAGAGAGTGTGTTTCTGTTGCTCCTCAGACCATAGATAATATACATAGGCAGCAGCTATTTTCTTGCCAGATATCGCGCGGGAAACACTGTCACCTGTTGATTGTCACAAGAACGAATTTGACACTCAAATGGCAAAAGTTCTACCTTATTATTTTGTAAATGACTACCGTACCTTTAACGTTTGGTTTGATACAGTGTATTAAGTCATTTGTTACAACGCGGTGGAAGAAATAAAAACCTACCAGGAAAGAAAGAGTTTCTTTGTTTTATTTTAGTCACTCTCAAACGATTTCAGTGTACCTTTCTTGAATATTCATTGCTGTAATTAGTAGCCTCTAATCGTAAGCTTTACAATTTCTTTTCCCTTCCACGGTAATATATTTTAGACAAGATAATTGTAGATCTAGGAACTACGCCCTATACCCGAAAAACAAGAAGACATACTTCCATAATGATGTTTGAAAAGCTAAATGATGAAATCAAATTAAAACAATTACAAAGTAGCTGATTTTTGAAAACGAAGTTTCTGCTATTACAGATACTCCCATTCAGAATTTGTTAATTGACATTTCAGTTCAATAAATGCAACACAAATAAAAAGGTTATTTGGTGACAGCGAGAATCGAACTGCCGACGGTTCGATTTATGACGTTGGCTGCTTCTTATTGAGCTCGACGAGACATAATGACAAGCAGGCGAAATGTACATTTGTATACAATAATTCCCAGAAATGTTCGCACTAAATTTCTTTCTTCCAAACAGAAGAAATCTGTAGACGAAAAATGTTGCAGACTGAGTTTTTCAAAAGTTTTCATAACAATAATCGAACTCCAGAAAGCACTGCAACATACGAATCGAGGAAGACCCTTGCCAGAAAAAATGGTGTCGTAACCGATCAGCCAACTACGTGCGACTTCACCACACTCTCCCTGTATATGGCTCTCTATTTCTATGAGTTTCACAAGCCCTGAGTGAACATTATGTGTATGGAAAACAGACACCTTGTACTGTTAGTGAAACTGTTTTATGTGAACAGTAGCAATTAACGTATTGCACTGAGAGAGTATCGCCGACTGAGGCCCAGAGGAGATGCTCCGAAAACGCGGGACAGCTTGGTGTGAGTGTTAGTGAAGAGGCTGCTGGTGCTGCAGCTCACCAAGCTGTTAACAGAATACACCCACAGGCGTACCGTGAGGTACGCACACTGTCTATACCTCCTTGTACAGTATTTGGTTCCTACTTTGGAAGCGCGCAACTGTGAATAAACCTCTGTTTTGATGCAATATAGTTCAGCATCTCATGTCGCTCGCTCACTGAAAGATCTTCTTAATGCAGCATTCCTGCAACGTGATATCTCCAGATATTTTCCATATATATGGACTTCAAGATCACCTGATCTAGATCCATATGACTTTTGGCTCTGGGGATATCTAAATGAAAGCGTATGCCAAGGACTCATTCGATCTCTACCTGATCTGAAGCCCAGTAAACAGAAATAGGTTGCTCAAAATGCACCGGAACTGCTGCGAGCAACTGACGGTCACGTAATTTTACGGATGCAGCATCTCGTCAACGTCTGCGGTGCTCATATTGAAGAAACTGTGCAATAGGCGGTTAATAATAAAATCGGCGCTATACCTTTCTCACTTGCTAGGCCTTGTCTCCCCATGGCCTACTGAGCTAGGCGGCGCAGTGATTAGCACACTTGACTCGCATTGGGGAGGACGACGGTTCAAACCCTCGTCCGGCCATCCTGATTTATGTTCTCCGTGTTTTCCCTAAATCACTTTAGGCAAATGCCTGGATGGTTTCTTTGAATGGCCACGGCCGACTTCATTCCCAAACCTTCTCCAGTCCCATGAGACTGATAACTTAGCTGTTTATTCACCTCCCCCGAATCAACCAACGAACCAACCCACGTTTTCATCCTTACACACGGAAACGTTTCTATACGTATTTTTTGCAGTCACAGCACCATATTTGCTCCTGGTGGCCAAAAGTTGAAGTAACTTCTTTCCAACGTAAATCAGTTCAGCATTAACGCAGTAACATTTCTGCCATGTTTCGATGCCATACCATAAGTACAACCCACACTGCACCTTTGTCAGTACCTGCATTTAAATTGTAACCATCCGGTACCAGAGTAGCAATTTCAGTGACATCAGAAGCTTCGGGCACTTATTTAAGTGTGCAACCAATCGACACCCAAGTAATTCACAAAATTTCTGATGCTTATGTATCAAACACAGTTTTATAACTTAGGTTTTAAATTGTCTTTTTTAAAAAAAAATAAAAATAAAAGTCCTATACGTTTACTGCGCGAGTAAACAGACGCAGTGGTTTAGGCCCTGCAGCGAAAGCTGCTGCGTTTACGCATACTTTTCCGTTGCGAATGCCGTACGTCACAGAAACGAGCGAGCCGGCCTGGACGGCGCGTCGGTGAAACCGGGGCGCCGGCACACAGAGAATATAGATGAGTCCCAACTTGCAGCGTAAATTATTCATTAACGTATTGCAGCCGGTGGTGGAATCGCCGGGCCGCTGGCGTGCGGAATTTCCGGGCCGTTCCCTCAATTAGGAAGGGCTACCGAGGACGGCGCAGGCGCCTACCGCCGGAGAGGGGTGGGCCGTCCCCGGCGCAGCCCTGCTACGCACTAAAACATCGTAGGGGGCGAGCGGCACACTGGCTGCAAGGTGTCGCGGGGTGCTGAATCACCTGCCGGCTGCGCTCTGGAGGGGCGGGAGGCCCAAGACAGCGCCAGGGGCCACGATATGGCCCGACCGAGCCACGCGCGCGGAGAGGCAATTTTCCGGAATGAGTGAAATACGGCGTGCTACCAGGGGTCGTGGCGCTCCGGGAAATAACCTTCCCTCCGGACCGAGCGGCACCGGAAAATGCATGGCAGCTGGAACGGGCGGGAAAAGCGTTTAGCCGCTTACGGAGAAATCGTAATTAAGTTTGCCCCCTCGAGTGAACGAAGTTTTGTTGGCAGAATGTAAGTCCCGGTTTTCAGCGAGTGTTAGTTCTGTTGTGGTGGCGTGTTGCGTTTTCTGAGAACGGTTCATCATACAATAATTCACGTTGAACGATGTATGTATCATGGGAAATATCAGTTTGTTTGGTATGTTTGTCACTATAAGTGTCTTTTAATGCTTTAATACATAAATGATAACATATTCCTTTGCTTCTTGAGGTTGCATTATTGAGCTAGGGCGAGCGAAGGAGTCAGGATCACAGAGAGAGAGAGAGAGAGAGAGAGAGAGAGAGAGGAGAGAGGAGAGACAAAGGGAGAGTAGAGTCATCGCTGAGCATGGAGCTTTGCTGGCATGGAGAATGAATTTTGAAATTTTGAGATGCTCTCTTATGTGACTGATGACAAAGAGTGGTTTAGAGATGTTCTCACGGAGAGACGACGCACCTGGAAACAGGCAAGAGGAATAAACTCGTAGAATATGCTTGCTGCAAGTGCTTACCGCGAAGCATTCTGTTGAGCAAATATCAACGTTTTGATATTCAGAGTATATTAACTGTTATGTATTCAGGATTTTATTTATATTTATCTTACCACTCTCACTTAAAAGCATACATATCAGAAAAAGTTTTGCATCACCTCAGTTCCCGAGATTTCCGGGAAAACATCATTTCCGCCCTTTTTACTGCTCATGAAAACCACACATTGCGTTTTGTACGATCATACAGTGGTGGTGGTCCACACTACTGTACACAACGGTACCTGTAATACACAGTAGCACGTCCTACTACATTGATGCATACCTGTATTCGTTGTGGCATTCTACCTACAACGCACTGTTGGCCCAGATTGTCCCACTCCTCAACCACGATTCGGCTTAGATCCCTCACAGTGGCTGGTGGGTCACGTCGTCCATAAACAGCTCTTTTCAATCTATCCCAGGCATGTTCGATAGGGCTTATGCCTGGAGAACATGCTGGCCACTCTAGTTGAGCGATGTCGTTAACCTGAAGGAAGTCATTCACAAGATGTGCACGATGGGGGTGCGAATTGTCGTCCATGAAGACAAATTCCTCGCCAATATGCTGCTGATTTGGTTGCACTATCGGTCGGAGGATGGCATTCACGTATCGTACAGCCGTTACGGCGCCTTCATTGACCACCAGTGGCGTACGTCGGCCCTACATAATGCCACCCGAAAACAGCAGGAAACTTCCACCATGCTGCACTCGCTGGACAGTGTGTCTAAGGCGTTCAGCCTGACCGGGATTCCTCCAACCACGTCTCCGAAAATTGTTTGGTTGAAGGCATATGCGACATTCATCGGTGAAGTGAATGTGACGCTAATCTTGAGCGGACCATTCGGCATGTTGTTGGGCCCATCAGTACCGCGCTGCATGGTGTCGAGGTTGCAAAGATAGACCCCGCCATGGACGTCATGAGTGAAGTTGCGCATCATGCAGCCTATTGCGCACAGTTTGAGTCGTAACACAACGTCTTGTGGCTGCACGAAAAGCATTATTAAACATAGTGGTGTTGCTGTCGGGGTTCGTATGAGCCATAATCCGTAGGTAGCGGTCATCCACTGGAGAAGTAGCAAGGAATGTCAACGACACTTTGTGTCTCTCTGTATCTCCTCCATGTCCGAACAACATCGCTTTGGTTCACTCAGAGACCGCTGGAGACTTCCGTTGTTGACAGCCCTTCCTGGCACAAAATAACAATGCGGACGCGATCGAACCGCGGTGTTGACCGTCTAGCATGATTGAACTACAGACAACATGAGCCGTATACCTCCTTCCTTTTGGAATGACTGGAACTGATCGGCAGTCGGACCCCGTCCGTCTAATAGGCGCAGCTCATGCAAGGTTGTATACATCTTTGGGCGTCAAAGGACTGTGTCTGTGATACAATATCCACAGTCAACTTCTATCTTCAGGAGTTCTGGGAAATGGGGTGATGCAAAACTTTTTTTGATGTGTGTATGCCGGCCGCTGTGGCTGAGCGGTTCTAGGCGCTTCAGTGTGGAACCGCGCGTCCGCTACGGTCACAGGTTCAAATCCTGCTTCGGGCATGGATGTGTGTGATTTCCTTAGGTTAGGTTTAAGTAGTTCTAAGTTCTAGGGGACTGATGACCGCAGATATTAAGTCCCATAGTGCTCAGAGCCATTTGAACCATTTCATGTGTTTATTTTATTATGAAAGGGAAGAGTAAATACTGCCTCCAAATGTAATTTTTGTGGTGTATGACAGTCTTGAGGAAAGGCAATAGTTCATGCTAGTACGAGATATTTTTGTGTTATTAAAAGTACTTTCATCTAGTTTCATAATTCTTCTTTTTATTCATTTGCAAACATTTCACTGAAGTTTATACACACAGTTAATAGCTAAATTTGCATTATCACGCTTTGCACTATTGCGTGAACAGTAGGGTGCATTTTTATACAAATAACAGGTCTGATTGGCAAAAGCAGCCTAAAGTAACGTAACGGAAATATTCGTGCACTGATTTACAATAAAGGGAATAAATCTTACAAAAATGTTATTAATGTAGAGTAATGAAATTTCTGGAATATATTTGTCTAGATAATATATTTAAGTGACTACCATTGCGAGATCACTGGATAATCTAAACGCGGGACAAGCTATGTGAAATTCTGGGACATTAATAACGGATCTAAGCGTCGTAATAATGTTGAATGCAAGCATGCAAGAATGCATGCGTGTTGTTGCAAAGGTGCTGGATGTCAGTTTGTGGGATGAAGCTCCATGACTGTTGTACTTGGTCGATCAGTACAGGGACGGTTAATGCTGTTCGTGAATGACGCTGGAATTGTCGTCCGAGGATGTCCAGTATGTGCTCGACTAGAAACAGATCTGGTGATCGAGCAGTCCAAGGCAATATGTTGACACTGTCTAAAGCATGTTGGGCTACAACTGCGATATATGGGCGAACGTCATCCTTTTTTAAACCACCATCTGGAATGCTGTTCATGAATGACTGCAAAACAGGTTGTGTCACCAGACCGATCTTCCTCGTCGATAGTGCCACATAGCCGCTCGCAGCCCGGTCTTCTTGCGACAGCACGTTCTCCTAACCACCGCAGCCAGCAATCATGTGGAGTCTTCCTGCAGTATCGCAGAAGGAACATCCAGCTTTTCGTAGTCCTGTCATACGACTTCGTCCAAACAATGAGTTGATGATAACGGAGTCTTTGTCGCCTTTAAGGCTTTACTGACTAACATCAACTCACCACGTCCAATCTCAAAGGTAACTATCGCTGACGACCGTTACAGAGTGTATTGAAAGCAAACCTGATTTGCGTGCACATAGTGGCATTACTAGCGCCACTCTTATGTGACTGGCTCAAAATATGAATACGCACCAGCTTTCAGATCTAGAAACACACCAACTTTCGTTTATGTCGCGCAATTCCGTCTTGGTGTTGAGATTTTTTTCCGTCATTGTATTTCAGGATTATGGAGATTAGTACTTTATATTCCTGCAGTATCCAGACAGAGCAGACCCGAGCTACCCGTTTTAAGGTAAGATACAATTGCAGGGCCTAAACGGACCCTCTGAGATCGAATTCTGAATTGTATTCATTTGCAAAATGTTTATCTAATTTAGCAGATGAATTCTGAAACACGGCATAGTTTAAGTACTTAACAGTTTGACACTGTTTTGTGACTGTTTGACGAGTAATACATGATAACTACTCTTTGTATTCAGTTTCATTTACAGATAGTAAGATCCAGATTAGCTTAATTGTTAGCAAACACATTATAACTAAGTTACATAGTTAATGTTCCTGTTCAGAAGTAGAGTTGCAAGGCGATTCTAGTTCCGAATAGAAGGGCGACACTAACCCGATTTTAAAAATACTTGCTTTCACGTGGCTGGTGAGAGGTTTGGCACACACTGTTTTCAGTTACTAAGCAAAACCCAAGAAAGTTTCAATGCTGATAAAATTAAGAGGCAAATACTGACTCAATAGTTGACCTACATACAAGGCATTATTCTGTCTATATGAATTTGCAGTCTACTACGTAGTTATCTTTTGGAATTTTACGTGTTTCTCAACATTTCAAATGGAGAATTAGATAACGTGTCGAGTAATAAGCAACGTGGAGTAGCCACAAGAGCGAATTATGGTGACCGCTTTTATTCAGCTAAAATTAAGAAATTGTCACTATATATAATGAGTCTGTTGATTAAATATTGTCTTTCAGTCCAGGTTGGAGCCACTGAGTACGTAAACTGGGTTCAGATGCGCACTTAGGGTTTAATTGGTGGTATCCCCAAAGACACTTAACGAATAGCGATAATAATATTTCACTGGCATGTAGTCCGACATTTGCCTTTAGTGTTACTGAGTTCAAAAATATAATTTAAAGTTTTAATTGTTATACACACATAGTACAAAAAGTTTGCAAATGAGCTATTTATCCGACCTTTAGGTAAACCTATATTTCTAGAGAGGTAAACCTGTGCAATACTGTCAAAGTGAGTGAAACAGATAAGCCGTTCATTTCTTCTTCTGTATACCCTTCTCCTTGGCGCACTACAGTTACCGATAACACAAAAGCTATTCTGACGACAGTTTGCAGGATTTTGTCCAAGTAAGAGTAAAGAATACACAATTCTGCAAAAGCAGTCCGATTAGAGGAAATAACAGCGATCACAAATAAAGAGTCCAGAATGTGAGTCACCAATGTAGAATTCATGTCATCACTTTTTGCACTTTAGACATTAAGTACAGATTTTTGTTGATGGGCAGCAGCCCTTGTCATTACAATTGATTTTGTTTGTTTGATCTGAATCAAATGCTTTCCTCTTAGGTTCTTTTCTTTCTTCTATTATGTTCAACTGGCTTTACAACTTGAATGGGGACGCCGATTCCTTCTTTCTTCCAGCTATTTTAACAATATATTTTCTTATCGAAGTAAATGATGCTTGGGAGGAAGCAAAGGTATTTGATGCCGATTTTGAATCATATTTAGATTTGTGTGACCTTCGGATTGCGCACTGCTCACTGTTACTCCACTTGCTAAGTACTAGACAAGGTTACTTGTAGCGACTACAGCTTTGTCTTCACAGGGAAACGTCATTTTAGGAATGTCGTTACATTAATACTGAATACCACAAGAACGGTCCGCAGCTCGTATTCTTGCGGTAGCGTTCTCGCTCCCGCACACGGTGTATTCCCGGCGGGTTCAGGTATTTTTCTCTGCCTCGAGATGACTGGGTGCTTTTGTGTCATCATCATTCATCCCGATTACGGTCGGAGGAACGCAATAGCAAACCACCACCGCTAGGATCTTGCCTAGTAGGCGGTACGGGTCTACCGCATCTTCCCCTACGCTCCTGCCTCGAGATGATTGGCTGTTGTTGTGTCGTCTTCATCATCATTCATTCCCATCACGGTCGGAGGAAGGCAATGGCAAACTACCACCGCTAGGATCTTGCCTAGCAGGCGGTGCGGGTCTCCCGCATCTCCCCTACGCTCCTCGGAGTGTGGGACCTCATCATCATCATCATCATCATCATCATCATCATCATCACCACAAGAATGACACTCCATCGTAGTACCAGATAGTATAAGGTGTAACTTCGGAAGCTCATTATTGACTGCGTTGTAGCTTACTTTCGCAAAACAATTTTTTTTTATGAAATTAACGTCAAACTTGCTGCACTGCGTAGCAGGTAAAACTTGAACGACATTGAGTGGGTCTTTAGCTGAGCCGAGCAGCTCTTTCTTCTTCGGCGGTGGTCGGAAGACGGTATTTATGTTAGATTTTCTTAATAGCCTCCTGATTTTGGCTGATGTGGGCCCCAAATACGGACGAAAGGCGAGTCTCTAGTTAACTTCCTCTTCCTGAAATTTGTCAGCCTGTCTCCTCTTGAAGGCCCTCCCAATCTCTGTTTCACTGTACCCGACCACCGCCGAAGACGAAAGAGCTGCTGGGCTCAGCTAAAGACCCACTCAAACTAAACACACCTGGTATATACAACATTGCCTGCGAATGTGGTGTGCAGTACATTGGTCAAACGCAGCGCTACATCTCTAAAAGGTGCGAGGAACACATCAGGCATGTTCGACTTGGACAGATAGAGAAATCTGCTATAGCTGAACATAGCATCAAAGAAAACCACATCTTTGACTTCGAAAACACCAGGGTGCTGTGCCGAGCCGGGAGCTATTGGGATAGCGTCATTAAAGAATCAATAGAAATACGGGTCCACGAGAATCTTGTGAACAGGGACGAAGGCTATCAACTGAGTGCGGCCTGGAATCCAGCATTAGCCGCAATACGCCAGGAACGCAACAAGAACCGTCCAGCTCACGAGACGCGATTAGAATGCTGTGACGGAGACACGAACGGCGCACCCGCTTCCCTCTCCACCTCGCCCGCTGACTCCTCCGGACCCAGCCTCCCGCGGCCAGGTGGTGGTGGGCACACCGCAGGTATAAAGGGACCGGCATCCGCAAAGTCTCGGCACTTCGCCAGAGGATGATGAGTATGTCACTCGTCGAAACGTCGCAGTTTGAAGACACCGCCACCCGGCTGGAAGCCCTAAAACCGGTAATGTTAACAAAGCACATAAGCGAAGCATCTGCGTCTCACGCATTTCATAAAAGGAGGACTTACGCAACTCACACACGTATCTCACTCGTTGGGCCCTGCCAGCTCTCCTGGCTGATGTGCTTCCCCTAACCAAATTGTTATTATATATTCTATTTATTGCCGAAAAACCAATTTATGTTTTACTAGATTTCTGTTATAGACAATTATTGGTATAAAAGTACAAACGTCTGTAAGCAAATGATACGACGTTAAACAAGAAATCCCCATCAGTGAATACCCTTACGTGTTTGTCTGTGTTTCTGGGTCAGGGATGCTCAACGACGAGGTTATCTACGCCCACACACGCTTACGGACACAGTTTATATTTGTTTATATCAACAGTCTCCTGCATCTCGAAAATAACAAAATATTGATTACTTGTTTTGACATAGGGGGAAAATGGATGAAGTGGCCACGCTAATGGAGCTGTTGTTTTTCTGTGACATCACTCATAGGTAAGAATATGAAATGTATCTGCGTAAACTGTATACAGTCTGTAACTGTAAAACTGTTGTATTATTATTGAAATCTTGGTTTTGGAGTAGAAACGTGAACTTAAGGGGAAGTTAGTGAAACGCAGAGACATAGAAAAGTAAAAATAAGACACAAATGAAGTGGGATCTGATTTTTTCAGGCCTATGTTTGGATATCTAAACTGTGTAGCTCAATCGTTGCCTGTCATCATTTTCCATTTGTAGAATGGGTGCAGTAGGTTATTCCGCTCAGTAAGCTGAAATGCTAAGTGCCATAAATCAGTTACTGATATGCCATAATATATTAGTTCCATGTCAAAAACACGTTAAGGGGTTCTTCTTGTTGCTCCTGGTTGAATATATATTAAGTTACTAAGTATATTGTTGTCTCCAGTAGCATCAAGTCTCCTTTTTTTTCCTTTGTAAGAACTCTTTTTTATATGTGTTTTTTGAGACAATGAATAGTTTGGCTGCTGTGCAAAGCAGCATCTTTTCTTTTATTACATCGTCCAATGCTTGTTGCGTAGAGTTGGAATCCCATACTTGCTGTCGTGATTTTCTTAAATAGTTTGATGGTATCTTGACATACAGCTGTAATGAGAGAACACAGCTTTTCACAAAGTTGTTTACGTGCTAATGACTTTGTATAGCTGTTTTGTGAAACACAGTTGTCTCATTATCAATTCAGTTGCCTTGAAACAAGATACACGCATCACAAAATACTAGTATATGTTGAGGCACTTGCCACTTTTTCCAGTCAAGCCACCGACCACTATGCACAACTGCATGCCATTACGCTAAATGGTGTCTGATTACAAAATCACATAACCTATGCAATTAATAAACATGTTGTTTTGAAAAGTAGAATATAAAGTGCAATCAGCATTGTAGCAATTAACTGTTTCAATAGATAATTTTGTAATACTAGCACATGTAATTTGGCACTAACCCTACAGCAGACGTAGAGAGAAAACGAAATTTTCATTGCAGACGAGTGCAAGCCACTATCGCCACGAAACCCGCTAACAAACCAAAGGACTGTCTTTGAATAGTTTTAAATGTACGCCGCTAGGCTGCAGCTCTTTGTAAGACAATAAAACTAAGTGGCAACTCTACCCGCCCTTGCCACTGTAGTTGTCCTTACCCTACATGTGACAATTTCATCTTTATTCTACAAAGCTATTACTTGACCTAACCTATGGTCATACATATGTCACCTACATTTTATCTTACTTGCGTTATTCTTGAAATAACAGTACGTATATACATAAGTAAAATGAACAATTTAAAGTTGTAATTTGAAATAAGTTTTTCTCATGTCGAAGGAAATCCTTAAAAAATGTTCGTCTAGTGAAGTATTACAGATGCATAGTCGTGTCAAAGAGAATAGTCGGTCTCTACGGACTGGCCTTCTCAGGTCCCTAATTAGCATCCCACCGAAGAAGTACAATATAATTAAATCTTAAGGAAGAAGCAAGATTAATCCGTGTGAGATTCCGGAACGCTATTTGCTTCACTAAGAATGAGAATGAGCTCTGCCTTCAGTCCACCAGAATTTATTAAGGGCCGTCGCTGAAGGTTACACATTGTAACAATAGTAAAACGAGTCATCACTTGGTGCTATTTAGATGGACGTCAGCAACATAACGGACAATAAATAGGGCCTTGAGGTACTGGGAATGATATTACTCCTTAAACAGGATGTATGGCATTAATCTAAAAATTGGGGACATCCGTACTTAATACAAAACACACGAACAAATTGCTAAATGATTGGTCTTCCACACTGTTGCATACTGCTCTTGTGTGTCTGTACGGCATTCTTCCGTGAGTCAGCATACGTTTCCTTTATAAACTACACCACGTTTATAAAATACTCTTACATAATTTGAGAGCTTGTGGTAGCCAATCACGCTAGTGAGCCTACCATTACTGAGCTGCAACAAGTTACATGCAGAAGAATTTACATACACTACTACATCAGTTAAGTTAAAAGAACACGCGTATTAGACTCTGATTCTGATAATTATACAATTTTTACCAATTACCGTGTAAATGTGTAACGTTAACCACTGTTGCAGTGGTGCAGGAGGAACGGTTAGACATGGACTGTTTAATATTAGACGTGAAAACCGCAGTTTCTGTGTATATCTTGGCTTACTAATATTAAATATCTTGATAAAAATCTAAAATTACGAGACTCACGAGAAACTGTTACTTTTCTCTTTACAGCTGCATCCAAGTGTTTGTTTCAATAACACCGAAACTATACTTTTCGGGACATGGAGTTTTCAGCGGAATGGTTCCTATACGTCGTAAAATTATTTGTTGCAGTTCAGAAATACGATGCATACGAATGCTTCAAAGAGTGCTTGGTACAGGAAAAAACGAAAGCCTGAGCTGTTAGATTGACGACGTAATTAAGAAATGGCCGAAGAGATACTTTTAAAATGAAAGAGCCCATTGTTTGAGTTACTGAATTACGATAATGAATGGCGCGTCCAGTATATCACGACCTGGAGATGTGCCAGAGCCAACTACTGAAGGCAGTGCTTCATCCAGAGTCGTAAATCTGACTGCCACAAACATCTATTGTGCCAGCTATCAACCACATTCTCATATGTCAGCAAAGTTCGTACACATACACGCAAAAATCATATTTCTGTCTTCATATGAAGACAGGCCTAGTGTTGTAAGGAAATTGGTGTCAGTGAAATTTGACTGGAATGGAGACAGATTTTCGAACAATTTAACTAAAAACGAAATTCCTCCTTGTGTCTTACATAGTCATATCTGGCTGCCTAATTTTACTGACGTCTTGGACGGTTAAAATTTGTTACAATTGGACAGAGAATGTTGGGCCGTATACCGGCCATCGCTTGAACTATGTTAAGAAACAAATATGTACCCATGAAGATGTGGCTCTAACACAACGTAACTAGCTGGATCATAAATAAGTATGTATCATATAGCTGAAGCGGTCTTTTTCATCATGATAAAGTTTTGGAGCTGTGGTTTCCCACAATACAAAATTTCCTGAAGTTCTGTAGGAAGAACGTTGTACGTTCGATAACAAGCTCAACCGTCAATCATTTTTGTTCAAAGGATGACATAAAAATTCTGGTAAAAAAGTTGACTAGCTACAGTTTGATGGTGGCGCCATGGGCGGACGGCGTCGCGGCAGTATTTATAAAAGCTGCTGAGCCGACTGCAACACCTTTTATATTCACCAAACAGTAGGGAACCTTATTGCTAGGTTCAAAGAGCATACAGCAGTAGGAAGGAAGAATACAGCAGAGGGATCCATCGTTTCTCCTCACGTAATTTCAAAACGACGCAGTGTCAGTAATGTTGCCAATAACCTCATTATTTTTCATAAAATGGAGAAACGTATCCTCATGGACGTTTTGGAGTAAACTAAAATCTACAGTCATGTGCACCCCACTAAGAACAGTATACTTAACAAACTAAAGAGCTGGAAAAACTGTTTTTTCTTAGATGTCTTTCAGAATGTGTTTGATGCATTATAATGTAATTATTTTTAACGCTGTTATATCTCTTTGTACAGCACAGCAAGAACATTTATTGAAATCTGCGTACCATCTTCGGTTCCTTGTGGCTACATGTCGTATATGTCTTATTAACGTCGTTTGCATGTTGAAATATACTTTGCTGCTTCCTTTCGTTTACTATCGTTTACTTTTCGTTCATCATAGGAACACTGAACATAGTCTGATGCGCTTTGTCGTTTCGTAATAGTAATTTTTACCAGTCTTTTTTTAGGTATCTCTGTCAGCCATTCAGCTCTAGTTTATTTTCTATTTTGTTTAACTTTTAAAGCACTTTAAAAGCTTTTATTTCACGACTTGCCTTCACCTGTTTACCTACCTGCTCCCGACAGGCCCTACTTGTAACTTCCCTCTCACCTATTCAAGAGCCACTCATGGTACGCCTCAGCAGGTGTCCTGTGTCGTCCCAGAATGCCTGACATCTAAGTTCAGAGGACAAATATCTGTTACCTACACTGTAACCGACCTCTAGCGAAATTTATATTATTGTGGTGTTTTTATGATGTTTATTGACAAGTTGTCTTATCAACATTATTTACGCCGAAGCGCCAAAGAAAGTGGCGTAGGTAAGCGTATTCAATTACAGAGATATGTAAATAGGCAGAATACGCAGCTAGCTCTTTATCCCCATGAAGTAATGAGTGCTGTCGACAAGGCATCTCAGATCTATTCCGTATTGCTAGATTTCCAGGAGGCTTTTGAAACCGTTCCTCACAAACGACTATTAATAAAACTGCATGCATATGGAGTATCGTCTAAGTTGTGTCACTGGATTCGTGACTTCCTCTCAGAGAGGTCACAGTTCATAGTGATAGACAGTATATCATCGAGTAGAACAGAAGTGATATCTGGCGTTCCGCAAGGTAGTGTCATAGGCCCTCTGCTGTTCCTGACTTACATAAATGATCTAGGTGATAATCTGAGCAGCCCCCTTAGATTTATTGCAGCTGACGCTGTAATTTACCTTCCAATAAAATCATCAGACGATCAATTCCAATTACAAAATGACCTAGAGAGAATTTATGTATGGTGTGAAAAGTGGCAATTGGCACTAAACAAAGAAAAGTGCGAGTTCATCCACATGGGTACTAAAAGAAATCCGATAAATTTTGGGTATACGATAAATCGCACAAATCTGAGGGCTGTCAGTTCGACTAAATACCTAGGAATTACACCTACGAGCAACTTAAATTGGGAAGACCACGTAGATAATATTGTGGGGAAGGTGAAACGAAGACTACGCTTTGTTGGCAGAACACTTACAAGATGCGACAAACCCATTAAAGAGACAGCCTACATCACACTTTTCCGTCCTCTGCTGGAATATTGCTGCGCGGTGTGGGATCCTTACCAGGTAGGATAGCCGGAGGACATTGAAAAAGTGCAAAAAAAAAAGGGCAGCTCGTTTCGTGTTATCGCGCAGTAGGGGTGAGAGTGTCACTGATATGATACGCGAGTTGGGGTGGCAGTGACTGATACAAGAGGCGGTTTTCTTTGCGGCGAAATCTATTTACGAAATTTCTATCACTAACTCTTTCTTCCGAATGGAAAAATATTTTGTTTATATCCACCTACGTAGGGAGAAATGATAATCATAATAAAATAAGAGAAATCAGAGCTCGAACGGAAAGATTTAGGTGTTTCTTTCTCCCACGCGCCATTCCAGAGTGGAATGGTGAAGAAGTAGTATGAAAATGGTTCGATGAACCCTCTGCCAGGTACTTAAGTGTGAATTACTGAGTAACCATGTAGATGCAGATGTAGATATCGGCAACGCCTATATAAGACAAGAAGTGTCTGCCGCAGTTGCTAGAGCTATTACTGCCGCTACAGCGGCTGGTTATTTAGATTTAAGTGAGTTTGAACGTGGTGTTATAGTTGGCACGGGAGCTATGGAACATAGCACCTGCGAGGTAGCGATGAAGTGGGGATTTTACAGTACGACCATTTCACGAGTGTATGAAGATCACGAATCCGGTGAAACGTCAAATCTCCCACGTCGCTGAAGCTGGAAATAGATTCTGCAAGAATAGGACCAACGACAAGTGAAGGGGATTGTTCAGCGTGACAGAAGTCCAACCCTCCCACAGATTGCTGCAGATTTCAATGCTGGACCATCAACAAATGTGAGCGTGGGAACCATTTTAGGAAGCGTCATTGATATGGGCTTTCGAGGTCGAGGGCCCACTCGTATACCCTTGATGACTGCGCGACATAAAGCGTCTACAACGCCACTGGACTGTTGATGACTGGTAACATGTTGCCTGGTCGGACGAATCTCCTTTCAGATTTTATCGGGCGGATGGACGTATATGGGTATGGAGACAACCTCATAAATCTATGGACACTGCATGCCAGCAGGGGACTGTTCAAGCTGTTGGAGGGTCTGTAATGGTATGGGGCGTGTGCAGTTGGGGTGATATGGGACCCCTGATGCGTCTAACAGGTGACACGTACGTAAGCATCCTGTTTGATCACTTGCATCCATTCATGTCCACTGTGCATTCCGACGGACTTGGGCAATTCCAGCAAGACAATGCGACATCCCACACGTCTTGCTACAGAGTGGCTCCAGTAACACTTTCGCTGGCCACCAAACTCCCCAGACATGAACATTATTGCCGGCCGTGGTGGCCGAGTGGTTCTAGGCGCTACAGTCTGGAACCACGCGACCGCTACGGTTGCAGGTTCGAATCGTGCCTCGGGCATGGATGTGTTTGATGTCCTTAGGTTAGGTACGTTTAAGCAGTTCTAAGTTCTAGGGGACTGATGACCTCACAAGTTAAGTCCCATAGTGCCACGAACATTATTGAGCACATCAGGGATGCCTTGCAACGTGCTGTTCAGAAGAGATCTTCACCGCCTTTTACTCTTATGGTTATGGACAGCCCTGCAAGATTCATGGTGTCAATTCTCTCTAGCACTACTTTAGACATTAGCCAGGTCATGCCACGTTATGTTGCGGCACTTCTGCGTGCTCGCGGGGACCCTATACAATATTATGCAGGTGTACCAGTTTCTTTGGCTCTTCAGTGTAATTGGAATAACACTGTCTTATGTTTGTATATGCACCATTTTTTCTGAGCATTTATGAATTTGACCTGCTGTCGATGATCCTTATTGTTATCATTTGAATAATTCTGTAGATGTTTGATGCTATTTAGATGCCACTTATAATAGCCTTGGAGGCCGGAACCAGTAGTGTTTTTTAATAAACAGTAATGTGCAAATATTGCCGACATTTTCTTCAAAATTCATTGTATCCGCAGACGCCCTGGAGATTACAGAAATATAAGGCAATTCTCCTGCACTCAGGCTTCGGAGCCGGCAAGTCCAATTCGCCGACTTGTAAGCGTGCGAGACATCAGCAGCTGTTTGCGAGTTTTCTTCGTATGCGGAAAGCATGTCATAGTCCAGTAATGAGTATTTGTGAAACATGTGCTTTACACGAATTTATGGGCGTGTTCTACTGATTTGTATTTTCCTAAATTTTGTAAACTTCCGAAGATGCAGTAGAATATTTGGATTATGCAGCTGACGACCTATTTTAATTGGGAAAAATTCAGGGATCCTTCACTTACCTAACCAGTCCTCTTGTAATATTTCTGGATTTACAGCCACCATATTCAGCTGCTAGTAGCTCTTCTTAGAGCACTTGAGAAGGCAGCTGTGGGAAGATGGCGTAATCTGGTGGGAGGTACCGGTGTCACATGGTTCAGTCGGTACGAGAATCGTGAGATAGACCACCTAAATTATTGTCCTTCTCCTCAATTGGGTGCTGTGTTCGGAAGTAGCGTGCCAAAATGATAAACTTTTGTTATTAGTATTGTTGTTGTTGTTGTTGTGGTCTTCAGTCCTGAGACTGGTTTGATGCAGCTCTCCATGCTACTCTATCCTGTGCAAGCTTCTTCATCTCCCAGTACCTACTGCAACCTACATCCTTCTGAATCTGCTTAGTGTATTGATCTCTTGGTCTCCCTCTACGATTTTTACCCTCCACGCTGCCCTCCAATGCTAAATTTGTGATCCCTTGATGCCTCAAAACATGTCCTGCCAACCGATCCCTTCTTCTAGTCAAGTTGTGCCACAAACTTCTCTTCTCCCCAATCCTATTCAATACCTCCTCATTAGTTACGTGATCTACCCACCTTA
Organism: Schistocerca piceifrons; assembly: GCF_021461385.2. Classification (NCBI taxonomy): domain Eukaryota; kingdom Metazoa; phylum Arthropoda; class Insecta; order Orthoptera; family Acrididae; genus Schistocerca; species Schistocerca piceifrons. The sequence continues at coordinate 1,003,455,352 of NC_060139.1, forward strand.
TTTTCAGCATTCTTCTGTAGCACCACATTTCGAATGCTTCTATTCTCTTCTTGTCCAAACTGGTTATCGTCCATGTTTCACTTCCATACATGGCTACACTCCATACAAATACTTTCAGAAACGACTTCCTGACACTTAAATCTATACTCGGTGTTAACAAATTTCTATTCTTCAGAAACGATTTCCTGGCCATTGCCAGTCTACATTTTATATCCTCTCTACTTCGACCATCATCAGTTATTTTACTCCCTAAATAGCAAAACTCCTTTACTACTTTAAGTGTCTCATTTCCTAATCTAATCCCCTCAGCATCACCCGATTTAATTTGACTACATTCCATTATCCTCGTTTTGCTTTTGTTGATGTTCATCTTATATCCTCCTTTCAAGACACTGTCCATTCCGTTCAACTGCTCTTCCAAGTCCTTTGCTGTCTCTGACAGAATTACAATGTCATCGGCGAACCTCAAAGTTTTTACTTCTTCTCCATGTATTAGAGAAACTAAACAATGAAATTACTCCCATTTCGTATAGATAAATCTCTCAATAGCAGGCTATCATTCCATTACTTCAGAAGTGTTAATTTCAAGAAGAATAATAATTCCTAAACGAACAATGGAAGTACTTCAGATATCCTTGGGTCCCACCTGGTTCTGATGGAGAGCGAGATGATTCGGCTGTCAGATAAGAGCTGGATAGACAATGTCGGAGGACGGACATGTTGTCTGCCGATGTCAGTATCAGTGAACACTTCATTAGCAATCTCTCTTTTCTAAATACAAGAGCTCGATCGCAGTTGAGAAGGACAAACATGTTGTCCCGGTCAGCATTGGTTAATAACTTAATTAGAAACCTCTGGCTGTTTGGTAGCAATTATGCAAACACGCAGTTCATTATTTTCTTTATTCTCTGTGAATTTATGAACAACGGAAGTTATTTGTGAATCGGAAAATGGGCAATAATTGTGTAGTTTCTCGTATTCTGCTAATAAAAATTGGGTCGCATCCCGTTTGGACAAACCAATTCAAAATTTATTTATATAATACCAGTTCATCTCCAACAATTTATTACAGCCTCAAAATGAAAAGTTCAAGAGCTACCTGCTGTTTTCTGCGCAGTAGACAACAAAGTGTAGAAGACCGCGGGTTGGTGAACGTTATTCAGAAAGTATGCGTTCCACTCAGGGCGGTGGGCGGTGGAAGAAACTAGGCCTTCGTATGTACTGCAGTATTAGTACAAATGAGATCTGTGACACGTCATCTGTGGTGACACAGAGGAGGTATGTTGGAAAGAAATTTTCCAGGAAAGGTATTTATCACACACACATAAATCCGTCTCGCTCTGTCTTTCTCTCTTCCACTTGTCGTATCCACCTTGCGGATGCGATAGGAAACGCGTAGTTTCAAACTAGCGTCCATTTAGTAACTTTATGAACTAACAATATCTTCTGTTGCTGGTATGGGGATAAATTGCTGAAAATGACATTCGGGGGCTGTTTGCATCCATGCCACATAGCATACAAACGATTACTAGTGCCCCTGAGATTCCCTCGTCCTGCTGATGTTATAGATGAGCAGCAGGCCCGACTGGATTGAAAATTTAATCACTTAATACTCCTTATGTGATGAACAAATGGTTCAAAGGGCTCTGAGTACTATGGGACTTAAGTGCTGAGGTCATCAGTCCCCTAGAACGTAAAACTACTTAAACCTAACTAACCTAAGGACATCACACACATCCATGCCCGATGTAGGAGTCGAAACTGCGACCGTAGCGGTCACGTGATGAACATCTCTACACATTTTATTAAATATCGGAGTGGTTTTTCATGGTTCAATATTTGTCATACTGGCCAGTGTATTATTTGCTTTCAGTCATTAAAAAAGTTGTATTTTTTGTTCCTCTTACGGCTTAAGTATATGCTGAACTTGTCTCCGGGTATTGTACGACAGTTCTTACCTTTCAGAGGTAACGGTGTCGTAATGGCTGGGTACCACTTGTTTAGAACGACGAACGCTTCGTATTAAGTTGCAGACGAGTTCTCCGTGAGCTCGCTCTCTTAACGATTCGCAAATGAGTGCCTCAGCCCATTGTCTTGGGAGGGGCGAAGGCCAGCCGGGAGCGGCTCCACCTCGTACCGCTGTGTCGAGCAGCGACCGTTTGTTCACTAATTAGAACCTGGCGCGCATCACGTTAATTAGTGGCGCAGACCGTGAACAAGCACTAGGAGGGCGTCTACAACACAGTCATCTGGCCTAATGACATGCTCCGCGGAGTAACTTCACGCTAAGTGCCCGTAATTGATGCAATTTCACCTGGAATTGCTTTAAAGCTAACGTTCCACACTCGTGGAATGTGAGCCACTTCATTGCGACCTATCAGTTCTGCTGCGTGGAGGAATGAAATAGATCTCCTTTATACGGAGAGGTTATTGTTTTCAGTATTATTCAACGTAAGAGTAACTGTTACTCATTCACTATCGTCAATAATTTATGCATTATTCTGTAACAGGTTGTCACAGACGACTACTTATCTCTCTAAAGCTTAATCACAAGACATTTGACAACCTATAGTCTGCAAAATATACAGGAGGAGGCGAAATTCGCGCACTCGGGCTTCGCGCCGCGACTCCTCACATGTCAGCGATACATCTACATCTACATAATTACTCTGCAATTCACATTTAAGCGCTTGGCAGAGGGTTCATCGAACCACATTCATACTATCTCTCTACTATTCCACTCCAGAACAGCGCACGGGAAAAACGAACACCTAAACATTTCTGTTCGAGCTCTGATTTCTCGTATTTTATTTTGACGATCATTCCGACCTATGTAGGTTGGGCTCAACAAAATATTTTCGCATTCGGAAGAGAAAGTTGGTGACTGAAATTTCGTAAATAGATCTCGCCGCGACGAAAAACGTCTTTGCTTTAATGACTTCCATCCCAACTCGCGTATCATATCTGCCACACTCTCTCCCCTATTACGTGATAATACAAAACGAGCTGCCCTTTTTTTGCACCCTTTCGATGTCCTCCGTTAATCCCACCTGGTAAGGATCCCACACTGCGCAGCAATATTCTAACAGAGGACGAACGAGTGTAGTGTAAGCTGTTTCTTTAGTGGACTTGTTGCATCTTCTAAGTGTCCTGCCAATGAAACGCAACCTTTGGCTCGCCTTCGCACAATATTATCTATGTGGTCTTTCCAACTGAAGTTGTTCGTAATTTTAACACCCAGGTACTTAGTTGAATTGACAGCCTTGAGAATTGTACAATTTATCGAGTAATCGAAGTCCAACGGATTACTTTTGGAACTCATGTGAATGACCTCACACCTTTCGTTCTTTAGCGTCAACTCCCACCTGCCACACCATACAGCAATCTTTTCTAAATCGCTTTGCAACTGATACTGGTCTTCGGATGACCTTACTAGACGGTAAATTACAGCATCATCTGCGAACAACCTAAGACAACTGCTCAGATTGTCACCCAGGTCATTTATATAGATCAGGAATAGCAGAGGTCCCAGGACGCTTCCCTAGGGGAACACCTGGTATCACTTCAGTTTTACTCGATGATTTGCCGTCTACTACTACGAACTGCGACCTTCCTAACAGAAAATCACGAATCCAGTCGCACAACTGAGAGGATACCTCATAGGCCCGCAGCTTAATTAGAAGTCTCTTGTGAGGAACGGTGTCAAAAGCTTTCCGGAAATCTAGAAATACGGAATCAACTTGACATCCCCTGTAGATAGCGGGCATTACTTCGTGCGTTGCATAAGAACGATGTTTTCTGGAACCATGCTGAATACGTATCAGTAGATCGTTCCCTTCGAGGTGATTCATAATGTTTGAATACAGTATATGCTCCAAAACCCTACTGCAAACCGACGTCAATGATATAGGTCTGTAGTTGGATGGATTACTCCTGTCGCTAAATTTAGGCCGGCGAGTATATCCGGCAAAAAAGAACGTTAAAGAGTGGGAATTTGGCAACACTGTAACCTCATGACAACACACGCTACCTGAGTTGCATAGTTGGTGCAGTGGGTAGAGTTTTGGGTTGGCATGCAGGAGGTCGTAGGTTCGATCCTGGGTTGAGACACACGTTTTTTATTTGGTAAATGTAGTCCAGGTGGAAAGGTGTCTGGCATCTTAATCGTCCTCTAGAAAACATTTGCAATTACATACTACAATCGTAGAAATGGGAGATTGGTCAACTGTGAAAGAAGCCCTTTCCACGTCGTAGGCATCAATTTAGTCGCACCACTTCATCTACTAGATGCGAAACCTATTTTCTGTGTACCATAGATTAGTACCAACTATTATCCTTGCCTCGTTCAGGTCAATTACATTTCGTGAGGCCCTTATGTTACCAGTAGAACTAGCAACGTGCTTCGCGAATAATGTTACTATTTATATGTGTTATCACCATGGCCTAGTTATGTTGAGTCTGGTAACCGCATGCTGTTTAGTACGTATCTCAATGCATTGTTATTATTATTATTATTATTATTATTATTATTATTATTATTACACTGCTGGCCATTAAAATTGCTACACCACGAAGATGACGTGCTACAGGCGCGAAATTTAACCGACAGGAAGAAGATGCTGTGATACGTAAATGCTTAGCTTTGCAGAGCTTTCACACAAGGCTCTCGACGGTGGCGACACCTACAACGTGCTGACAAGAGGAAAGTTTCCAACCGATTTCTCATACACAAACACCAGTTGACCGGCGTTACCTGGTCAAACGCTCTTGTGATGCCGCGTGTAAGGAGGAGAAATGCGTACCATGACGTTTCCGACTTGATAAAGGTCTGATTGTAGCCTATCGCGCTTTCGGTTTATCGTATCGAGACATTGCTGCTCGCATTGGTCGCGATCCAATGGTTGTTAGCAGAATATGGAATCGGTGGGTACAGGAGGGTAATACGGAACGCCGTGCTGGAAACCAATGGTCTCGTATCACTATCAGTCTAGATGACAGGCATCTTATCCGCATGGCTGTAACGGATCGTGCAGCCACGTCTCGATCCCTGAGTCAACAGATGGGGACGTTTGCAAGCCAACCATCTGCACGAACAGTTCGACGACGTTTGCAGCAGCATGGACTATCAGCTCGGAGACCATGGCTGCGGTTACCCTTGACGCTGCATCACAGGCAGGAGCGCCTGCAATGGTGCACTCAACGACGAACCTGGGTGCACGAAAGGCAAAACGTCATTTTTTTCGGACGAATCCAGGCTCTGTTTACAGCATCATGATGGTCGCATCCGTGTTTGGCGACATCGCGCTGAACGCACATTGGAAGCGTGTATTCGTCATCGCCATACTGGCGTATCACCCGTCGTAATGATATGGGGTGGTTACATGTCTCGGTCACCTCTTGTTCGCATTGACGGCACTTTGAACAGTGGACGTTACATTTCAGATGTGTTACGACCGTCGCTCTACCCTTCATTCGATCCCTGCGAAACCCTCCATCTCAGCAGGGTAATGCACGACGGCATATTGCATGTCCTGTACCGGCCTTTCTGAATACAGAAAATGTTCGACTGCTGCCCTGGCCAGCACATTCTCCAGATCTCTCACCAACTAAAAGCGTCTGGTCAATGATGGCCAAGCAACTCTCTCGTCACAATACGCCAGTCACTACTCTTGATTTCCTGTGGTATCGTGTTGAAGTTGCATGGGCAGCTGTACCTGTACTTTCCATCCAAGCTCTGTTTGACTCAATGCCCAGGCATATCAAGGCCGTTATTACGGCCAGAGGTGGTTGTTCTGAGTACTGATTTCTCAGGATCTATGCACCCAAACTGCGTGAAAATGTAATCACATCGTGCATAATATATTTGTCCAGTCAATACCCGTTTATCATCTGCATTTCTTCTTGCTGTAGCAGTTTTAATGACTAGTAGTGTATTTTTCTACCAATGCGACTGTGGAAACATCACGTTTATTGCATTTAGGGAAACAGTGTAATTCAAAACCGAACATTTCACAATTAGTGGTGTTGGAATAAATCATGCGAAACAATATCTGTCAGGGGGGTAATGTGCGTTAGGTGGAACGGCGCGCAGGACTGACAGTGGGTTTATATTGTATGCGCTGTCCACCAAAATGGGACTAGTTCCCAGCGAAATAGCACACCAGTGATGTGATGTGATAGCGTGTGGCTAGGGCCTCCCGTCGGGTAGACCGTTCGCCTGGTGCAGGTCTTTCGATTTGACGCCACTTCGGCGACCTGCGTGTCGATGGGATGAAATGATGATGATTAGGACAACACAACACCCAGTCCCTGAGCGGAGAAAATCTCCGACCCAGCCGGGAATTGAACCTGGACCTTAGGATTGACAGTCTGTCACGCTGACCACTCAGCTACCGGGGCCGAACAGCACACCAGTGACCAGTGACGGACTCCAATGTATATGTGTACACGTACAGAATTTTTTCATTGTAAACCACTAAATCAGTGTGGCAGACGTATGGCATACACAAACGATGAATATGCGGGTATGCTTCTGGTCCTTGATGCATCTGATAACCGGGGTGGCGTTGCCGCTCGTGAATATGCTGCTAAATATACTCATCGACGCCATCCCGATAAAAATGTGTTTCGTCTTCTGGAACTGGGCCTTCGGGAGTCAGGTTCTCATCTTCCATCATCGCGTGACGTCGTCCACGGACTCGCCACACCCCAGGTAGTGAGGAAGCTATTCTGGAGGTCATACATCAAGACCCTCAGTGAAGTATACGTAGCGTAGCAAGGCAGCAGCGTGTCTCGCAACACACGGTCGTTAACATGCTGCACGAGCATGGGCTGCACCCCTATCATTATGCTTTCACGCAATATCTGCATTCTGCTGATCGCCATCAGTGGATGCAATTCTATGAATGGTTCTAATAACAAAAGGAAGCCAACGACGACTTCGTGAACACCGTAATACGTTTGGGTGAAGCAGCATTCACCTGTGAGTGTGTCTTCACTATGCACAAAGCCCACCATTGGTGTGATGTTAGCCCACAAGTCAACCGCGGCCATGGATATCAACATCTGGGGCGGAATATAGGGCGACCTATGTTTGGGCCCCTACAAGATGCGTTACAGGTTGACTGCACGAAGGTATCTTGCATTCCTCTCAACAATCTGCCTGATGCGCTGGAAGATGTTCCACTAAATGTTTGGTAGAGGATATGGTTCCAACATGATGGTCCATGTCCACACTCTGGAATTAATGTGCGACGGTATTTGGACAGAACATTTACAGGGAAATGGCTCGGACATCAGTTGTGTGGCCACCACGTTCACCTGACCTAAATACCCTGGATTTCTTCCTGTGGGGACACCTGAAGGAGCACATGTACTCTACTCCACAGATGAATGTGGAAGAATTGGTAGCACGTGTTCATGCTGCTCTTGCTACTGTGGATGCAGCTTTGCTGTGTAGGGTCTAGAGCTGTATGGTCCGGTGGGTTGCGCAATGTTTGTACGTGCAAGGAGGTCGCTTTGAGCAGCTGTTGTTCTGAGGACAACGTATTCTGTTGTGAAGGTCAAGCGGTCATTAATATGGACATTATTATTGTCAATGGTTGCTAAAGTGCGACATCTGAGTGCTCATATTACATGCAGTATAAATGATGCTTTGTGTTATTGTACTGTGCTATCATCTTTAGCATCTTGAGACTGATATTGTTTTTGTAGGTATTTGTCTCAACTGTCTGTTTCTCAATTGTCTAACCACGCATTTGTTACGTGCAGCGTTACAAAACGTTGTAAATTTAGGGTGCGTGTGTCCTAAGAAACGGTGTACATTACAGTATGAAACGTCAGAATGATACAAGCAAATAAAAAAATGCGCCCCAACCCAAGACCGAACCCACGATCTCCTCCATGCTAACCCTAAAACCCTGTTCACTGCACCAACTGTACAGCACAACTATCACGTGCTGACAGAGATAGTTACCGTATATGTGGTTACATTTTTTTTCAGACTGCCACTCTTTACCTTCCTTTTTCTGAAGGCTGTACTCGCGAGACGAAATTTTGTGAGAGACATTTATTTATCGCTGGCATGTCAGGAGCCCTATTGGTTACGATAAGAGTCCTGGAAAAAGCCTCTGTGTAGGTCCAAAAGAGTCCATAGTTATGACTGATCGTACGTTTGGCATTTTAAGGACGGTACGGAGGGTATAGAAGCATTCCACCACAACTGGCCCTGGAGAGCGGGCTCTATAATTTTCGCGCCGTCTGAGAGACCAAACTTCGTGAGTTAAAGGATAAATTAAAAGCAACGGTGATACAATTAAGAATAAAACTGCGGCTCAATAGCTTGTATGCCAACTACGCCTGATTTAAAAGTATATGAGCGCTTGGCACTAATTAACACCACTGCATCTCTCTTACCTTTAAAAAGGGTGCATGACCACTCCACACAAAGGAACACGTCACTGTGGAGCAAACACACATAAATGCAGTTGGTTATGTTCATTATTTAACGGTTGCCTAACAATAGAGAAATTGTGGGGCATATGGCATCTCAAAATATAAGTCAGATGGAGAAAAAAATTTTCATATAATCTAATTAAGTGAACTATTGACCGTGAATAATATTGAGCAATATTCTGAAGACTATAGAACCCTAAAATACGAGACATATTCGGAAAGTAAGGTCGGATTTGGTTCGAAATGGAAACCAATGTGAAAATCCGATGGATCTTTGCACAGATAAGTTGGACAGTGCATGTCGATCGATTTACGTCGCTATTTTCAGCTCAAATCAACAGGGTCTCCCGCCAAGTGTGAGGATCAGGTAAGAGATTTCGCCTCAAGCTATGCAGCCCACATATCATAAATGTCATGTGTTTCTTTCTTCAAGACAATTCTCAGCCGCATTCTGCAGGGGCAATGAAGAAGTTTCTGCAGCGTTTTCGGTAGGAAGTGTTTTATCATCCACAATACAGCCGTTAATTGGCCCCCTCCGATGTTCATCTCTGCTCACACGAACCGCTGGCTATGAAGACACCATTTTGTCATGGACAACAAAAGGCAGACCAGCGTAGAGACTTGGTGGAAAGCATAAGCGGCTACCTTCTGTGACGAGGATACTCGAAAGCTTGTACAACGCTACGACAAATGTCTACGTCGTGGTGGCTACTATTTGGAGAGGTAGTTGGAACGTGTGGCTAACTGTTGCGAATAAAAAATTTCAGATTGTCACTGTGATTTTCATTTTGCGACCGATCTGACCTTACTTTCCGAACAGCCCTTGTATAATGACTATAAACTCCATTGAAGACAGTAGGAAGCAAAAAAACTAATAAGACTTTCACATCTGGGCAGCTCGGAAAAGCTAGATGAATTTGACAGTTGTTTAATATGGATAGCTGAGTGTTAGAGATGCATAGCCACCTGAGTTAACTACAGATTGCTCAGAAGATAGACCACGCTACTGCCTGAGTGGAGCTTAAATTCTTCAAGTACAGAAAATGGGGATCCGTCAGCATTAACAGGAGCGAATTCCTGCAAAATCCAAGTTCGCCTTCATGAACTGCCACAATTCCCAAGCTCCACTTGCAGAGGAGATCGGGTGTTTCTGCCTACCTGACGAATGAGTATGCTCTCCTCTATATGTAAAACAGGGGAATATAGCAGATACTTCCACCAAACCTTGAAAAAGAAATGACCGGCTGGTGTAACCGAGCGGTTCTAGGCACTGCAGTCTGCAACCGACGACCGCTACGGTCGCAAGTTCGAATCCTGCCTGGGGTATGGATGTGCGTAATGTCCTTAGGTTAGTTAGGTTTAAGTACTTCTAAGTTCTAGGGGACTGATGACCTCAGATGTAATGTCCCATAGTGCTCAGAGCCATTTGAGCCCTTAGCCTACCTCGGAAATGGATGTGTGTGATGTCCGTACGTTAGTTAGATTTAAGTAGTTCTAAGTTCTAGGGGACTGATGACCTCAGATGTTAAGTTCCATAGTGCTCAGAGCCATTTGAACCACTTTTTTAAAATGCATCCTAAGGATTCATGAGGCTGGTACTGGTTTCAAACAGCCTCTCTCTACTGAGCGAGCCAATGGAGCTCTTAAGTTAATAATTGACTACACCTTGGTACATGATAAGATAGCGACTCAAGTAAGAAATAAAATACTTTGTAATGAACAAGTTATAGGATCATATTATCTTTCATTCATTCTAAGACTAAATCTTTTAATAAAATTGAAGAAAATGAGCAAACATATGAATAATCTAAAAGATCTATGCGGTTACAAAGTGCAGCTGCTTGAAACGGAAATCGAACTTCTTTGGCAAAGGGAATTACATAAAGAGGTAACAAACTTTCGAACCAAAGACAACACAGCGCCCAAATCTAATTATTGTGGTATATAGGGTAGTAGCAGTAGTTCCCAGAGGAAAGCTGTCATAGGGATATAATGAAATCTGTGAATAAAACAGGATGCACGTATAAAATACTTAAACAAACCCACAGCTGAGAAGAAACAGTACTGTTAAGACTTACAAAGGATATATATGCCCCTGCGTCCACCACAAGTCTGTGTTTCCTGCCACTCAACAAGCCGACTAGGTAGCATTCCGTCTCTGCACTAATTCGTGCAGTGTTACGATCTGTCGGTATACCTTCAGACGGTTGAAGCTTTCCCGTTTGCGTTTAACGGCGGATACTCTTGTCGGTGCTTCCCACCTTTCCTACCGCTACAGCCAGCTGCCCGGTGTCTCACTCCACCACACGCGTAGCACTCTGGTTGTCAACATTGCTTCCTTATGTACCTTCCCAACCACATCTGTAACTGCCGATTACAGAAAGGAATACGCGGTTTTCAACTCTTTGTTTTGTTGCAATATCCACATCCCCTACGTGTGTTGCTACCCTAAGAGCTGATGCTAAGTCCTCTGGATTTTCCTTTACTGACACGTCTGAGAACATACCAAGCAGAAAAACGTCCACTGCTCGATTTGCTGCCTCTTCCAACAACACCCTGTTAACTTTAGCATTCTGGGTCTGTATATGGTCTTTACATTCTATTCGGGAACGCTTCGCTGAACCGTTGCGCTGCATTGACAAAGTACAAATAGTTAGTGTCTTCAGAATATACCACACACTATATTGCTTCCGCTACAGCCCAGACGGCACAGTGCAGCGGCCGCCTCCTGAAACATTTGTTCTTTACTCTGGGTATCATGGTATACAACATACGCTTTGCCGTAGCCTGGTAATCGCATACTAGCAACATGCAGGGTTATCTCGTCTGATCACCCGTGCGCTTCTGCAAACATCCTAAATAAAAATTGTCGCGTCCGACGTTGCCTTGTCGGAGAAGGGATGAATTAATGCGACCACTGTCAGGTCATATGTAACGGAAGGCACTCTCAGTCCTGACTTATTCTCGTGTGACTCCAATTGCAGCTGAATTTGTCTTGCTTTCCCAGTTTCTAAAGTACGATTAAGTTTGAAATTTCTGTGACTCTCATACTTCAGTTCCTTTTTCAACACGTGCACTCACTGTGTTAAAGCAGCAACTGCTTCGGCGGTAGTACTAGCAAGTGTTTGTACCTTTTTGGGTGCTCTACTTCTGTCTTAACTCAACCGATTTACAACAGAAACTCACGTTTAACCACCCCAAGCGCACAAAAATCCAACAATTAATTAATTCTTCTGGCGAATCATCGCCCATCTACAGCTGCTAGTTACATGACTAATTCGCTTACGTACGGCTACACGGCAAATCGTGGCCCAGACTGATTAAAAAATGGACCCCACAGTGGCACTTAATTATCGTGTCCGTCATTACCTCTAAATAAAGATAACTACATGGGTTCCTGTGGCTTCCAAAAGTAACATTAAACATCACGTATCCTAGCTCACACAATTAACTGTGTAACCGAGAGCAAACACCAAAAATAACATAAATAAAACTAGACTCATCGCACCAGATTGTGTTGAGCTGATAGAACCGATCCGACGCTATGTGCCACTGCCTCACTCAGCACTCACCAAAACCAGTTCTCTTACAAACAGTGGTGCTGGACGTGGATGAACACATTTCGACACAACTTGTGTTGGAAAGTGAAACGACCTCTCTGGTACCAAATTGTTCTTGTTGTTGTTGTTGTTGTTGTTGTTCCCACACTCTCACCGACATCGGTGGTTGTAATGTGCCAGGATGACTGACAGACATGATTTGGGAGAGTGACGAATCACGCCGGGGCGTACAGAGTTACAGAGGTAGGTTTGGCATTGACTTTTTATTCCGTCGAAGAGTACATAATGCCCCTGCTGATCCGGATGACGGCGGCGCGGTACGTGTGTATATGTCGTCGCAAACGCCAGCATGGGAATTCGCTACTACTGCATACAGCCGGTTCGTCCTTGGAAACGTAAAGGCTCCTGTAAACGTAGGCTTCAACGGCAGTTGTCACAGTCTGGATTTGAGGCCGCATTGTCAACTATAAAATATACCATGAGGCAGGCGCCTTTCAACAGCCACCGAAACGTCGGAATTTTATAGTCGACAATGCGGCCCCAAACCCAGAAGAATTTTGCTGACTGTAACGGCTCCTGTCCTCGCCTGGAGGCGTGGCCGACAGCATGTGCCGTCCGTACCAGAAGCCGTGCGCCTGCCCTCCGTAGCGCGGCTGCCTATTTCCTCAGGCGCTGCTCGTCGCCACTCAGAAGAGAGCCAAAGGGAAACAATTAGCGACCGTTTTTTTTTAATAGAGCCTCAGCAGCTCCAGTTACCCCCATGGCGCCTCTGTCGGTTGTTCGGGATACGCTTGGACCCGGTAGGGCACGAGATCGCGTCCCGGCTTGGCCCTTGCAGACGATATCTTGCACCCAGACAGCACAACCTGACCGTCCCCCTTCTGCCCCCATCCACGCAGCGAGAAAATTTGTCACCCGCTGCGTCAGGGCTGTAGCGCGTCCGTTCAGCAGAGCTAGCGGTTGATTCAGAGGAGTGCAATTTAAACAATCGTCATTGTCTCAGGTTGGTTGGTTGGTTTGTGGAAGGAGACCAGACAGCGAGGTCATCGGTCTCATCGGATGAGGGAAGGACGGGGAAGGAAGTCGGCCGTGCCCTTTTGAAAGGAACCATCCCGGCATTTGCCTGGAGCGATTTAGGGAAATCACGGAAAACCTAAATCAGGATGGCCGGACGCGGGATTGAACCGTCGTCCTCCCGAATGCGAGTCCAGCGTCTAACCACTGCGCCACCTCGCTCGGTCATTGTCTCAGGCTTCAGACGCTGATAGAATAGCGACACAAATGCTTGCCTTGAGCATCTGGGACTGAACGTTATGACCATCGACCTACTATCGACATAAACCCGTCCACGTGACAACAGCGTCATACTAATGAGATAAACGCATGGCGCATGTAGTATCAGTGAGCGTGTTATCCGTCTGTAGAATGCGGAAAGCGCGATCTATCTGTGTTGGACAGAGAGCAGATTGTGGGGCCCAGAGGCTCAGCACGAGCATTTCGGAAGCTCCACGACTTGTCGGATATTCTAGAAGTGCTGTGGTGAGTGTCTTCAACACGTGGCGAAACCGTGTCATGACATCGTGAGGTTGGACGGCCACCCCTCATTACGGATGTCGGACATCGTAGGCTGGGCAGATTGGTAAATCAGGACAGGCAGCGAGCTCTGTTGGTACTAACATCAGACTAATGCTGGGCTGAGTACAAGTGTGTCCGAACACACCTGAGGAGCTGCCTCCGCAACCAACGACTGTGCATGTGGCGATGTTAACACCATGACATCGGCAACTACGACTTAAATAGGCATGTGACAATCGGCACTGGACGTTGGCATAGAGGCAGAGCGTTGCATGGTCTGATGAATCCCGATACCTTCTTCATCATGCCTAAGGAAGGGCGCGAATCCGTCGTCTTCCAGAAGAACAGTTCCCTGATGCTTGTACTGTAGCACAGAGCCAAGCTGGGGGCGGCCGCAATACTCTTTGGGAAACATTGACGTGGGCGTGCATGGGTCCAGTGGACTTCCTGTAAGGCACCATGGCAGCCAACAAATATCGTTCACTGTTTACAGACAACATACACCCATTCATGACAGTCATGTTTCCCGACGGCAGTGGCATTTTTCAGTAAGATAACACGCTATTCACAAGGCTAGGAGTGTGATGGAGTGTTTGAGGAAATGCAGTGGTTAATTACAATTGATGTGTTGGCTGCTTCAACTCGCAAGGTCAGAATCCGATAGAATACATCTCTGATGTGAGTGAACGGGACGTCAGCATTCATCGCTTCCCCTCCCCGGAATTTATGGAAATTAGGCGACTTGTGTGTGCAGATGTGGTGCCAACTCCTTCAAGCGACCAACCGAGACCTCATTGCTTTCATGCCACAGCACGTCGCCTCTATTATCTCTTCCATAGGTACGGGTATTAGATAGGTGGCCATTACGTTCTTGCTGATCAGTGTATACCGCTTTTCCTAATCCTCTGACGAAGACCACTTGAAAGGGACGAATGGAAGTTCCTTAATAATTATAGCGTCAGCTATAGCCTGCTTGCCCCTCCCCCCCCCCCTCCTCGATTTTTTTTTTTTTTTTGGTCATCAGTCTACTGACTGGTTTGATGCGGCCCGCCACGAATTCCTTTCCTGTGCTAACCTCTTCAGTTCAGAGTAGCACTTGCAACCTACGTCCTCAATTATTTGCTTGACGTATTGCAGTCTCTGTCTTCCTCTATAGTTTTAGCCCTCTACAGCTCCCTCTAGTACCATGGAAGTCATTCCCTCATGTCTTAGCAGATGTCCTATCATCCTGTCCCTTCTCCTTATCAGTGTTTTCCACATATTCCTTTCCTCTCTGATTCTGCATAGAACCTCCTCATTCCTTACCTTATCAGTCCACCTAATTTTCAACATTCGTCTATAGCACCACATCTCAAATGCTTCGATTCTCTTCTGTTCCGGTTTTCCCACAGTCCATGTTTCACTACCATACAATGCTGTACTCCAGACGTACATCCTCAGAAATTGCTTCCTCAAATTAAGGCCGGTATCTGATATTAGTAGACTTCTCTTGGCCAGAAATGCCTTTTTTGCCATAGAGAGTCTGCTTTTAATGTCCTCCTTGCTCCGTCCGTCATTGGCTATTTTACTGCCTAGGTAGCAGAATTCCTTAACTTCATTGACTTCGTGACCATCAATCCTGATGTTAAGTTTCTCGCTGTTCTCATTTCTACTACTTCTCATTACCTTCGTCTTTCTCCGATTTACTCTCGAACCATACTGTGTACTCATTAGACTGTTCATTCCGTTCAGCAGATCATTTAATTCTTCTTCACTTTCACTCAGGATAGCAATGTCATCAGCGAATCGTATCATTGATATCCTTTCACCTTGTATTTTAATTCCACTCCTGAACCTTTCTTTTATTTCCATCATTGCTTCCTCGATGTACAGATTGAAGAGTAGGGGCGAAAGGCTGCAGCCTTGTCTTACACCCTTCTTTATACGAGCACTTCGTTCTTGATCGTCCACTCTTATTATTCCCTCTTGGTTGTTGTACATATTGTATATGACCCGTCTCTCCCTATAGCTTACCCCTACTTTTTTCAGAATCTCGAACAGCTTGCACCATTTTATATTGTCGAACGCTTTTTCCAGGTCGACAAATCCTATGAAACTGTCTTGATTTTTCTTTAGCCTTGCTTCCATTATTAGCCGTAACGTCAGAATTGCCTCTCTCGTCCCTTTACTTTTCCTAAAGCCAAACTGATCGTCACCTAGCGCATTGTCAATTTTCTTTTCCCTTGTTCTGTATATTATTCTTGTAAGCAGCTTCGATGCATGAGCTGTTAAGCTGATTGTGCGATAGTTCTCGCACTTGTCAGCTCTTGCCGTCTTCGGAATTGTGTGGATGATGCTTTTCCGAAAGTCAGGTGGTATATCACCAGACTCATATATTCTACACACCAATGTGAATAGTCGTTTTGTTGCCACTTCCCCCAATGATTTTAGAAATTCTGATGGAATGTTATCTATCCCTTCTGCCTTATTTGACCGTAAGTTCTCCAAAGTTCTTTTAAATTCCGATTCTAATACTGGATGCCATATCTCTTCCAAATCGACTCCTGTTTCTTCTTCTATCACATCAGACAAATCTTCACCATCATACATGCTTTCAATGCATTCTTTCCACCTATCTGCTCTCTCCTGGAATTCCCGTTGCACTCTTATTAATGTTACCACCGTTGCTTTTAATGTCACCAAAGGTTGTTTTGAATTTCCTGTATGCTGAGTCTGTCCTTCCAACAATCATATCTTTTTCGATGTCTTCACATTTTTCCTGCAGCCATTTCGTCTTAGTTTCCCGGCACTTCCTATTTATTTCATTCCTCAGCGACTTGTATTTCTGTATTCCTGATTTTCCCGGAACACGTTTGTACTTCCTCCTTTCATCAATCAACTGAAGTATTTCTTCTGTTACCCATGGTTTCTTCGCTGCTACCTTCTTTGCACCTATGTTTTCCTTCCCAACTTCTGTGATGGCCCTTTTTAGAGATGTTCATTCCTCTTCAACTGTACTGCCTACTGCGCTATTCCTTATTGCTGTATCTATAGCGTTAGAGAACTTCAAACGTATCTCGTCATTCCTTAGTACTTCCGTACCCAATTCTTTGCGTATTGATTATTCCCGATTAATGTCTGGAACTTCAGCCTACTCTTCATCACTACTATATTGTGTCTGAGTCTACATCTGCTCCTGGGTACGCCTTACAATCCAGTATCTGATTTCGGAATCTCTGTCTGACCATGATGTAATCTAATTGAAATCTTCCCGTATCTCCCGGCCTTTTCCAAGTATACCTCCTCCTATTGTGATTCTTGAACTGGGTATTCGCTATTACTAGCCGAAACTTGTTACAGAACTCAATTAGTCTTTCTCCTTTTTCATTCCTTGTCCCAAGTCCATATTCTCCTGTAAACTTTTCTTCTATTCCTGCCCTACAACTGCATTCCAGTCGCCCATGACTATTAGATTTTCGTCCCCCTTTACATACTGCATTACCCTTTCAATATCCTCATACACTTTCTCTATCAGTTCTTCAGCTTGCGACGTCGGCATGTATACCTGAACTATCGTTGTCGGTGTTGGTTTGCTGTCGATTCTGATTAGAACAACCCGGTCACTGAACTGTTCACAGTAACACACCCTCTGCCCTACCTTCCTATTCATAACGAATCCTACACCTGTTATACCATTTTCTGCTGCTGTTGATATTACCCGATACTCATCTGACCAGAAATCCTTGTCTTCCTTCCACTTCACTTCACTGACTCCTACTATATCTAGATTGAGCCTTTGCATTTCCCTTTTCAGATTTTCTAGTTTCCCTACCACGTTCAAGCTTCTGACATTCCACGCCCCGACTCGTAGAACGTTATCCTTTCGTTGATTATTCAATCTTTTTCTCATGGTAACCTCGCCCTTGGCAGTCCCCTCCCGGAGATCCGAATGGGGGACTATTCCGGAATCTTTTGCCAATGGAGAGATCTTCATGACACTTCTTCAACTACAGGCCTCATGTCCTTTGGATACGCGTTACGTCCATACAGGTCAATAAAGGAAATGAGGGATGTCTGAGTTTAACGCCGACATCTAGATCGTTAGAGATGGAGTACAAGCTCTGATTGTTTCAAGAAGGGAGAAGGAAATCGGCCGTGACATTTCGAAGGAACATTCCGGGCATTTTCCTGGAACGATTTAAGGAAGTCACGAAAACCATGATGGCCGGATTCAGATCTGACCCATAGTCTTCCAGAAAGTAAATCCGTGGTGCTAACCGCTACGCCGTCTCCTTCAGTTACGGGTTACTAGGCTTGTTGTAGCTGAAATGTACGGGCTTTTCATTGCACAATAGTGCCCCTTGTTGCACCCAGTTACTCTACTTCGGTCTCCACACTTGTTAATAGAGTCCACCACGCCGTGATTCCTCAGCTGCAAGCTGTGTCGTAAACCTCTTTCGCAGAACTGTTGGCTTAAGATCAACATCGCCAGCTCCAGCCATCCAATGTGTCCATCGGTCTCTTAACATCTACCTTCTGATCACAGTTGCGCAATTTTTTCGAGGATTCCAGAAAACTGTGCCTATACTTATTCGTGGGCAGCAATATTTTGAAGGGAGAAGATATATCGCTAAACGCGTAGTAAGAAAAGCACACCAGGAATATTGGGATAACTTTGTTTTGTAATATCGAGAATGATGTTCATGAGAGACTGGAAACAGAATGAAACGCTTTAAAACCCTTATACACAAATGATAAAGGGGTGACATAACAAAAAATACTAACGAGTGACATAGGGCTCAAAGGAATATGGTATGATGATACAGCGAAAGAAACAGAAATTGAACAATACATTACAATTAATTGGATGATATACAACCCAACGGATAACATCAGCATCAAAATCACTTACGTACAGGAAAGTGACAGGAAGAGAGGATATGAATGCTGAATTCTTAAAATATGGAGGAATGATGCTACACCTATAATTGTCACATCGGTTTAACGAATTTTGGTTGAGTGAGAGTCTCCTCAAACACAGGAAGATTGATAGAATAATATCAGTTTTTAAGAAATGAGATAAGAGTCTCTGCGGTAACTACAGAAGAATAAGTTTACTGGACTCAGCATACAATATACATGGTAAGATTTTAAACAATCACTTAAAAACATAATGCAGGCAGTACTGCACAGCGAGCAAACGGATATTAAGGAAGGACGCTCCACGGTAGATGGGAGTTCTTACTCTACAGCAGCTAATACAAAAACGCAGAAATGTAACAAAGAAACATACGAGGCTTTTACTGATTTTGGAAAAGCTTTTGAGAATGTCGATAGACATAAATTTTAGTACATAATGTCGAATCGCGGGTATTAATACCGTCTAATAAATGCGATACATAGCTTGTATGAAAACACGACGTTCACTCTTGACCTCAAGCGAGAAATGACTAATGTAGTACCAACTGACAGGTTATTACGACAAGGCTGCTGTATCCCCACAACTTTTTTCGGTGTTTACATACATGGAATAATGCATACATGGAAATCAGAAGTTGAAAAAGGTATATATCTAGGCAGGAGAATTCATTCAAATGAATTACTAGATCCTGACAGTGCAGTGATGCTAGAGGATAAAAAAAAGGATCTTCAGAAATGAATTTACTTTCTGAAAGAAAGAAACGAAATGCTAAATCTGATAAGGATATCTCATCAGGAAAAACTAAAACAGTGACTTCCATGGGGAAAGAACACATTAGACCCGAAATAGTGATTGATCAGGAGATTTTACAACAAGTAAGTCATCTCAGTTATATACGGTGTGATATGACGCATGGCTACAGCAAAGGTATAGAAATGAAACTTAGTAAATTCAGCCAAATATGTGTACCAATTAACAGAAAAGTTAAAGAGAAAACTTCGAAAAATATTGAAATTAATGTCTATTTTAGTCCACACTGGCCTGTAGAAGCAAAACCTGGGTGATGATCAAAAACCAATGAAGCCATATTCGGGCCCAAGATTTGAAATTCCTGAGAATAGTTAAGGGCTGCACGATAGAGGACAGACGCAGGAATCAAAAAGTTAGAGAAGAACTAAAAATGTTTTGTCTAAATGATAAAGCATTAGATTATGGAAGAAAAAAGAAGTAATACCTAGAAAGAATGAAGACTAAGAGAGACCTCTTAATGGCTAAGAGTTGTGCTTGTGAAAAAGAGATAGAGGAAGACGTCAGCATAGACTTATACTGTAAAAACCAATTTTCTCGAATACCTGAAAAAATAAGAAGAAACAAGACTATTTCTGTGAAAATGGTAACCAACGGCTGCTGTTCCCTGGTTTTGAGGCACTGTGAAAGTCTTCTGCTGACACAACAGTAAATTGCCGATATACAGCCTCACTCAGAGCTTGAAAAACGTTCCACTCCCAGCAAAAGTACCTGACTCACATGATAAAGTACAGAGTGACTGGACAGAGATGAAATTAAATCGTAACTAACATCTGACAGTCATTTTACACGACTTTCTCGTCCATGTAAAGAAAAAAAAGCAGTGACGCCCCATCGTAGACAGCAACATTCGTTCGACTTTGGCTTAGGCATCCTCGAAAAGAAAAGCTAACAGATACAACTAACATGAAGTCGATGAAAAATGACTGATAGATCTAACATGAAGTATAAATAAGGACCGTTTGCACAGTAAAGGTATTTGATCTGGCAAGGAGTCTAACTACATCATTTACGTAACAAGGAACATAATTTGATTAAGTAAAGGTATTTGATCTGGCAAGGAGTCTAACTACATCATTTACGTAACAAGGAACATAATTTGATTACGAAGGCTTTCCCGGAGTAATAATTGATAATATTCTGCTAGGGTGTGCAGCCGGATCATAACGTCAACTTTGCACAATATTTCAGCGGTCCAACTGGCCCCATATCTAGGTGAGAGTGCTGGTACACGATCTCGCCAGAACTGACTTCTCAGCGCAAGCGGCGGCCCCTATATAGGCCACAGAAGACCCACAACGCATGCGCGAGAAGGTGCCGTAACTGCCCTCTAGCGCTAGTAAACATACCGCTCCACCAGTGGTGGAAACAGGAGAAATCGAGATATCGCTATCAAAAATTAAAAATTATTCCGACGATCGAAACACAGACCGTTGTTTTTTAATGTCTGATATCACCGGGTTCCAAGTCTTTCTTAAAAGGTAACCCTTGTCTCTATTAATAAGATTATCAGATAAACGAATCTCTGTGGATTCTTTTAAAACACAGTCCCAGTAGCGAGATGCAGGTGCAGCCATTTCCGACGGAGAAAGCTGGACATAAGAATTGGACCATCTCAAGGTTGTGTTCAAGCAGAACGGCTATACAGATAAACAGATTCGTTGTTCTTTCCAGTTTGGACCTTCGCCTGAACCACCAGAAGATACCTCCAAATCGGTGGCTTTTCTACCTATTGCTGGGAGCATTTCCTCGAAGATAGGAAGAATTCTAAAAAGATATCATATCAAAAGTATTTTTTGTCCGCCAGCCAAGATTAGAGCGCTTCTTCGCTCTCTTAAGGATGACTTGGGTTTGAGGAAGCCCGGTGTGTAGATGATCCCTTGCCACTGTGGGGAGGCTTATATTGGTCAGACAATCTGGACCATTCAGGACCGATGTGTTGAGCACCAACCGTACACATGGTTAGAAATCCGCAGCGGCGGAGCACTGTCTCACCGAGAGACATAGAATGCTGTATGACGAGACACAAATGGTTACCCCTGCATTTCGCTATTGGGACTGAGTTGTAAAAGAATCCATAGAGATTCGTTTGTCTGATAATCTTATTAATAGAGACAAGGGTTACCTTTTAAGTAAGACTTGAACCCCGGTGTTATCAGACATTAAAAAACAACGGTCTGTGTTTCTATCGTCGGAATAATTTTTAATTTTTTATAGCGATATCTCGATTTCGCCTGTTTCCACCACTGGCGGCACGCTACGCTTACTTGCGCTAGAGGGCAGTTACGGCGCCTTCTCGCTAGAGAGCCTGTATAGGGAGAGAGTGGCCAACCGGACGATACAGCTTCCATTTTTCTGCCAAACTGTGGGTGGGACTTTTGAATGGGCAGTAGTGGAGTAGTGGAGTACCCACTCACCGAATCAAAAGCACAAGACAATATGGCGAAATCATTCGTTAAATGCCTTTCTTTACAGTTATAATATACTCATAGTAGCCTACTACGTACAGCACAGGAAAATTTGATACAGTGGCTGTAAAAATTATTCGTTACTTGCATTTATCTCCTTTCAAGTTCGTTTACTAGACATATTGCAATGAAAGCAACGTAAATTTTAAAAAAATAGTGTATAGCATTTGTTTTGTGTCGGAAGTGCATAAAGCGAAAGATTTAACGTACATGTATAACGTCAGATGAATGAAAGTCGTAAGCAGTTGTTTACTTGTGACATGCAAAAAGTGTGAGACGTATTAGTACTTCTTGTCACGTCTTCAAACCAAGCTTTTTGCATGTCACAAGTAACCAAACGAAAAAGATCACAAAAATCAGGTAATGTTAAATGTAGGCTACTGTAATAACGACCAAATATAGCAAGAAAACTAACGTATTCCTTCTATCCCACAGTAAGTAGGCATATTAAAAACTGTCTTCAAAAGACCTACAATGATTTACTACGAATAATGTTTCAACAACCACGACAACTATGGAAAACGTGCTTACAACTTGCCTGTGTCAACAGTTTTATGTAGTAAAAAGCAAAAACGACTTACTTCGCATAGATAAGAGTAGTTGGTTGGCTTCCACAAGGCTCTTGATTGATTTATGTCAGCCCTGTTGACTGCGAATGCCCACTGCTTTCGTCTTTCTTCATTGCGTGGAAATGCTAACATGCGAAATCCACCTTCGCCTCTATTGGAACAACCAAAAGCAGCACAACCTGGCATCGTTTACGAACGTCTGCAGAATTAATCACAGATGTCAAAAACAATACTGTACAATTACTAACGTGTTTACTTCAAACATGTAGGCCTACCGAATTCATCACAAAACGCGTCATTATTTCTACTCGTATTTAAGATATCAAACGCTAATTACGTACTAAAAACGGTATACAGCTAAATCAAACATGCATGCACAACGCATAACAAGTCTCTCAATAATTCAAATACCTTTTAATCGTTTCCAAAAGTCCTCTGAACTTCAATTCAACTCAAAAGACGGCGAACATAGGAAGCGGGACAGACGTTTGGCAGAAAAATGGCGCCAAAGCTAATCAACAAATCACGGGCAACTTCACCTATGGCCACTCTCTCTGTATACAGGCTCTCTACTTCGCACGCACGCGTTGTGGGCCTTCTGCGGCCTGTATAGGGGCTGCCGCTTGCGATGAGAAGTCAGTTCCGGCGAGCACTCTCACCTGAAGATGGCGGCCAGTTGGAACGCTGAAATATTGTGCCAAGGTGACGTTATGATCCGGCTGCACACCCGAACAGAATATTATCAGATTTTGCACTTGAAAAACAGAAACAACAGGTACGCATAGAATTGTGGCGCACATACAAAACGAAATTGAAACCAATTAACTTCTCAGCATCGAATGACACTGCAGTTTGGTTTCGTAGACATATTCTTAATGAATTAAAATTTTATGAAGTTCGTTTGAAGAATTATGTAAGGACGTAGGTATGGTTCAAATGGCTCTGAGCTCTATGGGACTTAACATCTTAGGTCATCAGTCCTCTAGAACTTAGAACTACTTGAACCTAACTAACCTAACGACATCACACACATCCATGCCCGAGGCAGGATTCGAACCTGAGACCGTAGCAGTCCCGCTGTTCCGGAATGAAGCGCCTAGAACCGCACGGCCACCGCGGCCGGCCACCTAGATATGATATATAAGTGTTGTGGATCAGTGACCACCCTTGTCAAATTGATGCGAACACGAACATTACAATATTTTACATCATTTAAACGAAAATTCTTATTTGCAACACCAAGAAACAAAATTAGGCTTACAACTTGTGTTTCTCATATTTGAGAGTGTAACGGTAGAAAATAATGTTTTCCCCTATTTATCGAGATGTTATGACGTTACATAAAGATGTGTTTGCATGATAACGGCAAAACTTACGTCCTACTATTTTTCACAATCAAAAGATAAATTCATCTAACAGTAAACGTGGTCTTACATCACTGTGACTCCATGATAGCTAACAAAATGTAATGTGAAGTTAAGTATGTTTGCGTAAGAATTTTTTATTTTACATGTAGAGCATGTTGTTTTTCTTTGGTCTGAGTTGAATAACATGATGCTGCCCCAAAATATTGTCTCAGCGGCGAATCAAGATGTAACTGGCAGCTACTGCGTTCGAATGGCGTTGTCAACGAGGTAACAGAGCGTCCTTCTCTGCAACAACTGGGAGGATTCCAATTAGCAATTTTTGTAGACACGCACATCATTACGTTACTACGTTGTAGTCATAGCATGGAAATTCTTGGCCATGTATGACTTATTAAAGGTATGCCAATGTGTGTATATATGTAAAACTGAGATAAATCGTTACTGATTAATCCCATTATTAAATGACCCTTTGAGTTTACTGGCACACTTTCCTGGTACAAATTGTGTATAACTCAAGCGTGTGTGCCAGATGAGTTTATTCATTACCTCTTCCGGCATGTATACCTACCAAAAAGAACGCTACATATTCCACCTGCGTAATAATGTGTTGTTCCTGAGCAGAAAGTACTGCCTTAGGGCTGGAAAACTCCTTTTTCTTCCGCATCTCATAGCACTGGATCCTTGCTTAGCTCCTTGCCTATCTTTAACCACACCAACCAAAGTTTCAGTCATGTCATTGTTTAGGAATCAGATGACTATCTGTTCTCATTTATCTCTTCTTTAATTCCTCTATTTAGTCCGATAGGTTGGTGTGATAGCGTGTTTGCAACTAAATTGTATTATACAGGGATGCTTTTAATTTGAAATTGAAGCTCTAGCGAATAAAGGGCCCATCCGGACCGCCAACCATGGGTTACCTATGCCGACATTTAAAAAAAAAAAAAACTTTGATCCATGTATACTATGACTGTTTTGCCATAGATATAATATCGATACTCTTGGGAAGTGTAGATGATGGCTACTGCCTTCAATTCCGTAACAGAATAATTACACTGTTCACTACACGGCTGGAAAACGCAATCGTTTTATGTTTTTTCACCATTTACATCCAATCCTTGCAGCACCATCAACTTAGTCCCCTTCTTTTGGTATCTGATGCATTGCAGAAGAAATGCTCAGATTGGGTTGGACTAAGATGGGCAGTTTCACTAACGGGTGTTTCTGTTCATTATACGCCCTATTCGCGTTCTCATCCCAGCCCCAAGTTGTGTCCTTTCCTATAAGGGTGCAGAATCTGGACGATACCAGAACTTCATGTCCTGCAAGACGCGTATAAACATTTTGTTGATCCAACCAGTTGTTTCTTCGTAGTCACTGGCACGAACTCAGGTATCACCTTTAACTTTTAGTCATCTTTATGTATTCTGTTTGGGGAAATATGAAGCCCCAAAAAAGTAGTTTCTTTCTTCCCAGAATCCGATTTCTCAAGGTTCATTGTTAGTCTGTCTATCGAAAACGTATATAACAGCTTCTACGCATAAAAACAATTCTCGTTCAAGGATTCTGAGTTAGTTCGGTGCTATCATTAACCTAAAACTGGCAGCGACCGCTCTAGTGTCGTCTCCGTGAGTTATGGCGAAGCTTCTTCTGTGGTGAGTAAGGGCGCTCACGAGGAGCCCGTCAGGAAAGCAAAGACTGAAGTTATGCCCCATGGATGCGGCTAGTTCTCATTGATTATCTGTGAAGTTGCGCTTAGAGTCCCTGAGAAATACAGGCACAGCACTGGTAATACTGATGTCTGAGTTTGCTAGGATCATTCTCATTCAGCTATCGGCAGCCTCGTATCTGGGATCATATTCTGGGGTAACTCATCATTGAGTAAAAGAGTGTTCATTGTTCAAAAGCGTGTAATCAGAATACTTGCTGGAGGTCACCCAAGATCATCCAGCAGACACTTATTTAAAGAGCTAGAGATCTTCAGCGTAGCCTCACAATATATATATTCACTTATGAAATTTGTTATTAACAGTCCGAACGAATTCAAAAGTAACAGCAGTGCACATGGCTACAACACTAGGGCAAAGGATGATCTTCACTACACAAGTTTACATCTAACTTTGGCTCAGAAGGGGGTAAATTATGCTGCCACAAAAGTCTTCGGTCACTTACCTAATAGCATCAAAAGTCTGACAGATAGCCATATAGCATTTAAAAGAAAATTAAAAGAATTTCTTAATGGTAACTCCTTCTACTCATCAAATGAATTTTTGGATATAGTAAGTGGGTAATTTCCCCAGCCCACACAAAAAAATTAAAAATGTGAAGTGTCATGTAATATTTTGTGTAATGTAATATCTTGTATAGACACCTTTTATTAACCTGACACGTTCCACATCATTACGAAGTGTCGTATTCATGATCTATGGAACAAGTACTAATCTAATCTAATCACTTGTGAAGAATGAGGCTTGTTGGTGCCACTGCAGGCCACAGTCATTTATTAGACGTTGACGGTATTTGATTATTTTGGGACGAGGTATAACATAGTACACTCTGCATTAAGGTGGCCACTGATGAGGTGGTCGTTTTCTGCAATTGTTGACCAAAACCGCTGAATGCAGCGTTTCATAGGATAATGTTCGCAAAAGTGAGCATCGTGTGTGTTAGGTACAGGAGATGTTCACTTGAAAACGAGTTGTTTGCCAAGGCCGCTTTCTTCGCATGTTATTGTCCTAAGGACTCACCTTGAATACATTTGTATGTTTTATTGTTGTTTTAATTAATATTTTCTGAACGCGATTTGCTCTCTGCTTCACGTATAAGTTGTTGAATACCAATCTTACGACGAACTCTAACTTGTGAAACTGAAATTTTTGTTCGCCACATCGTGAACTGTTGTGCACTACCACACGTATGTAAATTGTTTGCCATAATCATTTGTCTGCTGTGGTGCAGCAAGAGAGTTATTAAATCTGCTGTAAAGTTTACCTTAGTAAAATTCATGAATCTCAAGTTTCGCCGTAGGTAAGTTTTATTTAAACGTTCTTCAACTCATTGCTGAGTTTTTTAAGGTTCCTTGTTTTAAATACTTTTTTAACTAATCTAGAACTAAACTTACAAGTTTCATTATTTAAGATCTTTTTGGTCACTTGTTAAGAGGAATCGTTAGAACTTCACTGTCTAGGTTGCTTGTGGCCGATTTTGGATGGCCTTCAAATGTTATGTTTCGCATCTTTTATAATGTACATTTTCCCCCATTTGGTTGTGTCTTAACTGTCCAAGGGGTCAGTCTGAGAATCTGTTCCTTGTCGGCCGGAACTGAATCATTGTAAAAATAAATTTGAGTGTTCTTCCTGATATGAAATACTAAATTTTGTAATCAGATGTTACCTTCTTCCTTCTTTGATTCACCTGCGATGGTGTGGAAAATATTCACAAGGATCAATAAAGAGAATGTTCTGTTATTAAATATTTTCGTGGTCTAGAAGCTTACCATCTGGTATGGAGCTGGGAGTTAGGTTGAGCAGTAAGCGTCTAGACCAAGAAAATATTTAACAAGCTGTCCGTTTACTGAGTCCGTTTCACTGCGTTCCAGCCTAGAGACGTTGCCCTCTGCTCTCTTTATTGGCTTCTCCAAGTTCACGTCTATCGATTTTTAAGTTGCTTTTGTGTATAATAAATTCAGCTCCTGCCAGAATTTGAACCACCCTGTGTTTCTTTTCTATACACATCAGCCTCTTTCCCACTTTTCTGCTCTCTTTCTGTATGCCTCTGCTCCTGCCAAGCCCCAAATGGAGGGATGCCCATGGTGCCAAAGTTTCAAGTACTCTGCGCTACAGCAGTTTCAGTTCTGTGATCTCCACCAGTCGCACTTTGTTCCGTGAATAGTCCTGTTGCCAGAGTCTGAGGGAATGGAATTAACGCTGATACCTACTTCTCTGAAAATTCCAGCAGAAATTCATGGAATCCAATAGACTCTTCTTGACTAGTGATATCTCTAGCCTCCCTTGAATAACTATATGGCCCTGGCCATAGCACATAAATACTTAGAGCTTAAACCCTGCGAAGTAGTGCCCTCGTCAAATAATCAAAGCAGAATAACCACTGTCACACACAAAAATCTTCACAGGGAACTAAAATCTTCATACGCATTACAAGTGGCACATACATACACACATACGTTAATACTTGTTCCACAGATCATGAAAACGACATTTCGTAATTGATGTGGAATGTGTCACTTTAACATAAGTTTTCTCAGCACAGAATAATTAATTAATTTTTTTAACAGTCGCTACTTCATATCTAAAAATTCATCTATTGAGCAGAAGGAATTATCATTGAGAAGTTCTTTTAATTTGCTTTTAAATGTTGTTTTGCCATCTGTCAGAATTTAATGCTATTTGGCAAATCATGAAAGATTTTTGTGGCAGCATAATTCACCCGTTTCTGCATCAAAGTGAGATTTAATCCAGAATAGTGGATATCATCCTTTCTTCTAGTGTTTTAGCTATGCACTTCGCTGTTGTTTTTGAATTAGGAAGGGTTATTAACAGCAAATGTCATAAGTGAATATATGTATTGAGAAGGTACTGCGAATGTCCCGAGTTCGTAAAATAAATGTCTGCAAGTGATCTTGGGTGGGCTCCAGCTACATTCTGATTACACTCTTCTATGTAATGAATACTTTCTCTCTCAATGATAAACTGTCCAAAATATGATGTCATATGAAAACAGTGAACGAAAATAGGCAAATTAGGTTAATTTACTGATGTGTTTATCACCAAAATTTGTAATAACCCTAACAGCATAAGTAGCTGAACCTAACCGTTTCAGCAGATCATCGATGTGTTTGTTCCACTTCAATTTCTCGTCAACGCACACACCCAGAAAATTTGAATACTTTGCCTTAGCAACTGACTTCCGTTCACAGTCTATATTCATCAACGGTGTTATGCCATTTACTGTACAGAACTGTATAAACTGTGTTTTCTCAAAATTTTGTGAGAGTCCATTTGCAGAGAATCACTTAATAATTTTCTGAGAGACATTGTTTACAAATTCCTCAGCTGATTCTTGCTTGTTGGGTGTGATTACTGTACTTGCATCATCAGCAAAGAGAAATAGCTTTGCATCTTCATTAATTAGAGTAGAAAGTCATTAATATATATTAAGAACAATAAGGGACCCAAGACTGAAACCTGTGTGACACCACTCATTATACATCCCCAGTGACATGACTGATTTTTTCAGACTGCCTGTACAGTTAATTTCTACCTTCTGCATTTTTCCAGTTAAATATGAATTAAACCATTTGTTCAATGTCCCATTCATACCACAATACTCAAGTTAATCTAGAATAATTTCATGATTCAGACAATCAAAAACCTTTGAGACATCACAGAATATATCAATTGGTGATGTTTGGTTATTCAGTGTACTTAGTATTTGATCAGTGAAAGCTTATACAGCATTTTCTGTTGAAAAGCCTTTCTGAAAACCAAATTGACATTTTGTTAGTATTTCATTTTTGCAAGTATGTGATGCTACTCTTGAATACATCACTTTTTCAAGAACTTTGGATAAACCTGTCAAAGGTGAGATTGGTTGTTAGTGGTTAGCATCAGAAATATCCCATTTTTATTCAATGGCCTAACAATAGTGTGTTTCAGTCTACCTGGAGAAATGCCCTGTTTCAGTGACCCACTACATATGAAGCTGAGATCCTACTTATTTGTTGGGAGCAAGCTTTTAGTGCTCTGTTGAAAATGCTATCAGTTCCTTGTGAGCTTTCAGTTTGAGTGAATTTATTATTTCCCTAATTTCAGTAGGAGAGGTGATCTGAATTTCAGATTTATCAAATTGCATAGGTATTGTCATTTCCATATACTGCCTTACATTTTCTAACGAATAGCTGCATCCTATTTCCTCTACAACACTGAAACGTGATTATTACAAATGTTTTATACTTCTGACTTCTTGTTAACGAAGTTTTCATTGAGTTTGATAGAAATGAAGTTGTCCTGTGCTCTCGGTTGTGCTGTTTTCCTTTTAACAATATTCCAGATTGTTTTAATGTTATTATCAGATGTGTCAATGTCAAACATAATGCACATACTTAAGGATTTTTAATAACTGTTCTTGGGACAATGCAGTATTTTTTTAATGTTTCACTGTCTGGGGTTCATTACTCCTCTTAGCTGTAAGATACATTCCCTTTTTCTGTTTACAAGATTTTTTATCCCTTTAGTAAGCCATGGCTTTTTACATGGTTTCTTACAACTATATTTCACTGTTTTCTTAGGGAAACAGTTTTCAGATATACTCACAAAGGTATCATGATATACGTTAAATTTTAAACCAGCATCAGGTTCCCTGTACACCTCATCCCAGTCTAACTGTTGCAAGGTTTCCCTAAAATTTTCAATTGTTAAATCGTTAATTGAACACACAATTTGGAAAGACTGTTTTCCATTACTTTATGGACTATATCATATACTGTAAGTAGGGCTGCATCATGATCAGACAGACCATTCTTAACAGGAGAAGTTTTTATTTGATTAAATTTATCTTGGTCTATGAAAATATTATCTGTCAGTGTGCTGCTTTCCTCTACCACCTGAGTAGGAAAATCAATAACTGATGTCAAAATGAAATAAACAAGTTATACTTCAAGGTCAAGCTTCCTATCGGACTCATTCAGAAAATCTGCATTGAGATCCCCTCAAACAATAATATGCATTCCTCTTTCTGACAGATAGCATAACAAAGAATCCAAATTTTTCAAAAATCGTTGAAAATTTCACAATTGGGACCTATACATGGCTATAATTATAAAAGTGTCATTATTCAGTTTAAGCTCACATGCACATTCTTCTGTATGTTGCTCTATACAGTCTATTTTAGTTTCCAAATTTTTCACACTTTGACAGATTTTAACACATATGGCAACTCATCCTTGCTCTATAATGTTTCTACTTATATGTGCTGGAAGTTTATATGCACCTACGTTTACCATTTCCATACCTGTGACTATATGATGTTCAGTTCAAAAAACAATCCTAAAAAATATAGGGTATTCAAAAAGAAACCAAATGTTTCTGTTATTTATTGTATACAAACTATTAAAAACACAATGTGCCTGTCACTGGACAGAACACGGTTCAGTGTTTTGACACAGCCAGCAACATGGTGGCTACACTACAAGACAGATCATTTTGGGTGTTGGAATCTGTGCGAAGTCAATCTATTGTTCAAGTGCAGCGTACATTCCGCCGTCGATTCAGCAAGAAGCCGCCTCTCCACGAGCAGATTTATGACGGCCATAAAAATATTTAGACGCTGGTTGAAAATGCAAAGAGAAGAGCACAGGTCGACGACGTACGTCTCATCAAAATGTGGAGCGTATTGGAGAAACGTTCACACGGATCATTCGGAAGTTCACAAAACAGGCACGCCAGGAACTCCAGCTTCCTCAAACAACGGCGTGGCGTGACCTGAAACGACGCCTACATGCAAGTACAGAAGACGTATATTGGCGTCGTAATTAGCTGACGTAGTGCCAGCGGAAATTAAACGCCATGTTGCTACATGTGACGCATCACACAGTTAACACGAATAGTGGCGCAATTAACAGACCTGGAAGAGGTCGAAATAAGGATCAATAGTTTCTATACCAAATATTCTTGTTACAAAAACATATGGTTGTTCGACACTTCTTACCACCTGAGCATCTTTTGCACATTTAAAAACAGTGATTGTGCATTCACACAACAGAAACTCGTAATATTTAAACATCACAAAAATGCAGCTGGTTAGATTTGTCATTGAGGGTCGGCTAACCATATGGAAGTTGTATGATATACGGGATCTCAATACGTGAGTCAGATGAAGAACGAAATTTTTGTGTAACATAATCAACAGAAGAAATGACAATGAGAAAGACAGAACAATATTATAAAGTATGTAGAAAACTAAATTACAAGTATTGTAAAGTTCGTGGGACTAACGTTAAATTCGAAGACCGCTGGAGGAAAAAAATGAATAATACATTCACATGTGGACATCTCGCAAAAGCAAAATATACAACACAAATATTAAAAATGAAAAACTGTGGATTTGAAATGTATAACCACTTGAATTAAATTCAAACTGCTTACAAAATGCTGCCCGATCGAAACTTTCATCCTTGAAGTTCAGCGAGAGGGCACT
The DNA here is from genome assembly GCF_021461385.2 of Schistocerca piceifrons. NCBI lineage: Eukaryota > Metazoa > Arthropoda > Insecta > Orthoptera > Acrididae > Schistocerca > Schistocerca piceifrons. The sequence goes on from NC_060139.1 coordinate 1,003,487,263, forward strand.
CGTCTTCACCAGGAAAGGGCCAGGAAGAAAGTCCTCCCTCACCCAACCACCCTTCTGATGTCTCCACAGTCCCCAAGATCCACAGGAGGAGGGGAACGGTATCTCGCTGCCAATCTGACAAAAGAATATGTTCCCTTTCGTATGTTAAACAGAGGAAAGCAAAAGCATCTTCCCTCTCAAGTATTGAATAATTTGTCATAATGATTCATTAGGCTGATAACAATTTCGAATTGTCCCTCTTCCTTGATTAGAACCATCTACATCCCATTACTTTGATTGGATTGTCAGTAATTTGTGGAGGAAAGCAATGAACTTTCTTACACCAGGATAACAGCAATGGATGGCACTCTTTGTGTGCAGATGGAAAAGAAAATTTCACCCTCAAGTATACAAAGATGTAAGTTGTGTCATCTGGCGACACTGCACAAATGGCAGGCAGATTAGCTAACTGAGATGATCCCTGTACAAATTGGGTTACAGGACCATTTCTGTAAAAGTGGACACACACGATTACTGTTCCCCACTTTTGAGACACTATGAAAGCCTTCTGCAGGCCCACTGACGAACTACCAATCATGAAGCGTCTCTGCCTTCTAGCAAGAATTGAAACAATTCTCATTCCCAGAAAATGTATCAGACTCACATCAATTTTCAGGTATTTGTAATAAAGCTGAAACAAAATCTTCAAATGATATTGAGAGAGGACATGTTACTCTCTAACCTATTTTACATGTGCAGAAAAAGATTTTGTTGCAACCTGACACACCTTGAGCACTGTGGAAAGTTAACAGCCTGAGCAGATGTTGGTGGATCCTGGTAAAGCGCTAAAAACGTGAGGCATTTTCACGGTTCTTAGCTCGTAGAAATGGCATCTTGGGAGGTGAAAGCAACTGGCAGCGGGCCCATCCCTTAGCAGCCATACGGGGCAGACAGGGCAGTCCCTCATCAAGACAGGTCTCCAACAGAACAATGCTGCATTACCTGCCGCTGTGCCAGCAATAGCCTGGGCTGGGAGCGACAGTTTGAAGAAATATGTATACACATTGGAGTTGTAAACCAGGCACTGTGTGCAGAGCCACACCCTGGTGCTGGTTCTTGGTCTGAACGGTTATCTTTGTTGTGTACTACAAATACTGTTCTGCACACAGGTATAAATGTGAAGTACTTAACCTGATAGTTACAAATAATGTTTCTTATTTTAGGAATAAAAACCGTGACAAACAGATGGGTGGATATTTTCGGAATGTTGATGCGTTTTTCGGTAGCTAAATCTGGGAATGTTACGATTCTTTGTTCCAGACCAATGGTCCATCTATGTTGGACATGATTAGAAAATAACTGCATGTGATAGATGAAAGTTGACATGTTGGCATGTATTTGTTTCTAAGTTGGGATTGTTTAAGAAAGCCGTAAGAGGAAATGCCATTTTCTGAAAATTAAATTTTTTGATATAATGAGAATAAAAACGGGATTCAGCACGGACAAACAACCATGGTGATTGCCTGAGTAGGAAAATTAACGTCATTAAGCTAATTTAGATCAGTAAAACCGTGTGAACTTTTCATTTTGTTCTCCGTGGGCAAAAGAGGGTGAGTGCATTAGCCATTTTCCCAGCGGCTCCAGCAGGGTCAAACTGCGCTGGAAAATCCGCATGGTCACTCCAAAGATTACTTACGTAAGGAATAATATCATATGTGAAATACTGATCATGTGGGACTAAGCAGATCATGATACATAATGTGAGAAAAGGAACTGTATAGAAAATAGCACCAGGGGATATGCGCATGGGTAAGTTGCCACGACCGCTACATAGTTACACAAGTGATGTGTATATTGGGATTAAAATTAAATGAGAGGAAACAGTAGAGTCAGGTAAACCAATATTTTGGTAAGATCCGAAGGAGTATAATAAATATTTTCAAATTACGTTCTGTTGATTTAACGTGTGTTCAGTCGAGCTTTCTCATGCAAGATATTGAAGTATACTTTTCTTAACAGTAATATCAGAAATTGAGTCCACCTTGATGCAAAACACCCTGTTATTCGCTTATTTCTTTATTATCCCAAACTAGTTTTGGCGACAAATATCACCATCATCAGTGTTTTTTTTTTTAATCTAAAACATGCAGAAAATGGCATGGTTATACAAACACAGTAGAACATTAATAGATATTTACAATTCGTCTTTTGAAATATAGTTTTCTATTGATACTTTCATACTACCTTATGTATTGTATGTTACAGCATGTTTGAAGCAATTATTGTCGCTGTTTGCGACATATTTTCCGTGCCCTTTTTTCTGTTGCCGTATTTTTACTTAACGAACATCAATTCATCTGCAACCATGTGAACGGCTGTTAGTAAACAAATACTAAACGGTGAACTTCGTATGTCAGCAGTATATACTTGGGGTTGTGGTAGTGTTGTGGAAACCAGTTATTTGGTGTGTTTTGAGCTGTTGATTAGCTATTCTTGCACTCATGTTCGTTGTATGGTATGAAAAACAAAACTTTTGCACTTTGTTTCTGGTCCAGAAAATTACGCCATCTTGTTATTCGCTTGTGTCACGAAAGGCAATTCGCATGTAGCGAGAAAGGCTAAAAGAACCTGTAGCGCAAATTACGACGACTTCTGTTCATTATTTACGTCCTGTGCGTAGTTTTCTGGTTTAAGAGGTGTTCTGTTTATCCTGTGGAGCATGTGTGTGAAACTGGCATATTTATGCACTGGCAGGTTGTTGGATGAGCTGTGGATAACAGTGCTTGTGGATGTGGGTTTTCTGTAGATGGAGGATTCATGTTGATGGTTGTTTCTTGTGGTTTTCAGATCGAAGAAATTTAGTTTCTTGTTCTTTTCTATTTCCATTGTGAAGTGGATTTGTGGGTGTACTGCGTTGATGTTACTGTGTAGCTCTTCAATCCTGTTATGTGTTTCATCTACATATCGGTGTTAGTAGATTATTTTGTACCCTCCTAGTTTTACAGTGTTATTGAATATTGTGTTCTCTATACGGTCCAAGAAAATGTTGGCTAAGATTCCACTGATGGGGGCCCCATGGGAAGCCCTGCTTGTTGCAAGTAGAAGTTGTTGTTGAAAGTGAAGTAGTTTTGTTCTGTGATTAGCCTAAGGATGGATGAGATTTCATTTATATGTATATCTGGAAATTTCTTGCTTTTTAGCTGTTGTTCTACAATGTTTATAGTACTTCTATGGGTATGTTTGTGTACATGGATGTTATGTCAAAAGATACCGATTTTGCTGTTGGGGGGATGTTGACATTCCTAATTTTCTCTACAATGTCTCCAGTGTTTTTGAGGCTTCTGTTATTTGTGTATGTGTATGTATTCTGTAGGAAAGTGTGCATGCGTCTCCCCAGTAAGTAACATGGGGCTTTTCTGAAGTAAACCACTGGCCTGACTGGGATGAGGGGTTTTTGAACCCTTTGGCAGACTTGGAGGTTTAGGGTTCTTTTGTGTCAGTCTTTTTGCCTGGTTCTGTGTCAAGGTGAGTGCGACGTTTTTTTAAGAGAGACGTTACACTTCTTTGGTATCTTTGTGTTGGGTCACAGGTTAGTTTGCTTATTTCATTCTCTGCCAGAAATTTTTCTGTTTCCTCAATGTATTCTGCCTCTGAAATAAATGAAAACGCAACACTTTGCAACAACACACTCTTTACCGCTCTGAGAGAACTGACGAAGGACACAGAACAGAAAGCACACGCACTCATAAGAACTACTTTCCCATCACACACAAAGCCATAAATAATGAACACAAGTCGTCGTAATTCGCGCTACAGTTTTTCATAGCCTTTCTCGCCACATGCGATACGCCTCTCGCGACACACGCGAACAGCAAGATGGCGTAATATTCTGGATCAGAAACAAAGTGCAAAAGTTTTGTTTTTCATATCATCCAACGAACGTGAGTACAAGAATAGCTAATCAACAGCTCAATACACACCAAATAACTGGTTTCCACAACACTATCACAACCCCAAGTATACACTGCTGACATACGAAGTTCAACTTTTAGTATTTGTTTACTAACAGCCGCTCACATGGTTGCAGATGAATTCGCTAAGTAAAAAGACGGCAACAGAAAAAAAGTGCACAGAAAATATTGCAAATAGCGCCAATAATTGCTTAAAACATGCTGTAACATACAGTAAATAAGCTATTCTAGAAGTATCAATAGAAAACTATATTTCAAACGACGAATTGTAAATATGTAATAATGTTTTACTGTGTTTGTATAATCATGCCATTTTCTGTATGTTTTGGAATAAAAAACCTCACTGACGATGATGATGTTTGTCGCCGAAATTAGTTTGGGATAATAAAGAAATAAAAGAATAACAAGGTGTTTTGCATCCAGGCGGACCCAATTTCTGATATTACTGTTTTTCTATGCAAACACGGACTAAATGGAAGAGTTCTAAGATAATATTATTGTTATAGTTTTCTTATTAGGTAGTCTTTGAGAATTATATTTTTAGAGAGTGTTTTTTTTTTCAGAGTGTGATATTTTCACAGATTGTCTGTTTGAGTGAGTAGTTTAGTTGAACATGTCAGCTGTGGAGCACATCACAAACCAATCGTCAGTTGATTTTACGGGACTGTGGTGTGCTAAGTTAGCTGTGTGTGTGAAGCTAGCTGAAGTTGAATTGTAATGCTAACAAACAATTATGTCCGCTGGCCACTTGTAAATAATGTGGAATGTAGATTGTTGTAGGCAGTGCGAACTGTGGGAATAATAAATGAGGATCAATGAACTAAGATATGGACGTTGTCATTTTTAGTCAATAGCCTCTTTCTTCCCGCCACGCAATCACACTGTTCTTGTTCATCCATAAGCCAATCATATGCAAGAGTGACATGAAAATTACAATACAACGAAACACAAGAGTTAAAAATTTTTCTTTGTCATTTGATCATAACTGAGTCAGTACAACAGTGTTGTGATTAGAGGCTGTGCTTCGGGAATAGATGGTCACAATATTAATACCGTTATACAAATCAAAAGTGTTATTATAGACCAGAATTTATGATCCATTTGTTCAGGTTATTATTAACAGAAAATGTATTGTTCTCAATGACGCTGTGTCCGAGACATACGTATGAAGCATGACTGCTGTTACCACTAGTATAAATATTACTCGTTCGTCACATCACATCATTATCTAGCTGTTGTTCACTACATACGCAGGAGACTAAATTCTCAGTATCAACAAACTGGTCTCTTACTGGGAGAATTTTGTTATTCGCCAGGAGTTGGTAAATGAGTATGAAAGGAGAATGTGAAGACGAAGATGTAGCACGTTAGTTACGAATGTTTAAAAAATGTGTAGGCATTACTTTCGGCAGACAATTTTACATCACCAGTTAGTTACTCTCCGATTTCTCTGTTGTTCGGCCCATAGAAATACGTAACGTTGTGTACTGTTGTAAGAAATCGCTTTTGCGAGATATTCCACCTCAAATGTCTGTCATATGGTGCCCCCTTCAAAAAGTTCTCTCGAAAACTCGTTCAAGGTACTTGAATTCGATACAGCAATTTCTCTCAACGTCCAAACCGATTTCCATTGACAACGTGTGACATGTCTGATCCCTCTCGGTAGGATCTTTCTTACGAGCAACGCTCTTACTCCTGGTTACGCGGCTGATAGTGGTATGCAGTGCTTCACAAATGCGTTGTATAGTCGCGCTGATACATCAACAAATCGGGAAACACAGTCGCTGTGCGTTAATGTGTACGTCCTTCCACGACACCGTCATGCCATCATGTCTCCACATCGAACCACGTTACTGCCCTGATTCCATAAAATTATCAACCACATAAATTCATTGCTACGAATTACGTCACCGGTGGACGGTCAAATGAGCGGCAGTTATCAGGTGCACACTACCCGCAGCGCAGCAAAGCGACCAGTTCGCACTCTAATTCATGTACCTTGATCATATACGAGGTGATAAATATAATGGGATAGCTACTAATATAGTGTCGGATATACTTTTGTCCCGCAGGGTGCAGCAGCATGACGTGGCATGGACCTAAAAAGTCGGTGGAAATCCTCTGCTGTAGTACTGAGCTACGCTGCCTCTATAGCCGTCCATGATTTCAAAAATGTAGCCTGTGCAGTGTTTTCTGAACCAACAGACCTCTCGATTATGTTCCATAAATATTCGATGGGATACAGGTCGTGCAATCGGGGTGACCAAATATTCGCTCGAATTATCCGGAATGTTCCTTAAAACAGCCGTGAACTATTGTGGCTCTGTGACAAGGCCGTTTGTCATCCATAAGAATCATAAGGGGTCATTACATCCATGAATGGCAGCAAATGGTCTCCAAGTAGCTGAACCTAACATTTACAGTCTATGATCGGATCAGCTGAATCAGAGGACTCATCTGTTCCATGTAAACACATCCCATACCACTATGGAGCCACCAGCGCCTTGCACAGTGCCTTGTTGAAAACTTGGGTCCATCGCTTCGTGGGATCTGCACCACACTCGAACTCTACCATCAGGTCTTACCTACTGAAATCGAGACTTACCTGACCAGGCCACGGTTTTCCTGTCGTATAGGATCCAATCAATAGAGTCGCTAACCCAGAAGAGGTACTGCAGGTGATGTTGTGCTATCGCACTCGCGTCGGTCGTCTGCTGCCATAGCCCATTAACGCCTAATTTTGCTGCAGTGTCCGAATGGATACTTTTTTCGTACATTCCACATTCATTTTTGCGACCATTTCACTCAGTGTTGCTTGTCTGTTAGCACTGACAACTCTACGCAAATGCCACTGCTCTCGGTCGTTAAGTGAGGACCGCCAGTCACTATGTTGTATGTAGTGAGAGGCAATACCTGAAATTTGGGAAGATTGACACTCTCTTGAAATTGTGGATTTCGTAATACTAAATACCCAGACGATTTCCGAAATGGAATGTCCCATTGGTGTAGCTCCGACTACCATTCCCGCGTTCAAAGTACGTTGACATCCGTCGTGTGGCCGTAATTACGTCGGAAATCGTTTCGCTCGAATCGTGTGAGTGCAAATGACAGCTCCACCAATGCAATGCCCTTTCATACCTTTTGTCAGCTCTACTACCGTTATCTGTATACTGTATGAGCAAATCGCTATCTCGTAAGTCCTGTCAACTCACTGTATTTTGACTTTAACCTGTCACTTCAACGATAAATTTGTTTCGACTACTAATATTATATGCCAGACACTACTGAACAGCAAACCCTATGTGAACTCTGCTTTCACTTGACGCTAATCCGCTTGCCTCAGCCCTGTAAGTACTTACGCTGCGAGGTCGCGGTCATGACCCATCGTCACCGTAATTACCTTCGCGGTGCGTCCGCGCAGCGTGTCGCCATCGCCAGGAGTGGATCACAGAGGTGGTCAGGCCAGCCATCTCATCAGGAGCCACGCGGGACGCCCGGCTCCCATTAGCGCCGGATATGGCCGTGATGGATCCTCCCCACTCCCGACCCTTCGACACAGGTGTCATTATCGTGTTAGCTTCCTCCTACAAACACAGCCACGACAGAAACCACACGCTTCTCTCCGAGGGAGTTTGTATAGCGTGTATTCGGCGGGGCTTTTAACAAGTAATGCAACACTTTTTTCTGAAATCAAGTTGCTTTCATTCGGGATTCCAATACAACAAGTTATTTCCCATTCTTTTGCCTACAAAACTATTTTTCAACGTAATCACTGCTTAATGCGACAACCCTGTACTACATTACTGGGAGGGGCGGAACGCCTATAAGGTATCACTCTACTGGTCGACGTAGGAACAAAGTCTTGCTGCATCAATAACCTCACCATCATCCACGTTCTGCTTACCAAGTAGTGCATTCCTCATTAGATCAAACAGATGGCAGTTGGAAGGTGCGAGATCCAGGGTGTAGGGTGGATGATGAAGAACGGTGTGCCGGTGGTTCTAGGCGCTTTAGTCTGCAACCACACGGCTGTTACGGTTGCAGGTTCGAATCCTGCCTCGGGCATGGACGTGTGTGATGTCCTTAGGTTAGTTAGGTTTACGTAGTTCTAAGTCTAGGGGACTGATGACCTCAGATGTTAAGTCCCATAATGCTTAGAGCCATTTGAACCATTTGAAGAACAGTCCAATGAAGTTTTGTGAGCTCCCCTCAAGTGCGCAGACTTCTGAGAGGCTAATGCCTTGACATGGGGATTGAGAAGTCCACTTGCATATTTGGGGCGACGGACACATCGCAGAGGTCACATCTGTGTGCGGCCGGCCTGTAGGCGAGAGATAGGACGGAACTGCGCGACCTTGATGCGATGATGAGAGGCACCTCGTCCAACGACTCACCGTGCTTTTGTTGACTTCCAGGTCTCCGTCGACATTCTGCAAGCGCCTATCAGTGTCTGTGGTGCTCTGGTTCCCCTCCAAAACAATGACAGTGGCAGCTCTGCTTTGATCGTACCTCCATTACAGACGCCACTATGAAGGCTACATACAGCGCCACTGTAGGGACTAAGGCGGGAATATTGCAAGATGACCCACAATGAACTCCCTATTTTTTCAACCGAAATTGGGCGAGGAAAAAACATGTGTTGCATTTCTTATTGAATGTCCCTCATATATCTGCCAGGTAAGAGATACCATGATGCAAACAGGTCTCCCACATCAAACACTTCACACCTCGAACGAGTTTCTCATTTTTCGCTTTTCAAGGAACTGTCCACTTAACTCTGATCCCTGTGGCCCACCAAGACCTAAGACTTCCGAAGCACACCAACCATTTGACCACCAATCTGCCAAAGCTTAAAGCAAGGAAAAGCTTTATCCACTCAACCGAAGTTCTGAATCAGCCAGTTCAGCAGTCCGTGCTGCAAATATGGTGACCAAGCAAGAGTTCCCCGTTAAATTGCATCTTATCTTTCGGAGACCTGTCACCCGAATGCAAAGAGACAAGACCGATACGGATGAGCTGCAAGGTGTAAAACAGATACCAAACAATATATTTTCTTGGCTGCTCTAGAACTTTATTATAAATGAAAGGAAAATTACGATAACTGTTGTAAGAGTCAGACACAAAAGGTGGAAGTAATTGAATAGAGAGTTAGACAGGTTGGACTGTCAATCATAAGCTTCCAGGAAAATTGAGTAAACACTATTCTAATGCTTAATCTTGCAATTGTCGCATTTGTCTTTACAGTTGTAAAATTACGCTACACTTGTAGTAGTCGGCATTAAAGCTTCTTTTCTGTGTGTTATTCCTAAAGCCGATTTGCCACCGATTACTAGCTATTTTGTTTAATTATTATTTATTCTATGGGCATTAAAGATTGTTGTTTGAAAATTTATCTTCATCATACCTAGTTCACGTTGTCTTGGTAAACCACAATACGGATCCTCTTGCAGTGCAAAGTGATTCTATATGGCCCGACAAGTTAACTCAAACTCTTTATATTAACTTCGGTATTCACAAAACAAAAAATTGTGCAACGAATAATGCTCCCTATGACTGTAGCACACCTTCACTGTCTGATCCAAGGAGGGGAGGGACTAGGGGCCAGCTTTTGCGTTGAACCTGACATGGAACTAACTTTCCTTCCGGACTCTTACTCCTATTCTAAACAAATTTTAACTGGTCTGTATTCATTCCTTACTTTTATTTTGGGACATGAAAGTGAAACGAACTAGGACGAATTCAAACGAATATTTAACACTACATTGATGGAACAGAGTTTTGTTATACCCACGAAAATAGTTTACACTAAACTTCTAGATAAATATCAAACATAAAATCGGATATTAATTCCAAATTGGGACTTAAATTGGTCTTCTAAACTAAATATACTTGTGCCACACGGTTGGGATGCGGTAGATAGGAAAGGCAGCAAAATAACTAAGCTACTATCATCATTCGTCACACACTGTCATCCAGAGCACTGTATTCATTAAGTTTAAACGTTATAAGTGAGAGTCCCAACAAATGAGAGTACGAGTTGCTTGCATCGTAACGTATCATAGTACAGAACTTTACAATTTCTTTCAAAAGATGATCGAAGTTAATTTTTGTTAATTATTTAAATGCTATACTGAAAACTACCTAGTGTGATTTATGATCATTAGCATGTGCGATACAACCTATCACATTTGTAGCTCGTAACTAAACCCCAACTTTACATAAAGTGTACGCAGCATTTGTATTTCTCTGGCATCGCTTGTAACCGTTCGATAGTGGTGAACAAAGCTACCTTGGATCTGGAATAATCTGTATCTATAAGACTACAAACACAACCATTAAACAAAACCATTATTTATGAAGAAAAACGAACTGCACCAAAATTTATCACTTTTGTATCAAAATTTCTATTCTCACTATTCTGGCGAGATCTAAGCATTTATTCACCGCCAAGCACGTGGTATCAAAACCTGTCACAAAGAAAACTTACCTAAGAACACAAAAAGGTTTAAGATGAGTTTCGTTACGAATCAACTTCGTGATACACATTACACAGTAGCTAACAGTGAGCGCCAAGTATAGTGAACCACGTCAATCGCACATGGGGCAAAATGTACGAGTACTCGCTCCACAAACACAACTATTTCTGGTCCAAATAAAATTTCTTAAAAGTTGTCCCTAATAACTGAGCTCACAAGGGGAAGGCCTCAGACACGGCCAACCGATTCGTCTCAAATTTGGCAGGTCGCTTGTGTACGACCTAAAACGAAGGATTCTAAGATATTTTGGGTTAACACTACTGCAATCTTGAGAAAATCACCCCTAAAGTTTATGACGAGCAATCGACTCAAAATTGGAGGGATCGGTAGATAATTGTAAATAGAGAATTCTTCATCATCAGGTATCTCAATTGATAGGGATAGGAGGGTTAACAAGGTAAGTAAATCAACAAGGAATGGTAATAATACTTACCTTATTAACCCTTCTATACCTATTAATTGAGATATGGAAAAACATAAACGAAAAGAACAACATCCGCTACGCTTCTTCGAGATTCGGACCCGGGTTCTCCGACTCCCAGCCAGTTACGTTGGCCGTTGCGCTATTTTTTTTAAATTGTTATCTAATTTAGTTCTTTATTGTTCGTTTCATTTGTTCGGGGCGGACGTCCCATAACAGCCATTCAGGTTCATCGTTGATCTATTAACTCAGTTTTTTGTTACAGAGGGCGACTAACCCTCTGACCGAACACGCTGAGCTACCGTGCCGGTGAGCTATAGGTGCTGCCGGCGAAAAGCGTTTACCATGTGGGTACAGAAGCGGCAGTTGTAGAAGTTTCTTACCTCGATTTCTGGAAAAGTATACATTTTCGGACCCTATACCTGATGATGAAAAATGCTCTAATTATATTTATCTATCGACCCCGCCAATTTTGAGTCGATTGCTCGTCATAACCTTTAGGGGTGAATTTCTCAAAATTGCGGGGGTTTTGACCCAAAATATCTTAGAGTCCTTCGTTTTAGGTTGTACACTAGCAACCTGCCTAATTTGAGCTGAATCGGTTGGCCGTGTCTGAGGCCTTCCCCTTGTCAGTTAAACACTTAATATAGCGGATAATTCCATTTTATCTCAAATAATACCGAACTTCAGCCTTCGTTACAAGCAAATGCTGCGGTAAGTTGAACGACACCGTGGTGCAAAGAAAACAGCAAAAATATGAAAATTTACTTTTGTCAAAGTTTCCAAACGTTTTATACACATTTGAAGCCGGTAACTACATTAGAAATTTCACATTATGAGTTACGAACATCCCCCCCCCCCCCCCTCAAAAAAGGCACAACCACTAAACAAATAAAATATTGTTCATTTTAATAAAAACCACAATCAACCAAATATCAGAATGTAACATTTTACTCCCGTGTTTACTTATTGAACATTCGGTTTAACTTTTCTCATACATGAAGATGCCAGGCAGAGGTCCTACGCCGCACTAAGTTACCACGTCCTATCTAGCTAAACAATCAAAATTACGAAAATTACACCGTCTTCTGATATTTTCCTGTCAACTTTGACTAATAAATACGTTTCTACCATGACCGACAATGACGTAGCTCATTTTGCTGCAGCATTGTCTTACGAAAACGACAATCGGCATAGAAACGACTGCACACATCAGCTCCCAGCGACAGAGTGACAAACAGCGCCACATAGCCACCAAAGTAACCTCGTTCAGAAACTGAGGGGGCAGGATAGCCCTTATTGGCTGACCGGCCTATTAGACCATCGATAAATCCCGAAGCCTCTGCTAATCTCTTTGCTCAACCTTCCATTCTACACCATCTTTGTAAACCACCACTTTCTACACATCTTTGGTTCGTCATCCGCTAGTTCTCTCCACACATACATTCATTCGTTCATTCATACTCCTACCAGGAAGGGGTGGTCGGAAAGAAGGGAAAGAGAGAAAAAATAATGTTTGCAGACGTTTCCCTGGTGTTATAAACTAGTGTTTTGTAGCTCGTCATTCTTTTACCGTAATTATCATCACACAGAACTCCTTTCAAATATTTCAATGGAGCGCACTCCCAGTATCTGTTCACAGTGACTACTGATTTCCCTCAAAACTCAAGCGTTTCCATATCTGTTAAATCAAACGAAGTTTTATATTACGTAACTAATCTGAAACACACATGTGATAGATGTAGAAATGCAGACTACATCAATTGTAGTTAGAGAAGAACTCATTAGTTACATGTGATGTCCACAGCCTCCTTAAGTGTCATAAATTACAAGGTCTTGTGTGTTAAATGTGCGTAAGCAAGCACGTTAGGAGGTGTCGTTCTCTATGTGTGGAACACCAAGATGATGAAGTCATTTGGTCAATAGATAACGGTGTTCACATAACGTAATCGGGAATTCCTGCCAGTCCATACATTTTACGAGAATTTAGCAGCACGGCTACTACGCTTTTAAAAGTGCCCTTGACCGAACTTCGGAAACGGCTCAAATTGGACATCCACAGGCAAGTGATGTAAGCATAATACATAAAAGAAGTAAAAGTAAAATGCTACAGCTACTGAGAAACAAAATCAAATGCACCAAGAACACGAGGTATTTGGCGTTCACACTAGTAGAGGAAACTTATATAAAAACAGCGAGACGTTTTCTTAATACAATCAACATGGTTTGTTGTACATAAGGTTCCATTATAATGAGACTCTGATGTAGGATTGACGGCAAAGCCGAAAATTTAGTAATCAGTAGTATATAAAATAAGTTTTGGAGAGTGCGATAAGTTCTACACAGGACAAATACGGTACCTTTCTTTGATAGGTTCGAGTAACACAGGGCCTCAAAAAATAAAAGTGCACTCAGCACACACACAAACTGCGAGAAGCCTAAGACACAAAATACAGAACAGAAAAGTAATTAATGCATAGAGACACAAAGAATTGTCCCACAGTTAGTATTAATTTCTACCTTTTTGAATGATTGTGCATTAGTGACTTACAGAGACTGCAACAAAGCAGATGGGGTTAGCCTGCAATTACAATGTCCATTGTGTACACTCTCGTATTTACCAACATGTGTTTTGGGTTAGTTACATAAGATTAAACTTACTATATCCTTTATTTGTTTTAAAAAATCTGAATGTGTTACAAATTTGAGTGAAACCAGCAATCATAATAAAGCCAAATGCAACAACAGACTAAAATTTAAAATATTACAATAATAATGGGTCCTAGCAGATATTTCTCCCCTTGGATACTTCTCCACCTGCAATCATGTAAAACTTTCATCAACTAAATTTATTTCTTTGGGAGTTGATCACATCATGCATTTCTAACACATGCCTGAAAACACATGATTCCAAAACCGGTAAGACGCTAACGTACACAGAACAATGAATAATATATCCGTGAGGATTGGACATGTTTTACAGTCAGCCCTATAACCCATCTGTTGTGAACGGGAAAGTCAGTTCCGGCAGTTAAACTTTCTAGATCTTACTCTTACGATAGTAGACGACAAAATTAGCTTCAATATTGTCCGTGAAGAAACCAATTCTGATCAGATTATACCATTCCCTTCAGTACACATGGATTTTCATAAGAAGGCCTTTTTTCATTCAGCTATTCATAGAGCCACCTGCAACCCTCTTTCTAGTGAAAATCTCAATTCTGAAATTAATCTGATTAAAACCAGTGCCGTCAGTAATGGCTATAACCCTTCCAGTATTATATTTTCAGTGGGAAAACCAATAAGAGAGTCACTACCTTAGGCCTCTCTAACAACGAACCTAATGAAAAGAAAAAAAATTCTCTATATCATTTGTGTTCCAGTCTCTTACAGGATGCAGCATTTACTTTAAAATAAATATAACTGTGGAGCAGCCTTCTCCATTAATAATTCTTTAAAAAGTAATATCAATCATAATTTGAAACCCATGCTTTCCCATCTGCCTAATTCTGCAGTCTATAAAATTATTTGCTGCAACCGTCCTGCCTATTACATAGGCCAAACAGGCTGAGCTATTTCGAGAAGATGTAAGGAACACCTTCTCGGCAAAAAAGGCACCAATGTTCACAATTCCACTTTCGCTGATCATTAATCACGGGACATAATGATAAAGATGTAAAAGACGTCCAGATCTTGCATTTGGAGAAAAAAGGCTTTAGGATTAACATCTTAGAAGAGCTAGAAATTTTTAAACACCTATCTAGGAAGGACGGTCTCACTCTTAACGAACAGTTGCAATTACGCAAAAAAAAACCTTTCTCAAGGTATAGAGCCGCTAATTAAAAATGTGAATGGCGATACGCTCCACAATGTAGTCTCTTAAACATCGTTTTCCCTTCCATTTTCATTCTTTCTCTGTACATTACTTGAACTGTACTTTCTTTTGTAAAAAAGACTGTTATGTTATGTTTTAACTTTCATATACTAGTTCCTATTTGTTATCTGTAATGTTTAAAATTGTCTTTACAATTCCTGATTTGCCCTCGTCTGTAATTCGATTGCTTCTTGCTAGATGGTGCGAATCTGTTTTCGCGTCAACCTCGTGGCAGTCTTGGCCTGATGGCTGTTTAGCCTGACTGATGATTTCTCAAACTGACTTGCGCATTCTATATTCACGAAGATGCAAACCTGGTACTTTTTGCCCATGATACAAGTATAGCTATCACACCCGACAGACAAGAATTAACTGGTGAAATTGTAAACGATGTTCTTCAGAAAATCATTAAGTGGTTCTCTGCAAATGGGCTCTCATTAAACTTTGACGAAACACAGTATATACAGTTCCACACAGTAAATGGAATGACCCCATTAATAAATATAGACTTCGATCAGAAATCGGTTGCTAAGGAAGAATTTTCAAAATATGTAGGTGTATGCATTGATGAGGGGTTGAACTGGAAAAAACACACTGAGGATCTGCTGAAACGTTTGAGATCAGCTACTTATGCCATTAGGGTCACTGCAAATTTTGGCGATATACATCTGAGTAAATTAGATTACCACGCATATTTTCATTCTCTGCTTTCGTATGAAAGCATATTCTGGGGTAACTCATCATTGAGTAAAAGAGTATTCATTGCACAACAGCGTGTAATCAGAATAATTGCTGGAGCTCATCCAAGATCATCCTGCGGTCACTTATTTCAAGAGCTAGAAATCTTCACTGTAGCCTCACCATATATGTATTCTCTTATGAAATTTGTTATTTACAATCCGAACGAAATCAAAAGTAATAGCAGTGTGCATGGCTAAAACACTAGGAGAAAGGATGATCTTCACTACTCAAGGTTAAATCTAACTTTGGCTCAGAAGGGGGTAAATTATGCTGCCACAAAAGTCTTTGGTCACTTACCAAATAGCATCAAAAGTCTGACAGATAGCCATATAGCATTTAAAAGGAAATTAAAAGAATTTCTTAAAGGCAACTCCTACTACTCATTAGATGAATTTTTGGATATAGTAAGTGGGTAATTTCAAAACCTACACAATAATTTTTCTTTAATGTGATGTAATATTTCTCTAATGTAATATCTTGTATAGACACCTTTTATTAACCTGACACGTTCCACATCATTAGTAAGTGTCGTATTCACGATCTATGGAACGAGTACTAATCTAATCTAATCTAGTAGCGGCTGCGTCGATGCAGTCCCGGGCCCTAAGCGATCTCGCGGCTGCCATTATATTTCCACACAACATTTTATCCAGTTAACGAACAGGTTACATTTTTACATTTTAGTTTTTATTCTTGTGACTTTTTCTGTTTGTCGAGAGCACTTCTTCTCAGACGTTTTTCACCCATGGCGTGATTATATGTATATACACTCTGTTTGTACAATTTATGGAAGTAATCCTATTAAGTGTATTGTATTTCAAGCCATGTCATTATACTTTTTAGTTAGTCCTACGTAACTTTTTGTTCTGATGAAGACGCCTTAGTGCAGTCGAAACCACGGTCAATTTCACAATTATTTGTGCAAACGAGTTGGCTATACATTCATCCTGTGACTTACTTCTTTCATTTTGTCATTCCTTTTTTGCTATCTGGATCTCCCAATGAACTTTATTTGTTATGAAACTGTTTATATTTTGGAGTTGAGGTATACAGATACTGTAATTTCATTGAGAACATTTCCTTTCACAGGTGAAAGAAGAGGTTCATAACTTTCTGAACAGCATGGTGGCGAGCGGGTATGACATGGACATACAAAAACTGCCACAGCGTCTACAAAAATGCATCTACAGAACTGGTGATTATGTCGAAAAATAGCTAAATGCTCAAGCTGTAATCTTACATTGTAGAAATAAACAGATCTATACACTCATAAGAAATTGGAGATCTTACTGTTTGGATTACCCTCGTATTAAACCTCAAAGAGGTATTGATCCATAATTTAGCTTTTTTTAATTATTTGAAGTATATTCATTACTACCAGAAACATTCAAACTAGAAACCTCCTGGAATTACACTGAATTTTCGTATAGAGATTAAGTTTCACAAATTTCAAGGTTTAAATTATTTATGGCCGTTTATGTCAGGCCGAGCTCAGTAAATTCAAATATATCAATGTTTACGTGACTTTTCTAATGTACCATTTCTTAAGCCTTCAAAGGGTTTCAGTTTTATCGTTAAAAAATGGTCTGTTTGCATCTCAAACATAATCCCGTTGTAGTAACTTGATTGTAACTGCCCTTATACCTGTACCAGTGGGTCCTGTTGAGTGACCCTGTTATAATGACTGGGTCTGCTAGGATGTGGCTGTCTGTGGTGGCGACAGTTTAAAGATTCTTATTATGAATTTGATATTTTATTCCTTTTGAAACCGTTTACAGCCCAGGTGCAAATAATTTTATTACAAGTATTGTGTAGATTGATCCTTTAAAATAAATGTTCGCTAAATTTTGTTACTTAATTGTGAATAGTGTTTGAAAAATTACTTCCTTTTACATTTTGTGTCCTAGCGTGCTCCAGCCCAACAGCTAACTATGCTGAGTGCGAGGTGGTGAAACATATCCCAACCCCCCCCCCCCCCCTCCCTCCCACACACACACAAATACATTGGAAACGGCTACCTTTTTGTATTTGGCAGAAAAGGACGAAGGCTTAAAGCTGCTCCCTCCGCTGTGCAGTAAACCATATACAGATTTGTTTAATCACATTGCCATGACAAGTGTCATATAACAGTCGCTCGGCGGCGGGCTGCAGTTCGTGGATTCAACTACGTAAGATGGTTGGTTGGTTGGTTTGGGGAAGGAGACCAGACAGCGAGGTCATCGGTCTCATGGGATTAGGGAAGGACGGGGAAGGAAGTCGGCCGTGCCCTTTGAAAGGAACCATCCCAGCATTTGCCTGGAGCGAATTAGGGAAATCACGGAAAACCGAAATCAGGATGGCCGGACGCGGGATTGAACCGTCGTCCTCCCGAATGCGAGTCCAGTGTCTAACCACTGCGCCACCTCGCTCGGTACTGCGTAAGACAGCAGGTATTAAACTACCAGTACAATGCGCAATGACGAGACAAAATCTGATTCAAACTGAAAAGCAGCTGTACAACTTAAGAAGCACATAAATATTTCTAGTTTAACAAGGACTTTTAGTCAACTGGGCCAACAGGGAGGCGATACCTAATTCTTAAATTAAACGATAACCAAAGATTGAACAGCTTTGCTTTGCAAAATGGTATAGGCTAATATTGTTTGACTGCTTTTATCAAGCACAGTGAAATCTGAAAAGGAACACTAAGTAAGCTCGTTCAACAGCTTAGCCTTCAAGTATGGCACATCCCAATAATCTTGAAGGTGACTCGGTATACGATCCATTGCCCAAAATCCATTTGCACAGCTTTACGATAGTAACAAGCCCTGGTTCCACCAACTGCGAAGCCCTGGTTCGCCGCTCTTACACTCCATGACTACCCTGCTGGCTGCTTCAAGACTTGGACTACCCGAGAGCTCTATGCGCACGCCCTAAAGTACTCCCGGCGTAGCACTCCGTCAAATATAACGACTGCTGTTGGCAAACGAAATCGATAGGAGCCTGTACTGCTCATCATGTGTGTGTATGTGTGTGTGTGTGTGTGTGTGTGTGTGTGTGTGTGTGTATGTGGTTCAGTGGATGTGTGTATTTTTTTTCTCTACGTCCCTCTAAATAGCTGACTGTAAGATAAAGGCCGGATCTTTTTATCTAAATCTAAGCAAGAGCGGGACCTCCAATTCCTTATTATTTCACCCATTTCTTTGCCTGATGCCAGTAAATCACAGAAATGAAGAGAGAAGCTGGATTAATTATTGGAATGAAATTTTCACTCTGCAGTGGAGTGTGCACTGATATGAAACTTCCTGGCAGATTAAAACTGTGTACCGGACCGAGACGCTAACTAGGGACCTTTGCCTTTCGCGGGCAAGTGCTCTACCAACTGAGCTACCCAAACACAACTCACGCCCCGTCCCCACGGCTCCAAATAGTTACTACTACATTGTTAAAGAATTACCTAGGAATAAGAAAGAAATCATACGGCGTTTTCGAATACGTCTACTTAATATTACTGAACTAGTTTCTTGCAGGTCCCACGGACCATATTCGGAACAAGTCATCACGACAAGGCATGTGTCCGCCGGTTCATAAATACGGTACGCCTTTTCTATACAAGTACTTCTACATGTTTGCCATTCAAATAAATGGATATCTTTGGTCTAAACTCATAACAAAATTTAATAATGTAACCCAAATATGTACTTAATTACTATCCAGAAAGTCATCTACGAAGTAGAAGATTTTATCAAACAGAAATTATTTCAGTTTGTTTTTAAAATCTTCAATATTTGCCAGTAGCTTTCATTCATAAGGGAGCTGGTCAAATGCTTTTAAGGCTGCATATTATGCTATTTTCGTGGCAGAAGTAAGATTAAGTTGTATATAGTGAAACCTATTTTTTCGTCCCAGTGTTATATTTCTAAACATTACTATTTTATAATTATGGCCAATTCTTCGCAACAAAGTTCATAAGAGAAGAAATGTGTCGGCTGTTATCTGTATGACTAGTTTTCAAAGAATTGTTGACGTGAAGTTTCATAAGAGGTACTAATTGTTATCCTTAAATCTCGTTTCTGTGTAATGAATACTTGATGTCTAAGTGTGGAATTACCCCAGAAAATTATTCCATATGACGTCAATGAATAGAAGTACAGAAATTAAGCTGATTTTTTAATCACTGAATCATCGACATACGCATATGGGCCAAGCAGGGTAAAAATCGTAGAGGGAGACCAAGAGATGAATACACTAAGCAGATTCAGAAGGATGTAGGTTGCAGTAGGTACTGGGAGATGAAGAAGCTTGCACAGGATAGAGTAGCATGGAGAGCTGCATCAAACCAGTCTCAGGACCGAAGACCACAACAACAACAACAACGCATATGGGCGCAGAGCGAACTTTACTGAACTCAAACGTTCGAGAATATTTACAAAAAGTGATTTCCAGTTGAAGTGGACAACACACTTATCTATAAATTGCGAAGAGTCAGATATAAATATCTTCCCCAATATTCTGTTGTTATTACTGATGATATATGTAAGCATTACGTCCCACTGATAACATTTCATTTCCTTCTTTCTTATATTCGTTGTTATTTAACAAAGTGGATTTCTTCGTAATAACAATTTTTCTGTTCCAGTAACACTGAAGGGATCAAACAAATGGTAATCACTATGTAAGGTGCACTGGCACAGATGTAAATATTATAATCGACAGTAAAAGTTAGGAGCGAAAGAAATACTCTTACGCCATGTGAGAGAGGAAGTTGGAGCTTGCTTTGAGGGTGCATACAGGTACTGACCGGAAGAGTTCTATAAGCAGGGCCATTGCCCTGTCTGTGAGCCCTGAAGCGACGGCAAATACAATACTCGTGATTTTGTCTCCACTCAGAGGTTTTACAAAAAAATTCAGTTTACACTTGTCTGAGCAATTTTCACTACGCCTGCACACGTCGACAGCTAACTTCACTTCGTCTGTGTAGGAACAGAAGAACAGTGCTCAAACGAAACGAATGGTTTTGTAATACACTTTTCGCTGAAAACGCTGACTAACGTTTGTAATGAATGTGAACATTTTATCAGAATTTAACTGCTTCGTTTACAGGAAACTACCACCTTCCATTGTTGACAGTTTCAATTTCATTTAGAAAAACAGTCTTAAAAAATAAGTAAATTAAGGCACATACTGAAACTGCGTTTTAGCAAACCGTTTTAAATAAAACGACCCAATTTTGTTATAGGAAAAATTTACAAAAACGGTAAATAATTACTGCAAAGACGTAGATGAGCTATGTACTTATACAGCAACTGGATTTGGGCTCTTGCTTCATTATGTAAAGAGTCTTTCGTTCAGAGTGACTCTTTTTAAAACCTGAAAAGCAATCGACATAAGAAAGTGAATTGTACGTTATCTTGCTTATACATTGCGTGTTGTTCAGATGTCCACTACGGCTTTGAATACACACTCACACACAATGGCTCCAATTGTTAATCATTAAGTCCAACATTAGTGGTGTTATGTTTGCGCTAGCCTGACGAACGTTCTCCACCATAAGTTCCAAAGTTTGTGGCTTGTCAGCAGAGACCTGAGATGTTATGTAGCCACTAAGGAAAACAATATCCGTTGATGCTAAATCACATTAACATAGCGGCCAGTTCACAGATCCACGTCGGCAAACAGATACGGTCGGCAAACTTCTCTCAGAAAATCGACAGTAGCAACAGCTGTGTGGCTCATAGCGCCGTCCTGCTGAAATCACATGCTTTCAATACTATAGTCTCCAGTTCTGGCGACAGGAATTCGCGTAACGTGGACCTGCAGCGGCTGCCATTCGCGGTAACGGTACATTTCTCATCATGTCAAAAGAAATAAAATCCAATGACGCCACCACTCTATAAACTGCACAACGCTGTGAGTTTTTCTGAATAGAATTGTACCTCATGGACCACTTGTGGATTCTTTTCCCTAAATTAATTTTTCGTATTGATGATGCGATTAAGACAAAAATTGGCCTCATCGGAGAAGATGATTTTCTTCACCGAAACCAGTATCATCTTCCAGTTGTTATAAAGCCCATCATTCAGCGAACTTGGGCGCAATCCTTGATCGTTTGGCTTCAAGAACTTCGTATGGGTACAGCCCTAAGTCCTTTCACAAGATTCCCCGAGGTGATGTCTCAGATAGCCACGACTGTTAAGATCGGCTCTTCCTCAATACTGGCTGCTACTGCTGCGATATTGTCCTCACCTCGTGCTTTACATTGTCTTCTTGTGGTCCTCTGGTCGTGAAGAGCGAAATCCCACTCACACTGCGGAATGTAGCCTGAAGAGAGAAACGGTCGTGGTGACCTAATTCTCTGGTGAACAAACGACGAGCACTCACAACAAGCTGCCACAATGGTAGAATTTTCAAAAGCATCACTGTTGATGAAAGATCCTTTACTTTATTTCTCTGTCAGTTCTTTCGTTGCATATAATTTGCGACATAATTCATCTACGGTGCTGTATTCAACATTATCGTTTCCTTTAGTGAATGATGTGTTACTGAAATTGCTGACATTGTGCATGCATAATCTGTAGTGTCTACCACTGCACTCTGTTGTCTGTCCGCCCTCGTAATTGCACCAACCGAAGCAGCAAGCATCTTACCTCTACTTTCCAGAGTCATTTCCCCGCGTTGCTATTATGATATAGCTTAGGTAATAGTTTTTTGTTGTTACTCTATTACGATCCATTCGTTGCGTAATTAGACTGAGGAGCACACTGACTGCAGATTTTTTTTATTTTTATTTTCTTATTTTTTTTTTACAAGTGATCTCGAAATTGGTGGTCAAATTGAGTGAACGCTATCGCCTACACATTCCACAGTCAGTTACTAAGCCAATTCGATCCATAGCATCGCAAATAGACGCACTGACGCTGCTATAATGTTATTCAATGTGTAGCTGCAGATATATGTTGCTGGCCTTTTACGTGCTCTAACCATCGGTCGCTTCTGTTGAGATTGCGTAACTGTTCTTTCAGGGAATGGTCATACACTGGGTATAGCATGTAGCTCAAACCAATGTATTAATGCTGATACTGGTATGTATCACCAGAAAAATTAAGTTAGTGTGTTCGACCAGAGCACCTGCACATGCAAACAAAAGGTAGTTGTCTGCATGAATCTGAATACCAAACCACATCAACAATGAAGTTAAATAGCTACTGCCTAGCACGATTTTCAGTTAGCATCAAACGGAAGTTGCCAAAAAAAGCAAAAAATTAAAAAAAAAACATAATTAACGAAAAGAAATTTCATTGAATCTTGGGATACCTGAGAGGCAATAAGAAACTGTTAATGATTTTTGGAGATTTCGGTGTCGATGATTCTGACGAAAACTAACGTGAAACGTTATTACATGAAGTGCGGAAGCTTCCGGTAATTTTATCGCAATGTGAAATCACTTTCCTGAACGTGATCCTCTTTGTTTAGTCACTGATATCAGTCGCCTATATGTGACAATCAGTTTGTTCGTCGAAATATCACACTATTTTAGTGACACCAACCACCTCATCCCTAAGAGCGTCTGAAGTTTATTGTCCTTTACATGCCATTTGCTTTCGCTTTAGCATGGTAAATGTAGAGATGAAAAAGTTTAAACTGTGTGTCGCATCAGAGTTCTACAATTTGAGCTACCAAATACGTCTAAATGACTGAATTATAACTTCGGCTTACAACTGTTCCTGTCCAAATCACACACTCGTCCTTTCAGTGTTCTGTGAGAGATTGGAATCTTTAGAGAAGAAAAAATGACAAAATGAAACCTTAACTCGGTCAGTGAGGCGCAAACCGATGGTGCAATTTGGAGTGGAATATCTGCAGAATTCAGATATCAGTGCTCGAATCCCTATGTGATAACATTACTTGTTTTGTGTAAATAACATATGTAGATAATAGAACCCTGTTTTGGTGTAGTTAGACTTCTCACACTATTTAACAGCTGTAGAAAAATATGGCAATGAGATCTACAGGTTAACTTCAGCATGTGCTACTTCAGTGAATATTCCACATTCGTTATCTGATAGACTATGATATTTAATCTCATAGTTTCTGCAGATTAGGTGTTAAGCCTGCTTAGGGGGGGGGGAGGGGGAGAGGGGGGGGGGGGAGCGTGTCAGTGGCACGAACAGGCCTTTGCTATCTAGGTACCGCGAATGGCTAACAGCAAGCGGGATCAAAAGAAGATATACAACCCGAGGACATACAGCTGTACTGTATGCTTTAACAACGATCGCATACTCTTTGGTACAATATTCATGTGGCCATATAGTACGCAGTTCGGATCTCCACCTAAGGACTACGCAGTAAGATCGTCGCCAGACTGAACAGGCTTGCACAGGATTGACTAGCATAACAGTCCAGCCTTCGCACTGAAAACCACGACACTGAAGGTCAGAACCACTGTTACGATTCTCTCCTCCATCTTTCCCTACGTCATGTTAATCGGTCGTATTGACTGCATCCAACATTTCCAATTCCTCATTTCCCTCCTCAAGCTATTTTCCTGTCTACCAGAGGATTTGCTTGGTTGTTTAACTTTGTGGGTGAATTCAATTCAAGGCACCGCAGTAGACTACGTTATCAAAGTGAGTTATCTGTAAGTGAATTTTGAAAACTATGTTCTGCGTTTAATATAATTCATTTTAAGGGTGTACGGTAGCACTTGCTACATTTTGACAGAAAGAAGTGGTAGCATTCAACTTTTTTATAGTCCACACACAACTCAACGACGCGTTTTCAAACACAATGCTGACATCACCAGCTTTTCAAACGCAGCTCACGTTGTAAGTAGGCTGTATAGGTTTTTTTATTGGTAACGCCACGTAGCGCTCTGTATGAAAATCACTGACTGTGCTGTGTGCAGTCTGTGGCTGGTTTGCATTGTTGGAATTTGCCATTGTAGTGTTGGGCAGTTGGCTGTTAACAGCACGTAGCGTTGCGCAGTTGGAGGTGAGCCGCCAGCAGTGGTGGATGTGGGGAAGTGAGATGGCGGAGTTTTGAGAGCGAATGATCTGGACGTGTGTCCATCAGAGACAGTAAATCTGTAAGACTGGATGTCATGAACTGATATATATTATGACTTTTGAACACTGTTAGGGTAAATACATTGTTTGCTCTTTATCAAAATCTTTCATTTGCTAACTATGCCTGTCAGTAGTTAGTGCCTTCAGTAGGTAGAATCTTTTATTTAGCTGGCAGCATTGGCGCTCACTGTATTGCAGTAGTTTGAGTAACGAAGATTTTTGTGAGGTAAGTGATTCATGAAAGGTATAGGTTATTCCAGAATGAGATTTTCACTCTGCAGTGGAGTGTGAGCTGATATGAAACTTCCTGGCAGATTAAAACTGTGTGCCCGACCGAGACTCGAACTCGGGACCTTTGCCTTTCGCGGGCAAGTGCTCTACCATCTGAGCTACCGAAACACGACTCACGCCCGGTACTCACAGCTTTACTTCTGCCAGTATCTCGTCTCCTACCTTCCAAACTTTACAGAAGCTCTCCTGCGGACCTTGCAGAACTAGCAGGTCCCGAGTTCGAGTCTCGGTCGGGCACACAGTTTTAATCTGCCAGGAAGTTTCGTATAGGTTATTGTTAGTCAGGGCCATACTTTTGGAGAGATTATTAAAAGTAAGATTGCGTTTCGCTAAAAGTATTGTGTGTCAGTTTAAGCTCAGTCATTTATAATTTTTCTAAGGAGACTTTTCAACGTGGGTAACTCACTGTTAATGAAAAACGTGTCAAAATGTCAACAGTAGCTCACTAGGTTAAAACATTAATGTGTGGGTTGACTTTTTAATGTTCTAACCACGTCAGATTAGTTTGACACCCTTACGATGGGAGTATTGTCTTTCTAAACGCGTCATTGAATTGAGTGTAGGACATAAAACCGTCGAATGTTGACAGTTGTCGCTGTTCGTGCTGTTAACAACCGTATTTTAACTTTGTAAGGTGACCAGCTCATCATACATCTAAACGAACGTGGCAAACCAGACATAAAAGAGGATATGCAGGCTCTCTGTTCCACCAGCCCACAGTAGTTAAAATTCCTAGCAGATTCAATCCAGGTCTGATTCAGTTCACTGACTCGCAAGCTAGTGCACTGCACGTTATACTGTATCAGCGGGTCACGCGCCATGCTCATTAGTCCTGCAAATTTTTGCCTCTAGCAGGAGTATTATTTCCCCTCTAACGTTTCCTCCAGCGTCCACTGTTTCTCTAACTTGCCCCTTCTGCTGCTTAAAAACTTCCATCAACTGCCTTACTCATCTATACATTTTAGTACTTAACCAGCGACCTGCCATGGCATTCCACAGGTAGCGCTTTGTATTTACGAATGGACGACTTGTCTGCCATAGCCGTAATTATGTTTAAGGGCCATTACAAAGCATTGTCATTTCACTGAAGTGACAACAGTCGTGGGATACCTCCTAACATCGTGTCGGACCTCCCTTTGCCTGGCGTACTGCAGTACCTCAACATAGCTAGACTCAACAAGTCGTTGGAAGAATGAGACTTTCACTCTGCAGCGGAGTGTGCGCTGATATGAAACTTCCTGGAAGATTAAAACTGTGTGCCGGACCGAGACTCGAACTCGGGACCTTTGCCTTTCCCGGGCAAGTGCTCTACCAACTGAGCTACCCAAGCACGACTCACGCCCCGTCCTCACAGCTTTACTTCGGCCAGTACCTCGCCTCCTACCTTCCAAACTTTACAGAAGGTCTCCTGCAAACCATGCAGAACTAGCACTCCTCAAAGAAAGGATATTGCGGAGACATGGCTTAGCCACAGCCTGGAGGATGTTTCCAGAAGGTACTGGCGGAAGTAAAGCTGTGAGGACGGGGCGTGAGTCGTTGGAAATTCCTGGCACACATATTAGGGGTATGCTACCTCCATACCCGTGCATAAGTGGGGAAATGTTGTCAGTACAGGATTTTGCGTACTACCTGACCTCCCGGTTATATCCGGTAATTGTTCGATGAGATGCATGTCAGGTGCCAAATCATTCTCTTGAATGGTCCAGAATGTTTTTCAAACCAGTCGCGAACGATTGTGGCTCGGTGACATGGCCCATCGTCACCCGTGAAAATTCCATCGTTGTTTGGGAACATGACATCCATGAATGGCTGCAGATGGGCTCCTTGTAGCAGAACGTAACCATTTTCAGTCAATGATCGGTTCATTTGGATCAGAGTACCCAGTCTGTTCCATGCAAAGACAGACCACACCAATATGGAGCCACCGCCAGTTTGCCCAGTGCCTTGTTGACAAATTAGGTCCGTAGTTTCGTGAAATTTGTGTCACATTAGAACCCTACTATCAGCTGATACCTACTGAAATCGGGACTCATCTGACCAGGCCACTGTTTTCCAGTTGTCTAGGGCACAATCGATATGGTCACGAATCCAGGAGGTGTCGTGCTGTTAGCAAAGGCACCCAAGTTCGTCGCCAGCTGCCATAACCCCTTAACACTTAATTTCGTCTTTTGTCGTACGTCCTACATTGATTGCTGTAGTTTTTCCACGGACTGTTGCTTCACTGTTAACATAGACTCGATCGTTAAGGATGGCGGTGTGTCACTGCGTTGCCAGGGGTGAGAGGTAATACCGGAAATCTGGTACTCTCGGCACAGTCAACATTGTCGATCTTGGAATACTGAATTTCCTAACGATCTCGGAAATGGCATGTCCCTTGCGTCTAGGTACAACCACCATTCCGCGTTCAAAATCTGCTAATTTTCGTAGTGCGGTTACAATAACGCCGGAAACCTTTTCACGTGAATTACCTTAGTACCAACGACAGCTCAATCAATGCAGTGCCCATTTATACCTTGTGTACGCGATGCTAACGCCATCTATGTGCGTTTCCTTGATTGACATGTGCGCCATTCGGGCTGTAGCGGTCGTAGCGAGGCGAGAGTGGTCTCATTGAACTTAGTTCTGAAGTGTTGCTCTCGTCCGTGTAAGTCACCATCTCGCGCTGGAACAGTGAGCAGCGTACGTTTGCCGTCAAGGCTTTATTATTCGAACGGGTACTCTGTGATCGCAACCTGGCGCGCTTTCCGTAATCACCTCAACGTAGTCCATGGGGCCGTGTCTCTGTTCGGAAATCAATTGTTACATGGGGCACTACGTTCAGACATACCACGACTACGACAAGATGAAGAACTGGTGTCCATCAGCCCGCGAGATAACGTGAGGACACTGAGGCAGTTGGAGCTTCAATCTTGTAATCCCCCTGCGTTCTGCGCGCTGACCTGAGTCTGCCTTTGGTCTTTGCGACTTTTCAATGATGCGAATTTCTCACGACGACCTTCATTACCACCTGTACAAGGTGGCCGGCTCGCTCCCCGACTTAACCCCTTGCGATACTTTTTGTGGGAACTGAAGAAATCGCACGTTATTGTCAACCATACAACACTTGAAGACCAACATTCGGGCAGTAAGTGGCAACGTACCCGCTGCTATGCAAGTAAGGTTCATGATAAACTCCAAAAATCGGCTTATTCAGTGTATGGGTAACGGGAGGTGTCACCTACTGACATAATTTTCAAAACTTTGTGAAACAAATCTTTAGATACGTACCTACATCAGCAAAAAAATGAAAATCTTCTGATTCGTAAAATGGGCTTTATGTAGTTTTGAAATCAGGAAATTATATTGCCACAGTCTTTAGTATCGATAAGAAACGAAGTACTCTCTCCAGGCAAAATTAGTAGGAAGCACCCCCTACAATGCATGAAGCACCCTCCGCCACGAAACTCCATTAAGAGGCACTTTCTGACGTGTAACACTAACAAAATGCAAAGCACCCTCTGCTAGGCAACATCGTTACGAAGCAGCTTGTATCACGAAGTACTCTCTTTCACTCGCAAGTGGTACGGAGCACCGTCCTACACGCAATACTGCACAAAGCATCCTCCACTAAGCAACATTAGTAGAAGAAGAGCAATTCCCTCCACCACGCAACAGTAGTCCGAAGCCGCAAAACATCAGATGACGCGCTCTCGGCCACACAAGATCGATATTAACTACCCTCTGCCGCACAACATTGATACGATAGACACTCTGGAACGCAACAAAAATATGTCGTTCACTGCTAGGTGGTAATGGCACCGTTTACACAGCGTCGGAGGGCCTTCGTTCATCGCAGTGTAACCTACTTGCATGATTTATTTATAACTTAAGTGCACAAATCTTCCGCAGGAATAAGTCTCTCTGTAAGTGAAAATGTACCAAAATATCTGCAGTAGATCATATAATTAGGCAGAGTACACAGACAGAAGTAGCAGTAGGGTCAACCAGGACTCCATCGACAACTTTCAGAGATGGTAGTATGCACCAAAACAAGAAAAACATGTCTAGTAAACACGTTCTCTAAAATATATATATGAAGTGCTACGAGGTCTTCATCTTTGGTATGTGTAACACATTTCTACTGCAAGCTCTTTGCTTTCCATGTTTTAGGAGAATGTAGTATGGTCCAAAACAAGGAAAAAATTCCAATTAACAGGACTCTGAAGAGCATACCTTAAGAGCTATGCTCACCTGTTCATGTGTTCACTACTCACTACTATGAAACACATCTCTTATATTGAACAAGAGATTATAGGTCTTAAAGAATGCGTTTCAGAACCCACGTTTACTCACACATCTCAAAGATTGTCGGTGGAATTCTAATTCAGCCTGTATTTGTAAAGAAGGTAAAAGGATATAGATAGATAGAAGAAGCAGATAGAATAAGATACAACTTAGAAAAAGAATAGGTAGAAGAAGGAGTCGCTCTGAACCGTGCAGCAAACTTTTCGTATCTTTGATACCACCATATTTGAAAGGCTTACAGTTTCCTCGTTTTAGCTTTGCTGATGGTCCAGGTTCAGTCAATCAGGGAACTGTCCACCAGTCAGGTTATCTATGTATTACTTGCCACTTTCGTTTCAAATGGCTGCTCCTCCATCTGCTTGCATTATTTTGTACTAAAAGTATCAGTTTCATTACCTCTGTGATTCCTAGTTAGTATCTCAGCTGTCTTTCCGTCTTCCTACAAGCTCTTATTCTCGTGATTATAATTGCGTTGGCTAGGAATAGGGATTCTGGCGACAGTGATGTAGGCTGAACAATTCCAGGTCGATACAAGTATATTGATATTTCAAAATAAACCTGCAGTACTAAATTAACACTTTTTTTTACTTCTTATTGACACCTGATTTCCTTCTTTCACGATCTTAATTTACACACAGCATTAGATATAGGAAAAATCCTTTTTCCTTTAAGACTGCTTACCCTGAATGACGGTGTAACTTTGTACCACCATTAAAATTGAAATTTTACTGTAATAAAGCATAGTTAGTACGCATTTTCACTTTTCTAAGCGCTCAGTAAGTATAGACGCAAAGATTACAATGTCCGTTGCGACGTGTAATTTATTTCGTGTTCAGTATTTTCAAGAAATGGTAAAAAGTGGTACAAAGTTACCACGTTTGGCTGCTTGTCTCCCATACAGTAGTCTGCTCCAGACATAAATTAGAATATCTAAACCAGTATCTGTATGAACAATCTGGTTCAAAGTTTTCTTTACAACTCCAGCTTCACTCCGGCAGCAAATACACTAGTGTAAGCGGTCTACACTTGTCACAACATATTTTCGCTTCAGATCACAACTACAGACGTTGAAAGTAACTGCCCTGTTCGATTTATGTAAGTTTGCGTCTCGTGTAGAGTAGGTGTGGCAGTGACGCAGGGCGTTACCGTTATGGGACGACACTGTGGATCCAGCCGTCCGGCCGTTATGGCGGACACTAGCCTACTAGCCGTTCGTTATTGGCGCCATTAGGCCTAGGGATGCGACATGGGCTGGCTGGAAGCGGTCCACATCACATCCAGCGCACGTCCCTCTTCCCACCCCTCCCCACCCCCTCCCGCCCCACCCGTCACCCCTCCAGCCCTTCCGGGCCACGTTTGGTGCTGGCACAGTGCCTCAGAGGCCGAGCGGCCGTAATTGAGGCAGAGCCGGGGGTCAGCAAGTTGGCGAATAATTCTGCGCCGTAGTTGGCCGCCAACTTTGCACACATTTCAATCCGGCGCGCGTGCCTGGCCGTTACCTCTGACCGCTGCCAGCCTGCTAAGCCCCGGCTAATGCTCTAATTAAGAGCGCCCGGCCAAGTTGCCCACCCACCGACTGACCGGCCGAGGCAGCTTCTTACAGTGTATCGACGCTGTCTGGCATCGCCCTATACCTGCCGCATCTGCGACGTAGAACTACCCACCAATTCAGTACGGAAAGACGTAACTGAATGATCATTCAAAACGGAAGTCACGATATAAACCAAAAAGTGTTTGTGAGATGTCTGTTCTTTCGGACATTAGCTGGGAGTGGCCATTGATCGAATCCCGGTCCGACACATGCCGGGTGATCGAAAAATCAGTATACATTTGAAAACTGACTAAATCACGGAATAATGTAGATAGAGAGGTACAAATTGACACACATGCTTGGAATGACATGGGGTTTTATTAGAACCAAAAAAAAAAAAAAAATACAAAAGTTCAAAACATGTCCGACAGATGGCGCTTCACCTGATCAGTATAGCAATAATTAGCATAACAAAGTAAAACAAGCCTACCATCATTCCTCAACAATAGCTGTAGTCGAGGAATAATGTTGTGAACAGCACTGTAAAGCATGTCCGGAGTTATGCTGAAGCATTGGCGTCGGATGTTGTCTTTCAGCATCCCTAGAGATGTCGGTCGATCACGATACACTTGCGACTTCAGGTAACCCCAAAGCCAATAATCGCATGGACTGAGGTCTAGCGACCTGGGAGGCCAAGCATGACGAAAGTGGCGGCTGAGCACACGATCATCACCAAACGTCGCGCGCATGAGATCTTTAACGCGTCTAGCAATATGGGGTGGAGTGCCATCCTGCATAAACATCGTAAGTTCCAGCAGGAGTTTATCAGCCAGGCTGGGGATGATGCGATTCTGTAACATATCGGCGTACCTCTCACTTGTCACGGTAACAGTTACAAAACCAGAATCAAGCATTTCCTCGAAGAAAAAAGGCCCGATAACGGTAGATGTGGTAAATCCAACCCATAGCGTGACTTTCTCGTCGTGCAATGGAGTTTCCACGACAGTTCTAGGATTTTCTGCAGCCCAAATTCTGCAGTTGTCAGACCCTCCAAGCGTGAAATTAGCCTTGGTGGTCCACAACACGTTACTCAGCCAATCGTTATCTTTCGCCATCTTTTGAAACGCCCACACCGCAAATGCCCTCCGCTTCACTAAATCGCCAGGTAGCAGATCATGATGCCGATGGATTTTGTACTGATAGCATCGGAGGGTACTCTTCAGTGGCAACCAAACAGTAGTGTATGGAATGCCGGTGAGACGTGCGACTGCACGAGCGCTGACTTCCCCGTGTATAGATGAACCCGCTACAGTCTCCATTTCTTCCTCAACTGTCTCAGCAGCATTACGCCTTGTGCTCGGTCGGCCACTACGGGGTCTATCGTCTAAACAACCCGTGGCTTCGAACTTCGAAATCATTCTCGCCGCAGTTCTATTTGTCAACGGACCTTTACCCGTTCGAATCACCTTCCTGTGGCGATAGGATCGTAAAGCTAAACTAGCACATTCCCCATTCTGATAATACAGCTTCACTAAAAGCGCCTTTTCAGGCAACGTCAACATGCTGCGACTGCTGGCGCATTTTATTCTCTGTCTCATTACAGCTCCTTTTATACACAATTGTCATGCGCAGTCACTGACGTTTTGCTGTCCAGCGCCGTCTGTCGGACATTTTGTGACCTTGATTTGTATTTTTTAGTTCTAATAAAACCCCATGTCATTCCAAGCATTTGTGTCAATTTTTACCTCTCTATCTACATTATTCCGTGGTTTATTAAGTTTTCAAATTTATACTGACTTTTTGATCACCCGGTACTTTTAACTTTCTCCATTGATTTTAATTTATGTCTTTAATTCTTTTGTCTCTTAATTCATAGTGGCTGCTGGATCAAAATGGTGTCCCTTCTTTTGGACATTTTCGAAACAACAGGCACCATATATACTGCAAGATGGCATCAGTGGTATTAGTAACAGATTTATCGCTGTCTGACTATGGCTCTGTTTTTAGCGACTCAGACGCAGCACCTGTTCGGAAGGGACATTACATAGTGATCAGAAGTGAAGTAAGAGTCATAGCTTAAGACAGCTGCTGTCAGTTTTATTTCCGGTTTTGTTTGTTCAATTTTATAATTGTTTATTAGTTACTGCTGTTATTGTGTTTACTTATGAGAGTTACTGAAGGTGTGAATGTGAAATACTGTTTTATGTAAAGTTTTTATACCATATAGTAAAGCAATTGTTTACGTGGGGGCTGTTCGAGTATGAAAAAATGGTTCAAATGGCTCTGAGCACTGTGGGACTTAACAGCTGTGGTCATCAGTCCCCTAGAACTTAGAACTACTTAAACCTAACTAACCTAAAGACATCACACACATCCATGCCCGAGGCAGGATTCGAACCTGCGACCGTAGCAGTCGCGCGTTTCCGGACTGCGCGCCTAGAACCGCGATACCACCGCGGCCGGCGTGTTCGAGTATGACTTGTGTGTTAGTCATTCGTGCCGGGGAATTTTTTATAAACTGTTTCGTCAGTTTATGGTCCTGGGAAGATGAGATTATGATTTCGATATATTAGTTTTGTTAAGAGAAAAATAATTTTATATTTGTAGGTTTAAAAAATTTATTTATGTTAATTTATTCTTCTGATTCAGTGACAATTTTGATTGGTTCTGTATATATGCGAGGGGCTGAACGGGCTTGATGCTGCTTTTCGACTGGCTGTGATGTTTCCCCGTCAATCAGAAATCAGCAAATTCGCCCGTTTTTTGGGGAACTGGAAGCTTCTTTTGTGCAGAGAGATAGTCGAGACTGGGTTGGATCTCATTGTGATAGGACCTACTGATATGTGCTCGACTGAAAGTTAATAATATTGTGTTATTTCGGCACCAAAATGTTTGACAAGTGCCGTAAATTGTAGAAGGGAGCTCGATTTAAAGCACAGCGTGAAATCAGGTATATTTGGTGACATTTAAATAACTTAATGTCGCGCAGCGTGTTGTTTACTCGCGAACTACAACACCCTTTTCCGTCAGACGGATTATAGCAACATTTCAATGAGCAATTGTTAAAGAAACAAACTGTTTCCTTTTGTAAAGTTTCTGTGAAGGTTTACCATGAACTGGCTACTGTTACGAACGATGTGTGCGTGTAGACTTTTCAGACTTTGTACAGTTTAGAGTAAGTCTTGGTAGTGACTCGTGTATGCAAGCTTATCGTAATAGAGCGTAATATTATGCAGATAAATAGTTTTATTTAATTATTCCTTCCACCAACAAAACAATTTTAGTGCGACTTGTAGTTACGATGTGTACAGATGGTTTTTCTACAGCTTTATGCGGCTGAGAACTGCATGTCAGTAACTTTAAGGGGGCGTGAATTTTAGAAGAGACTGACCACGAGTGGAGAGGGATTTACACATTTTGTAATGCACTGCGACGCCGGATGAGGTATTCTTGGCATGTAAAACTAATCTAATTGATCCTTCCCTGTATCTCTATTCCTTATCAAACGTATTCGGAATGAGTATTTGCACTAATCCTACTTAAATAAGACGGATTTAATTAATACATGTTTAATTATAAAATAAAGAGTAAACTGCAAAAAACACAAAATGGCATCCTAACAGATATACCGCTATAAATCCTACAATTTACCTCACCAAAAACTGGCACGACACCTAGCTGTCTAGAAATGTCCTCTGTTATGTTCGTTGATACAGTAAACTCTTTTGTTGGCTCTGACCATCTAAGCTCGCTAGACAACAAAAAACTAAGAGAGACGAACTAGTGGAATTCTACACATATTTAAATCCACTGTTCCGTATATTAGGTCGATGCGCAAGTATCACCCAAGTGGTCAGCAAAGTGTGAATCTTCCACGTCCTCTAAGACTGACGAGGTGCCGTGAAGATGCAGCGTGGCGTCCACAAAATACGAGGGTGGTTTGCAAAGTTCTCGGAACGGAATAGAAGAAAAGTACTTACATAATTGGAACTCTTTCTATTTTTCAATGTAGTTTCCTTGTAGATTAGTGCAGTTGAAACGATGTTTTAGTGCCTTCATCCCATCTCGAAAATAAGTTTCCTCTAGGCCAGCAAAATAGTTGTCAACTACGGCTATCAGTTCTTCGTTTGAAGTGAATCTTCGTCCGTCAAGAAAAATTTTCAGTTTTGGGAAGAGATGGAAGTCTGGCGGAACCATATTAGGTGACTAAGGCGGGTGTGGCAACAATTCAAACCTTAGTTCGTGTAATTTTGCAATGACGCGGCACATGTGAGCAGGCGCGCGTCAGGAGTAGCGACATCCATCTTGCAGATAATTTTTTCATTTCTAATTCTTCAGTTCAAGTGTGATATACCCTTTCAGATGACATGTGGCAAGCGTGAGCAATTTCACACACTTTGAATCGGCGATCCGCCGTGACCATTTTGTGCACTTTTACAATGATTTCTGAATAGTGACACATCTTGGCCGACCACTGCGCAGATCATCATCTAAGCTCTCCCGACCAAATATAAATTCATTTGTCAACTTGGCAACAGCTGAATGTGAAGCAGCAGAGTCCTACAGTGTGTTCTGGAAATCGGCATGATTGTCTTTTGCTTTCATAGCTTTCTTTACGAAGTACTTAATCACTGCTCGAATCTCGATTTTTTCCATCTTCGCAAATCACTGCGCGGGAACAACAACAGTGCCTCGTCACCGCTACAGCTGTCTTTCAAGATCACTGACGTGGCACATGTTTACAGGCAACACTCCAATTAATATCACGTGAACAACTCGATGAGCTAGTGATGACCTCTCGTGGTGATTCCGAGAACTTTTCAAATCACCCTCGTAAATACGGCTACACAAAGGACTTATTATTGCGTCTTAAAACACATATGGTTGAAGATAATCCGTTGTCGCAATCGTTTTCGAGACACTGCAGTCTGCTTGCCTACCTGGCCAAGAGCAGGAGTGTGTCTCTAGCGAACGAGTGTAAACGGAGACTTCTCAACAGTAACAGCGCCCCAATGAAATACCAACCAGTTTCTCTCTCTACAGAGAAATAAACTGCTCGTACTCCAAATAGGGCAGTCAGCACTGTACTAAGTCGGCTTTTCCGGGGGTAATTCGTTTGAATACCGCCCTTCGATTGTGCTATTACGGTACCAATCGAAGCGATAGGTGATACAGGTGCCAGCCAGCCCGTCAACGTGCAGCAGTCCAGCCAGCATCGGTCCTCGCCAGCAGCCAGCAGCGGTCCCCGCCGGCAGCCAGCAGCGGTCTCTGGCAGCAGCCTGCAGCCAGCATCCGGCAGCGGTCCCAGCCAGCGTCCGGCAGCCAGCAGTGGTTCCTGCCAGCAGCCAGCAGCCTGCAGCCAGCGTCCAGCGGCCAGCCGCAGTTCCTGCCAGCGTCCAGCAGCGGTTCTTGCCAGCGTCCAGTAGCGGTTCCTGCCAGCAGCCAGCGTCCAGCTGTGGTCCCAGCCAGCGTCCAGCAGCAGCAGCCGCAGCAGCAGCAGCAGCAATAGCGTCCCCCCAGCCTGCCAGCCAGGTCGCCTCCCCCACCAGCAGCAGCAGAGTGGGGCTTCGGCCCCAGTCTCCTCCATAGGTTCTCCGTCCCTTCTACTCTGTGTTTCTTGTCGCCTTCTTTGTCCTGTCCTGTGCTTTTCCCCTTCTCATAATGTCAACCCCCACAACTGCCACTACTGCCACCACCATTGCCATCATATACACATCCCCCTCCGGCGCCGTCACCACTATCACATGGTGTGCTGCATCACTCCCCCCTCAGTCCATCCCCCCACTTCTCACTCTCCCATCTCCCTCACTATTTGTCGCCCCATCCCCAGTTCCTCCCTCCCGCACCTCTTCTGATCCCTTCCCTCCACTCCCTCCCTCTGCTCCTTCCGTTTCTGCGGCCCCTACTAGGTTGGTTGCCCAGAGGGCTACGGCCCATGCTCAACTCTCCCCTTCGCCGTCGCCCTCACCATCTCCGGCGCCGACTTCAGCACCAGGACCTGCCACTCTCTGACACATTCCAGTCACTCACATCCCCCACACCTCCTCCACCGCTGTCAAGCGCCCCAGTGGCACCCCTGTCTCCTCTACTCCCAAAAAGGCTCCGCCTTGTCCCTCTTCCCCAGCCCATGATGCCATGGATGTCTCCTCGCCTGTCCCTGCCCCCTCCTCCTCCTCCTCTACCCCCTCCTCCTACCACTACCTCCTCTCCCGTCCTGATCCCTCCCTTCTTGAGGCCCGGAACCTCACCCTCTTCCTTCCCCAGAATTTTCTTGGTGCCCCCATCTCCCTCCTCACTCCTCGCAGTGATTCGGTGCCCATCTCCTCCCCCAGCCCTACCCTCCACACAGACCTCCTTTCCCGCATCCCTGTCACCCTCTTTGGCCCTCATGCCTGCCTCACCCCTGCTCCTTCCCCTCCTCCCTCCCACCAACCCCAACCCCCGCGTCGCCCGCCGACCCTCACCGCCATGATCACTCAGCTTAGTCCAACTATCATGGAGGAGGAGGTGTTGGCAGAACTTCAGGCACATCCCCATCTGGAGGTGCGTGCGGTTCGTTGCATCCACAACGCTGCCGGCCCCACCTGCCTTACGCAGGTCTTTTCCGAGCATGCCCCCTCCATAGACTGTCTCCTGTAGGAGGGTGCCCCCCTTTTTAACCAACGTTATAAAGTTGACCCCTCCCGTTCCCCTCCTCAATCCCTCTGCTGGCAGAGGTGCTTGCGGTATAATGCACACATGACATCTGAGTGCCGCGAGGCCCCCACCTGCCCGCACTGTAGACAAGCCCACTTCTTATGGCAGTGCCCCAATCTCCAGCCTCCCCCGCCCCTCCTGCAATACCTGTAACCTCCCTCATCCTACTTACTCCCAGAAATGTAAGGCCCGACCCCCTCCTACCACTCCTGAACTCAGCATTCCTGTCTGCCATCTGGATGCCCCCTCCCCTCCCGGCAATTCCCTTCGCCCACCCCCTACCGCTGAGGACATCATCAGATTCCTCACCATCGTCCTTCAAAATGTTCATCCTTTTCAGCGCCCCCACACCCTCCAACAGATCTCCCTCGCCGCCCATTCCGTTTTCCACCTAAAAATGTACGCCACCTACTCCAACAACCAGGCCCATTTCACTTTCTCCCGTCTTGACAGCCTCGTTTAAATCCCTGTCATGGCGCGACCGCACCGTATTCTTTTCAACAACACCCACTCCCTTCCCGCCAACAAGAACCTCTTCCTGCACACCCTTGCCACCCACCGCGTGGATGCCTTCCTCCTCAATGAAACCTTCATCTAACCCCTCCACACCGTCCACACTTCGCCCCATCTCCTTCACCGCTCCAATAATCCCCTCCTGATTGCGCGTGGCGGAGTTGCCGTTGGTCAACACCGCCAGATCCCCATTCGGCTCCAACCTCTCCTTCCCGACCCCACTGAACACTTGATCCTCAGTCTCTTCTTCCCCGGCCTTACCGTTACCTGCGGCACCATCTATGTACGCCCTAAGGCCCCTATTCCCTCCGACTTCCTCTCCCACATTGACCGTACCTTCTCCTCCTACGTGATCGCTGCTGACCTCAACAACCATAGTCATTCCGCCGCCCAATTACGGCGGTGGCATTGGTTCCTGTCCTCCCTTCAAGGTGACCTCATCCCCATCCCCCAGCACACCCATCCTGAATCCAACTCCACTCCTGATGTTATCCTCTCCTCCCCCAACCTCCTTGGCCGCATAATGGTTCATGTCCTGGAGCCTATTGGTAACGACCATCTGCCTGTCCTCCTCACCATTTCAGAAGGTCGTCGCCCCCACCCCGACCCTCGTAATGACCCTCCCCATAAGTACGTCCATGACTATTCCCGTGCCGACTGGAATGCCTACCGGGATACCCTCTCCACCCAGGTCGATAGCCACCCCTTCACCTACCACCACCCTGACGATGTCATCCATGCCACCTCGTTTCTCCAGCAGACCTTGTTTGAGGCCGTGGTGGCCCATGTCCCTACTGTTGACATCCACCCCCTCCGTCCTACCTTACCCCCACAGGCCGTCCTCCTCCTCTGTGAATCCCGCCGTCTCTACCGTGCCTTCCTCTGAATACATGACCTGGACACACTACGACGCCACCGGCAACTCCAACGACTCATTCGTAATTCACTCGCGGCTAAGAAACGCCGGGACTGGCGACAGACATGCACCCGTTTAAATGCTACCCTACCTATCAACTCGTCCAAGTTCTGGTCAGCCTTCCGTCGCCTTATCGGAACTAAACCCTCCCCCTACTATCCTCTTCTCCATGATGATCACACCTTCCCTGACACCCTTAGTAAGGCCAATCACTTTGCCTCTTACCTCTCCAATGTATTTTCCATCCCCGATGATACCCAGTTCGATTACTCCCTCTTCCTGGATGTCTATGATCGAACTGACACCTCTGTCCCTCCCTCGCACCTGGTTTCCAGTACTTGGACAACATTGCACACACGTAACTCAACGCCCCTATCACTACACAGGATCTCATTGCTACACTCCGCACAAAACGCAACACCGCTCCTGGTCACGATCGTGTCACCTACCGTCACCTTCGTGAAGCTCCTGTCTCTTTCCTCTCCACCCTGGCCAGGCTCTACAATGTAGTCCTGTCCACCAGTTACTACCCTGACCTGTGGAAAACCTCCCGTATCCTGATGTTCCTTAAACCTGGCAAACCACCGTCCGCCGTCTCCTCCTACCGTCCCATCAGCCTTACCTCGGTCTTCAGCATGGTCCTGGAATCTATCCTCACCCGACGCATCCACCAGCATCTCCGCCAGTACCGCCTGCTTCCCGTTACCCAGTGTGGCTTTCGGCCATCCTTATCTTCCGATGACCTTCTCCTTCACCTCACTCATCTCCTTTCCGACCAGCTTAATTCCCGTCGCTCCGCAATCTTCCTCTCCCTGGACCTCGAACGAGCTTATGACCGCGTATGGCGTTGCGGTCTCCTCTTTAAGCTCCAAACCTTCGCCCTTCCCATTAACTATGTCCGTCTGATCGGCTCCTTTCTCTCCCGCCGTCCTTCCTACGTCACCATCCATAACACAGATTCCTACACCTTTTTTCCCTCAGCCAGTGTGCCCCAAGGCTCCGTCCTCTCCCCCCTTCTGTACCTTTTGTATACGGCGGACATGCCGCCGCCGTCATCCCCCGTCCACCTTCTCCAGTTTGCTGATGACACCACCTTCCTTGCCCTTACCCCCACCCTGCAGCGCTCCCAACACCTTCTCCAATCCCATCTTGACCGGTTCACCACTTGGTGCAACCAGTGGTTGCTGAAGGTCAATCCCTCCAAAGCCTAGGCGATCGTTGTAGGCAAAACCACCCCTTCCTTCCGCCTCCTTGATTTCTA
The DNA here is from genome assembly GCF_021461385.2 of Schistocerca piceifrons. Taxonomy (NCBI): domain Eukaryota; kingdom Metazoa; phylum Arthropoda; class Insecta; order Orthoptera; family Acrididae; genus Schistocerca; species Schistocerca piceifrons. Next base: position 1,003,527,321 of record NC_060139.1, read on the forward strand.
TCTCAGCATCTATGGCCGTCCTATCGCCCTCACTCCCACCCTTAAGTACCTTGGCGTCACCCTCGACCGTCGCCTCTCCTGGACACACCATCTCCAGACAATCCAAGCCAAAGCACACTCCCGACTCCGTCTCCTCAAGCTCCTTTCCGGCCGTACGTGGGGTCTGGACCCTTCCACCATCCTCCACACCTATAAATCCCTCATCTGTCCTATCCTTTGTTACGCCCATCGGGCATGGATGTCCGCCCCCCCCCCCCTACATTTTATAAATCCCTCCAAATCCTTGAACGCCATCTTCTCTGCCTCACCTATCGCATCCGTCTCCCCTCCCCCACGTGGATCCTGTACCATCTTATCCCCTTCCCCCACCTCCTCCTTTTCCTTGAAAGGATATGGATCCTGTACACCTCCCGCAAACTCGATCCTCCTCATCCGCTTGTCTCAACCATCCTCTCCCACCCCGCCTGCTGCCGCACCTTTATTCCCACGTCCCATCCGGTCTCCATCTCTCCACCCTCCTAACACTCTCCCAAGGTGGCTTCCGCCAGCTCCCCCTTCCTGATGATGTCCTCCTCCCCTCCATCTACCCCTCCTATCAACTTTGATCCTCCCCCCCACTTCCTGTGTCCTTTCCTTTAGGCACCCTCCCTCCCTTCCCTCCCTTCCTTTTCCCCGTCCCCTCCCTCCGCCACCCCTTTCCCCGGGCTTCCCCTCGCCCTTCCTCCCTTCCCCCTGTCTCCCCTGCCCGTGGCATCTGCTCTCTCCACTCCCTCTCCCAGCCCCCCTCCTCCTCTCTTGGCAGGTCCCCGGACTCGTACACGGTTAGTGAACATTCGCGCGCCAGAGATCAACGCCTCGTGTTCTGTGTGTGCCGTCGTTTTGTGCTTAAGTGGTTCAGTGTTATTCGTTTTGTGCACCTACGTTCACGTGTGACAATTTTTGTTTCTATCTGTGTCCAAGTGTCTGAACAATTTTATCTTGGACTCTACGCCCGTGAATGGCACCTTGTAATTTAAAAAGTGTTTGTCTCCGTTTATATGTCCACCATCTTTTTTCTCTAATTGTCTTCATTGTGTCTTTGTGTTTCTCTGCGGCCAAAGAGCGGCGTAGTATGCTGCTGCAGGCCTGCCTGTATACAGGTTTCAAAATGACAATAAAGAAAAGAAAACAGTACTAAGTAACACAGAGAGTAGTCACTAGACACGATGCTAGGAACGTCTCGCCGGCCCGAGTGGCCGTGCGGTTCTAGGCGCTACAGTCTGGAGCCGAGCGACCGCTACGGTCGCAGGTTCGACTCCTGCCTCGGGCATGAATGTGTGTGATGTCCTTACGTTAGTTAGGTTTAATTAGTTCTAAGTTCTAGGCGACTGATGACCTCAGATGTTAAGTCGCATACTGCTCAGAGCCATTTGAACCATTTTGAAGGAACGTCTCAGAGCAGCTTTGCTCTGTGACTGTGCTGCTCGCTCCTCTCGATAGACTTTCTTGCAAGCTCGCTAGCAAGACACAATCACTCCAATGTCCGTTTTGCATACAGCAAATGCCGACTCCCAACTAAATTCGATTTCCTCCCTCACTTTTGGGATGCGAAACCGTTCCCAAGTCTTCGACATATTTCTGGAAAGCTTCAAGCAAAGGCACGCTCAAACATTCGACCAATGACTTCGTTTCAAAGCCTCACTTTGGCGCGAAACGACCAACGGCTACACGGTGACCGAAAAGTAACTGTAACATCGTCCTAGTCCGGCTTCACTGGGACGCCTCTCACGTCCAGCCTCAGCGGTGGGCCCCTTCGCTGCCCACAGCCCAACGGAACGCTCCCTGCCTCTTCAATGCTATGGCCAGTGAAAAATTTAATTCTACCAGCGTATACAGTTTTATCGCGTTAGGGAGGAGCTAAACAGTACCAGCATCTTCCGTTAATAAAGGGACAAATCTCCTAACCATCGATCTCTCTTGATATACGAGGTCTGTTCAAAAAATTCCGGAACTTCCTTAATTTCACGCAGTTGTGTGTGGCAGCGAAATGTCGTTGGCATGCCGGGGCATGCCTGTGTTTAAATTGCAACTACCACAAGTTTCATTGTAGTATATCTGTTAGTTACTGTTTAGTGCTGTATTGAGTAGAGAGTTCCGTCGTACAGTTCGCGAATTTCGAGGTGGCAGATTTAGAGAAGCAACGCGTCTACATTAAATTTTGCGTGAAACACAAGAAAGAGTTTATAGAGGCACATCAAATGATGCAGGAAACCTACGGCGATCAGTGCTTAAGCCGTACTAGGTATTACGAATGGTTCACACGGTTTAATAATTGCCGGACGGAAGTTAAAAATGACCCTCGTTCAAGTCGCCCTTCGACGTCAAAGAAATTGTACGTGCCAGTCGAGGACTGGCTGTCCGAGAGATTGCTGAAGAGCGTATTATTGCAGTTGGATCATGTCGTGGAAGCCTGACACAACATCTTGGAATGCATCGTGTTGCCGCCAAGTTCGTCCCTCAGCTCACGATTTAAGACCAGTAAGACCTTTGCCTCGCAATCTGAGAAGAGCTTTTGGATCGCGCAAATGAAATGTTCCTTCAGAGAATCATAACTGGTGATGAGACGTGGGCCTATGATTATGATGTTGAGACTAACATAGTTTTCTTTGACTTTGAAGGATTAGTTTATCATGAATTCGTGCCGTAGGGACAAATTGTTAATCGATGGTTCTGTCGGGAAGTCTGCGAGAAAATGTGAGAAGGAAACCGCCTGAAATTTGGCGAGACAGTTCATGGTACTTGCATGGAGATAACGCATCCTAATATCCATAACTGATGATAAGTGAAAATTGCACAAAAAACGAAATCATTGTGCTGCCTCATCCTCTGTGCTCCCCACATCTGGTCCCTGAAAACTTCTGTATCCATCCATAGTTGAAAACCCTGTTGAAAGGACTAAGATTTTCAACGATAGACGAGGTAAAAGACAATTAGCGATCAAGAGATGTAACAAGACTGCTTCCAGAAATGGGAACAGCACTGGGAGCGGTGTATCAATTGCGAAGGAGAGTATTTCGAAGAATACCATGCACAATAAGTAAAAGGTAAGCGTGCAAATTTCCGGATTATTTTGAACAGATCTCGTAATATATTTGCCTTCATTAACGTAACTGGTGACTTTTAATTCATATTTCTAACACTTAAGGTAACCAAAATACCGGCGCCTTACAATATATAGTTAATGTGGTCGCACCCCAGGCTAGAATTCTTAAAGGAATCTGTGGATGCCGCTAGTGATGAGGATAATGGGCAAGAGAAATTGCGTTCGCAGTGTGTGGATAAATTGAGAATTTGGGTCTGAAGGGAGGTGTGCTTGGATAGTCCGTACAGTTACGATGATCACTGTGGCCGGATAGCGCAGTGGTCAGCGCGTCTGCCTAGTAATCAGGAGACCTAGGCTCTAATGCCATCCGGCATGAATTTTCAACTTTTCATATTGATTTCAGTCAATGCCCACTCATAGCTAATGTCTGTAATTCCCGAGTTCGAGTCTCGGTACGACACACAGTTTTAATCTGCCAGGAAGTTTCAATGCCTGTAAATGCTTTGTATCTAAAGTAAGATAGTCAGACCGAATCTTTCACTGTACAGCAGAGTGTATCTTGAAATTTCACGCCAGAAATTCATCCTCACTTTCGTTGGCAGTGATCCTGACGAAATAGCTACACAGCCACGCCTCACAACCCACCCTCACATCTTTAAGTCCATCACTATCTCACTTTTACTGTTCAAACTTCACATCCTACATCCAGCTCTTGGTTCAGAGCGTGTTTTGTGCGCGACAGCTTTCTTGGACGGCGGTAAATTCAGGGATTTTTTTAAGACTGCCTGGACAATTTTCTGTTAAGATATTGATATTCGGAGTTTCTTTATTTCGTAGGTGATCCGATTCCGCTCTCTGTGTAGCGATTGACGATCATTCATAAGAAGACCTCAGAGTATCACCTAACCTTAAACAACCGTGTGCACTCCACAAGCACTCCGTGTAATGCACACCTAACACATGACACACCGTGTTCCATAAATTATAGCAAGCAGAAGACTCTCAGGGAAGTGGAGCGAGTCAAGATGCACATTAAATTAAAGAGAAAGATTTGATAAAGACACTCCAGATCGCAAAATTTCATTTTTATTAATTCTCGTCAATTTCTGTCTATATGACCGCACTCAGATCAAGCATTTAGAGGACGTGAGGAGCCAGTGCACGGAGTAGCTGCGTAGTACCGACTGGTACCTGCTACGTTCAGCTTCGTGAAGTAGCCCGAAACCGGTAACCAGAATTAAAAATTAAAAAAAATTAAAACTTGAAAAGAAACATTTGTCATCTGAACTACTTTCTATAAGAATACTAGCGAACCAGTCAATTCTTCGCAGTTGCTAAATGTGTATAGCAATCAGACACACAGTATGTCCTAATGTCCTTCCCCCACTCTCCCTTTCTCTCTCTCTCTCCTTCCCACCTCTTTGTCAATCTCCTCCTCCCTCTCTCTTTGTCAACACCTCCTCCCCACCTTCCCTGCCAATCTACTTCTCATCCTCTCTCCGGTCTTGAGCCTTGTTTATTGTTACTGCAAATTCAGGTTCCGTAGTAGTTTTCCAATCACAAGCTGATGAGGAATAATACAACTTTTTCGTCTTCTGTGAAAACTGATTGCGAGGAAGAAAATGAAACATCTCATTTTTGTGTTCGTAATTTTCGTTTAAAATATATATGTATTTAGAAATAATATGTATGAGTGAAATAAATATTCTAATGATATAAATACCCCATTGTCGCATTTGAAACAGATTGCAATGAAGAAAAGAAAATCGCACATATTCCCAGAAGATGATAGTACAGTAGTTTCTTTCTCGCAATCTGTTTCAACAGAAAATGTGTATACTATTGCTAAAAATGTATAGTCTATGTCAATATGAATGTTTATTGCAGTCGCCTACAAATCTTGAAGTCAACTAGTCAAGAACCTTTCGAAATTTTTGGTAACAACGTTTCCACTTTAAATATTATACTTACAGATTTATATATTATATGTATATTTAAAGTATATAGGTTACGTTCATATTACAGTATCGAGTAAAACTGGAGTAAATAGGTTAATTAATTTTCGAGGATTTTGGTAACAACTTTTCCCTTCTCTGTATTAAATGTGTATTTATATACTATAAGATAGCGCTCTAGGTGTGTATAAAAAGAAGCACGTATTCGAACGCTACGGTGTGTCAAAATTTCGAAGACATCGGTGAGTAACTATCGGAGATTTAAGATGCTGAACAAACGAATATTTACGGTTTTGTTTATGTAGATTAAGTAGTATCGCTGATATTCCATAATGATGTTATATGTCGAAGACGTCATAGGAACAGAATGTATATCTCGTATTACATTGACAACAAACTATCACTACACAACTTGATACTATTCATGCTTATGGCGAACTCCTCAGTTTACAATACTTCAGCTAAAAACTTTCTAAAGCTAAGATCACATTAATATTTATTTCTTAACAAACAGCCTGTTTCGACACACTTTACTGTCATATTTAGGTCTGTAACGCGAAGCATGTACATGTAATGTATCTCGTGTCATGAGCTACGACTTAATATTTGAAATAACAATTTTAATTAGGCATTACAAGAAATGGGAGTATAACTATACACTTATATATCTTCAAAATTTTATGTTATAAAATGTGTTCATTTCGACGTGGACTTCGCGCCAACTCAGAGTGAGTAAATTTAATAATATAACATTCTGAAGATTTGTAAATGTACAGTTTCATTTCCGTTTTTTGTAACGCCTAGCTGAAAATTTTATTTCAAATATTACGTCATGATTTATGATTCCAGGTATATCCACTATGTTACATACATGAAGATGACAGAAGTCTGTTGCAACTGGTTGTCTATATATAAATAAATATTTGTGAGATCTTGGTTGAAGAAAGTTAATTGCTAGAATAAGAGATCTTTTCTTCTAATTTCTCAGCATGAGAAAATTCAGTTATGTTACTGCTGTTCACCTGCTGTGAGTAGTGTAATAATGACTAGTTTGGGATTTATTTTTAAAAGACAATGTTTTTACTTACATAAATGCTGAGTCCTACGTTTAATACATGATTACTTATTATTCAGTTTCATAACAAACACTGCTGTTATCCATGCAATTAACAGATATTTTTAACCCAGAATCTGAATATTCAGATAAATTATAGAAAGAAAGCCTCATGAGGAATATCAGTTTTTTTTTAATTGATAGGGTTACCCAATTCTTTTCTTGTATTCGGAGGGATCTTGTTGAATATCTTACTGCTGCAGTACGAAACTCCCTTCTGAACTTTTGACGATGAGACAAAGTCTTCATCAAAAGTATTTTTGTGTCTTGTATTGTTTCTTTGCACATCACATTTCAGCTTCCAACGGGTTTTTAGTATTTAATTTTGTTATTTATTAACAGCACGACGCCGCACGGTGTAGCCTCGTGGTCTAGAGCATCTCGTCGCGGTCCGCGTGGTTCCCCCCGTCGGAGGTTCGAGTCCTCCCTCGGGCTTGAGTGTGAGTGTCGTCCTTGGCGTAAGTTAGAATAAGTTAGATTAAGTAGTGCGTAAACTTAGGGGACCGATGACCTCAGCAGTTTGGTCCCATAAGACATTACCAAAAATTTCCAATTTCCAACACCACGACAAAGAGTAATTGTATTTGGAAATGAATGGTAAAAGACCCAGACATTTAAAAATCTTTGTTCAAGACGTACTGTTCGCTTGTAATATTATTACTGGTTGCTTCTGCTGAATAAACAGTTTCTTTACTTTTGGTGCATTGCCCCTGGAGCAAATTCCATATGTCATGATGGACTGAAAATACGCAGAATAGGCCAACACTCTTGTCTTTAAATCATCACGACGAGTCGTGGTTCGAAGCGCTCACCGAACTAAGCTTCTTCATTATTTTATCCTAGTGAATCCATTTTAATGTGTTATCCAGACCAATCCTAAGAAATTTTTCACGCCACTCACCGCTCACTGTATGGCCGTGAACGTCTACTTACGGTGATAGGTGGTCATCAGTGCTTGTATTTGTGAGTTTAAGACATAAACTGAAAGCTGTAACTCACTCGTAGGACTTTTTATCTTTGATCTTAGCTGTGGCATTTGCCGTCAATAGGTATTAAAATTTATGAATGCCCTTCTAAGTTATTTATGTAGGTTAGAACAAACCAGTAAATTCCGATTCTTTTAAGAGTCGAACTCCCGTGTATAAAACAGCTTGAAAGTTATGATTACTTTACAGCTGAGTTAATGTATTTAATATTTGACGTTTTTTGAAAGTCGCTCAGTGTTCTCTTTATCAAATACTGGATGAGTATATTCTGGGCAATTTTCCCTCTGTTTTAAGTAGAAGGTAGCATCACGTCGTTATTGACGTCACATATCCTGGACGATTTGACATACAGTGATATAATTTTGCAGATGTGTTCAAAGCTACATGCGGACACCGTCTGAAAAATGTGTTGCAAATACATTTTGTTATAATGAAATAAATTAAAACGTTATGACTCATGAGGCAGTTTTATTGTATGAACTGTGAAAATGTAGTTAGCGATAAAAATTCAGTTTCTTTCAACATTTTGTAGGGGGGTGTCGGGGACAAATAGTTACGCAAATGTTTAAAATTATTGGTAAGGGTTGTTACAAATAACTAAGAGGTCTCATTCTCGAATACTGGATGAATTAGTTAGGGTATTTCTGCACTGTAAGTCATGCTGGCTCAAGACATATACACAGTTCATAGCTGTACACCTTATCTAACTTGTGGTATCACGTAGCAATACCATCTCAAAGGCGTCATACAATTGGCAGCAGAACTGCAAGTTTCCATCTGCCGCCGATAGTAATAGGGGGGATCAGGCGGACCCAATGGTGCGCGCCTGCTGAGCCACGCCTCCAGCGGCTCTGGGCTACGATCACTTTCGGCCGCCACGACATGAGGTGACCGGAAGCAGCCACTCAGCCCCACTCGCAATTGGGGCCTCTTCAATACGACATCCTACATAGAATCCGCCCAGTTGCGACTCCGACTCCATCGTTCTTGTGTAACTACAGAGAGTCTCCTTCTCGTTGCTACTGTATGAGCTGGACTCTACCTCTAGTATTATTTGTAACATGTCTTCATACGCTCGAAGAAATAAAAGTATATCTTCTGCTTATTGTGTTAACTTGTTTGCTGATTATTTCTGCTCCTTCACACATTTCCTACAATCACAGTTGGAGCCCATTCTGTAGCCCACCTCTCCTTACCGTTGTGTACAAAGTCGTACAGAACATTACTGTTTCCAGCCTTTCGCATAACATCATACCTGCTACTAAGCAAATTACGTCACCTTCTTAACTTTTTAATTTTCTTTGCCCCTGAAAGCCACTAGATTAGCAAGCTGCAAGTGGATACAGGTTTCACGCCGTGAGATAGTCGCTTAGTAATATAGACTTCGGTCCCAGTAATGATCCCTGTGGTACTCTGCGTGTTATATTTTCCATTCCAAAGCTATTACCGAGATACTGTCTTAAAGTCAGACCCTCTGCATTCTGACAGCGAGACAAAACCAACAATGCAACAGGGATGTCACCAATGCCATAACACTTCATTTTTGTAACAAAGATTTTATGATTTACACAATCAAGAGATTAAGCAAGGCCGCAGATCATCCCTACAGAATAAATCTGAGTATTTGTACAGTCTTTATCAATACCTGTCGCTCCAACGTAACGTCAATTGCCTGTTGCCTGATAACTGCAGCTCGAGCAAACCGCTAGGTGGCGGCGATGTAGTGCTTCATGGGGATAAATGCTCGCGTGTTAAATATGGCAGGCGGATTGGTTGAGCGTCCACTGCAGTACTGACACTTGTGGGCGACATTTCAGTGACGGCTACGTTTAACGCCTAAGGGACTGGCTTTGGCAGGGGTCCACTTGCAGTATCGAAGTGGACTGGTTGACCGATAACAGAGAGGCCACGCTATGAGAAGTGACTGTTGGGTTTCTGTTTGGACAGTGGAAAATGGCAGATTGGGAACCGAGTCTCTGACTGAGGAACAGGGCGCCTGCGGTGGTTTTAATTTCATCCAGGAACCACGTGGAAACTGCTCTGAGTATCTGATTTACAGCCATCGGGTGATGGTGAGGGTAATTTCGGCTAATCCGTGCTCTCAAGATCTGTCATCCTGGTTATCAGGACACTTTGCACTGTTATATTACGTGGGCCCGATCTGTGTCGAAGCATTGGTTACGGTCCGTTCTTACAATAAAAAAATGCGTTACTTCTTGTTGAATTTTTATAAAGTTCTGCGTCACATTTGGTAGAGGGTTGCTTTGTTGTTACACATTCAAAAGGCTGGTGAACGGACATTATCCGTATGTAATCTATTTTATTAATGTCGATGACACTAGTAAAAGTACTGCTACCGTTTATTATTGTTTTGAGTGCGATTTACTGGGTGCCACTTCGTTCACTGGTATTTACATGTTGATTGTTGTGGCCCGTCATGGTCGTGGCCGTATCGTGTTTGCCTTTACATGTATTTTTTTATTTTTTGTTTCAGTACTTGAAGACTAAATATTTGATTTACTTTATGTATTTTAAATTCACGTTTAATTGTACGTCTTTGTCGAATTAGTATTAAACGCTTAAAGACCTTTTGCATGTTTCAGGCACTCTCCTACTGTTTATGGGTCTTGGGGTCTTGATATTCCAAGAAATTTACAATCTTAAAAGATAGCCTACCGGACGGCCTGGTTTTCTAAATTGAAAATATAGTTGGCCACCTGAAGCGGATATTAAAATTGTGATGTTTACGTTTGCTAACTTAATCTGGTCCAGTTCCATGCCGGGAATCGGACCCAGACACACTTGCGTGGTAGGCCGTAACGCTACCGCTGCTCTACGGAGGCGTACCCATGTTTACTTGTACATGGCCGACGTCTTTCTCCGTTACGGTATATTGATAATTTTTACTTACGGACCGTCTCACAGCAACTGAATAAAACACAATTTTAGTGCCATACGCGTTTCGCCTTTATTTTCTGCAAGGCATCATCAGTGGCCTGGAGTATGTACATGTGTTAGCTATTTTATTTACATTTTTGTCATTGGGCCTATAGGTTATAAACAGTTCTGGTGGTTGGTATTTCCAATTAAGTAGTAATGTTTTGAACTGTACTTACAGGTTGCGTGGACAATTTCGTACATATTACGCTCCTGTTGCATTTTTGGTGTTGTTCTTCTTCTTATGAACGCCAATTTGCGGTATTTACCACATTCCACAGCACTATGCACTGAACGCTTGTTATAATGCAATGTTTTGGTTTCTGTTGCCGACTGTCAAATGTTTTTGCCAAAGATCGAATGTTATTGCCAAACATATGAGTGTAACTATTGAAGTATGTTCGTGTATGCATTTGTGTGTGTATGTGTGTGTGTGTGTGTGTGTGTGTGTGTGTGTGTGTGTGTCTCCAGATGGTGTGGGGAAGAGTTTTTCTTATGTTATCATTTCCTTTATTAAGTGTAGTAGGGAGCCTGTGCTGGTGTGTGTTTGTTCATTTATCACATGTTTGTTTTCTGCTATGGCTTTCTGGATGTGGAAGTTTTCTTGCATTTGTATAAGATGTTTGTCATGGTTGCTTATTCTCATTATTTTCGTATCTTGTTCCATGTTTGTAGGACGATGGTTGTACTGTTTTAAATGCTTTGCAAATGTGGAATGGTTTGTTTCATACTTCCAACATCTGATATGTTCTTTGTATCTTGTTTCAAAATTCCTGCATGGCACTAGTAGAAAAAACGGAACACAGCACATTCACAGCAATGAAACATTTACAAAACAAACATAAACAGAAGATAATGAAACTAACAGTAAAAAATACGCAAAAATACATTTACATTTTAAATGTGAAACCACATGAATACCAACACGCATTCCACCCACGCTTAGTTAACCTAACAGAGACAGAACTACACGAAAATGAAAAAATGCTATTGGAAAAAGGTTTGAAACACTGCACCAATAGCAAAGTGAACAATCAATACATAGAATATCTCATAGAAGAAACCGAACACATCCTTACACGTGAAGAACAACAAAATAATTGTGAAATAAACATAGGACCAACAAGAGAACTAGTAAAAGAAGAAATAAAAGGCATAATAAAACAAACACAGCAGACACACAATAAGAACAACCAAACAGAAGCAGCTACTATGAAAAGGTTAAAACAAAAGTTAACAGACAATAACGTATTAATAACAAGAGCAGACAAGGGAAATGTAACAGTACTCGTAAACAAAGAGCAATACATCACAAAAACCAAGGAATACATAAACACCAACGCCATACAAAAACTGAAGTCAGATCCCACTACACGATTCCAGGCAAATGTGAAACGAACACTGAAAAACATTGAACACACACTCACAGACAAACAGAAATACTACTTAACACAGAAAAACCCACAAGCACCAACACTCCGCAGTCAACCGAAAGTACATAAAGACGGAATGCCAATGAGAGCTGTTATCGACTTCAAGAAAGCCCCAACATACCACATAGCCAAACACCTCCAAAAGTTAGTTACAAAACACAATAAATTAGAAAACAACAGAACAGTGATAAACACAGGAAACCTAATAGAAAACATGCAGAACATACAGGTACCACACACAGCACACTTATTTCATTCGATATAGAAAATATGTATACCTCCATCCCTATCACAGAAACAATAGAAATCATAGAACAAAATCTCTCATCCCACAGCAACCTCACCACAGACGCAGTAAAAGAAATAACAGATATGCTCAGACTGACAACTGAACAAAACTACTTTCAGTTTGAGAAAGAATATTATCTACAAACTGATGAACTGCCCTTGGCATCCCCAATATCAGGAACACTAGTAAACATTTTCATCAGTCACCTAGAAAATCAGATATTTGATAAGATAACCACAAATGAAAGTTTCAAAATCATATATTGGTACAGATACGTAGATTACATTATTTGTCTGGTAGATGAGCCAAGTGAAAAAATAGATGAACTCCATTTGGAAATAAACAAAGCGCATCAGAACATAAAATTCACACTTGAAAAAGAAGAAGAAAATCAAATAAATTTTCTTGACATTACAATTAAAAAAGAAAATGGTAAACATAGATTTAACATCTTTAGATAACCAACAGCCACAGACACAATAATACATTCCACATCCAACCACCCCCACAGCCAGAAACTTGCAACACTAAGACACATGTTACATAGATTAAACAGAATCCCACTCAGCAAGAGAAACTATGAACAAGAAATGAGTACAATCATACAAATAGCTAGGAACAATGGGTACGACACACATGTGGTACACAAGCTCAATCAAAAAATAAAAACACAAATAAAAAACAAACACTACAGTTCCACAATACAAAAGAACACACAAGCTGAAAACTTACAAACACACACAATGACAACACCACACTGAAAAGAACCAGATGGTACACCATGACCTACATACATAAACTAATACACAGAGTTGCAAACATCCTAAAGAGACAGGGCTTCAAAATAGCATATAAGCCTGGGCAAACCCTTCAATCACACCTAAGCCAGCCAGCTACCAAGAGGGACAAATTCCAACAATCAGGAATATATAAACTTGAATGTCAAAGTTGTGATGCAGTATACATAGGCATGACAGGCAGGAATTTTGAAACAAGATACAAAGAACATATCAGATGTTAGAAGTATGAAACAAACCATTTCACATTTGCAAAGCATTTAAAACAGTACAACCATCATCCTACAAACATGGAACAAGATACGAAAATAATGAGAATAAGCAACCATGACAAACATCTTATACAAATGCAAGAAAACTTCCACATCCAGAAAGCCATAGCAGAAAACAAACATGTGATAAATGAACAAACACACACCAGCACAGGCTCCCTACTACACTTAATAAAGGAAATGATAACATAAGAAAAACTCTTCCCCACACCATCTGGAGACACACACACACACACACACACAAACACACACATACACACACAAATGCATACACGAACAGACCACAGATACTTCAATAGTTACACTCATAAGTTGGGCAATAACATTCGCTCTTTGGCAAAAACATTTGACAGTCGGCAACAGAAACCAAAACATTGCATTATAACAAGTGTTCGGTGTATAGTGCTGTGGAATGTGGAAAAAACCGCAAATTGGCGTTCATAAGAAGAAGAACAACACCAAAAATGCAACAGGAGCGTAATATGTACGAAATTGTCCACGCAACCTGTAAGTACAGTTCAAAACATTACTACTTAATAGGAAATACCAACCACCAGAACTGTTTATAACCTATAGGCACAATGACAAAAATGTAAATAAAATAGCTAACATATGTACATATTCCAGGTCACTGATGATGCCTTGCAGAAAATAAAGGCGAAACGCATATGGCACTAAAATTGTGTTTTATTCAGTTGCTGTCAGACGGTCCATAAGTAAAAATTAGCAATATACCGTAATATTACACGCAACTGGCGAAGACAGGACTATAAAGGTTGAAGATGTCTTTCTCCGTGTTCGAAACAATCCGACCTTATGCTTAATCCCTAATGACCTCTGTGTCGACGGGACGTTAAACGCTAATTTTCCTTCCTTCCTTCTTTTCTTGACCTGGTTTTATAAGAGGAGAGACCAACATACTCTAGGTGGCGAAAATGACATTTGAAAGAAGTAGCTCATACAGACCTATGTTCACCCTGTGTGGCCTGCTAGGTACAACAGATTTTTATGTACGTTAGCGTATATGGTATTTGATGGAGCCGTAATTAATGAGGATAGTACAATGACACTTAATAATCAATAATATCGGTGAGACTAGTCAAATAAAACAGTGAAATTAAAGATGCAACACAATCCTTCACTGTCGATGTATGGTATAATCAACAGCCCGTTCATAGCTGCGGTTAGTTCAGTACATTTTTCTTGGTGAGAAATTTCACATCTAAAGAACAACATGACGCTGGACTTATAAGGTGCCCATAGTCACAGCTTCTCACCTCTCACCTATTTCTTATCCATAACCAGCTGAACAGGAAGTTCGCAAACAGGCTGATAATTCTGGATGTGGTATTGTTAATCGAAGTTGGTGTCAGGTTCTTGTTTAACGTCCATACCAGCAGTTAAAGCGTGATCGTGGATATCTCATATCCAGTTTTAAGATATTTCGATATTTTTACCAATACTTAAACAATAATACTGTAGATAGAGTTCAGTGTTCATGGGGCACACGCAACAATACAACAGCGACAGATTTTGCGACACTTCTTGCGGCATGAATTCTGTCTTTCCTTGCTAAAGGAAGTAAAATCTCCTGGAATTCCTGAGTTCAACAGGACAAATTTTTTCTGATTAGACTGGTAATTTAATCATCAACTACTCCACACCACATGTTAAGTGTTGCATTAAACATGTTTCCTTCTTACCTTCAGGTTTCGTTTATTCTCTACAGACATCTGTTCATTGTTACCTCTTCCAGACTCTCTTTATCTGCTCATAAATTCCGCTATACAACTGGGTGTTGCATACCCATTAAGTTGAAGGAAATACGTAGAGCTGCTTCGTTATGGTTGTTATCTTCTGGTGAGCTAACATATCGATCCCACAGATTTGACGTAAGGGAAACATGTCTCCACCAGACGAAATGACATTTAGCATTTATTTCGTCTTGGTGAATCGTCCATGCCAATCCTCCAATTATGGGCCTCCATAGCAGTAATAACACTATTTTAACGATTTCTGGGAAGACGTCATTTAATTAAACTTTGCGATAAAATTTTGAAACAAAAAACAGAGCCATTTAAATTTGTACAAACACATTAAATAATCTTTAAACCCTACCCTACAGTAATCTACATGGATTGAGTTTCCGGTTCTGACTGTGCTGTGTTACATCGTTAGTGGTGCACACAGACATACTGAACTAATGACCATACTAGCATACAAGTGGCACTAATAGTACGAGTACAATGTCGAATTACGACAACACCTTCCAAAACGACACTGAACTAATAAAGAACGTATTTTCACTGATCCGCTTTTGCCAGATTCCTTAATAGAAGCTCATTTACGCAGTTTTCATCCAGGTTTTGAATTCACTTCTGTTATATTTCGCTGTGGATGACCTTCAATTACTAAGGTAAAAATATTAATTTTAGCAGCTGAGACGTGCATTACTTATTGAGATAGGTCACTATAGAGGATATCATTAGTAATACTGGTGCAATCTGATTCCAAGTTAATTATAAACAACTAATCACAATATTTACAGGAGGCAGTATATGAAGTATTGTTACAAATATAATAATTACTAGTTCTTTTCGCGTTCAATATAAATCGGTCAAAACATTTCCACAGAGCGATAAGCATTATGACAGCTTTCGAAAGAGGGAAAAAAGACGGTAAGAAACCAGTAAGGGAAAGAAGAAAGAAGTGAATTACCGTTAATTAGTGTTCCTACATGGCCGTTAGTGATGGAGCACAAGTCAAAATGAATCAGAATCGAAATAAATCGGCCGCAACTCTTTGAAGAAAACAAGATGGCATTTCTCTTAAGCGGCTTTTGTAAACAGTGGAAAACTAAATAAGTATCTTACGACGGGAATTTCACACTGTAGGCCTGCTTCTCCAGCATTTTGAATTTTTCTTCGAATACTTATTAAACGTTTTATCAGGATCAGCTTCGTCTTCAGTTAAACAAGAAACCACAGTGCATTCAGTTCCTTACAAGAACATGAATAATTAATTTTATATCTTACATGAACAGTGAACGGAAAAAGGAAGTAGAAACTTTTTGAGTGTACAAATGTACAGTATGCAATTTTGAACTGGCAGCAACTTTTTACTGTCGTATTCAAACTGTTAAGTTTGCAGCATCTATCTTTGCATTATTGTTAGAATCGATAACAAGCAGCTATATATTTTCAAATATTGTGTCATTTTCATTCACTAACGCTCTAAAACAGAATAGTTTGTGGTATACACGATATTGCAGTACGTATGTTGGCCAGAAGAATGACGCAATGTCTCATGCATGCTAATCCCAAGTGGACATTCAATCGTTCTTCTTAACAACGCAGGCGCGGCAACATCGTATTTCTCCACCGATACTGGGCAGTGACATTCAGTTAAAATGTACACTGCATGACGTGTGTACGAGAGGAGGTTGTGACGTGAGGAACGTAGGTGTTAAGGTGACAACTCGCCTAAAGCGGGAAATTAGATTCGAGTGCCGGTCCGGTATAAATTTTAATTGTCGTCATTCCCTTAGCCAACAGATGATGGTTCGTATTCGCTAAAGCGAATACGTTTCCTGTATGTTGGGGTATATCGTCACACAGAAGTAATTATTTACTACAGCAAAAAGAAAACTTAGAATAATACGCAAAATTATTCACGGAGATCTTGTGTTCAGCTCTTCGGGATGTTAGATGTTGTAATCGAGGCCTCTTATAAAATTAATCTGTCGAATGTAATCAGTTGTAAGTGAAAAATTATACTCTCATCCTCACCAGAAGAAACAGAAAGAAATACTTTTACCATATATTACTGTACGTATCACGTATTCCGAAAGATTGTTTTTTATTTACCATTTATCCAATAACATAAACCAGGGTAAGTGGTAACAAAGCGAACTTATAATTTATGTCGAAATCTTGTCGTGGAGAGTTCACTGTATTCGTTTATACGAAATAAGTAACATATGGATGCAAAAGACAAATTGCCCGCTTCTGTATTTAAATTTAATTGTGTTTCACTAGCAGCTTATGGAGCGTTAAAATACTAAAATGTTGATATCTGTTAAATGATTTAAGTGTGTATCACAAGTATCATTAATAGCGTCCAGTTTAAATCAGTGTGAGGTCTCCTTTCTGCAAATGGTCTGCATGTATTTTATATGTAACATGTAAAAATAGCCTAAACACTGACATAGCATTATGTGAAAAATTGTTGTTCTGCATGATTTCAATGTAAATAGTGCAAATGAATCTTGCAGTGTGGAATTAACTGACGTAAATGTCAATTTCAATGTACATGTAAATATCAAAAAATGTTTTTATACGACATGTAAGACTGAAGTTAAAAGATGAATGACATCTACCATAAATCGTCGAGTTTTTGACAGTTTGCTTCAATGGTACGCACACAGACACACACATACACACACACACACACACACACACACACACACACACATACACACACAAACACAGGGAGAGAAAGAGAGATAGAGAGAGAGAGAGAGAGAGAAGGATAGGAGGGAGGGAGGAATAAAGGGAGGGAGGGCTTGAAGGAAGGAATTACAGACGAGGAGGGGAAGAGGATATATGATAAGTAATAAGCTTATATATCGATGCATACAAGGTGATTGTAAGGACCGAAATGTTACGTATTTGCAGAGGCTGTATCTCAACTAATTATTGATCGTGAAGCCATGAGAGAGAGTAACAAAAGAACTTGTGAGCAGGTTTACATCGCCAACAGAGGTACAACAAGAACATCGATAACTATCTCTTCCTCTCTCTGCATTCGAGTCTCACGTGTTCTCTAACGCGTCAATAGAGACGGACTCATCCATTTGTTTACCGGCGTTAAGCTCGCTATGTTTGCTGCAAATAACATCTCATTAACGAACAGAAATGATGACATTGCGTTAAGTACCGGGTTAAAGCGATGCAAACACTGTGAACTATTAGCTCATCTAATATTAGCCCAGTGAAGTTGACCCTCATTATTGAAGCGCTATGCAGGAAACCCGTAACACCTGCTATTGGCATGTTTTAGTGTATTTTCAGTTACAAATATTAACACTTAAAGAAGAGAGCATCACTTTTATTTCAATATATACCGTTTGAAATTGCCGCTGCTATCATACAAAAAACGTTCAACAGACTGTGGGCATTTGATACGTTCGAAGCTGTTCCAAACAAACTATTGGTTGTGACCACTCTTTAGAGAGAATAAGCATTCGAGTGTAGATGGTGCTCGCGTTTTCGGAGAAGGATGAAAATAAATGTACCAGTGTCGTCCTCTTCCACACTAATTTTTGTGAAACGGGTGTCTTATGTCGAAGCTATATGCAAATACGAGGATTGGAACTTAGATAGTGGCAACTATTTATTCACAACCGATAGAAAAGAGTTACATGTTTGAACCTGTTACTGTCTTTCAAAGTTGTGTAGAACTCGTTGCCAGTGATGTAAAAGCCGTAGCATACCGTTAGCAGAGCCTGTTCTGTTGATTGTGCGAATGGAGCAGTCTACTGGCTGTCGAATCTCTGGAACAGTTCTGAAGCGAATGCCACGAAGTGGTTCCTTCATCTTCGGAATCAATGAAAGTCACAAGGACTTAAGTGGAGTATGGTGGATGGTACAGTACCTCCCAGTCCCATGGACCGAACAGACTAGCCACGCTTGTTACCGTAATGCCTTACGTTTCTCCACGGCAGACAGTCAATGCACAGTTTTACTGTTCGTTTTTGGAGCATTACCTAAGACCAGCTTTGCGAAGGAAGTGGCAACACTTTCTGCGCAACCCACTCATCATTTTGGACGACAATGCGAGGGCGCATACACGGAAGCTGTGGATGCTCTGTTTCCGTATTATTAAAGAGATTACATTACAGGGCGATACAAAAGATTGTATGAGGTGTGGATAGCCTGCATATACTTGCGCTAGCGTTGATTAGAACACTTACTGGCACTATTGGTAGCTGTTCTGCTTGTTCGTGAAAACACTGTGTGTGAAGTGGCTATGCACAAACTATTTAATTGACTCTTCGGTGTTGCATCCAGTAAGTTATTCTTTTCATTCCGTAGTGACTTTTGGTTTTCCCTGCTACCCCTCGAATACTTCGTGAAGTCATAAGTTGTTTCCCATGACTAGATAAAGTAACTAGAAATCACTGCAATATACGAGGGTTATGCGGAAAGTAAAGAACAATCCCTCGTCGCGAAATGGAAAATACAGTGAAAATCTGATGAAGCTTTGCACAGATGCGTTGGGCACTGTGTCTAGTACGCCTGTCCATCGCACCATGTCGCCCTTCTCACTCCTGAGCTCACAGTGAGAACGTAAAAACTGGCTAGTAATTAGCATCTCCCACCAAGTATGAGGACCTGGCGAAAGATTTCGCCTGAAGCTATACCATCCACATAACATAACTGTCATGCCGTTCGTTCTACACGGCAATGCTCGGCCACACTCTGCAGGGGCAATGAAGATGCTCCTGCAGCGTTTTCGGTGGGACATATTCGATGACCCACAATACAACCCGTAACTGGCTACCCCTGAGGTTCATCTCTGCTCAAATGAACCGCTGGCAATGAAGACAATATTTTGACACAGACTGCAAGCTGCAGTACAGAGTTGAAAATCGCCGAAATGGACTGGCGGCTGTCTTCTGTAACGAGGGAATTTAAAAGATGGTATAAAGCTACGACAGATGTCTAAATCTGAGCGGCGACTGTGTACAGAAGTAGCTGGAAGGTGTAGCTAACTGATGCAAATAAAACAGTTTTGATTTTCACTGTGGTTTCCATTTCGCGACCTATCGTTCCTTACTTTCCGAATAGCTCCCCGTATAAATTCTGTTGTGTAGTGCGATAACTGTAATGGAACAACAGCGCATCAGTTGCACTTGCAAGAACGGAGTGACAGACGCCGTTAGCAGCAGAAAGCTCTTGTTTACAGATCGCCAGAGTACAAACGGAACGTCACTATCTCTGTTTGTAGCGTGTCATTCCGTAAAGTTCTGACAGACTTATGGCGTTCCAGCAAATGCCTCCACACTCTTTCATGTAGGGATATTTTCTCAAATCTGCCATCAGTCGGTTAGTAGTTTTCGCGTAATGTAGGACCTCTCAGAGCCATCCAATGTTACCTCAAATAACAGTGACTATATTATGATGCAGTGGCATTGTTCTCTTACTCTGACTCATTACTGAGATAGGTTTTGTCAGGTGGGTCTGCAAGAACCCTCCACCCGCACTTAACTTCCACCAACGTGTCAATTTAGCCACCGAGTCCGTAGATGGCGATATAAGGGGAGTACAGAATAACTGGCAATGCTTTCGCATCTCCGTTTTGAGATAATAAAGCTAGTCCAGCGATAAACTGATGTAGTAGGCAGCCTCGTAGGAATTATTCCTGCGTGTTATGTGGAGATGCTCTCGTTTTTTTTCTGTCCCCTTGCAGAGCCGTAGCAGTGCCGGCGGATTCTGAAAGTGCAATTCTGCTGTCTACGTTATACGTTATGAAGCGGGAAAAAGCTTTGTCTATGGCGTACAGTCTGTACTTGAGCATACAGACGGTATAGTTCATATACGGTCGTACATTTTCGGTTATGGCAAAGATATTGGTTTATTTATTAATATCAATGTTTCCTGGCATCTTAAAAAAACAGAAAGATAGTGTTTATAACCCATAGACTCTTCCAAATGTCTGAGTGTCAAAAAGCAGCTTCGTTAGCAAATATTTATCGATAATAATTACTTGATCCACGCCAGAATAAATGTACTTTCTCTAAGTATCCCTTTGCTGACGTCACGAGTGATTTTTGCATCGGCACCTCATCCCACAAGCTGTGAAGGCACCAGATGCCCGACCGCCTCTGCTAGCCAGCGCGGGAACTATGGCTCGCTCCTTGCTACGCATGCACTGCTCCGTATGTACTAATATGCTCTCTTACCTGCAAATAAAACTGCCGCCCAAGGTCTTTGAAGAGTGGATGGGAAAATCTCTCACGTAACACACCTCTTCCACTACAAGTTTGAGGTTTGTTGTTATTGTGAGCTAGTTTGGTCCCATCAGACGCTAGGGAAACATTCGTACACACAGAGAGAGCGCCGCTTGCCTAGGTAAGCCTTTTACAACAGAGATGCTGTGGGTTCCCCAGAGGTCGCCCTCTAACTACTGTTCTGCGTCAACAGCCATGTATCTTATCGGCGCACATTACACCTTGATGTTGTGATTTTTGTTATAGAGGTTTGTACAGTCGTTGTGACCCAGCGATTAAGCCAAGAAGCCCGTTTCTGTGATGCATAACGTTCTACCGCTACGCCGCACGGTGATCACTGAAGCACTCCCAGAGCTTTTAGGGCACTGGCTGCGCTTATCAGTCACCAGATCAGGAAACACGGGAGTCACCAAACCCGTGGCCATAGACTGAGCTCCCATAGCTGCACACCATTTTGACAGACCCAGACGGTCACGTGTGGCTTATCGAACGTCACGGACACATCGAACATTAACCCTTAAGGTAGCTGGCGGAAAATGAGCTCTCGTCAGGTGTGTACACGGTTATCAAAATCGGTTGTGGGTAAGGCAGGAGAAGGTACTATTACTCAGAAAGCTCGGAGATTTCCAAATAATGCAGAACCTCACACAGACAGCAAAAGCTAACTCTGACACCTATCACAGCCGTAATCCTCGCTCCGCAGCAGTGATTGTAAGAGCCTCCATGGTGACTTGAAAGCTTCTCTTTACAGGAGTCACAAAGGCTGCTTCAGGTGTCCCAAGAAGGGTGACATGGGGCCTGTCAGCTGCTTCGGTCGTTTCACTGCTACTGTCAGATCTTGCCTAACTCGCAATGGTGCTATGACGGTGACAATGAATGTTTTGTGTGTGAGGTTTGGGCTGAGGCATCCAGACATCCTGCATCGTTGATAGTGACATCGACCTATTTGACGTAGGAGAGTTCCTCTACATTAGAGCTGCTTACTTCGCTAGCACGTCAGTGCTATCAATGTAGTGCTGGTTCCTTGAAAATGAGAACGCCGTTATTGATCTCATTTTGCAGTTGACTTTGTTCTGAGAAAAGGTTTCTATCTTTGTATCCTGACAGTGCAATTTAAAGTTTGCAGTTCTGCCCAGTTTCACCCCTTGTCGCTTACTGAGGGACTGAACTTCATTCTTAATATATTTATTTACAACGGAGAAATTGATTAAATTACGAGGGTTGGAACTTAAATAGTAGCATCTATTTATTAACAACCGATACAAAAGAGTTAAATGTTTTCACCTGTTACTGTCCTTCAAAGTAGTCACCAGAGTTGTTTAGAACCCGTTGCCAGCGATGTGGAAGGCGTAGTACATACCGTCAGCAGAGCCTGTTCCATGGATGGTGCGAATGGAGTGGTCTACTGCCTGTCGAATCTCTGGAACAGTTCTGAAGCGAATGCCACGAAGAGGTTCTATCATCTTCGCCACATTTTAGAAAATACCCCCATATGAAAGAGCGTGGAGGCATTTGCTGGAACACCATAAGACTGTAAGAACTCTACGGAACGGGGTTCGTCTAACGAAGTGATGTTCCATTTGTACTCTGGCGGTCTGTAAACAAGAGATTTCTACTGCTGACGGCGTCTGTCAATCCGTTCCTGCAAATGCAATTGTTGTGCTGTTGTTCCATTAGAGATGTCGCGCTGCACAACAGAATTTATACGAGGGCTATTCGGAAAGTAAGGAACGATGGGTCGCAAAATGGAAACCTCAGTCAAAATCATAACTGTTTTATTTGCAACAGTTAGCTACATCTTCCAGCTACTTCTCTACAGAGTCGCCGCTCAGACTTAAACATCTGTCGAAGCGTTGTACCATGTTTTCAATTCCCTCGTTATAGAAGACAGCCGTCAGTCCTTTTCGACAATTTTCCACCCCGGGCCTCAGCTCGCTGTCTGTGTCAAAATATTGTCTTCATTGCCATCGGTTCATTTGAGCAGAGATGAACCTCAGGGGTAACCAATTACGGGCTGTATTGTGGGTGCTCAAACACTTTCCATCGGAAACGCTGCAGGCGCATCTTCACTGCCCCTGAAGAGTGTGGCCGACCATCGTCGTGTAGAATGAACCGCATGAATGTTATGTGGATTGCATAGCTTCAGGCGAAATCTTTCACCAGGGCCTCATACTTGGCAGGAGACTCTAATTTCTAGCCAGTTTTTACGTTCTCACTGTGAGCTCAGGACTGAAAACGGCGACATGATGCAATGGACAGGTGTACTAGACACAGTGCCCACCGCACCTGTGTAAATCTTAATCAGATTTTCACTGTAGTTTCGATTTCGTGAGCGAATAACCCTCGTATGTTACAGTGATTTCTAGTTACTTTATCTAGTCATAGGGAACAACATCTTTCTTCACGAAGTATTTCAGGGGTGGTAGGGAAAACCAAAAGTCACTACCAAATGAGAAGAGTAACTTACTGGATGCTGCAGCTAAGCGTTTATTAAATTGTTCGTGCATAATCACTTCAGGCACAGTGTTTTTACGAACAAGCAAAATGGCTACCTATAGTGTAAGGAAGTATTCTGATCAACGTCAGCGCATGTATATGCATACTACTCACACCTCATACAATCTTTTATATCGCCTTATGGTGCAATATCTTTAATAATAGCAAAATCATGATAAGTGTTCAGCTGTGCAAAAAAGAAAAAGAACATAACGCCAAGTCTCACCTTGTAAAATAATTCCGTAAATGATATAGACAAATGGTTCAGTCGTTTAACTCCCTTAGATTGTCGACTGTCAACAGAATTTCTGTAGCTAGGTCAGCGATCATTAGTCTATGCTGTATGGAATATATAA
The DNA here is from genome assembly GCF_021461385.2 of Schistocerca piceifrons. Classification (NCBI taxonomy): domain Eukaryota; kingdom Metazoa; phylum Arthropoda; class Insecta; order Orthoptera; family Acrididae; genus Schistocerca; species Schistocerca piceifrons. The sequence goes on from NC_060139.1 coordinate 1,003,551,052, forward strand.
CTGTTCCTTTCCTAACGGTCTCTTAAGTGAAACTTATTCCCTATGTACAAATATGTTAGAGTTCCTTCTCACAGAGGTGAGAAACGACTTGATACAGGTTGGTGTTTGAGCCGTGGCGGCTCGGATTTGATCTATCGAACGTACAGCGTATAATATTATCGCTGTATCGCAGAGGAAAAAGAGAAGCGGTGGGAGGCACCTGTGACAGTCGAGCAGGCGAGCAAAAACAGTGACATAGGCAGTAGTGCACGGAGCGTGAAGCCGTGTCTGCCGACGCCATGTGTGGTGGCAAGAGGAAAGTTTGCCACGTTACCTAATTGCGTTTGGGCATTTGCGGCGGATTTGGTAGGTAGAGGCGCCGATGCTGTGGACAACATGCTTCTTTCTTGTTTATGATGGATTTATCGTTTGCTTCTAGTGACCACATTTTCGTCTCTATGGATCTGTGACATGTCAGGCCATTGCGAGCACAGTTGGTTTGGATATAAGCAGCATTTTGTTCTCAGTGTCCATGGTTCTGGCGATTACTGAGTGTGCTTGCCGTTGTGGTGTATTTATTGAGCAGTGTGCTTTGGACGCTTGACTTTACTATTAGGAGTCCATTGCGTAGGGCAACTTAGTTACTGTCAGTCACAAAATTGCTCAAATGCATTCATACTTTTCTGCTTAAGTGTTATTGTTTTACGCCCCTCTGAATGGGAAAATGATAAAGGGCCTTACTGTTGCTGACCTTCTTGTGTGCCACTGACTTGGTTGTGTTTTTCAGCCACGTAATTTGTGCGTTTATTGTAACGAACCGATGTCTGTTTCTGATTAATGTTTCCCTGTGACATTGAGTGTTAGTCTTGTAACGAACAATGTTGTAGATATTTTAATCAGTGTGTTGCAGGACATATCCTATTTGTGCCTCGGAAGTGGAGAGCGGAGGCGGTTTATTGGCCATGATGATGTGTTGGTAGATCCATTTCACGAATCCAGGCTAGACACCCGGAGATTTAGACTTTTTATTGTGTGTTAAGTTAATACTCCTTATTTGAAGCGTAGTGCGCTCATGCAGGAAGTTTATGTGGTTTTGCGCAGATTGTGCGGTATGTTTAGATGAATCTGAATTAAGTGTAATAAGTTAGTACTCCTTATCTTAAGCGTAGTGTGCTCATGCGCAGGACGTTTTTGTGGTTTTGCGCAGATTGCGCGGTATGTTTAGATGACTCTGAATTCACTGTGTTAGGTGGTGTCCTCTGAGGTGTTGGAAGTAGTGGATAGACAGCTGTTTTGGACACGTTGTATATGCAAATAATTTATGTCCTTATTAGGTTGGTGAGTTGCTTGCCCTTTGTGTCACAGGTGGTGCTAATTTCATTAATTTCGCCACTGGTCTTCGCAGAGGCTGCGGGAGGAACCAACCCACTGTGGCAAGCAGTCACGTAGTCGCGCCCGCTCACCGTGCCGGGCGTTGTTTACTAGCCCGACGCCTTCCTGTACTTGGTGGCGGCAGCGTGTTGACTGGTTTCTTACGGCTAGCAGTCTGGGAAAGCGTGTACACGTGGAAAACTTATGTTTTGCTTCCAGTACCTCCAGTGTGGTTCTACGTGGGTAATGCGAACGACTTATGTTGTTGGTGACTCAGGCCTAAAGTGGTGCATTTGCTAAACAGAAAGTGTATATGCATTTCTTTCTCATAATTCTGTAAACATGTTTAGGTGGTTGTGTTTTTTTTAAGTCATTTGAATTGTTGTTCAGAGGTTACTATGTATGGCCATTAACTTATGCAGACATTTAATAGCAAGGAAGTGTATTCAATTCTGGTTTCAAGTTGTGTTGATTATGTGGGGAAATTGCTTTGAACAGACATTTAGTTAATTAGTAAACAACTGAATGCTATTTGTGAGTTGAAGTTTATTGTGTTCCTAAACATATTAACGATTATTTTTACTAGTTCACTTATGCCGTAAGGCGATTTACAAGGCCTGTTGTGTTGTTTCCTTTTAAAAGTATTATCAATGTTATTAATAAAGAAGTGTGTTGTAAAAAAGTAAACAGTGAATGAAGTGCCTTTTGGTCCACACCTTCCGTCATTCACCCTTGGGTGGTACTAACAAACCGTGAAAGCCCATTTCAGCGTTTAATTAGAAAGAAAAGGACAGGTACTTTGGTACGCATTTTTACTTTACCAACGTTAAAGTGATGCACCATGCCACTGGTTCCTCCATTCCTATATCCTCTAGCTATCCTAGAAGAAAAGCCGTCACTTGCCTTTCGGTAAGCGAGGGCTAAACCTAGACGAATAATCAAGCAGAAAAAACGAAGTGCGCAGTGAGTTTTTTGTTGGGAATTCAGGACGGATTAGGATGTCTTGAATCAGAAATATTCCCAACAACAAGTAATAAAATATTATTTTATAAATATGAAGAAATTCTCAACTCAACGATGCTTCTTCTTGTGGAATTTCCAGCAGAATTAGACGGCTGTAATTATTATAAGTCCTCTAAAATATTAAAGTACTGTCACTGTGCCTCTGAGTGATGCCTGTCGAGTCCAGAGCCGGTCTACAATGCCTACGCAGGATACGTCTCGGAGACGACGGACGAACACTGCAGCTTGTAGATTCGGCAGTAACTGGAGATAAATGAAGACTGTACACGACTCGGCGTACTGAAGATAACTGTCCGCCGAAGTTCTTCGGCTTCGGTATTTAACAAGGCATCGACCAATCGCTATCGATATACGTGATGCCGACGGGTTGGCAGCTGCAGCCGGAGATCAGTATAGTTCGTTCCATAAAAACACGGGAGAACTGCTGGATATCAGTAATGTTCTGCCACGATATTTCGGCGCAGAGTCTTCTGGCCATCTTCAGGTGAATGCCACTGTAGTAGTACTTACCAAAAAAACAAAACATCAGTATAGTTCGTGCTGCCAACCTACACAGCTGCTGCGCTATGAGTGTCCCGAGAGCGGCTTATGGATTGTGGCGCGGTACTCACTGGAGTCTTTAGTACCATCAGTGCATTCTTAACATTCCTTAACCGCTCCTCAGCAACAACGAAGGTATGGGAGTCAGTTTGGAAGATATCAAGAAACAAAGGTCCTGGACCTGCATCTGAGTTATTAAACAGTGGTGACCTCCATACAGCACTTACGGAAATAATGCAGACGATGGAGAAACATAAATCATAAGAAATACATGGAGAAATGCAGACTAAATTTTCCATCTACCTGATCGTAGCCTTATAACTGCCACTTCTCCGTCTTGGAACTGCACCCTGTGCTAACTGGTGCGCGTGACACTCCTCAAGGACCCTACAGGATTAAATATGGCATGCTACAGCACCTAAGCATAAAGGCTACAGGATTCCTCCTACGCCTCTTCGTCAAAATATGGCCTGAAGACAGTTATCCGGATTCTTGGCTGGACGCGATGCCACTTTTGAAGCCAGGGAAGGTCGGATTATTCCAAACAGTTACAGAGGTGTTGTGCTTAGTAGCATTACACGATTGACGGTTGAGCAGATGATAAACCGACGCCTAGCGTGGACTAACGAAACCGGCGGATTGCTCGGACGTTTCCTACATGGGTTTCGGAAATATTGATCCACACTTGATAATCTGCTCCAAATAGAGGTAGCGATACACGAGTCGTTCGTACGGAAACAGCAGTTTACTGGTATCTTCTCGGATCTGGAGAAAGCATATGAAACCACCTGGAGACACTATTACTTCCTTCAGCTCCGTGTATGGGGAATTTTTAGGCATCTCCCCACATTACTGCTATCCTTCCTCGTTGAAAGATATTCCCGGTGTAGAGTCGGTGCTATATACTCCGACCAATTCCCTCACAGAATACTGTTTCACACGGTAGCGTTCTGAACGTCAACATTTTTACTGTATCTATCAATAGCACCTTTTCCATTATAAGGAGCCCATACAAATATTCCTTATTTTTGGCGACTGCGGTGTATTCTGTTCTTCCTCTAGTTTCAAAAACATGACACGTCACTGACCTTTAAGAGGCATGAGGATTGGGCAGTTGCAACTGGTTTTAAATTCTCCAGAGGAAGAAACCTGTTTGCGTGTATTTCAATCGTTTGCGTCAATTCATTATCTATCCTGAAATTCGGCTGAGAACAACGGTCTTCGATTTTAAGACCGCAGTGCGATTCTTGGGTCTGATCTTTGATCATGTTCTGAAATCAGAAGGCACTAAACTGCTTAAAATGTCTTAGCGGGTAAGAACTGTGGAGCAGATCGTTTCAGTTTGCTTACATTATATAGAACCTTCGTCCGTAAACGATTTAACTATGGTAGCTTAGTGTGTGGCTCAGCTGGGCTTACTTCTTTAAAGATAATGGATCTGTCCACCGTGTAGGCATTAGACTGGCCACAGGAGTCTACCGAACCAGTCTCGTTCCTAGCCTGTGTGTGAGGTTGGTGAGCCGCCTCTCTTCATCCAGCGAGTAATACACATCGCGCGAATTGCACACAAAGTACTGTCCATCTCCGAACATCCTATTGGAAGTATTGGGGCTCTATAATCCTTGAAAAGGTAATTTCCAGGTTTCCGAGCAACGAAGCCTTTTTTCTGTAGAAATGGCAATGGATGAATAGCAACAGGCAGAGTCCGAATATTACAATTACGGAAAGCATTTGACACAGTTCCCCATTGCATGCTGTCAACCAGGTACGAGCGTATGGAATAAGTTCACAGGTACGTGAATGGCTCGAAGAATTCTTAAGCAGTAGATCCCACTATGTTGTCCTTGACAGCGAGTGTTCATCAAACACAAGGGTATCGCCAGGAATATCCCCCAAGTGTGATAGGACCGCTGTTGTTCTATATATACGTAAATGATTCGGCGGACGGGGTGGGCAGCAACTTGCGGTTTTATGCTGATGATGCTGTCGGTAAGGCGTCGAAGTTGAATGACTGTGGGAAGACACAAGATGACTTAAACAAGATTTGTAGTTGGTGTGATGAACAGCAACTAGCTCTAAACCGGAAAAATGTAAGTTAAAGCGGATGAGTATGAAGAACAAACCTATAATGTTCGGATACCGTATTACTATTGTCCTGCTTGACACAGTCAAGTCGTTTAAACATTTAGGCGTAGCATTGCAGAGCGATATGAGATGGAACGAGCATGTAAGAACTGTGGTATGGAAGGTGGATGGTCCACTTCGGTTTATTGGGAGAATTTTAGGAAAGATGGGTTCACCTGTAAAGGAGATCGCATATAGGACGCTGGTGCCAACTATTCTTGAGCACTGCTCGAGTGTTCGCGGTCCGTATCAGGTCGGATTAAAGGAAGACATCGAAGCAATTGAAAGGCAGGCAGCTACATTTGTTACTGGGAGGTTCGATCAAGACTGTTACGGAGATGCTTCGGGAACTCAAATGGGAATTCCTGGAGGGAAGGCGACATTCTTTTCGAGAAACATTAATGAGAAAGTTTAGTAAACCGGCATTGGAAGCTGACTGCCAAACGATTCTCCTGCTGCCAACGTACATTGTCCGTAAGGACCACGATACAAGAAATTAGGTCTCATAGGGAGGCATACAGACAGTCGTTTTTCTCTCGTTCTACTTGCGTGTGGAACAGGAAAGGAAATGACTAATAGTGGTACAGGGTACACTCCACTACGCACCGTACGGCGGCTTTGGGAGTATCCATGTAGATTTTGATGTAGATGTAGCTCGAGCAGTTTGTTGTAGTGGACATATTAATTCCTAAGCAGGGATGGACTAAATACGCACAATACATGAGTGATGGGCACACGATGTATATCCAGACCACCACTCCGCCTAGTCTTAAAACAGAATTTCTGATGCCATTTTATCGCAATATTGCGAGCACATGGTGTTTTAGCGACAGATGAAAGCGAGAGGACAATGTCGGGTCTTCTATTACCTTCGCACATTTTATCATTAAAGTCTGCCTACCAAGCCATTTCTCGATGTACTAAGCAAAGCTGAGCGGTCAGCAAGGTACTTGAGCACATGAGATTTCTTGTTAGAGAAACGCACTCTCTTAGTGCTCTGCAGACAATTCAACAAATGTTATCAGCAGATGGGAAGGTTCAGGAGGTCTAGGACACTATCCGACTCATGCACAGACAGAAGAAGGAGGTTTTATTCTGTTGGATCCTTGGACAAATGGGAACCGAAGGAAATGAGGAAGCTTCCGTAGTGGCACTATGCCACGATTCGCCGTAACGTCCCCCTTCACGCTGTCGTCTCGTGGATGACGGAATGTTGGCAGAGTGATGAGGGCAGTGGCTGAGAGTGGCTCACAAAAGGCTACAGTCGGTGAAAACGACGTTTCGGCCATAACACACCTCCTTTGGAACCACAAGAACGGTCAAAGTGGTCCTCCCACGCCTTCGTATCGTACACTTCCCAATGACGCACGCTTACATCTTGCGGCATGAAAATTCACCAGAGCGGAGTCTCTGCGGCGTCACTAAACTTGTGTGTTTTCTACGCATATAGGAAGTAAGCCTTACCCCCTTTTTTAGAGGACGCCAAAACGATAGCAACAAAATTGTTGAAATTTTTTATGGTGCCAGGACTCCTGACCACTGTAACTGGACGGAGATTTGAATCTGTTTCTATGTGGCTGGCTCATCCTATTACTTCCACCATCAACCAGTTGGCTGAACGTCATGAACTGTTTTGTTAATGCCATTAACGTCTGACCGCGGTATGAATAGATACACTGGTAGCTATGTGTGAAATTTCTTATGACAAAGGCTTTCGCTCTGGTAGTGTACACCTCTGAAATGGTCACACGAAATGTACACCAGGGTCACAGTGGCCCTCAATTATTTGCTGGAGCCTATGAAATGGCTCAGTTTACCGCAGAAGTGAGGGATTAAGGCAGCTGCATTCCACCACTTGATTTGCTATGACTAATATAAGAGAAGAAAGAAACAGAAAGAATCAAAGAGCTCTTGGTTGTTACCAAGGAGACCTCAACATTTACAGAAGCAACATTCTACATCAGAAACCGTTGATTTACTCAAAACTATAATGGTGTTAGATACCTCGTAAAAGACAAGTTACAGAACAGTGTTTTGGCCTTTAGCTATGGATCCCTAGTGGAAAACATCACAGTGAGTGACAGGCTGTCACCTGCTGGTATAACGTTTACCGAAATGTTACCTCAGTCCATCGTGCTTGGATAATGAGAACTCCACTTATTGCAAGCTGCCACGAAATAAAACGTTATAAAATAATTTATAAACAAGTCACTCGATACAGACTCTATTAATATGGAAGTGACAAAACTACTTTTTGCAGATGATGGGGTTGTACTGGCGGATACAAACGAGAACCTACATAGAGCTGTATAGCCTTTTTATATAATGAATCACATCCAACGCAAACTAAAGTTACGGCATTTTGTGGCATAGGACATCTTTGAGCTTGAATCACACCCGAGAACAGCATACTGGAACAAGTCAATACAGTCAACTACCTCGTAAGTGACACTTCTCATGCTTATGATAATTATCCTGAAAAGAATCTTCCAAAGCACGTATTTATGTTAGGCACCATTACGAGAATATTGCTGAACAAAACCTGGAAACAGACAGTACTTCTATGATACTATGACTGTACCTTTACTGCTTTATGGATTCGAAATATGGACCTCAAGAACAAGAACTTACGGCTAACTGAAGAAGAAGGGTGTAAATTAGAAGATCATGAGACGAACAATGAGGTAAAAGAAGAACACCAGAAAAGATCCAACACTACAGAAAGGAAGGGCATTACTATCTCCTACGTATGGATCAAAGACAGAGACAATGGATAACCAATGACTACGGATCCAAGGGCAGAAGAAGGATAAGATGACCACGGACAAGGTGGTGCAATCAGATTTAAATTCTTGGTTTCGGAACAATTAAAGATGTCTAACCCGAAAATGTACATGATAATAATGATGATGATAAAACATTCAACCATTCTCTTCCTTAAGAAGCTATTAGCCTTTGCCAATACTAGATAAACAATGGGTTTATATAGGACGATTGAAATGAAAGCTTTGTTACGCGAATGTTTAGAAAAGGAAAAAGGAATAATTGCAAGAGTCACTGAGGTATCAGCTTACGTAACTCGGAGAACAATTTCTATAGCGAACTATTAACAAGAAGATTCAGTGTTACGCCAGTCAAGAAGCAATTAAATGATCAACAAGGAAATGCTAATATAAGTTCCTGAGCAAACTACACACTTATCGAATGCTACATTAGCAAATGACCTAACGAAATGAGTCTTTTCTCGAGCTGAACAGTGAACTGAAGGAACGGTAGAACGTTCATTTTACGTGTCACGTCCATTACATATTCTTCGCAGACTTTGTAGAATGGACATGAAGTACACTTCTACAACACTGTTTTTCATATATTACAATGTTTCGCACCAGGTTTCCGTCACGTTTGTCGAACTATCAATGTGAAACTGTTAGCTCTGTTAGAAACACAATATGTCAACAGTAGGTTCAGCTTTAGGAAGAAGGGCGTGTTGTATCGCCGAAAAGCAATTACGTACCTCACTGGGGAACGGAACAACAAATCTCTACTGCTATTGGGAAGACAGGCTAATTTCTACTCACCACTAGCGTTTACTGGACACCAACAGGGGGGCTGGCCCCTCGGAAGCAGTAAATTAATTTGAGCTCGATATTGTGGATGCATTATACATCGTAGGGAGGGTGCATGCCATTGCTGTTACGAGGGGAACCTCAAGGTGCAACAGGATGGAATGCTCGCAGCACAGATTTGCGAGCAGGGGATGTTAACTGCTGTTCCTTTTCTCTAATATCTGAACCTGTGACCAGTTCTGTTGCTCATATTCTGAGAGACGTCACCTCTGGCAGTAAGCTATCAATGTTTACGATTTCGTCTTTCAAGGGGGACGTAAGAATAAAATGGTCTCTCGTTGTTTCTAGTTACTCCCCACCCTTCGTCAATGCCTTTGCTAACTAGTACGCAAAAACATAAAAACTTCAACCAACTATAATATACTTCACGATTCTATCTGACTTAGAATTTTCTCTTATCACTTCTAGTCTACGACCGAATTTCCTCCGTAGCATCCTGGTGTATCAAATTCTAAAGTCTCCCGAACACTTTCCATTTGGCATTCTATCACCTCTCTAACTTTAATGTTTGTTTCACTTCTATATAATACTGTGCAACAGATATTAAAAGACGCCTCCACCTTTTATACACTACTGGCCATTAATATTGCTACACCACGAAGATGATATGCTGCAGACGCGAAAGTTAACCGACAGGAAGAAGATGCTGTGATATGCAAATGAGTAGCTTTTCAGAGCATTCACACAAGGTTGGTGCCGGTGGCGACACCCACAACGTGATGACATGAGGAAAGTTTGCAACCGATTTCTCATGCACAAACAGCAGTTGACCGGCATTGCCTGGTGAAACGTTGTTGTGGTGCCTCGTGTAAGGAGGAGAAATGGGTACCATCACGTTTCCGACTTTGATAAAGGTTTGATTGTAGCCTATCGCGATTGCGGTTTATCGTATCGCGACATTTCTGCTCGCGTTTGTCGAGATCCAATGACTGGTAACAGAATATGGAATCGGTAGGCTCAGGAGGGTAATACGGAACGCCCTGCTGGATCCCAACGGCTAGTGATACTAGCAGACTAGATGACAGGCATCTTATCCGTATGGCTGTAATGGATCGTGCAGCCACGCCTCGATCCCTGAGTCAACAGATGGGGACGTTTGCAAGACAACAACCATCTTCACGAACCGTTCAACGACGTTTGCAGCAGCATGGACTATCAGCTCGGAGACCATGGCTGCGGTTACCCTTGACGCAGCATCACAGACAGGAGTGCCTGCGATGATGTACTCAACGACGAACCTGGGTGCACGAATAGCAAAATGTCATTTTTTTCGGATGAGTCCAGGTTCTTTTTACAGCATCATGATGGTCGCATCCGTGTTTGCCGACATCGCGGTGAACGCACGTTGGAAGCGTGCATCCGTCATCGCCATTCTGGCGTATCACCCGGCGTGATGGTATGGTGTGCCATTGGTTACACGTCTCGGTCACCTCTTGTTCACATTGGTGGCACTTTGAATAGTGGACGTTACATTTCAGATGTGTTACGACACGTGGCTCTACCCTTCATTCTATCCCTGAGAAACCCTGCATTTCAGCAGGATAATGCACGACCGCATGTTGCAGGTCCTGTACGTGCCTTTCTGAATACAGAAAATGTTCGACTGCTGCCCTGGCCAGCGCGTTCTCCAGATCTCTCACCAACTGAAAACGTCTTGTCAAAGGTGGCTGAGCAACTGGCTTGTCACAATACGCCAGTCACTACTCTTGATGAACTGTGGTATCGTGTTGAAGCTGCATGGGCAGCTGTACCTGTATACGCCATCCAAGCTCTGTTTCACTCAATGCCCAATCGTATCAAAGCCGTTATTACGGCCAGAGGTGGTTGTTCTGGGTACTGATTTCTCAGGATCTATGTACCCAAATTGGGTAGAAATGTAATAACATGTCAGTTCTAGTATAATATGTTTCTCCAATGAATACCCGTTTATCATCTGCATTTCCTCTTGCTGTAGCAATGTTAATGGCCAGTAGTGTAGTTGCCTGGTCAGTCGCGCTTTCGCCCTATTATATGGACATTTTGTATCCGCGAGCATCCTATTGCTTAATAGCTTAGACTATAGTGCTTAACATTGTCCTCCTGTCCGTGAGTGACAAATCGTGTGAAGTTCCATCAACATGAATTTAAATTTAGCCCTACTTTCTACCACAAAGAAAGACACGCAACGGAAATCTAAGTATTGATGTTCAGATCCAGCAGGGTTTACAATTTACGAAACATTTCGTAGCAACTTCCTGCTGCAGATTACGTGACGTTAGAGGTCGCAGGACGAGGGAAGGCGTGCTAGTACGCACATTGCGGCGATGCTGAACGCTAAATAATTGCATGAAAAAAACATTTATTCAAGGGACGAGCGTACTGCTGAACTGCCTTCAACACTATCGTCCCTTAAAAGCAAACTGTAACAATTCCACTATCATCATTATTCAGGAACGAATAAGTTCGTTAAGGAACGGAACGTAGACGAGGAATTGTTCACACATAGATATTGAAAACTAAAGCAAATATCACCATTCTCCATTAATGATAGAATCATCTAAGTCGACTAGTAACTCTCACAGAAAAGAATAAATGAAGTTTCCTAGGCACACGACGTATGAAATACGTTGTTGGTCAGACAAGAGGTCGGGTTCCATCTAAATCTAATTATAAAGGTAGCGGAAATTTCAGTCGCGAGAATCTGGTGTCGCTTCTAACTTCCTAACGACAGACGTTAAGCAGTATTAAAATTCGTAAGTCATAACTGATCTCACTCCTATGCAAAATCGCAGGTGCGCACAGAAGCAGTACGTCTTACAGAACAGCGACTCCGTGCCCCTGTAACTTACGTCTAAAATTTAAACGGCCTTGCCTCCAAACACTGAGATCGAACAGAGATGGTGGGATGCGGTGACTAATCATCAATATCAAAATGCCAATAACAGCAGTCCTCTCCTCCAATCAAAGTACAATGCCTCGTTCTTTCATCCGGTTTAACGGACCAAAATTCAAATAAGGCGTTGTTAGCACGCATCTGCATCTACATATAGATAGATATTTCGCTGGTCAACGTAAGATGCGTCGTAGAGGGCACATTGTGCCACTACTAGTCATTTCCTGTTCCTCTCGGAAATACAGTGAGGGGAAAACGACTGTCTATGTGCCTCCATATGTGCCCTAATTTCTCATACCATATCTTCGTGCTCCTTATGCACAATATATATTGACTGCAGTAGAATCGTTTTATCACTCAGTTTCAAATGCCGGTTCTCTAAATTTTCTCAATAGTATTTCTCGAAAAGAACGTCGCCCACGATACAGGTATTCCCAGTTGACTTTCCGAACCATCTCACTAACACTGAAGTGTTGTTCAAAACTACACGTAACAAATCTAGCAGCCCGCCTCTGAATTGTTTCAATTCGACCTGGTACAGATCCCAAACGCTCGAGCAGTATTCAAGAACATGTCGCACCAGCGTCCTATATGCACTCTCCTTTAAGGTGAATCATTCTTTCCCGAAATATACCAATAAACAGAAGCCAACCATTCGTCTTCCGTACCACAGTTCTCATATGCTCGTTCCATTTCGTATCGTTTTTTCAACGTTACGTCCATATATTTGAACGATTTTACTGTGTCAAGCAGGACACTGGTAATACTGTAACCGAATATTAAAGCAATATCTGAATTGTGAGTCCGGCTTGATGCAAAACACCTTCTAATTTGTTTACTTATTTATTTCCCAAACTAGTTTCGGCGACATATTTAACCATCACCAGTGGGTTCTTTACGTATAAAACATGTGGAAAAAGCATAGTTATACAAACGCAGTAACACATTATTACATTTTTTCTGTTCGTTTTTTGAAATATACTTTTCTATGGATATTGTCATTCAACCTTATTTACTGTATGTTATGGCATATTTTTAAGAATTATTGTCGCTGTCTGCGGCATATTTTCTATGATTTATTCTGTTGCCGTTTATTCTCAGCGTACATCATGTCATCTGCAACTGTGTTAGCGACAGTTAGTAAACAAATACTAACAGGTAAACTTAGTACGTCAGCGTTATACACTTGGGGTAGCAGTAGTGTTGCGGAATACAGTTTTGGTATGTACTGCGCTGTGACTTAGTTATTCGTGTACTGACGTTCGTTGGACGGCATGTAGCTGATTCTGTACACAGAAAAGCAAAACTTTCGCACTTCGTTAATGATCAAGAACAATACGGCAGGCCGCTGTGACCGAGCCGTTCTAGGCGCTTCAGTCCGGAACCGCGCTGCTGCGACGGTCGCAGGTTCGAATCCTGCCTCGGGCATGGATGTGTGTGATGTCCTTAGGTTAGTTAGGTTTAAGTAGTTCTTAGTCTAGGGGACTGATGACCTCAGATGTGAAGTCCTATAGTGCTTAAAAAAATGGTTCAAATGGCTCTGAGCACTATGGGACTCAACTGCTAAGGTCATCAGTCCCCTAGAACTTAGAACTTCTTAAACCTAAGTTCCAGACTGTAGGGCCTAGAACCGCTCGGCCACCCCGGCCGGCTATAGTGCTTAGAGCCATTTGAACCATTTTTTGAACATTAAGCCATCTTGCTGTTTTTCGTATGTCTCGAGAGGTGTATCGCATGTTGCGAGAAGGCTATGAAAACCGTAGTGGGAGTTACGACTTCTTTTCCTTAATTATGTCTCTGTTTGTGATTGGGAAGTTGCTCTTTTCCGTGTGTGTGCTTTCTGTTCTGTGTCCTTGGTCAGTTCTCTCAGAGCGGTAGAGTGTGTTGTTGCAAAGTGTTGTGTTTTCGTTTATTACATTTTTTCCGTTCCATTCTAGCCTATTGAATCTAGTAATTTTCGTCTATTGTTAGTTGTCGGTTCAGATTGCTGCTATATTTCAGAATGTGTTGATCGTTTTCGATATTATTGGGGTTGTGGTTTCTGTTCATTAGGTGTTCTGCGAAAGTTGAATGTGTGCTGTCACTCGTTAGAGCTCTCATGTGCTCTGTGTAACTTGTTCGGAAATTTCTGCTTGTTTGCCCTACGTATTGGACGTGACAGGAGTTGCATGTGAGTTGATATATTCCAGCGTTGCTGAATTTATGTGAGGTGTTTTTGTCTGGTCTTAGTCTTTTCTGAACTGTATTGTTTGTTCTGCATGTTACTGGGATCCCTTGCTGTTCAAGATGTTTCCAATTGTATGTGATATTTTGTTATTGTACCTTATTGTGCGTAATCTGTCTCTTTTTTCCTAATGTGTTGTGGTCTGCTGTGTTGTCTGTGTCTGGGTTTTCAGATGCTTCAGTTGTGCTCTTGAGTGGCTGGCTGTTAGTTTTATGTTTCATTTTTACCTTGTTGTTGAGATTGTTTATGACGTCTATTTTGTAGTCGTTTTGTGTGATGTCTGTTTTGTAGTCGTTATCAACAGCAATTTGTTTGATTATATTTAGTTCCTTTGTGTAGTTTTCTGGTTTCCGAGGTTTTCTGTTTATCTGGGAAACATGCGTGTAGAACTGGCATATTTATGCACTGTCGGGTGGTTGGATAAGCTGTGAATAACATTGCTTGTCGATGGGGGTTCTCTGTAGATGAAGAATTCATGTTGGAGGTTGTTTCCTGTGCTTGTAAGATCCCAGAAATTTAGTTTCTCGTTTCTTTCTATTTCCATTGTGAAGTGGATTTTTGGGTGTACTGTGCTGATGTTACTCTTCTATCCTTTATTGTGTTTCATCTACAAGTCAGATTATGTCATCCACATATCGGTACCAGTAGGTTATTCTGTACCCTCCCTGTTTAACGTTAGTGAAATGTTGATGTAGGTGTGTCTAAGACCTGTAACGATTCAAAAAGAGGTCTGGGGCGCGACATATTGCTACAACTCTAGAGCAACCGATGTTTCGCATTCCCCTCCAGGAGTGGATGTTATTCACCCCAAACTCTCTACAGATCTTAAGGATACCGGTGATAAGTGCTCGAAGAATGTCTCCTTTTTGCGGATTAACCATCTGAGACGGACAGAGTGGAAATTCGACTTCTTCCATATTTTTATTCTAAGAGACAGATGGTTCGCCGCCATATCCGATTCCTCAGTGTTTTCGCTAAAGCTGTCTATCCATTTCTGTGAACTTGATACAGGTTACACTCTGCCACATCAGTATCCCACACAAAAATTGCCTTTTCAGATTCTTCATATTATTGTCTTAGCCTGCTACAGTAAGTGAAAAATAGTCAATTAATTCTGACAGTTACGGTATGCATACAAAATTCTCGAAGCCGCTACCTAAATTTCAGCATTTAGGCGACAAACATAGGTATTTTTCAGTTAGTTGCGAGTCGGATATGAGTGAAGCTTGTTGTTGTTGTTGTTGTTGTTGTTGTTGTTGTGGTCTTCAGTCCTGAGACTGGTTTGATGCAGCTCTCCATGCTACTCTATCTTATGCAAGCTTCTTTATCTCCCAGTACCTACTGCAGCCTACATCCTTCTACATTTGCTTAGTGTATTCATCTCTTGGTCTCCCTCTACGATTTTTACCCTCCACGCTGCCCTCCAATACTAAATTGGTGATCCCGTATGCCTCAGAACATGTCCTACGAACCGATCCCTTCTTCTGGTGAAGTTGTGCCACAAACTCTTCGTATCCCCAATTCTATTCAATACCTCCTCATTAGTTATCTGATCTACCCATCTAATCTTCAGCATTCTTCTGTAGCACCACATTTCGAAAGCTTCTATTCTCTTCTTTTCCAAACTATTTATCGTCCATGTTTTACTTCCATACTCCGATCCACACAAATACTTTCAGAAACGACTTCCTGACATTTAAATCTATGCTCGATGTTATCAAATTTCTCTTCTTCAGAAACGCTTTTCTTGCCATTACCAGTCTACATTTTATATCCTCTCTACTTCGACCATCATCAGTTATTTTGCTCCCCAAATAGCAAAACTCCTTTACTGCTTTAAATGTCTCATTTCCTAATTTAATTCCCTCAGCATCACCCGATTTAATTCGACTACATTCCATTATCCTCGTTTTACTTTTGTTGACGATCATCTTATACCCTCCTTTAAAACACTGTCCATTCCGTTCAACTGCTCTTCCAAGTCCATTCCTGTCTCTGACAGAATTACAATGTCGTCGGCGAACCTCGAAGTTTTTATTTTGTCACCATGGATTTTAATACCTAATCCGAACTTTTCTTTTGTTTACTTTACTGCTTGCTCAATATACAGATTGAATAACATCGTGGAGAGGCTACAACCCCGTCTCACTCCCTTCCCAATCACTGCTTCCCTTTCATGTCCCTCGACTCTTATAACTGCCATCTGGTTTCTGTACAAATTGTAAATAGCCTTTCTCTCCCTGTATTTTACTCCTGCCACCTTCAGAATTTGAAAGAGAGTATTCCAGTCGATATTGTCAAAACCTTTCTCTAAGTCTACAAATGTTAGAAACGTAGGTTTTTTCCTTTCCTTAATATTTCTTCTAAGATAAGTCTTAGGGTCATTATTGCCTCACGTGTCCCAACATTTCTACGGAATCCGAGGTCGGCTTCTACCACTTTTCCCATTCGTCTGTAAAGAATTCGCGTTAGTAGTTGCTGTGACTTATTAAAATGATAGTTCGGTAATTTTCACATCTGTCAACACCTGCTTTCTTTGGAAGTATGAGGGAATTTCGCCTGTTTCATACATCTTGCTCACCAGATGGTAGAGTTTTGTCAGGACTGGCTCTGCCAAGACTGTCAGTAGTTCTAATGGTATGTTGTCTACTCCCGGGGCCTTGTTTCGACTCAGGTCTTTCAGTGCTCTGTCAAACTCTTCAGGCAGTATCGTATCTCCCATTTCATCTTCATCTACATCCTGTTTCATTTCCATAATATTGTCCTCAAGTACATCGTCCTTGTATAGACCCTCTATATACTCCTTCCACCTTTCTGCTTTCCCTTCTTTCCTTAGAGCTGGGTTTCCATCTGAGATCTTGATATTCATACAAGTGGTTCCCTTTTCTCCAAATGTCTCTTTAATTTTCCTGTAGGCAGTATCTATCTTACCCCTAGTGAGATAAGCGTCTACATCCTTATATTTGTAGCCATCCGTGCTTAGCCATTTTGCACTTCCTGTCGATCTCATTTTTGAGATGTTTGTATTCCTTTTTGCCCACTTCATTTACTGCATTTTCATATTTTCTCCCCTCATCAATTATATTCAATATTTCTTCTGTTACCCAAGGATTTCTACTAGCTCTCGTCTTTCTACCTCTTTGATCCTCTTCTGCCTTCAGTATTTCATCCCTCAAAGCTACCCATCCTTCTTCCACTGTATTTCTTTCCCCCATTCCTGTCAATTGTTCCCTTACGCTCTCCCTGAAATTCTGTACAACCTCTGGTTCTTTCAGTTTATCCAGGTCCCATCCCTTTAATTCACACCTTTTTGCAGTTTCTTCAGTTTTTATCTACAGTTCATAACCAATTGATTGTGTTCAGAATCCACATCTGACCCTGGAAATGTCTTGCAATTTAAAACCTGGTTCCTAAATCTCTGTCTTACCATTATATAATCTATTTGAAACCTTTTAGAATCTCCAGGGTTCTTCCATGTATACAACTTTCTTTCATGAATCTTGAACCAAGTATTAGCTATAATTAAGCTACGCTCAGTCAAAATTCAACCAGGCGGCTTCTTCTTTCATTTCTTAGCCCCAATCCATATTCACCTACAATGTTTCCTTCCCTCCCTTCTCCTACTATCGAATTCCAGTCACCCATGACTATTAAATTTCCGTCTCTCTTCACTATCTGAATAATTTCTTTTATCTCTTCATACATTTCTTCAATTTCTTCATCATCTGCAGAGCTAGTTGGCATATAAACTTGCACTACTGTAGTAGGCGTGGGCTTCGTGTCTGTCTTGGCCACAATAATGCTTTCACTATGCTGTTTGTTGTAGCTTACCCACACTCCTATTTTCCATTCATTATTAGAGCTACTCCTGCATTACCCCTATTTGATTTTGTATTTATAACCCTGTATTAACCTGACCAAAAGACTTGTTCCTCCTGCCACCGAACTTCACTAATTCAAACTATATCTAACTTTAACCTATCCATTTCCCTTTTTAAATTTTCTAACCCTCCTGCCCGATTACTGGATCTGACATTCCACGCTCCGATCCGTAGAACGTCAGTTTTCTTTCTCCTGTTAACGACGTGATCTTGATTAGTCCCCACCCGGAGATCCGAATGGGGGGCTATTTTACCCCCAGAATATTTTACCCAAGAGGACGCCATCATCACTGAATCATACAGTAAAGCTGCATGCCATCGGGAAAAATTACGGCTGTAGTTTCCCCTTGGCTTCAGTCGTTCGCAGTACCAGCACAGCAAGGCTGTTTTGGTTAGTGTTACAAGGCCAGATCAGTCAATCATCCAGACTGTTGCCCCTGCAACTACTGAAAAGGCTGCTGCCCCTCTCCAGGAACCACAAGTTTGTCTGGCCTCTTAACAGATACCCCTCCGTTGTGGTTGCACCTACGGTACGGCTATCTGTATCGTTGAGGCACGCAAGCCTCCCCACCTACGGCAAGGTCCATGGTTCATGGGGGGGGGGGGGGGGGGGGATGAGTGAAGGAAGCTAGATGTTTATAAAGATGAACAAACTGTTCACTAACTCCTCAAATAAGAGTTGTGGAGTGATATGTTTGTGAACTGAATATAAAATGGTAACCTCAGACGTGTTTGCGCAAGGATGACGACTGAATGAATGGTTTATAGCTGATGGGAATGCTCACAATGAAGAACAAAAGTGGTAAAATTCAAATCTACGTAGCTGAAGAGGTAGCGAATAGGCTTAATACGGAAGCTCCACTAAAATATCTGCAGGATATCGCTCCTATCATTCTTCATTAATTTCTTCTATGACGTTACGTTGCTTTTACACACTTATTAGCTGTACCCGGCATGCGTTGCACTGCCACGGAAAGAAGGAAAAGTACACGATTTTATAATCTGGATACACAATATTTTCGGTTTTTCCGTCTGGTGGGTACACGAATAAGTCAGACGGCAACTGATGCAAATTCCTGTCGACACAGCTATTCAGACCAATAAATGCAGTTCTTAGAGAATAATTTCACAAAAGCTGAATTTGTAAATATTTGTTTCCACATTTAAGTACTTCCAATCTCTCTAAATCTTTAGTTGTAAATTCACAGTCGTACATCTCTGATAAAAGATCCCAGAGTATATCTTCATTCCATGCTCTGTTTTGTATACATATGCCCCTTAAACGCACTTTGGAAGCTTTTGGTAGCTGCCCTACTCTGATAATGATCACCAAATTCAATCGTGAGTTATGTAGAAGAGGGAAAACCAGAAGAATGATTACAATAAGTACATAAATACAAATATAATATAGCGGGTACGTCAGTTATGTAGTACGATCTAGGTATGAAAAATGAAATTCTTCCTTCCATCTACTATCTCGTTTCTTATTAGATGGCCAAAATGAATGCAAGATCTCTTCCCACATGAAGTCTTTGACTCACGTCGGAAGAATAGGCCTAGTGGAATTGCATATCATTACTCTCTTACAAGAATCTAACAGTACAAAATTTGAGTATTCATCCATGTCAAAGATTTACAGTATTTCTTCAATGAACTTCGTTTTTCCTCAGGAAAACACGACAGACTTTAAGAATAAAGGGTCAAATATTATGAAAACCGCACGAATGTGGCAATAATAGCAAAAAAACCTCTATTATCTGTGTTACAAATGACAATAAAGGAAATAAATAGAGTATGTGGAGATAAAAGCACAGTACTTGTGCGAATAAAATACCTGAGGCATCTGCAGACACGGACATCCTTTCTTTGTTAATTAACCACTACTGCATTTGTTGCAAAAGGCAGAAAAATAAAATGAAATGGTATGAACTGCAAGTTCCCTGCAGAGAAAGTGAAAAGCCAGAAAATGAAAAATGGTCTCCTTTCGTCGGAGATCAATGTGGCGGGCTGAACAAGAGGGGTTGGGTCTCTCCTTTGTTGCCGCCGAGACGTGGATAGATTAGAGGTGAGGACGAATCGTTTCTCTCACGTCTTTTGTTACACATTACAACTTGCAGTCATGTAAATGGCACTTTCTAGCGTACGTAGTCAATTAGTCGATGTTATGTCGAAGGTATTATATCCATGTTTATAGTTGAATTTATTTGGTGATAAGACGTGATTCCTACAATACCCACAAATAAAATATTTCGATATGAAAATATAACATTACAGAGAGATGAACAGTTAAACTCCTTCAGTCACATTGAAAGCATGCCGATGGGAGCTATTCCGAAAAATAAAGAAAAAAAAACAAAATCAAAAAAAAAGAAATTAGAATTTGGAAAGTGTAATTTTAGAAAAAAAGTTGTTTGCAACAAGATTTATTCAACAGTTTTTTGAAATGTTTTGTTTGGACTCACACAGTCGAATACTGAGCAAGGAAGAGGAAATATGCATGAGGAACATTTGACGGAAAAGGCTTGAAAAATCTGTCTTTGAAGGAGAAACAAAAGTGAAACAAACAGATATTGAAGAACGCAAAACATCCATACAAATTTAAGAGAAGAAAAACCTAGTAATAACTGATGGATACAAACACGAATAGCCCGAGTGAGACAGACAATTCAGTAAACTCTTTTCTTTTGAATATACACGCCGCCGACAGCGACAAGCTGAAAGGACGAGAAAAGACAGTTACAGGGACACCACGAATTTTAAGATTTCGCGAAAGCATAACAGAGTGTGTGTCACATAAGAAAGTTCTTTGAGCGAAATATTAGACGTTTTATTTTACACAGGGTAACAATATTATCATGCGTTTTTGATGATTCCATAGTAACAATCAAATCCTAAGTTGGCTGTTAATAGCGTATTCTTCGTAGCTTCATGCGAAACACGTTCCATATTATAGATAGTTCGATTAACACCAACCTCAATATTCATTTTTATGTAAATGAAATGTAGAAAGAAACTAAACTCAGTGGTTTACATTGAATTATTTTCTTGTTATAAATTTGTCCAAAATCTTCCAAATACCTAATATCAAACCAGAAAACAGAGAATATTTATGAAATGTAGAACGTCAGAAACTCTGACAGAAGTTTCCTTATAATAATTAGACCAGGTACTGACAAAAGATTTAGTCTTTCAATCTTAAATTTTTAATATTAACACTGCAAATGGATAAGGAGATTCGTGTTTAACGTCCCGTCGACAACGAGGTCATTACAGACGGTGTACAAGCTTGGATGATTAGTTAGAGAAGGAAGGGGAAGGAAATCGGCCACACCCTTTCAAACGAACCATCGTGGCATTCTCCTGAATCGATTTAGGGACATCAGGGGAAAACCTAAATCAGGATGACCGGAAGCGCGTGTAACCTTAGTCCTCCAGAATTCAAGGTCAGTGTGCTAACCTCTCTAACCGGTGTGCCAACTAGTGCTGCGCCACCTCGCTCGGTCCCCTGGAAACGAATCCATAATATAAAGTTTTAGGAAAATCGTTTAACAACGATAAATCCTTCGTGGAAAGTTTCGTACCACTTCATGAACTGCGTCTCTTCTAAATAGGGTATTTTTAAGAAAATATTTCAGAAATGTTATAAATATTCCAGTTCTACCATGTAGCAGTTTGAAAATTATATGGAAATTAAATATTCACTCAGAGTAATACGTTCACTGTTGGGAATGGAATGTAAGAGAGAAACACAGTTGTACAAGAGTCTCATCTCAAAATTCTTGCAATAACAATAGTACCATGATCTTTCAGTGACCAAGTTGCAAATATGACTGCATTCAAGAAATGACGGCTGCTAGAGGTATAACTGTGTTTGACCATACTTGATGACGCGATTTGCCGGCAATTGTGGCCGAGAGGTTCTAGGCGCTTCAGTCTGGAACCGCGCGACCGCTACGGTCGCAGGTTCGAATCCTGCCTTGGGCATGGATGTGTGTGATGTCCTTAGGTTTGTTAGGTTTAAGTAGTTCTAAGTTCTAGGGGACTGATGACCTCAGAAGTTAAGTCCCATAGTGCTCAGAGCCATTTGAACCAATTTGATGACGCGATTTTCCAGTTTTTTAAACATTAGGTGGAGAGAAGTTCTTATTTTTTTTCTGTTGATGTACACGTACTACTAAGGTATTGACCAATGGGCTACGAAAAGCCCGCTGATTCACACAGAATGGCCCATGTGTTGTTACACATACACGCAGACGGGGACGTCAGGTAAAGACGTGGTATACTGGATTGTAGGTATAACACTCGGCTAGAAAATGGTTGTTCAGTAACCAAAATATGTCATCCGCAATTCATTTATGTAAAAACAGCTCATTTTCCATTAAATTGCAAGTATAAAGTTGGTATATCCTACTGAGTCCTGAAGAAATCTCCTCCTGATGTAGTTTAGTGTTCCTAAACGTTTCCTACATACAGTCTACGGCATCTAAGGACACACAAATTCCTTTCTTGTATATCGTGAGAATGATTGTACCTGTTATAGCCTACGACGCTGGTTGGAGTAAGAAACCCACAACTCGCGTTTCAGACAACTGCCTAACAGTCCTTCAATGAGAATGTCAGCGTAATCCTATTTTAAACGCTCCTTGGAAATACTGTCAGTTTTATCTCTCGACCACACTGCTAGAACTTGCTCCTGTTCGTTTGTTAAACTGCTAGGTAATCTTGTTCATTCGCCTTTCGGTAGGTAAATCGCTTGTCGTGTTTGACCGTACCGTTTCCTTTCTCCTCGAAATGGAAATACATTTTTATTATCTTTTCTTGCGACCACAATGACAAAAACATTTCAAAATGCAATTACTGATTTCAGTCATCCAGTGGGTCATTGTCAGATCAATAAATCATCTATAAATAACAAATAGGAACAGAATCATTATTAAGACTATAGATGGATGATGAAATTGAGTTGGGCCCATGTCGAAAAAATGAACATAGGGAAAACAGTGACAAGAAAAAGAGACAAAATTACAGCACATCTGTAGTAATATGACGTCTGTTACACTATCGAGGAATATCTTCCATGGTACTTGAGGAAGCTGTAGAGACCAAAATCTGTAAGGGAAGACCGAGATTGGTGTGTATCCAACAAATAATTTCATGAAGAGGCTGGCAAACGGGAGGAATTCGCAGTGGGTCGCATCACATCAGTCAGATGACACGAAAAAAAAAAGTACTAATAAAATCTGCCAAGTAATGAAGCATGTATCGGTGATAATAATTCACGTGCTGCAATCGATGATGTAACGGTTCAATTGGACAGTTAACCTAAGCATACGCAGGACTAAACAGAGGTCAACGTTGATGGACTGATTGCAATACTCTCTTCATCAATTCGTTCCATGTCAACGTACTCTTATTCTGCCTTCGACATAAGTGAAATAGGTCGAGCAGGCTAACTAATATAGGGCTTTGCAGTATATGCGTGATGGTGTCGTAGATATTAGGTGGCAAGTAAAACACTAGATACAGTGATGAAATGTATTGGACAGGAGTCCAACATCTCATTTCTATTAGTTGTGGGGGTACAGGAACAGTAATCAGATTCAAATAACAAAACATATGTAATAAATCGAACCTTACAGTTCTTAACCATCAGAGACACACATTCCAATTTACGATAGTAAGAATATACTCTCCCGAGAGTTCGTCCGATAATCCGACAATACAGGTCGACAGTTTGCTCACAGTGTGTCCGATCTCCTCCGTCAGTTTTTGGCGGGATAAAGGACGTTAGCGCAGGTTAAAACCTATTCTATGAACGAAGTTGGTTGAATTTTAACCTCTTCGAGTGCGATGGATACCACAAGGCCTCTGCGGTCGGGGACGAGTGTTGCAGTTCTGCTTTTATTATTAAAAAGATGAAGAATGCATTTAAGTGACCTATATCTGTCTCGAATAGAACGTGGTGAGTACACTCTGTCCTCAGTTACTGGGATATTACCATACTAAATGTGAGATGAAGGACGAAACCTCATGCTACATTCTCGAGACGATTTGTGGTGACCTTGAAAAACAAGATAACCATCACTTTGTTTTGCTGAATTTTTTTGAAGCTGTGCAAACATACGTCAATCAACCTTGATTGAGTGTCATTCAGCAAACATGTGAAATACAAATATAAAGTTTACAATAAGATACTTTGTACATCTAAAGCACTGAAAAGTGGATGCACATACACCACATTTGCAAACCATTTCGTCTAATAGAATCAGCGCCATACTGTCATAAAAACGCCTGTAAGCTGTGGTAACAGTTTGTAGGCAGCGAATAAACAGCTACCGCAATCCTAAAAGCATCAATTACAATCACTTTAAGCTTCAGATACGTCACCCTTCTCACCTGAGAGAATATGTTTTTCATGTTATCATTCACGCTAACAATGTCCGATAAAGATCTCAGCTACATGCGATTTCGGTCATAGATTGCGAGCTATATCCCGATTAAGACATTTTTTCATTTTCAAGATGCCACTAACTCCTAAGCTTATCAGTTTCTCATAGTCAATAATTCGTTTCGTGTCGGCAGTTATGACCGAAGAAAACAAATTCTTTGGAATTCAACTAATTGCACAGGCCAACCTAAACTTTTTTGAATTTTTTTTTTACTTTGATAGCTGATCTTTATAGATTTACTGAGCTGTATCTAGTTTTTTATATGTATCACCCACGGTTTTCAAGCAATATGCTTTTTACTATATAGTATAAAAATCCTATGCTATACAGTAAACGGGGAAATTAATGATACGCTCTGTTACAACATAAGCATGGTTTGTACTTACAGTAAGCTACTTAAAACAATGACATGTGTTAATAGAGGTTTCACTTATCTGCTGGAATTGGTTTGTATTTTTTTTCTCTTTTTTTTTTTTTTTGAAGCTTCTTGTGTAGCTTTTTCTATGAAGAATCCCTTGCTGAACTTCTCGGTGAAGTGACAACAGTAGTCCCCCTTCATTTGGTGTTCCAGCAGCCTTGGTAGCGTTTTTCCACCACTTTAATGTCGTGGTGATAACGCTCTCCTTGCTCCTCACTAACATCTGCCATATTGCCCGGGAAGTAATAAAGACGACTGTTCAAAAAGGGAACTTTCAGGTTCATTAAACATCCTAAAGTTTATAACTTCTTTAATATAGTAGCTACAATAGAAACATATTCTGGGTCTGTTTCATATCCTCAGAACTTTGTAACGACTTGGTTGAATGATACCCATGCTTCTTTCTCATTTAAGGTCATTGTGGATTCAAAGTTGTTTTTCGAATTATGACCAGTAATATCAGCACTGCAAATGTAGCAATCATCGGAATTATATCTTGGCTCCCTCCATATCATAGGAACAGCAAATCTAAAGGCTTTCTGGGCCATTTTCTCGGATCTTCAACACTCACATAACATACCTTATGCGGCGCCCAAGATTTATCTAGACCACCAAGTTTAGATCCAAAGTGTGATAGATTACCCTTTTTATACATGAAGATAGTATCTTACGGGAATCGGCAGAAAAGCCACGAGTAATGAGTAAAATGGGCAGGGGTACTATGACTATAGTGCGGGACAATAAGTTGCGAATGTGGGTCTAACGGTAAGCGTGCCCGGGATAAGTCCTGCAGTCGCACTATCCTCTGCTGGCACGGTAGCTCAGCGTGTTCGATCAGAGAGGCGCTAGCCCTCTGGAATAAAAAAACTTAGTAAAGGAAACAACGATCAACTTGAACGGATGTCCTGTGACGTCCACCCAGACCAAACGCAACGAACGATACCGAACAAAATGAAAAAAGAAAAAAAAAAATGTGGATAGAGCGTCTGCCATGTAAGAATGAGATCTCTGGTTCGAATCCCGGTGGTGGCATACATTTTCAACTATCCCCGTTGACTTAGATCAACGCCTGTATACAGCCAGGGGTGTTCATTTCATTTGTAATTACCCTTTTCCGCAAAGTCTGTAATGTTTCATTGGCGTTTTTTAATTATAAATTCACCACAAATGTAACAAAAACTGTCAGCAGAGTTTTTACAACAACGATTAGGTATTGTACTGAGCACCTGTACAGGAAACACGAGAGTGAAGTTAGGTTAGCACTAAAAAAAACACCATCTGTTAACCCAAAAATAGAATCGACCATTTTTGCCGGCAAATGTTTTTCAGCAGTGCTACCAACGCCATCCACATTAACAAGTTGTTTGTGTGGCGATCCTCCGCAGAAAGCTTATAATACTTGTTTTGTAAATAAAACTGTCTTTTCCTGCTGCTAGTTACTTTATTTATCCCATACGCGTTTCGCCTTTTCCTGTTCTAAGGCATCATCAGTGGGATCTATAACGATACAGTTTTGTTAGTTTTAGATTATTAAGCAGTTCACTTCGCGATTTTTTTGTAAAAAAAGTAATTACTTACGATTTGCTGATGTGCGTCTCCTCACATCTGGTCTGGAGGTCGCACTACCACTTTTATCACTGCCATATAATCAGAACCTTGTGTACTGGCCTTCCTCACGCTGTTCACCATGTTTCTCACTCTTTTTGTGGTGTACTGTTGTTCTTTTATCACTCGATACAACTATTTTGTCGTACACTGTTTTTCACAACGTAAATATTGTGACTCCATTACGTGTTCCATCCTCTTTGATATGTTTACCTATTTATTGCGAAGCTCACGAAGTATATGTTCGAGACTAACTTATATTTATGATGTTTATATGTTTATACTGTGAGTGTGCATGTTTGAGAGAGAGAGTGGGGATAGAGCGGACGTGTTTTTGTGTGTGTGTGTGTGTGGGGGGGGGGGGGTGTACTAACTGTTAGCGAGTGGTTGAAAACTTTGGTGACACCTGATCTGACTTCTCGTTTCAATGTTCTGTAGAGGGGTTCATGGATGTAAGAGTGTAAAGATGTTGGGTTCTATTATTATTATATCAGGCATTTAATACATTAATTCTTTTTGCGAATTTTATTCTATTAGTTCATCTATTAGTGTAAATAATGGTTTGCTTAGCATGTATAATAGTCATTCAACAGGATTTTACCTTGTGCTTTGGTTTTCTGTATGTGGTAATTTTCTTGCATAGTTAGGAGGTGTTTTTTATTGTTGATTCTAACTATTTTCTTGTCATCTTCTCTACTGGTTGGTTTGTGGTCATTTTCTCTTAGGTGTTGTTCAAATGTGGAGTGGCTTTTCCCATATTTCCAGGCTCTCATATGTTCTTTGTATACGACAACAAATGTTCTACGTGTTTGTCCTATGTATGTGCCTTCACAAGTGTTACACTGTAGTTCATATATACCTTTCCGGTATATGTCTCTGTTTTTTGTCAGTTTTTGGGTGTATTTTTGTGTAGAATTGTCTGTAGTGTATGTTATGTTTATTCCGTCTTTTGAAAATGTTGGTGATTTTATGGGTGAGTTTGTGTTTGTATGTGAGTGTGTAGTCGTTACGGGACTGCGTGCTTGTGTTTGGTCTGTAATGTGTTTTTGTCTGTGGTTTGGATCTTTCTGCTTTTGTTTTACGTTTAATTTTGTTGTTTATCTTTGTGACTGTTATTGTTGTGACCATTATTTTGTGGTATCTGCGTTATTATATGCAGCTCCTTTTGGTAGCTTTCTTTGGTGAGTGGTACTGTGTTTAGTCTGTGGAGCATGTGTCGAAGTGCTGTATGCTTTTGTGCATGTGGGTGGTTCGAGGATTGGGGAATGATAATGTCCGTTGCTGTCGGTTTACAGTAAAATTCAAACATATGCTTATTGTTTTGTTTCTAGATTGTTATATCCAGAAAGTTAATTTGGTTATTCTGTTCTCTTTCAAATGTGACTTTTATATTTTTATGTATCTTGTTAATGTCAGAATGTAGTTTTTCAATTTTTGTTTGTGGTTCATCTATTAAGCAAAGAATGTCATCCATATATCTGAACTAATATAATATGTTGTATTCTTTTGCTACTATTTTTAAGAAAATTATCTGTCCAATGTGGTTTACAATAACATTTGCTAAGGCTCCTGAAACTGGGGACCCTATTGGTAATCCTTCTTCTTGTAAATAAAATGCATTGTTGAATTGGAAGCAATTTTGCTCTGTTATGAGCTTTATTAGTATGTGTATTTCCTTAATCTGTTCATCAATGAGTTGACTATACGTTTTCAGGTTTTTATCTATAATTTCAATTGTTTCTGGTACTGGTATGTTGGAATACATTCTTTCTATATCAAATGAGACGAGTGTTGCTATGTTTGGGATTTTTATATCTTTTATTTGTTGTATTAGCTGTGCAGTGTTTTTAATGGTTCTGTCTTCTTGTACTCTGAATTTTTCAGACAGTAATTTTAACACGTATCCTGCAAGGTTGTAACTGGGGGATTTTCTGAAATCCAGTATTGGTCTCACAGGAGGATTCGGTTTGTGGGTTTCTGGTTGGCTTCGAAGGACTGGTGCTGTGGGATTGATCTGTGTCAACTTTCTTTTCTCTGTGTTATCCAGTATGATGCCAATATTTTTCAGAGTGTTTTTTACTTTTGTGTGAAATCTGTTTGTTGGGTCTGATTTTAATGTTGTTATTTTACTTTGTGGGATGAATTCTTATATTTTTTCAATGTACTGCTCTTTGTCTATCAGTACTACTGTGTTCCCCTTGCCTGCTTTTGAAATGATAACATTTTGTTTTTGAAGTTTTCGTCTAAGTTTTCTGAGTCTTGCAGATTCTGTGTTTTTCTGGATTTTGTGTTGTGCGTTTATACTGGTTATTATATTCTGGATTTCTTTTTTTAATAGTTCTCTAGTTAATCCAATGTTGACTCTGCTATTTTCATTCCTGTCTTCCATTGTAAAAACATTTTCTACTTGTATAATTAGATTTTCTAAGTAATCTTCATCTATTTATGAATTTACGTTGTATTTTAATCTTTTCTCCAACAGCTGTCTTTCTTTACTGTTTAACAGTGTATCTGTAACGTTCACTAATCTTGAGTAGAGTTTGTGTGTGCGTTTTTCTTGGCTGTATGTAAAGGTATTATGTTGTGACTGGAGTTCTTTGAGCTGGTTGATCGTTCTTCTATGAACTTCATCTGAAAATCCATAAAACAATGCAACACGTAAAATTCAACAACATACGCAAATGTTACGATCTTGTACCTAAATATATCATTGTAAACCGTATAAACAATTCACCCAGCTCCCAAAAAGCAATGCTTGCTGCTCAGAAAATGTGGTTAAAATACGAAATCAAATCCCTATACACTAAGAACGAAGAGCTAAATTACGAGCTGTATAAGACACATTCGCAACTCTTAGACACCATTAATAATATGACAGTTTTCTCCCATCTGGTCAACAAGGCGCAAAAGCACACAAAAGCTGCTGTACAAAGAATGGAAACAGTTCACTGTACAGGACATACAAAAAACATACAAACAATAGGCAACGGGGGTGGAGACTGCTGTTGAGATGTGTACAGGCGAACAGACACGAAACTGCTGAGCGACTGACCGTCGAGATAAACCAAGACGCCACCAACAGTGTCTCCTCAACGCACGTGAACCTAACGTTGCAGCGTATAGGCCTCCATAGCAGGCATTTGCTCAAGCACCCAAGCTGACTGCTGTTGTCAGCAACGCAGGCTGGATTTTGCACTCCTTTACCACATCTGGACATCCACTGACTAGTGACAGGTGGCCTTTTTAAATGTTCCACGACTTATGCTCCATCAGACAGACGGTCGTTGGCTCATACAGAGTGACACTTGTGAAAGTGAATATCCAACAACAGAGCGGAGGGCATTCCCTGGGTGATCTCGTCAGTCTGGTAGGCACAATGGATCAACACTATGTCCACCCCTGCATGCAGCTTGGTTTTCTTCAGCACGATGGATTCTCCAGCAGGACAGGGCAGTGTGTCACACAGTTCGCAATGTAGGTGCGTGTTTCGAAGAGCTCCAGGATTAGGTTACTGTATTGCCCTGTTCTCCAAACTCCCCGGATTTAAGCCCAGTTGAGAATCTATGGGACCACTTCGATCGGGCTTTTCGCACCATGGATCCTCAACCGGGAAATCTAGCGCAGCTGGTCACAGCACTGCAGACGCCATGGCTCCACATCCCTGTCTGTACGTTCCAGAACATCGTTGACTCTCTTCTTGCACGTCCCGCGGCGGTATGAACTGACAAAAGTCGTTCTTCAGGCTTTTGACAGTTAGTCACATTAATGTGAGTTGACACTGTAGTATACTGAAATGATGATCGATAGGTTTCGCAGCAAACGGAAATTGATGCAGGGGGAGTCTTCTCTTGTGGCCAGTGATTAAAGTTGCCCATTATTGTGAGAAATATTCATGGAAATGTATGCAAGCTTTCAGTCCTTTTTGGAGGTCGGTAAGTATTGAGGACATATTGCGTAAGAGGGTTTGTCAGAGGAGTTGCTGTAGAGGACGATTTATGGCTTTCTGAGAAGGTAGTATGTGTTACAGTTTATTAAGAGGAAGCAAGTACAGTTGATTTATTGATGGAAGTATCGCATTTGATCATTTCCATCTGCATTAGGAGACGGATCTTGTGTGTTTGTGTAAATTTGTCAGGGAGTACCGTTGAAAGGGTACAATACTGCCCGACATAGAAAAAATGTGCGACAACATACTTTGTTGTTCTTGTCAGAACAGCGTTTTTTGTAGAGTAACAACATTTTATTTTATACAGCGAAGCCGGGTACCAATGTAGGAAAGGAGGGCAATTATGTTTAATTATTCAGATGTGCACTTCCATAAAATTGATCGCTGAATGCAGTTTGGTAATGTTTGTGAATTGAATGAATGGCTGGTCGACTGCTGACCATAGATAGTGAAGGTAGAAGCTATAATCATCTTTGAGACGGTTCTCTGGGCACCTTTGGGCGAACCAAAGAGAGGAAGTATACCAGAGCACCAGAGGGCCTGGAATGTGGCTGACCAATACGGTCGCAAGGTCCTCCCCCACTTCTGCGGAAGCGTGGGATGACCGGATGAACGCCCATGTTTCAGCACTCTGTCGCTGGTTCCTGAGGTGTGAAGATGTGCTCTATGTGTGCTCCAGAAAAACAAATTTAATTGACACAATTTCGTATATGACTGCACGTTCAGAGACCGTGAATAGTTACAATTTGAAGAACACAGCCCTCTGTCACTATTTTTAACGAATTAACCAGGTTTCAACACTGCTAGGAGTGTCTCCCACAGAATTTAAATCAAAGATTGGTCTATAACATGTTGTAACCTCCCCATGAAATAAAATAAATATTATTGGTTAATGATTCTGGTTTAGTGTAACCTCAAAACAAAATTCTTTCACAGTGTAACCTCCCCACAAAATTCATTTACATTTAATCTACCCACAAAATTCAATCTGATTTAATCTAAGCTCAAAATTCATTCACATTTAGCGTAAACTCACAACAGAAAAATTCCTAAACTTCTCAACAGTAAAAATTATAATTATGTCGTTCACATTCAGTGTAACGTCCCAATATAAAAAATAAATTGAGTAACCTGGTAATAAAACAATGTAACTAACCTCTCAATTAAATTGTCGCTCACTTATGACTTTTCAATAATTCACTGTGAATTTAACCTGGTAAATTTTGGACGATAGCAGTGCTGCGTCATGGCCCTGAAAGATCATTCTGAATAAAAAACGAAAAATTCTTACCTCAATGAAGTCGCCGGATATATCTGCTCTTACAATAAATTTTGCCGGCACAGCTCTGTGCAAAGCTGGCCGACCTATCTGTCATTTATGAAAGGGAGGAACTGATTTTTCTATTGAAATAATCGGGATGATCATGGATGGGAGAAATTAGTAAATTCTTTAAATTGAAATGAATGGTTGCTAAAAGTTACTTTTTATGAGGAAGATTATTATTACGAGAGTTTTAAAACATTTACATGCGACTTGAGATAACATTACTACATATGCGCGAGGCTGCTTTTTACCTCATACAATAATATTCAGGCTCCTGCATCGCTGCACCGCGACCGGGCCAGCCAACACGATACACCATACCAAACCAGAGCAGACTCCAGACTAGCAACAACATACTGCTACAGCTACACAGTTCCTACTGCAGTCAACACTGCTCTCTGGTCAGAGATTCTCTTATACCTTGCCTATTGCAGGCAGCGCATGAGCAATACATCGAAATTACATCTGTTCAGACCTCTTACTTAACCCTCCAGTGGGGGGGGGGGGGGGGGGCAAAAATTTGGCAGCGATGGTGAGTCAATTGGACTTGCCATGAGCAACAAATTTTTCTAAAATCTACTTAATTAACTAAGTTTACAGTCACAGAGTATATACATATATATAAGTGCAGAACATGAAATGAAATAGAGTGCACATGCACTGAGTACAGAACATACCAAGCAATGTCAAAATGTATACGCAATGAGTACAAAACATATTAATAAATGACATAAAGTGCACATGCACTGTATATATAAGAAATGACAAAATGTATACGCAATGAGTATAAAACATATTAACAATTGACATAAAGTGCACACACACTGTATATATAAGAAATGACAAAATGTATACGCAATGAGTATAAAACACATTAACAAATGACATAAAGTGCACACGCACTGTATATATTTTTTTTACCATTTTACAAGACCTAGGATACGCAATGAGTACAAGACATATTAATAAATGACATAAAGTGCACACGCACTGTATATATTTTTTACCATTTTACAAGAAATAGGATAGGAATGGGAAGGATTGCATCATGGTTTTAGCACAGTAGGTTGCATGTAGCTGCACTGAAAGTACATATCTTTTTACAGAAGCACAACACCAAGTGAGACAATCTGAAGTTCCCTTCCCTGAAGATTAATCAGTGTAGCCAAGACACTGAAATGTCGTATTAATATTCAATGTTATCATTTTTATAGTACATTAGGTACACCAAACAGTGGGACCATAATAACATTTCCACCGTTCAAGGTGGTGGACAGCATGATGTGTCAACACCATATTCTTGTAAGGTACACCAACGTAGAATTAGTGCAAAAACCAAATATAGTGCTCCATGATCATGAGGATAGACAGGACAAACGGATGTTGCAGTAATTTCTGGTAATTAGGTCAGAAGGTGAAGGGCATTAAGTCTTATGCTAGTCATCATAGAAAATTACACTAGTCTATCAAACGATTTGAGTAATTGTTGGCACTCATTGCCTAGTTACTAAACATTTCTGTACTATGTATGGAGTATTACAGAACATTATTCATAAGTCATCTGATTACACAAAATTCTGGCACTCATTGGCCAGTTACAAACCATATTTATGCATTGTTCAGAAGTCATCATTAAAAACAGGAGTTAATTAATGGCATAGCATTAACATAATTCATCTAGTTATAGTAATCATTGGCACTCATTGTCCAGTTACAAACCATTTTTATGCATTGTTCAGAAGTCATCATTCAAAACAAGAGTTAATGAGTGTAGCATCAAGCTACTGGTATTCATATATAATAGCATGTAAGTGACATAGGACAAATTTAAAATATAAGGAACAGTGGCATTCATTGGCCAGTTACTAAGTATTCATATACTTTTATAAAACATTATTCAGTATTATTCAGAAGTCATCATTCAAAATGAGAGTTAATTATTGGCATAGCATTTATAAAGTATAACAAAAATATTATTTACAGAAATTATTGGCATAGCATTTATGCATTATTACAAAACATCATTCAGTAGTGCTCAGACCTCATCATTCAAGTGACATGGGATTTATTTAAAATGTAACACACTGTAAGTATTACTCAAGGTCCGTGTTCCAATAATACATAGGTATAATGAATTCAATTCATCTGACAAATCTGCATTATATTTAGTACTATAAATATCTCTTAAACTAGTAGCATTATTTGGGATTGGTAATACATTTTTTTGTGCCTACAATGCATTGCGTTGAGATTGATAATTAATTGCTGGAGCATGAAAATATTTGCTTTGACTTATTGCTGCAAATAAGGATTAGTAACGTCATTCGTCATGAGGAAGGTTATGAAACAAGTAGAGTATATGTGATCACATTCATGAATGACACACACAAATGGGTAATAAAAATGCAAGTACTAGAACAGGTTTAATAACTAACTGCTTATAGCACATTAATTTCATGAATAGCTTCTCCTGGAAAAAATACAAAATGGATTATTGAGCTGAAAGAAGAAACGCATATTATGCTGAAAAGTAGTGAACTTCGAATTAACAGGTAATAAAACGTGTACTCAAAATGTATGTACTCTAACTGTCCTTTCCAAAACATTCAGTCATTATACCGTGCAATATAAGACATACTGTCAAAACGAACTGCAACAAATACTTAAATAACTACACAGCATTTCTTAGCTAACAGTAAATATATAAACTTCATCATTATTCTCATCTGCAAAGAAAAACTTCATTATTCATATTAGCATATTCTTCATATAACTATTCATCATCATTCATTATCATCTGCAAAAAAGACACTTCATTATTCATTATTCATATTACCATTTACTTCATACAACTATTCATAGTATAGAGTTTCTTATTTCTAGCATATTTCATCACTAAAACTAAGATGTGTAGTTCGGTCTGACAGCTTGCTCAATCGCCTCTTATTAAGAAAGAAAAATAATTAGTTAAGACTGCTATCATACGATGTGTATAGTATATTCTTGTTAACGCTTGTTAATTTTGATCCATATACTCTTCATCACAAGGTATTCCATTTTCTTTCGTTCATTCCGAAGGTCAAATTCCCATTTCACAGTAATCCACTGTGGTTTGTTTAAGTTATTTCTTTTACACGTTATTGATTTCTGAAAATGATGAAAAAGGATTAATATCTTGCATTTAAATCATATACCCATTAAATAAAAACTTGTTTCTAGTGATATAATTAAGCATATAGCATAGCATGACAGAAAACGTATTATGTCAAAAACATAGGGAGTGTTCAGGTGCAAAAATGTACACACAGCCTCATAATGCAGTAGCCAAAAGTATAGAATAGTCAAGATATTGAGATATCATAAGGAAAAATGTTAAAGTCAACTGATGTTTCTTATATCTTAAAGATTTCGTAGTGCATACAAACAAAACAGGAAAACAATCATACATAGTCGAAAAATGGAAAATGTGCACGGTCTGATATATAACGACAAGAAAAGCGACCTGCTAACCTTACCTTGCAGGGCACTTGCGAAGAAAAAATATGATAATCATGAGTAAGTGTTCATATAAATATCTGCAAATGGCATTACAGTGTGATAAATCATAAAGTATATTCATTCGATAAAGGGTTTAATATTGGAGATATGGTGATTGCCTTAACTTTTCCTGGTTCTCAGAGTTTCGACGTGTACTACATTGGGGTGAGGAATGCTGCGAATTCTGTATGGACCTGCATATAGAAGCTCAAATTTACTGCATCTACTCTTTCCTCTGTTGGATAAATAGTGTGTACGTACTAATATCTTCTGTCCAATGTGAAAGTCACGGCGTGTACAAACCTGTTTTTGCTGTCTTCTCCGGCGCTCTGCAGCACGTTTGATGTTGTTCAGCGCAATGTAAATTATTTCATGGGGTCGTAGTCGACGAGACGTAGGAAATGATACTAGTTCTTTAATTTTGTTTGGTGGTTCAACATTTTTCAATATAATAGTCGGAGATAGCGTAGTAGACTCATTTGGTATGGAGTTAATTACATCCTGGAATGACAGTATGTGTGTATCCCAATCAATATGTTTTTTATGGCAGTGTATTCTACATAGTTTACCAATTTCTTTCATTAGTGGTTCACAAGGGTTCGAAGAAGCGTGATACTTGGATATATAGATCGGAGAAATGTTTCTTGCTCGTAACATACGTGTCCATATAGAAGATCGAAACTGTGGTCCATTGTCGGAAATTACTTTCAATACATGCCCTACATGAAATAGAAAATGTTTTACAAATGCTTTTGAAATAGCTTTAGTAGTAGCTTTGCGTAACGGAGTGAAGGTAACAAATATTGAAGTGAGTTCAACAACGACAAAGATGTAGCAAAATCCTCTATTAGATCTGGGAATCGGACCAATAATTTCTACAGCGGCCATGTGTCTCAATTTAACAGGTACAATGGGATGTAACGGTGGAATATGTGAAGTCGCGTCTGACTTAGCTTTCTGGCAGATGTTACATGATGCTAAAACTCGTCGAATACGTTTCTCCATGTCGGCAAATTAACAGTTCTGTCTCAGTATAAGAAAAAAAATTTCTGGCTCCATAATGTGCCTAACTTAAATGAGTATACCAAATTAATTTGTTAACCAGTTCGTCAGGAATGCATAATAACCAATTGTTGCTGTCAGGGTGAGAGCGGCGAAACAGAATGTTATTGCGTACAGTGTAATGGTTTCTGATGGTAACATTATTCCTATCTTGCCAAAGGTGTTTAATTTCTTTCCATATTCTGCTCTTGTGCTATATCTCGTAATGACGCCGAAATGAAATTTTCAAATGCAACTTGGTGAATATACATGACGCTAAAATTTTCTTGGCAGAAGTTGGTTGCGATGTCTTGCTGATTGTTGCTGAGAGAACGGGATAGTGCGCCGGCTACAACATTTTGTGTACAGGGAATGTGAATAATTGTACAATTAAATTCCTGTAAATAGAGTTTCCATCTGCTTAACCTGTCATGTGTGAATTTTGCTGAAAGTAAAAACTGTATCGCTCTATGATCTCTGAAAACGGTCGTATGTCTTCCATACAGAAAATGCCGAAATCTCGTAAATGCCCATACAACACATAATGTTTCAAGTTCTGTAACAGAATAATTGCGTTCAGCAGGTGACAGAATGCGACTCGCAAAGGCGATGTTTCTAATTACTGTAGAACCATCTTCAATTTCCTGAAAAATGTGTACGCTGTATTAGAACTATCGGTGGCAATGGAAAAATTTCTAGTAAGATCTGGATATGATAAAAGTGCTGCATTCAACAAAGCTTCTTTCAGATTCACAAATTCAGAATGTGCTTGGCTATCCCAGGACCAAATAGTGTTTTTACCCGTCAATTGACGTAATCTAGGGGTGTCTAAAGCAGAGTAATGAATAAATTTACGAAATAAGTTAATTAAACCCAAAATGCTGCGTAGTTGTTTCTTCGTCGTAGGAACCGCAATGTCACGTAAACCTTGAAGTTTTTCCGGGTCAGGCGCAATGCCTTCTGCTGAAATTACATGTCCAAGAAATTTTATAGAAGTTTTGCCAAAGTGCTATTTACTGAGATTAACTGTGAGTCCTTGTGCACGAAAATTTCGTAACAGTTGTTCAAGAATCAAATTATGTTCAGACCAGTTAGCTTCTGCAATAAGAATGTCGTCTACATACGTTGTGATTCTGTCTTTTAATTCTGTCGGAACTACAGTATTCAAACCGCGAATAAATGCTGCTGAAGAAATAGTTAAACCGAACGGTAATTTGCAAAACTGGTAACAGTCACCAAAACAGAGAAAAGCCGTGTACTTTCTGCAGTTCGAATGGAGCTGAATTTGCCAAAATCCCGATTTCAAATCTAATGTGGAATAAATAGCAGTACCATGAAATTTCTGTAGGAGTTCTTCTAGTGTCTTTCATTAATAATAATGTCATTGATGTGACGCGAACCAAGTACGAGGCGAAGTGAACCATCCTTTTTCTTAACAATATGGAGCGGGTTTATGTACGGACTAACTGCCGGTTCAGTAATTCCTTCGTCAAGCACGGCTTGCAATTCTTTCTTAACTTGATCTCTGTGAATGTATGGAATGGGATAATGTTTGGCTTTAAATGTATAGTGCTGTTTAACTTGAAATTCATACGTAAAATTGGACATAGTACCAGGGACTTTGTCAAAAACTGGAGCTTGATGTAAAAGATTTTTGCGTAGCTCTGAACGTTCGTCGTCCGTATTTGCACTGATCTGTTTAATTTTATCAGAAATCATCTGTATAAAGTCATAGTCGCCTTCGTCTGGAGAATTATTGTTGTGTACGTACGTATCTGTGAACAATGTCAAATGACAGTCTATGTAACGCGATATACACTCCTGGAAATGGAAAAAAGAACACATTGACACCGGTGTGTCAGACCCACCATACTTGCTCCGGACACTGCGAGAGGGCTGTACAAGCAATGATCACACGCACGGCACAGCGGACACACCAGGAACCGCGGTGTTGGCCGTCGAATGGCGCTAGCTGCGCAGCATTTGTGCACCGCCGCCGTCAGTGTCAGCCAGTTTGCCGTGGCATACGGAGCTCCATCGCAGTCTTTAACACTGGTAGCATGCCGCGACAGCGTGGACGTGAACCGTATGTGCAGTTGACGGACTTTGAGCGAGGGCGTATAGTGGGCATGCGGGAGGCCGGGTGGACGTACCACCGAATTGCTCAACACGTGGGCTTGAGGTCTCCACAGTACATCGATGTTGTCGCCAGTGGTCGGCGGAAGGTGCACGTGCCCGTCGACCTGGGACCGGACCGCAGCGACGCACGGATGCACGCCAAGACCGTAGGATCCTACGCAGTGCCGTAGGGGACCGCACCGTCACTTCCCAGCAAATTAGGGACACTGTTGCTCCTGGGGTATCGGCGAGGACCATTCGCAACCGTCTCCATGAAGCTGGACTACGGTCCCGCACACAGTTAGGCCATCTTCCGCTCACGCCCCAACATCGTGCAGCCCGCCTCCAGTGGTTTCGCGACAGGCGTGAATGGAGGGACGAATGGAGACGTGTCGTCTTCAGCGATGAGAGTCGCTTCTGCCTTGGTGCCAATGATGGTCGTACGCGTGTTTGGCGCCGTGCAGGTGAGCGCCACAATCAGGACTGCATACGACCGAGGCACACAGGGCCAACACCCGGCATCATGGTGTGGGGAGCGATCTCCTACACTGGCCGTACACCACTGGTGATCGTCGAGGGGACACTGAATGGTGCACGGTACATCCAAACCGTCATCGAACCCATCGTTCTACCATTCCTAGACCGGCAAGGGAACTTGCTGTTCCAACAGGACAGTGCACGTCCGCATGTATCCCGTGCCACCGAACGTGCTCTAGAAGGTGTAAGTCAACTACCCTGGCCAGCAAGATCTCCGGATCTGTCCCCCATTGAGCATGTTTGGGACTGGATGAAGCGTCGTCTCACGCGGTCTGCACGACCAGCACGAACGCTGGTCCAACTGAGGCGCCAGGTGGAAATGGCATGGCAAGCCGTTCCACAGGACTACATCCAGCATCTCTACGATCGTCTCCATGGGAGAATAGCAGCCTGCATTGCTGCGAAAGGTGGATATACACTGTACTAGTGCCGACATTGTGCATGCTCTGTTGCCTGTGTCTATGTGCCTGTGGTTCTGTCAGTGTGATCATGTGATGTATCTGACCCCAGGAATGTGTCAATAAAGTTTCCCCTTCCTGGGACAATGAATTCACGGTGTTCTTATTTCAATTTCCAGGAGTGTAGAAATGCCTCTGTACTATTAGTTGTTTGTTCTTCTGCAGTAAAGAGTGCTGAAATTGTAATGCCAGTTGTACATTTTCATCCCATAACATTAAATAGGAATTTTGAAAGTCAATAATTGCGTCGTGTTGTATCAGAAAATTCGTGCCTAAAATAACGTCTGTTGTCAATAAGGGAACAATCCAAAAATTTGAGTAAAACGTATGACCTGCAATACAAAACGATAAGTGTGTCTGTAATTTTACATCTACTCCTTTTACTTTAGTTTTGCCTAATGGTATTCTTTTTGTTACGTTCGTTGAAAGTTTCCTCATTTATAACTGACATAGGGGATCCAGAATCGATTACTGCTGAAAATTTGGATGATCCAATCTTTACTTCAAAGACAGGATGTGAAATGGTTTTTTGAATAACTGGTTTTTCCTGCAAAAGAGTGTTTCGGATGTCGTCAAAAGTCATAACATTTTCGTGAACAAGATTCTGTGTGTCAAAAGTATTGCTTGCGTTGCTGGAAGATGCAACCTGTACTGTATCTAGTCAAATTCTATCTGACGTGCTATTATTTGCAGGAGGATGCTGTGGCATTTCGACTATTTGTACTGTTCTGTTATTTCTTCCCGACGTATTATGTTCGGGATGATACCGACTGTCTGGTTCATTCATGATAATCTGTTGTTGCGGATGATTTTGCTGCTGGTAAGACCGACTGTTATTAAACGTGCGCTGAAAATTGTGCTCATTACTTTTACGTCTATCATGATAGTCATTGCTACACGGTGCGTTGCGATAGGAGTTGAAATGGTGTGTTTTCTGCACGTATTGATTTCCTTGATGCTGTGCGTTACTGTTTGGCGGAGCCGACGCTATACGTGCAGGCAGCGAACATTAAAGCTTGGTTGACCTTGCACATTACATTGTTGGTTAGGTATGCTAACCGGCTGGTTTTGTTGCTGTTGTTGGGAAAAACCTCTATTGTTACCAAAATGTGGTTCCTGTTGCTGATAATTTTGACGATACTGATAATTAAAATTGTGTCTGTTATTAAAGTTCTGGTGGTTGTCGTTCCTGGAGCGTCTATTACCTTTGCTATTGGAATAGCGTGGCTGAACGTAATTGCTGTATCCTTGTCGACCTTGGTTATGATACGAAAAATTTTTGTTTATGAAGGAATAATCTGATTGCTGAACTTCCAAAAGCTGTAACAGATCTCTGAATGCCGAAATATTTTCTTTCTGCTGACCCATTAAAAGTGATACTCTTAATGATTGTGGTGATTTAGAAATACATAATTGGATAAGTGCCGATTCACTGTATGGCTCACTTAAGTACTGGTTTGTTGGACCATGTGTTCAAAAAATTGCGTGACAGTGGAAAAATTTGAGTTCTCATAATTCGGAAAACTAATTAATTGATCCTTGATTCCGCGCTGTGTCATCTTCGACCAATACGCTGACAGAAAAGCATTCTGAAATTCTTCTACCAAATAGCATTGTCTCGCGATTGGTCTCATACGAGTTGCCGGTGCGCCTTCCAAAAAACTGCAAATAAATTAAAGTTTGTGTGTTACGGGCCAAGTTGGTGGAAAAGCAAAGCTAAATTGTTGTATCCAACCCTAGGGGTGAATCTGTGTTCTGTCATTTTTAAATACTTTAAATTTTCTCACAGATAGAAACTGCTTGTAATCATAATTATCGTCTCTGTATGTCTGAACAGGTTCAGGATGTATGATAATCTGTTTGTCTGTGACGGTTCGGAATCTAACTCACGTACTCTCTATAAATTACCTAAATTATACTGGCTGTGTGAGTCTGACAAATGTTCGGAAAGTGGCATATGCTGTGATGTGTTAAAGGCTAAAATATTTTTCATCTCTGTCACTTCGTGCTGTAAAGATTACAATTTTCTACGTAATGTATTATTAGACGAACCTATCTCACTGATCGTCTGCTGTAAATTTTGGAATTCGGGTGTTTGACTAAACGAAACTGCTGACGTATCGTCTGATTTGGTGTCATTATTACTTTCGATAACGTCAATACGACTGGCCAATTCATCATATTTTTCAGTCAGTGCTTTTACCTGATCATCGCTTTTAGTATCACAAGAATTAATCTGTTTTTGTATTTTACGTGTGGTTTTGTTCAATTTTTTAACGTCTGCTTTGATGGCATCGGGATCCTGTATTAGTTCCAACTTTTCAAATCAGTTGGTCATTGTCTGAAACTCTAATGTGTGTGTGTCTGTTTTTGTTTTAAGATCGGAGTTTTCATCATGCAATTCGGTGTTCAACTGTTTGATTTCGTCAGATACTGTAGCAATATTGTTGTCTACGTATGTTTTTGATTTCGTAAATAATTTACGCTAATCTTCCTGTCTCTGTGCAGTAATTTACGGTAACGCGTTTCACTGCTTTGTAAGTGGTGATTAAAACGTTCGTCAATTTGGCTGTTCTGTTGGTCAAGTTTCGCGTCTACTTTTGCATCCAGTGTACGTGAAAGTTCTGCTGACATTAATTTAAACTCGTCGCGTGACAGTGTTGCGTTTTCAGAGCATTGTTTAGCGACTGCACTAATTTCATCTCTAAGCAATTTAGTTGTGGCTGCATGTGTATTACTTAATTCTTGAGCAACAGATCTAACTTCTTCACTACTGCTCCTAGCACAAGCCTTAATTTCCTCACGTAATTGTTCTTTAGTATCATGACATTGCACGGCAACGGCTGTAATCTGTTCACTAAGTTGTTTGTTCTGTTCATTAAGTTGTTTGTAAATGTTGTCTTGTTTTTCATTATGTTCATTAATTTGTTGTTTGAGATTTTCATTAAGTTGTAGCATTAATGCTATAACTCGATCCATGCCAAAATTAGCTACTGTATTCTCTGTGCTGTGTGATGGTGTATCTGCATTTGTCGCGTTTTGTGTAATCATTTGGTCATTTTCTGATTCTTGAAAAGGTTCGCCAGTTGGATGTGCACTGTTGGTCACTACCTCGGAATCAAATAAATCTGACGTATTTTGATTGCATTGTTCATCTTCGTGAGAAAAATTTATCTTTTCCCTATGCAAATTTTGCAAACCGGGTGTGTCAAACTGGGCAGCGTTCATTGTATCGGAACGTGCCGCGTCATCAATTGTTAAATTTACTGTGGACATAATTGAATTTGTTTGCCCATCATTAGGATTTAACTCAATACTAGTGATCGGCAGGCACTGATTATCTGTAATCAGGGGATTATCATTATGACACTGATGTCGCAAGTATTATCGGGTCAAATTATTCGACTCGGCTATTTCACTCATTGTACATCGTGATGTACTGTTTACAGTTTTTCGCGGCATTTTTCACAAATCAAAATTAAGCACAAAAATGAAACAAAGACGAAGTAAAAATGGAACAAACATAATTACAACAAACAGCAATAAATTGTCAATGATCTGTGAAAGAAAAAGTGACAAATTAGTAAATGCGTTGCACCAGATGCAAACTACATTTAAGTAAATAAGAGCAGATATATAACTACTTCTCAGAGATTCACAAAGAAATACGATCCTGGCCGGTTGTCGCCAAGTGTAACCTCCCCACAAAATAAAATAAATAATATGAGTATGATTCTAATTTAGTGTAACCTCCCCATAAAATAAAATAAATATTATTGAGTAATGATTCTGGTTTAGTGTAACCTCAAAACAAAATTCTTTCACAATGTAACCTCCCCACAAAATTCATTTACATTTAATCTACCCACAAAATTCAATCCGATTTAATCTAAGCTCAAAATTCATTCACATTTAGAGTAACCTCACAACAAAAAAATTCCTAAACTTCTAAACAGTAAAAATTATAATTATGTCGTTCACATTCAGAGTAACGTCCCAGTAAAAAAAATAAATTCAGTAACCTGGTAACAAAACAATGTAACTAACCTCTCAATTAAATTGTCGCTCACTTATGACTTTTCAATAATTCACTGTGAATTTAACCTGGTAAATTTTGGACGATAGTAGTGCTGCGTCATGGCCCTGAAAGATCATTCTGAATAAAAAAAGAAAAATTCTTACCTCAATGAAGTCGCCGGATATATCTGCTCTTACAATAAATTTTTCCGGCACAGCTCTGTGCAATGCTGGCCTACCTATCTGTCATTTATGAAAGGGAGCAACTGATTTTTCTATTGCAATAATCGGGATGATCGTGGATGGGAGAAATTAGTAAATTCTTTAAATTGAAATGAATGGTTGTTAAAAGTTACTTTTTGTGAGGAAGATTCTTGTTACGAGAGTTTTAAAATATTTACATGCGACTTGAGATAACATTACTACACATGCGCGAGGCTGCTTTTTACCTTATACAATAATATTCAGGCTCCGGCATCGCTACACCGCTACCGGGCCAGCCAACACGATACACCATACCAGACTAGAGCAGACTCCAGACTAGCAACAACTTACTGCTACAGCAACACAGTTCCTATTGCAGTCAACACTGCTCTCTGGTCAGAGATTCTCTTATACCTTGCCTATTGCAGGCAGCACATGAGCAATACATCGAAATTACATCTGCTCGGACCTCTTACGATGTTCACAGGATTATGACTAAAAACGTATGATACAGAGTATAAGTACAGAATCATCGTGAAAGGCTGGCAGTACTTATATGTCATTTATAAAATAATAAATATGTCAACACAATTTTTTATCTTAAATATCTTTGTGACTAATGCCCTTTTGGCATATTTATTATTTTATAAATGACATACAATTACTGCCAGTCTTTCACGATGATTCTGTACTTATACTCTGTATTATACGACTTTAGTCATAATTCTGTGACCATGTTATAGACCATTCTTTGATTTTAATTTTGAGGAAGACACTCCTAGCAGTGTTGAAACCAGGTTAATTCGTTAAAAATAGTGACCGAGGGCTGTTTCCTTTCAATTGGATATTTAAATGAAAATGTTATGCGTGTGGAATATTTAGGAGATGATGAAC
Organism: Schistocerca piceifrons; assembly: GCF_021461385.2. NCBI lineage: Eukaryota > Metazoa > Arthropoda > Insecta > Orthoptera > Acrididae > Schistocerca > Schistocerca piceifrons. The sequence continues at coordinate 1,003,595,240 of NC_060139.1, forward strand.
TAATAATTTCTCTTTTCAGAAACTTTTGGTGAGAGGTTCATATAAATTGTTCGGAAAAGATAGGCAGGTAAAAAGAAATTTATGGGGAACACAGGATCCTCTGCAAGTGACGAAGAAGCCATGACTTGTAATTATAAGACGAAATACTAGCGTGTGGTAGTATTCAGGTGAAATACTTGCGTGGGTTAATCTAAGTTGAAAATAATTAAGATTTCCGTGTGCAGAACTTGAATTAAAGACAAGAACATCCACGTGGTGACTTCAGTGTGAGTCTCAACCTGACTATGCGACGGTAAAAAAGAAGTAGAAGTGTTTGTCCTTGCATTCAGTTGAGGATCCGTGTGTGATATAAATAAGATACCAAAACATCCATTACGAAATACATTCGTGTGACGACAGCCTGATATTCAGATACTCTGAGAGTGAATTAAGGTGAGTCAGCCATCTACCCGGCAACTCCATGTTGGTTGCATTGCACAGGGAGATGTGCGTAAATCCTCCAGAGTTTTTGGTAGGAAAATTATTACGTGGGACAGTGATATGTGAATCTGGGATGACTGTTGTTTGATGTGAGAAAGCAGAATGAGTAGAAAACCAAACATTTTGTTTTTAGAGATGTGTTTTACACTGTCAGTGTGATTTATTATGTGTATTTTATCGCCGGCCGGTGACGCCGTGCGGTTAAAGGCGCTTCAGTCTGGAACCGCGTGACCGCTACGGTCGTAAGTTCGAATCCTGCCTCGGGCATGGATGTGTGTAATGTCCTTAGGTTAGTTAGGTTTAATTAGTTCTAAGTTCTAGGCGACTGATGACCTCAGAAGTTAAGTCGCATAGTGCTCAGAGCCATTTGAACCATTTTTTTGTATTTTATCTGTATGGTTTGCATGAGACAGTAGCGAATTTAGTGGGTCAAGCATGATTTTTCCTAGTACAGAACGAAAGTCAGTAAATTCGTTATGTTGCTAATGAATGAGATTACGAGAGTGTGGAACATATTGTGGTAGCAAAAGATTCCTTCCCAATCCAGAAAGTGCACAGTATCAATAGACAGAAACATTACGAGACCATAGAATAGTAAAATGATTATATCATATCATGCCCATTGGGTGGAGAATCACTTGTTTAACTATTGTGTTTAAGTGTAACGCTAGGACTTTTTCAACATGAGCGCGAAAGAATTTATTGTAATAAAAGAGGAGATATGTGAGACAAATAGTGGTCTTAATTATTGAGTTGTGGGTAGCCATTTCGTTTTACCATAACCTCCATTTTCTTGCTGGAATGTCTAAGCCTTGCATAAAATACGTACCAGAGAAGGGAAATGTGGCCTTGCCAGGGTGGAGTGAGTCCATCAGAAATGTGCACTAGCTATTAGTCAGATTCGTTATCCATCCCGTTGCATTAAAAAGCAAGGACGAGAATAAATTCTAGCTTAAAAGATAGGCACTAGGGCTCAAATTTCAAACATAGTTGCAGTGGGTATGACAATCATGAAAATAGTTGTGATGTACGAATAATAATTGCACTCGCTTGACAAGCCACTCATCTAGTAGGCCTGACTACTTGATGCCACAGAATGGGGTAGGAACCTTTCACCGAGACAGGTCATAAAGGCAAGAAGTGTAATTATAAGGGACAGAAAACTGACAACGAGATATACTGAAAGAAATTAAGTAAATTATTTATTTTATCAAAAGTAATCGCTTTAACTGTTAATACATGTATCCCACTGCGAGACAAGTTGATCAGTGATACATGGAAAAACCTTTGTGGTTCGCTAAGAATCCATTATTGCACTCAGACATGGGCTCGCTCGCCCACATGTAAAAAAGGTTGTTTCGAGTATGATGCAGAAGTTTCGCTGGGAAGCCCAGACACATCCTCCACACAGTCCCGCTCTTTCCCCATGAAATTTCCACGACCTGAAGAAAGTTGTGCGTGGCCGTTGATATACTTCTGTTGAAGACGTGCTCATCGGGTACAATCATAGTTTCATAGGCAACTGAAAAAAATTTTCCATAAAGGCATGGACCGTCTTGTTTCACAGTGGGATAAATGTAGCAACATTTACGGCCATTACGTTTGAAATAATAAATAGCTTTTTTACTTATTTTACATGTGTCTCGTTTTCATTTGACTGCCTTTTTATAGTAGCATCCTTTTTCTGAGACATGGAGTTAAACAGCGTTGTTTTCCAAATTCAAATGTTCATGAGTGGCGCACATTTTTTGGGAGCACCAATGATAGTACATTACACCTCTGTTGTCCTACTGTTCGAGCGAGTACCAGACCGCATGTAGAGACGGGATGAGAGTTACGTAAAACTGCTGTGCCGGCTTGGCACTGCTGAGGACAATTTGAAGAGCCCGATGCGTTTGCATTTGAGCTGAAAGTGGTCTGTTAACCTTCTCTGTGCTGAGGGAGTCAACCCAGCCAACATTTTACTTAGATACAGAGTATGAGTCGCACTTTCAACCTTCTTGCTGTGGACTACAGTGCCCTTAGGCTGGTTCTTTATTAAGCATATTCTCAGACACAATTAGTGACGATAGTGTTGTCGTCAACAACGTACATAGACACAGAGTTTTTAGTAAGTTTAGTCTGAAAGTAGCTGTAAATCAACCAGAACTGGTCATCTAGAAATTGCAATTTTATCTTTTATTGCTATTAAAGACTACTAAAGATTTAAACAAATGACGCTGTCATAACACTTGTTTGAAACTGGGGTGTAGTGTATCCCAAGACCACTTTCCGTTAATTTTACACATGTAAACCTAAGAAAATCGGATCTAAAGCACCATATGTTTTACACGATAAAGGATGACAGCCAAAAACAGTTGCAGGATAAAAATTTATTAAAATTCTTGACCAAGGTTTCGGTACATATAAATATACCTTCATCAGAAATAAAAAATCTAAAATTACATCATGCAATGGAGATTAATAAAACAATTGTGCCAAAGGCGTCGTCAATAATTAAGACATCTTCTCCATTTGTACAACATGACTATAGGCACAGGGTCAAAGCGAACAGTTTAGCCACAGCCTATGGCTAAACTGTTCGCTTTGACCCTTTGCCATAGGCTAAACTGTTCGCTTTGACCCTGTACCTATAGTCATGTTGTACAAATGGAGAAGATGTCTTAATTATTGACGACGCCTTTGGCACAATTGTTTTATTAATCTCCATTGCATGATGTAATTTTAGATTTTTTACTTCTGATGAAGGTATATTTGTATGTACCGAAACCTTGGTCAAGAATTTTAATAAATTTTTATCCTGCAACTGTTTTTGGCTGTCATCCTTTATCGTGAAGAATTTCAACAGTTGCTGTTGCAGCCATGTTTAAAATCTTGCCATATGTTATAGTTTGATAGTAGTACTACCCCTAAAGCCAGTGGCAATAAACTGGACGTGTCAGTCCGTCTACGATAGTCGTCCACTGTCGACTAGAGTTGCCTACATACCAATGTGCCAAGTAAGGTCAAGTGTGTCATAATTTAAGTGCATTTTATTTCAAGTATATTTTGGTGTCAGAGTGCAAAAAAAATTTGTAGACTATGTTTTATCATGCCTGATTCATTTTTGTGCCATAAATAATGCTTTTTTTAATAATTAGATAGTGTATAATCTTTAAACACGACACATATGTAAATTTAATTTAAATTTTTTCATTTAGTTTCTATGAACACTATACTTCTATTTTATAATTAAAATCACATGACTATAATGTTTAAGCAAAAAAAATTTTGTTTATTTCGGTAATAACAAAATTTTCATTTTTTCACGATATTACTCCCTTTTATTTTCCTGAATAAATATCTTGTTTAGACAGTCCAGTAATATACTATTTGTCTCTCTTACTACTATATTTTGAGAAATCTCCGTTAAATTTATGGACATTTACATAAAAGTAAAAAAAGGTGATAGAAAACAGTAATGTTTTAAATTTTTCACATTTGAATTCATCAACCTTTGTTTTTTTTTTTTTTGTATGGGCCATGTAGCTTCAACATGTAAGCTTTTGAGAAGTTACAAAAATATTCAAGCAAAGATATTCAATACAATACTTGTGTTAACAATTGCTATCGCTGGGGTGCAATCCACTCCAGTGTGTCAAGCACGTCATTCGACAGAACTTTGTCAAATGAGGGTTAAGTACACTGTAATTATAAGGGTAGGAGGTCTCAGTTTTTAAGATGCAGCGTTAATGTCTTTTGTGATTGATCAGACAGACGTCTGCTCAGCATCTTATTGAAATCATTTACAGCAACAAAAAATGTTTCAAATGGCTCTAAGCACTATCAGACTTAACATCTGCGGTCATAAGTCCCCTCGACTTATAACTACTTAAACCTAACTAACCTAAGGACATCACAAATAGCCATGCCCGAGGCAGGATTCGAACCTACGACCGTATCAGCAGCGCGGTTCCGGAGTGAAGAGCCTAGAACCGCTCGGCCACAGCGGCCGGCTGCAGCTACACTGAAGTCCATTTCGCCACTCCCTTAAATGTTGTCTGATGATGGTCTACAGACTGAAAGCACAACCAACATTCACGTTAGATAAACGTGTTTAGATCTGTTTTTTACAGTCGATACTTGGTGTCTGAAATTGCAGTTTTCAGAGTTTCGTTTTATTTGAATTTCCTGGTCCGTTCGCCCACTTCTCCTCCTGCTCTGAACACAATGGTCTTTCCTCTCGGTGGTCTTCCTGCTCCCGTCCGAAGCCTGATTGTCTTGTGACCGTACCTTCTTGTGACCAACGCAACTTGCGATCATATTCAGTGGCTATATTCGTAGCAAGGATATTTGCAATGTCGCAGAAGGAACATCCATCTTCTCGTAGCCTGCTACAGGACCTTGTTCAAACTCAGTGAGCCGTTGTTAAGCGGGTGATGGAGCCCCTTAGGGAAATAGCGGAAAGGTCGGGGAAGAAAACCTGTACTCACTCTGTCTGCTTGCCGGGGGTTCTCATCCGAGATGTGGAGGAGGCCTTGCCGGCGGCGATAGAGAGCACTGGGTGCACGCGACTGCAAACTGTTGCTGATGTCGGCACCAATGACTCCTGTCGTCTGGGTTCAGAGGTCATCCTCAGTTCATACAGGCAGTTGGCGGAGTTGGTCAAGGCGGAAAGCCTCGCTCGCGGGGTTGAATCTGAGCTAACTATTTGTAGTATCGTTTCTAGAACCGATCGCGGTCCTCGCGTTTGGAGCCGAGTGGAAGGCTTAAACCAGAGGCTCAGACGATTCTGCGGAGATTTGGGGTTCAAATTTCTCGACCTCTGCTATCGGGTGGAGAAATGTAGGATCCCCCTGAATAGGTCAGGCGTGCACGTCACGTAGGAAGTGGCTACAAGGGTAACGGAGTACGTGTGGAGTGCACATGTGGGCTTTTTAGGTTAGAGAATTCCCTCCCTAGGTCCGACAAGACGCCTCCTGAGACTCGGCAAGGTAGGAGTGGGCAAAATGCAACAGGGAATAACAATATTAATGTGCTAATAGTAAACTGCAGGAGCGTCTATAGAAAGGTCCCAGAACTGCTCACATTAATAAACGGTCACAATGTCTACGTAGTACTAGGGACAGAAAGTTGACTGAAACCAGTTCTAAACAGTAATGAAATTCTGAACTCAGATTGGAATGTATACCGCAGAGACAGGCTGGACAGTGAAAGGGGAGGCGTGTTTATAGCGATAAGATGTGCAATAGTATCGAAGGAAACTGACGGACATCCGAAATGTGAAATAATTTGGGAGAAGGTCACGGTTAAAGCAGGCTCAGACATGGTAATTGGATGTCTCTATAGGCCCCCTGGCTCAGAAGCTGTTGTGGCTGAGCACCTGAAGGATAATTTGGAAAATATTTCGAGTAGATTTCCCCACCATGTTATAGTTCTGGGTGGAGATTTTAATTTGTCGGATATAGACTGGGAGACTCAAACGTTCATAACGGGTGGCACGGACAAAGATTCCAGTGAAATTTTTTTAAGTGCTTTATCTGAAAACTACCTTGAGCAGTTAAACTGAGAACCGACTCGTGGCGATAACATATTAGACCTTCTGGTGACAAACAAACCCGAACTATTTGAAACAGTTAACGCAGAACAGGGAATCAGCGATAATAAAGCGGTTTCTGCATCGATGATTTCAGCCACAGATAGAAATATTAAAAAAGGTAGGAAGATTTTTCTGTTCAGCAAAAGTGACGAAAAGCAGATTTCAGAGTACCTGACGGCTCAACACAAAAGTTTTGTCTCAAGTACAGATAGTGTTGAAGATCAGTAGACAAAGTTCAAAACCATCGTACAATATGCGTTAGATGAGTATGTGCCAAGCAAGATCGTAAGAGATAGAAAAGAGCCACCGAGGTACTACAACCAAGTTAGAAAACTGCTGCGGAAGCAAAGTGAACTTCACAGCCAACATAAACATAGCCAAAGCCTTTCAGACGTACAAAAATTACGCGAAGGGAAATGTAGTGTGAGGAGGACTATGTGAGAGGCGTTCAATGAATTCGAAAGTAAAGCTCTATGTACTGACTTGGCAGAAAATCCTGAGAAATTTTGGTCAAAGCGGTAGGTGGATCAAAACAAAATGTCCAGACACTCTGTGACCAAAATGGTACTGAAACAGAGGATGACAGACTAAAGGTGGAAATACTAAATGTCTTTTTCCAAAGCTGTTTCACAGAGGAAGACTGTACTGTAGTTCCTTCTCTAGATTGTCGCACAGATGACACAATGATAGATATCGAAATAGCCGACAGAGGGATAGAGAAACAATAAAAATCGATCAAAAGAGGAAAGGCCGCTGGACCTGGTGGGATACCAGTTCGATTTTACACAGAGTACGCGAAGGAACTTGCCCCCTTTCTTGCAGCGGTGTACCGTAGGTCTCTAGAAGAGCGTAGCGTTCCAAGGGATTGGGAAAAGGCACAGGTCATCCCCGTTTTCAAGAAAGGATGTCGAACAGATGTGCAGAACTATAGAACTATATCTCTAACGTCGATCAGTTGTAGAATTTTAGAACACGTGTTATGTTCGAGTATAATGACTTTTCTGGAGACTAGAAATCTACTCTGCAGGAATCAGCATGGTTTTCGAAACAGACGATGGTGTGAAACTAAGCTCTCGCTATTCGTCCACGAGACTCAGAGAGCCATAGACACGAGTTCCCAGGTAGATGTCGTGTTCCTTAACTTCCGCAAGGCGTTCGATACAGTTCCCCACAGTCGATTAATGAACAAAGTAAGAGCATATGGACTATCAGACCAATTGTGTGATTGGATTGAAGAGTTCCTAGATAACCGAATGCAGCATGTCATTCTCAATGGAGAGAAGTCTTCCGAAGTAAAAGTGATTCCAGGTGTGCCGCAGGGCAGTGTTGCTATTCACAATATACATAAATGACATTTTGGATGATATCGGAAGTCCACTGAGGATTTTTGCGGATGATGCTGTGGGTTATCTATAGGTTGTAACAATGGAAAATTGTACTGAAATGCAGGAGGATCTGCAGCGAATTGACGCATGATGCAGGGAATGGCAATTGAATTTCAATGTAGACAAGTGTAATGTGCTGCGAATACATAGAAAGAAATATCCCTTATCATTTAGCTACAATATAGCAGGTCAGCAACTGGAAGCAGTTAATTCCATAAATTATCTGGGAGTACGCATTAGGAGTGATTTAAAATGGAATGATCATATTAAGTTGATCGTCGGTAAAGCAGATGCCAGACTGAGATTCATTGGAAGAATCCTAAGGAAATGCAATCCAAAAACAAAGGAAGTAAGTTACAGAACGCTTGTTCGCCCACTGCTTGAATACTGCTCAGCAGTGTGGGATCCGTACGAGATAGGGTTGATAGAAGAGATAGAGAAGATCGAACGGAGAGCAGCGCGCTTCGTTACAGGATCATTTATTAATCGCGGAAGCGTTACGGAGATGATAGATAAACTCCAGTGGAAGACTCTGTAGGAGAGACGCTCAGTAGCTCGGTACGGGCTTTTGTTGAAGCTTCGAGAACACTACCTTCACCGAGGAGTCAAGCAGTATATTGCTCCCTCCTACGTATATCTCGCGAAGAGACCATGAGGATAAAATCAGAGAGATTAGAGCCCACACAGAGGCATACCGACAATCCTTCTTTCTGCGAACAGTACGAGGCTGGAATAGAAGGCAGAACCGATAGAGGTACTCAAGGTACCATCCGCCACACACCGTCGGGTGGCTTGCGGAGTATGGATGTAGATGTAGATAATGGCGTCTTTGTCACCTTAAAAGCATTATTCAGTAACATGATCTCACCACGTCCAGTCTCACGCTAACGGTCACAACTGTTACAGCGTGTATTTAAAGCAAACCTGATTTGCAACATCATATTGGCTCTGCTAGAGCCACTCTTATGCAGTTAGCGCGAAATGTGAATAGACATCACTCCTAAGACAGAAACACGCCTACTAACTTTAGTTTACGTCTCACAATATCCTGTTCGTGTTGATAAATTTCTTCTGTCAGTGTATGACGCGTGAGATGACCACGGTGAACAAATCAGAGAATTCGTAGCTCTTACGGAAGCTTCCGACATTCGTTTTTCCCACGCACCATTCGCAGATAGAACAGAGAAGGAATAAACTGATAGTGGACCAGAGCTGCTCTACCCCACAGACGTCAAAGTGGCTTGCAGAGTGCAGAAACACACGTAAATATATCCTCGGATAACCGCATGCGTGCAAACCGCTGGCGGAGAAGTGGATGTACAAGCAGTCTGAATAACACATATGCATGCCAAATGGTGGAACACGGAAGGGAAAAAAGGCAGCAGGCGCCTTATCTCAGAGGCGGGGCGAGTGTGGGAGTGAACAGAGCATCGCATGGCAAGCAAACGGCGTGATAGCGTGCGCGTGTTACGGCGGCGGCTGTGACGTCGCAGACAAAAGGGGAATGGCCCGCGGGAGAGCGGTGCTCAGTATGCGAAGCAGGGCCGACCGCCACCCAGTGGGGCTAAATTACTCGCTCGCCGCTGCACTCGGCGTGGGCGCGTCTCAAAAAGCCCGCCCGCCGCTCCTTAATTTTTGAAGTGAGCGCGATGGCACTGGGGCGTGCAGCCGAGACCGAGCCCCCAGCAACTGGCGTTCAGGAATAGAGAAGACCGACTGGTTGAAACCGATACTGGCATTTTAGTTCTGAAAAGCGGGTATTTTTCGGTACTTGTTTGGTCTCGGTTATAACAAGTGTTGTTATTTTTTGCTAATAACAGGGTAAAAAATCAGTTAGCCACAGCAAAAATGCCAAATTTTTTCGCTTGTTTACAGGTCGAATAATTTTTTCATGTAAAATTTGCATTTCTTTGGAATACTTCGTTAGTATAGAAAATGAGAAAAGAAGTGCTGCTGTTATGACGATGCCGACAGAAACGAGCAACGGACACATGGCATGAGAATTGGTACAGAATTGCTCAGACAATATTGCACCTGTTACCGTGTGGAGTGGGCTGTTAGACGGTACAGGTGTACAACATTTCACATTCTTTTTTTATAAAACGCATTTTAACTACGAGATATTTATTTATCCCATTAGTCATCTACCGGTTTCAGTTATTAGCAGATCAGTTAAAAACATCCCAACTAACCTGTTGTACCCTGCATTCTGGACGATGGTTAATAACCGAAAGTGGTAGATGACAAATAAATAGCTGACAGCTGAAATGCATTTTATAAAATACTTTATGGCTGTTGAACCTCACCTTTTGGAAATATTGCCTCATCTCGTCTGTACCGCAGTTTCGCATTGTCGGCGTCGAACAACAGTTGTATTGCAGAATGGTACCATCCCTGGTCTGCAAGTACATGGCGAAGTCCGGAATCAGTGAAGTACAATGCTTCGTTTGCTTTAAAAGGTTAAAAACGAGATAACGCACAACCTTGTGACATAATACAGTTAACAACCAAAAAAACTGATACACCTGCCTAATATTGTCTACGGTGCCCGCGAGCATCAGAATTGCCGCAACACGACGTGTTAGGACTCGACTAATGTCCGAAGTAGTGCTGGAGAACTGACACCATGAATCCTGCAGGGCTGTCCATAAACCAGCAAGAGTACGAAGGGTTGATATCTCTTCTGAACAGGGCGTTACAAGGCACCCCAGATATGCTCTATCATACTCACGTCTGGGGAGTTTGGTGGCCAGCGGAAGTGTTGAAACTAAGAAGAGTGTTTCTGGAATCACTATGTAGCAATTGTGCACGTGCGGGGTATCGTGTTGTCCTGCTGGAATTTCCCAAGTTCGTCGGAAAGCACAGTTGACATGAATGGATGCAGATGATCAGACATGATGCTTATGTACGTGTCACCCGTCAGAGTCGTATCTAAACGTATCAGGGATCCCGCATCACTCCAACTGCACACGCCCCACACCATTACAGAGCCTCCACCAGTTTGAACAATCCCCAACTGACATGTATGGTCAATGGATTCATGAGTTTGTCTCCATACCTGTATACGTCCACCCTCCCTATACAACTTGAAACGATACTCGTCCGACCAGGAATCATGTTTCCAGTCATCAACAGTCCAACGTTGGTGTTGACGGGCCTACGGGAGGCGTAAAGCTTTGTGTCGTACAGCCATCGAGGGTACACGAGAGGGCGTTCGGCTCCGAAAGACCACATCGACCTTCGCACGCAGACACTTATTGATGGCCCAGCAGAATTTGCGGAAGGATTGATTTTGAGTCACTATGATCTATTCTCTTCAGTCGTCGTTGATCCCATTCTTGCACGATCTTTTTCCGGCCGCAGTGATGTCGAAGGTTTGATGTTTTACCGGATTCCTGATATTCACGGAACACTCGTGAAATGGTCATACGGGAAAATCCCCATTTCATCGTTACCTCGGAGATAGTGTCCCATCGGTCATGAGCCGACTGTAACATCATGTTCAAACTCACTTCAATCTTGATAACCTGCCATTGCAGCTGCAGTAACCTATCTAAAAACTGCGCCAGATGCTTGTCTTACATCGGCGTTGCCGACCGCAGCACCGTACTCTGCCTGTTTACATACCTCTGTGCTTGAATACGGATGCCTGTATCAGTTTCATTGGTGCTTCGTTGTATAAGGAGAAAACGTAAAATATTGCCGTTCATTCACTGTTTACAACAGAAACAGAAAGCCGCTGATCGTCTGTCTGTGTCCAAATAACAAGCATCCGCTTGCAGTGCTTGGACACGAACAGATTAACACGAAAAATAGAACCTACAATCTCAGTTTTCACCGTTTAGTACTGACTATTCGTATTGTCCAAATAGTGGTAATGTTTCTCGACTACAACACGATTTTTGAGAAGCGTTTCCCAAAAATTAGAATCAATATGAGAATATTGGTGATTTTATCTTAATAGTCAACAACTTATAACTTTTCGATAAAAGCAACGAATGGTGGACTGACTAGGTTTTCTTTTATTTGCCTGTTTAATATATTGATTCTATGTATCTTGAAACTGAGTGGGTCAAACTTTTTCAAGCTTTATTCGACTTCTACGTTCATTACAGGAAATAATAGGATCAAAAGACCGAAAACCTGTTCCCTCAGAAACCGGTTATTTTGAATGATTTTAATATTTTGGTTAAATTGGCGCTGTAAAAACAAACGATGTAACGGAAAACCGGTTGTTTCAGCTATAACCGCCCTCGCTACTGGCGTTGAGAGTGCGGAAGGCCACTGACCTAGCCTCTCTGCTCCTCCCCTTTCTCCGTCCCTCTTCCTCTCTCTCTCACAGTTGTCAGGCAGGTCCCGACCAAGACAAAGGAGAAAAAGTTCGTGGTTTTGCGCGGAATTAACGAGGAATGTTCTGGCTCGCCGCACTAGTCCTAATGAGATGTCTAAGGAGATTATAAGCAGGCCGGGAATATCGACGGTCGCGGGAAGGGAAAGTGTCGAGGACGCAGTGCGACGCTTTCCGAGTGAGGGGAGAGGAAGACGGTGCCTCGTTCCGTCTTCGGCTGATGAGTTTTTGGCGTCCTGCCTCGCGGCAATGAGATGTCTGACTTTTTTCTTAATTTGAATCGGACTTCACTCATTGAGCAGGAATCCTGTGAAATCGGCTCGGCACATCGTACAATCTCTGAGTCGCTTTGCTCCTGTACTTGCTAGCAAGTTGTGTTTAATAGTCGACTGGAGTTTCTAAAAGGGTTTTGTACTTCTGTTTTATTTTCGTGTCTCCCTCATGCCTCGATTTGTATTGAGACCTACAGACTGGAGAATAAACTTATAATGGACGAACTAAGATGGGTGAAAAAGTAATGCATAATCCACTCTAATGAAACTCTCTCTTTTCTGGCATGTCGTACTAGATGCGCTGTAATGCACTATAATGACAACTCTCTTTCTCCTAGCGTGTGGTACTAGATGCACTGTTTTCACGACCTAGAAAATTAATTTAATATCAATCTTCTGGCTGGTTTGATGTGTCCCGTCACGAATTTCTCTCCTGTGCCAGACTTTTCTTCTCAAAGTAGCAACTGCAACTTACAACCTCAATTATTTGTTGGACTCCTCTCATTTCTCCTACTTCTCCTTCTCCATACTCCTTACTCTTTTTTCGATGTACTCTCAATCCATATTTTGTACTCTTTCGACTGTTCATTCCATTCAACGGCTCCTGTAACTCTTCACTTTCACTCTCGATAGCAAAAATCATCAGCGAATCTTATCATTGATATCCCTTCACCCTGAATTTTCATCCGACTCTTCAATTTTTCTTTCACTTCCGTCATTGCTTCTTCGATGTACAGTCTGAATAATACGGTCGAAAGATTACATTCCTGCCCTAGACCCTTTTAAAAACGAGCACTTCATTCTTGGTTTTCCACCCATGCTGCTCCCTTTTGGTTATTGTAAGTATTGTCTATGGCCCGTCTTTCTCTATAGTTTATTTATTTATTTATGCATTTATTTTACCTGGCAAGATTAGGGCCTTCAGGCCCTCTCTTACACCTAACCAGGCATACTCAGATTCAGCAAATTTCAGTGTCTACAGAAAATTAGGACATATAACATGTTATACAGTATTAATGTTAAAGAAAAAAATAGAGATTATAAAAGTAGTACAATGATAATTATAACAATCAAAAAATAATTATAACAATCAAGAATAATAAAAATAATAATAATAATGATAATAATAATAATAATAATGGCTATGTATATGAAAGTAAACATATTTTTCTTATATGAGTGTCAGTCCTATTGGTAGTTGGGAATTTTCTCGTTATATTCTTGCAGCTTGTAAGTTCTTCTCATCAAGCAGAGACATAAGACGATGGAATGGGGTGAAAGAGATATAGAAGAGGTAGATAGGTTAGAGGAAGAGAAATAGAATGGTAAAATTCGAAGCTATGATGGAGAGGAGAAAGAAAAAGATGAAGGGGGGGGGGGGGGCACAATAATGGTGGCTATACCGTCCCTAATATGTAAGTCTTAAGTTCCCTCTTGAATGTTGAGTGGTTTTGGATAAGACGCAGATCACAGGGGAGTGCGTTCCATAGTCGTATGGCTGAGATGGAGAATGACACGGAGAAAGATTTTATGTTATGTAAAGGTACAGCCAAGATGCTAGACGTATCCGATCTGGTATTGCGGTTGTGGAATGATGATAGGTGTTTAATGTGAGAAAATAAGTATTGGGGGCACCAGTGGCTAAGAAATCGATGAAGTAAGCACATCGTGTGGAGATCGCGTGCCTTATGTGGGCGTATCCAACCTAGCTGGGAGTATGAAGCACTGATATGATCATACAACCGTATGTTGCATACGTATCTAACACAAGCATTCATCACTAGCTCGAGGCATCTCGAATTTTCATTATTTGTGCCATGTTGAACTACATCACAGTAGTAAAGATTAGGCAAGACTAGTGTTTGGACTAATTTTTGTTTAACGTGGGTTGGAAATATTTTTCTAAATTTTTGAATTGCATGTAGGGAGGAGAGCGATTTCCGGCAAGCTGTGACTGTTTGTTCTTCCCAGTTTAGGTGTTCATCCAAGATTATTCCAAGGTCTTTTACTGTTTTTTGGTATGGTAGTTGGGTACCATTGAGGAGTATTTGAGGGACTGTTTCGCGAAAGTACCGACTGATTAACTTTGGATGAGATATAAGTATGACCTGGGATTTCTTGGGGTTTAGTTTCAGACCTAGGTTCTGTGCCCATCGAGAAACAGAGCAAAGATCTGCGTTCATACTCGCTACTGCGTCAGCAATGTTCTTGGGGCTTGCACTCATGTACAGTTGGATGTCGTCGGCATATAGATGGTAGTTGCAGGAGTGAATCACTGAAGAAATATCATTAATGTACAGTGAGAAGAGTAATGGACCAAGGACGGAGCCTTGGGGAACTCCAGAGCGCACATTTTTCCATGATGACCTTTCCGACCCACAAATGACTTGTTGACTTCCGTTTTTGAGGTAGCTGTCGAACCAGTGTATTGCGCTGTTTGAGAAATTCAGCTGCTTCATTTTAATTAGTAATATATCAAAGTCAACTGTATCAAAAGCCTTGCTAAAGTCAAGCAGTGTTAGGATGGTAGCTTCACGTCTGTCCATAGCATGTTTAATGTCATCAGTTACTTTGGTTAACGCAGTTGCTGTACTATGGTGCTTTCGAAAGCCTGGCTGATATTTGTCGTGGATGTTATGAGTTTTGAGGTAGTCCGTCAGGTGTTCATGGACGATGTGTTCTAGGGCTTTAGATATTGCAGGAAGTATGCTGATCGGCCTGTAGTCACCTGGCGACTTAGGGTTGTCAGTCTTGGGTATAGGTTGAATTAAGCTTTGCTTCCACTCAGTAGGATATGTACTACTGACAAGAGACAGGTTGAAGATGTCTGTGATAATTGGAGTAATAGTGTTTACGACGTTCTTAATCATGCCAATGCTCACTCCATCATTTCCTACTGCCTCGGAAGAGATTCTCATAATTGCCTTGTGTACTGTGCCGGTAGTGACATGTTTTAGGAAAAACTTGTCTCTCGAGAGATTGATATCTTGGGGCTGGTAATTTGTCGCTGCGTGGCAGTTTACGGCTGTTGAGAAGAAATCGTTTAATTCTTCTGCAGACGCTTGATAAACAGCGTCAGATCTTCGCTTCCCTATACCGAAACTGCGCAGCTTTTTCCACAGTGCAGCAGGTTTTGATATGCTGCATACGACAGAGCGGGCATGTCTGATTTTGGCATTCCTCACGCTTTGCTTGGTTCTATTTCGGAGTTTCCTATAAGCTTCGTACGCCTCGGGAGTTGGGTTACGCTTGAAGGCCCTATGTGCAGCATCACGTTCATTCATTAACTGGCGTAATGCAGTGGTGAGCCACGGAGCGGGAGCTCTCTTTACCTTGACAGTGCGTTGAGGAGCATGTTTATCATACAGTGCAATAATTTTGCGACATAATTCCCGAATTTTTCCGTCTAAAGTCGGTTCATTGCTTATATCATGCCAAGGGATGTCTGAGCAATCCTTTTGAAGAGCGTCATGGTTAACATTTTTTAGGTTTCTGTAGGTTACCAGGTGAGATTTTTCTTTGGTAGTATGTACTGAGTAATTTAAGAAAATCACGTCATGAGCAGAGAGTCCTGGAGCGGATGTCTGATTGGCGTGAATTATTTTATCTGGTCGCTTTGTTGCTATTATATCTATGAGTGTATGGCTGTGTGGCGTGTGATGAGTTGGGTCCAGCGGTGCTAAACTCATATCATTGGAGTGGAACAGTCTCCTAAGTTTTTCTGCAGAGGGAGATTTTAACTGTAAGTCGATGTTTGTGTCGCCCATAATGATTATGTGTTCATACAGTGTCACGAGCGAGGACAGGGCAGACTGAAAGGAGGACATAGCACCGACGTTTGGAGGTTTATAGATTACTCCAATTAGCAGTTTCTGATTTGATGTATTTATTTCGAAAAACAAGAACTCTGCTTCTCCTTCGCCCTTTGCATCCGACCCACTTTTTCTCAGAATTCTTAATTGTTGCACAATTTTACTATGTCTAACGTTTTTTCCAGGTTGACAAATCTTATGAACGTGTCTAATTTTTTCTTTTGTCATGTTTCCAATATCAACACAAAGTCGGAATTGACTCTCTGGCCTTTACTTTTCCTAAATATAAACTAATCCCTATCTACCGGGTCCTAAATTTTCTTTTCCATTCTCCTCTACAATATTCTTGTCAGCAGCTTGGATGTATGGACCGTTAAGCTGATTGTACTATAAGCCTCGCACTTTCGGCTTTTGATATCTTCGGAATTGTGTGGATGATGTTATTCCGAAAGTCTGATGGTATATAGCCAATCGCAGACATTCCGCAAACCAACGTGAATTGTGGTTTTGTTTCCACATTCCCCAATGATTTTAGAAATTCCAATGGAACAGTATCGTCCTTTCTGCCTTATTTCATCCGAAGTTTTCCAAAGCCCATGTAAGTTCTGTTTCTAACACTGGATTACGTGTCTCTTCTTTGTCGACTCTATCTTCTTCCATCATGCAATTAGACAAGTCCACCTCCTCATTTAGGCTTTCAGTGTACTTTTTGCATCTGTCCACTCTCTCGTCTGCATTTAACAGTGGAATTCCCACTGCTCTCTTAATGTTACCACCCTTGCTTTCAAATCCACCGAAGGTTGTTTTGATTCTCCTTTCTATTCAGCTGAGTCAGTCCTTCCGACAGTCATTTCTTTTTCGATTTCTTCACATTTTTCATGCAGTCATTTCTCCTTAGCTTCCATAAACTTCCTATGCACTTCTAACACTGCATTCCTGAATTACCCTGCACATTTTTGTATTTCCATTTACCGTCCATCGATTAAGTATTTCTCCCTTATCCGCGTTTCTTTGCGGTTACCTTCCTTGCACCTACGTTTTTCTTTCGAATTTCTGCGACTCCCCTTTCTAGAGATGTCAATTCCTTCTCAACTTAACTGCCTACTGAGCTATTCATTATCACGGTATGTATAGCCTCAGATAACTTCAAGCGTATCTCTCCATTCGTTAGTGCTTCCGTATCCCACGTCATTGAGCACTGGTTCTTCTTGACTAATCTCTTAAAGTTTATTCTGTTCTTCATCGTTACTAAAATGTGATATGAAGCTGTTTCTGCTCCTGAGTGCGTCAGACAATCCAATATCTCACTTCAGTATCTCTGCCTGAGCGAGATGTGTACTAGAAACTTTCCTTGTCCCCCGGCCTTTTTCAAATATACTCCCATATCTTGTGATTCTTGAAAAGAGTGTTCGCTGTTACTAGCTGGTATTTAAAGCGGAACTCAATTGGTATTTCTCTCTTTCTCTCTTAACCCTTCCTTCCGCAACCCCCAGTACAACACGATTCCGATCTCCCATGACCAGTAGAGTTTCATCTCCCTTTAAGCACTGATTATCCGTTCAATATCCTCATATACTTTCTGCATCTCTTCATCATCTCCTTGAGACGTTGGTGTGAATAACTTAAATGTTGTTGTCGGTGTTGGTTTCCTGTCGATTCTTATGGAAATGGAAATGAGCGTTTGGTGTCATTGGCCGGGAGGCCCCTTAGGGGGCAGTTCCGGCCGCCTTGGTGCAGGTCTTATTACATTCGACGCCACATTGGGCGACCTGCGTGCTGGATGAGGATGAAATGATAATAAATGCAACACAGCACTTAGTCCCTGAGCGGAGAAAATCCCGACCCAGTCGGGAATCGAACCCGGGCCCGTAGGACGGCAGTCCCTCACGCTGACCACTCAGATATCGGGGCGGACGTCGATTCTTATGAAAACCAATCTGTCACTGAACGGTTCAATCTCTGGTGTACCTTCCTGTTCATAACGAATCCCACTCCCGTTATACCATTTTCTGCTGCTGTTGATGTTACCCTACATCTGACCAGATATCCTTGTTTTCTTTTCAGATCACTTCACTAATGCCCACTATATCTAGACTGAGTCCCGGAATTTCACTTTTCAGATTTTCTAACTTCCATACCACGTTCAAATATCTGAAATTCCACGCCCCGACTTGTAGAACGTTACTCTTTCATTGGTTATTTAGTGCTCTTCTCGTCGTCACCTCCACATTTTCTGTACGCAATCGGAGATACGATTGGGGGACTAGTTCTCAATATTTTGGCAATGGAGACAAAACCACGACACTTTTACAATTAGAGGTGACATATACTGCGGTTACAGGTAATCTGCCTTTAATTCAGTGGCTTCCATTGCCTTCTGCTTCCCCATGCTCTTGAGTATTGTTGATTCTTCCGCCTTTTGGGGCAATTTCCCACCCCAACGGGAAGATGGTGCCGTGAACCTCTGTCGGCTCCTCCGCTCTCTATGACAAGGCCGTGAGCAGAAAGGGGGTGGCTTCGTATGTCTGATGTTACCGGCCGCCACTGCTGATGACTTTTATTCAGAATTTAAGCTGTGGCGAGTAGGTAGCGTGGGACCGAGGACCCTATGATTACTAATAAAAGATGCTAACGCTAGCCATGTCCGAATGAACAGGCACCATGTATTCATACAACTGATCCGTCTCGGTGGGCTATTAATCGACCACCTTCAGTGCGAATGCATAATCATGTTCAACCTTCTGCGGGAATCGCAGAAAACGAACGAAAGGGACATGGACAGGGAATGTTAGGTGGGAGTGTGGGTAGGCCGGGGGAGATACCGAGATAGTCTGCGGAACTACGTTAAACACTGCGTCTTGATGCCACTGCCCGAGTCAAATTTTCAACCGTTACCGCTGACCCCACATGGAGTCCCAATTCAGCTGCCGTCATCAATTCCGTCCGTCCCCTTTCTGTTTCCTCCTTGCACCACCACTTTATATAATATATATCAGAGCTGCGGATTCAGTGTTCTGTCTATTCTTTCCGACATTAATGATTGTTACCCTTGGGCAGCAGGTAAGGAGCTGAAGTGTATACGCGAAATGGCTAGTCCATACCGACAGGTGTTGTTCGCTTGGTGGTGCAGTTACTACGGTGTAGAAAACATCAGACAGTGACTTGTGTGCTGTGTCTGTAGCAAGACTGTTAGACGCAGGGAAACAACGACTAAAGTATTGAAGTGGAGCTACCAATTATCACAGTATATACATTTATATCTCTAACGTCCTGTATGTTTCTAGGAACTGTGATCATTGAATTATAATGCAGAATAAGACCGCCTGAATCACTTAGCACGTTTAATTAGAATATCTTTAAGAAGGAGAAATGTCTACCAGCATGTGTCGTCATTCGTCAGCGGGAGATCGCAGACTATCGATACCAAGGTTTATCGGTCCGCCATACTGCTGCTCGCATTAGTCGTGGCCGCACAGCAGTCTTCTGAATATGAAATCTATGGATTCAGAAGAGTTCAAGGTCATGCAAGGTGTAAATGGCCCGGCGAGGCCAAACAGATTGTCCACACGGCCGTACAGGATCGCACAGTCCTCTTCAGTCAGTTGTTGCTAGAAACACAGGTAACGATTAGTTCGACGACATCTGGACCAGCAGGACTGGATGATACGAACATCAGTTTTGTCGCTTTCACTGACATGGCAACCAGTGGCTGTGTGCTGTATTCGAGGTCACTTTGACACCATTTAAGGGGAGTTGGAACGCCGTATCCTGACAATGTTAAATTTAGTGATTTGGCTTCCCCGTATTTCGGGAACCACTGTAACCATTGACATGAAACGTTTACAGGACATTAAACTGTATGTTCTGAGTCTACTGAAATACAATAATAGCATTTCATCCACTGCTTTCAGAAATACTATTTATTAATTATATGGTTAAAATTTTTTGTACTTTTTTACGTTATCCTAAATAATTTTAACTATACATATTATTACGCTATTCTTTTAGTTCAGTAGACTCAGGATACGTATTTTATTACTCCCTGAAAATTTGAATACTCTACTCGAAGTGGTATCTGATATTTAGGGAAAATGCAACAGAAAATGTAAATATTCAGGAACGGCTTCTAAAATTTCAGGAGACTGTAACTCACTTAATATATGCTTAATTTTTTATTTGTAGTCACTCAGGAGCACCCTGCATCATACTGCATATCATCCTCTTGATCTTTTTCCACGTTTTTACTTCTTCTCTTCTTTCAGGACTCCTTAGTGGCCAACTGTGCTGCATACTCTGCTTTATCAATGCGAAGCTTGTCAATCTGTTCAAGTTCTCTGATGCAGTTTCCTCCAGGATTGATTCCTGTATGCCGTAGCACAATCACCCTCCCAATATTGCCATCATTAAAAGCAATAACAGCATCATTGAACTCCCACTTTAGTGTCTTCATTTCAACAAAAACACTTTTGGTAAGCGAGTCCATATAAGATTACTGAGAGACTCATTGTGATTTTGAGTCTGACCATGCAGACTCATCTTCAGTAATTCTGTAGTTGCCAGGTCTCTGTAAATAGGTTTTATGATATCCGTGACTGCTGCGGCATGGAATGCCTATGGCTGTATGAACTGTTTGGCTACTGGGCAATGCGTTAATTGCACCATGAATCAGGCCCAGGAGGGCAAAGGTGGTACTGGTTTTTCGTCGGTTGACAGTCTGTGGAAGAAGATGCTCATACTGCCTACTTCATTTTCAACCAATCCTCAGTATCAGTTCTAACGGCGATCTCACAATAGTGCTGTACTTCAGCAGTCATTCTATCTGTCAGCCTGCCTCTTATGCTTTTACCGTCAGAAAGTTTCTTGTCTCTCAAACTTTGTTTCAGCTTCCTCAACCTGGTGCCCATCCTCTTCTGGACATGACCAACACTGTTAACCTTTATAACATAGCAATCCACAAAAAATTACCAGTTTTAAGAGATCTTGAAGTAATGCACGTAAGAATTTTAACATTTTCAACTGGTGCAGAGCATATTTAAAAAAATGAATAAAATACTTCCCATGTGAGTTTACAAGTGATATGTATACCATTTTATTCGGAAAATTGCAAATTTTATGAGATAAAAATCCGAAAAGGTGAAAAATTGTTTTCTGTTCTAACTCCCCTTAACAAGGCAACTGAAGATAGCATGTCGCCCGTGCTGACCTGATCTACCACTATATATAGTCTTATTGTGCTAGCCAGCGCCTTCTCCTTATCTCGTACCGACTGAAAAGTTTACCCATCAATTGCCGAGAGACTGACGCGCCACCACTCAACCGCTCTGACACGGACTGAAGCGCCATAGAACGGCATACCAGTATCTGTCACACGACCTCAGACTGACTCGACGTCGAGGGAAGTTAATGTCGGTGTAGCGATCATTGTACTAAATTTCACACTCTTTATTTCTAAAAATCACAAAGACATGTCGTCTACGTGTAACGTCTTTGATTACTAATCCGAACGTCCTCGGTCCCAGTTTCGAACCACGCCGCCGCTTAAATGTGAAAAAAATCATCGGCATTGGCGGCCGAAGACCTCCGGCATAAAAAGCCACAATCTTTCTGCTCACGGCCTTGTCATGGAAGGCGAACGAGGAGTTTCAGGGCACTCTCTTGCACTTGGGGTGAAAAACTGCCCCCAAAAGGCGGAAGAATCGGCAATCACCAACGGCATAAGGATGCAGAAGGCAATGGAAGCCACTGCATTAAAGACAGATTACATGTATCCACAGTAAATGTGACCTTTGATTGAAAAAGTGCCATGATGATCTCTCCACTGGCAAAAGATATAGGACTAGTTCCCGAATCGGATCTCCGGGAGGGGATTGTCAATGGGAATGTGACGACGAGGAAAAGATTGAATAACTAACGAAGGGATAACGTTCTACAAGCTGTGGCGTGGAAAGTTGTAATGAAACTAGAAAATCTGAAAAAGGAAATACTAAGGCTCAATAAAGATACATTTGGGTTCAGTGAAGAGAAATGGAAAGAAGACAACGATTTCTGATCAGATGAGTATTGGGTAACATCAACAGCAGCCAAAAATGGTATAACAGGAATAGATTTCGTTAGGAATAGAAAGGCAGTGAATTAGTGTGATTAGTTTAATGACAGAGTTGTTCTCATCAGAATCGACAGCAAGCCAACACCGATAAAGATATTGCAGGTGTACATGGTGACGTCGCAAGCTGAAGGTGAAGAGACAGAGAAAGTATGTGAGGATTTGAGTGGGTAAACCTGTACGTCATGGAGATGCATATCTAATAACCATGGTAACCATGGGGAATTTGGATGCGACTGTATGGGAAGGAGTAGAACAAAGGACTACGGGGGAGCATGGGTTCGGTTGTAGGAACGAGAGAGGAGGAAGACTAATTGATATCTACAATAAATATCAGTTAATAATAGCGAACACTCTTCCAAAATCGCAAGAGGAGGCCAGCAGATACTGGAAGATTCCAGTTAGATTACATCATTTTCTAGCAGATACGGATATCAGATACTGGACTTTAAGGCTTACTAGCAGCAGATATAGGCTGAGATCAGATTTTAGTAATGGTGAATAGCAGGATGAAGTTTAAGAGACAAGTGACGAAGAATCAATGCGCAAAAAGGTGGAAGATGGAGGTGCTGAGGAACTGAGAGGTCTATAGATACCGCAATAATGAATAGCTGAGCAGGAAGTTCAGTTGAAGGGGAATGAACATCTCTAAAAAGGACAAGTTGCAAAGAAAAATGTCGGTACAAGTAAGATAACTGCGAATAAATCATTGATAACACAAGAAATACTTTAACTGTTTGGCGAAAGAAGGAAATACAAAAATGCGCAGGGAAATTGAGGAATACAGAGATACAGATGGTTATGAAGCTCATAGAAGCTACGGCGAAATAACTGCGAGAAAACAGTGAGGAAATAGAAAGAGAAATACCTATTACGAGGACTGATTCACCATATAGAAAACTCAAAACAGCCTTCGGCCACATCAAATACAAGGGCAGTAACATTAAGAGTGCAGTGGTAATTCCACTGTTAAATGAGGAGGACAGAGCGGATAGGTGGAAAGAGCACATTGAAGGCCTCTATGAGTGGGAGGAGCTAGGACCTGTCTGATGACATGACAGAAGAAAAAATACGAGTCGAAAAAGAAGAGACAGCGAATGCGGTGTTAGAATCACAATTCAAAAAAATCTTTGCCAAACTTCAAATAAAATAATGCAGATAACATTCCATCGGAATTTCTAAAATCATTGTGGAAACTGGCAACAAAACGACTTTTGACGTTGGTGTGTAGACTGTATGAGTATGGCTATGTACATCACACTTTCGGAGAAACTTGATCCACACAATTCCGTAGATTTCAAGAACCCAAAAGTGCCATAATTATCGCACAGTCAGCTTAATAACTCATGCATCAAACTTCCAGACATAAATAATACATAGAAGAATGGAAAAGAAATCAGAAAATCTATTGAATGACGATGTTTGGCTTTAGGAGAGGTGAAGGCACCAGAGAAGCAATTCTGACTTTGCGGATGATAATGAAAGCAAGACTGAAGAAAACTCAAGACACGTTTACAGGATTTGTCTATCTGTAAAAAGCGTTCTACAATGTAAAATGGTGCAAGATGTTCGAAATACTGAGAATAATAGGGGTAATCTATAGGGGAAACTAGTAATGTGCAATATGTTCAAGAACCAAGTAGGAACAACAAGAGTGAGAGACGACGAACGAAGTGATCAGATTAAAAAGGGTGTATGAGAGGGATTCGGTCTGTCCCCTCTACTGTTCAATCTGCGCGTCGAAGAATCAGTGACGAAAATAAAAAGTGTTTCAAAGATGTAACTAAAATTGATGGTGAAAGATTTCAATGATAAGAATCGCTGATCTTATTTATATCCTGAGTGAAAATGGTTCAAATGGCTCTGAGCACTATGGGACTTAACATCTATGGTCATCAGTCCCCTAGAACTTAGAACTACTTAAACCTAACTAACCTAAGGACAGCACACAACACCTAGCCATCACGAGGTAGAGAAAATCCCTGACCCCGCCGGGAATCGAACCCGGGAACCCGGGCGTGGGAAGCGAGAACGCTACCGCACGACCACGAGATGCGGGCTATCCTGAGTGAAAGTGAAGAAGAAGTACGTGATCTGCTGAATGAAATGAACAACATAATGAGTACAGAATATCGACTGAGAGTAAATCGAAGAAAGACGAAAGTAATGAGAAGCAGCTGAAATGAGATTAGCTAGGAATTTAACATCATGATTGATAGTTACGAGGTAGATGATGTTAAGGAATTCTGCTACCAGGGCAGTAAAATAGCCTATGACGGACGGAACAATGAGGACATCAAAAGCAGACTACAAATGGCAAAAAGGGCATTCCTGGCCAAGAGAAGCCTACTGGTATCAAACATAGGCCTTGATTTCAGGAAGAAATTTCTGGAAATGTAGTCTGGAGTACAGCATTGCATGGTAGTGAACCATGGACTGTGGGAAAACCAGATCAGAAGAGAATCGATGCATTTGATGTGTGGCACTACAGACGAATGTAGAAAACTTGTTTGACTGGTAAGGTAAGGAATGAGGAGAGGAAAGAACGTGTGGAAAACACTGACAAGGAGAATGGACAGTACGTTAAGACGTCTGTTAAGACATCAGGGACTGACGTCCATGGTACTAGAGGGAGCTGTAGAGGATAAAAACTGTAGAGGAAGACAGATATTGGAGTACATCCAGGAAATAGTTGAGGACGTAGGTTGCCAATGGTACTCTGAGAATAAGAAGTTGGCGCAAGAGATGATTTCGTGACGGACCACATCAAACCAGTCAGAAGACTGATGACTCAAAAAAAAAAAGTCAGTAAAAATAAAATAAAATAAAAAATTTAAGAAATAGAAATTTAATAATTTAGTCTTCCTAACACACTGTAAAGGCACAGCAATAAAGTTTCGTTATTGCCATCCTTCCTGGTGTTGAAATTGTATTGGCCAGCACTGTATGCTTTACAAACAACGTATGAGGATGTCAATGTCGGTTTAGTGTCTTTGCTTGGAAGTGAAAATGTTTTGGGTTCCGGGGTGGAACCCAGTCAGTGCTTAAATTTTGTATGAAAAGCATCAACAATGGTGCCAGAAATTTCTGGCATAAGCAGTCACTTCGAGCTCCCAATGGATCTGTCAAAGAGGGTGGGGAAGCGGACAGTGGTTCAGGGCATTCCGTTGCCCGTTGTATGGTAAAACTGCCCCAGAAAGCGGAAGAATTAGCACTGATCAATGGTACGAGAATGCGTAAGTTACTGGAAACCACTGCATTAAAGATATATTATGTGTATCCACATGTGGCCTGTAACTGAAAAAGTGTAATGACATTGTATCCATTGGCAAAAGATCCGAATTAGTCTCCCACTTGGATCTCCGGGCGGCGAATGCCGAGAGGGAGGAGACCATCAGAAAAAGAGTAAATAACTGACAACTGACTAACGTTCTACGAGTCGGGGCACGAAACGCGAGATCTTTGACTGTGTTGTAGAAGCTACGAAATCAAAACAAGGGAAATTCTAAGAATCAATCTTGATACAGAGAGGGTCAATGAAATGAAGATGTGGATTTCTGGTCAGATGAATATAGATTAACATCATCAGTAACAGCAGAAATTGGTAAAACTTGGCTGGGATCCGTTATGAATAGAAAAGTACGGCAGATACGACAGCGAACCAACGCCGACAACGGTAGTTCACTTATACATACTGAAGCAGAAGACGAAAAGACAGAGAAATCATGTATGTAGTGAACGGGTAATAGGTATGTAGAGCTGGATGGAAATCTAATAGCCATGGGGGACTGGAACGCGGTTGTAGGGGAAGGAGTAAAAGCAAGGATTATAGGAGAATATGGGCAGCAGGAATAAGAAAGGAGAAAGGTTTCCACAAATTACTGAAGCCACTCGCCTTTTGTTTTATTATTAAATTTTTATTTTACATTACCCGTTTCATCATCAGATGGTATATATTTATTGCATGTTTGTAGCATTATGTGGGTCATATGGAGTTAGTAGTATGTGTTGGTTTGTTCTTGATGCACACAAGCCAACTAAATCTATACGACACTAGCGATGCTGAAAATATACGATGAATGTGTTCCTTTTGATGATGAACTGCGACGAGATTCGAAACCAATTATGGAAGATAAATATTGAATAATAAAATAAAAGACGACTAGTTGAAGTAATTTGTGGAAACTTTTATTCGTCACAGTCGCAGTGTTCCACATCCATAATGGATAAAAGTTATATAAAGGAGAAAGACTGATTGACTCATACAGTAAAAACCAGGTTGTTACAGCGAACATTTTGTTTAAGAATCTGAATGTGAGGAAGTATACTTGGAAATAACGCAGAAACAATGGAAGATTATAATTGGATTACATTTTTTTTTATTTTGCTTTTGGACAACCAATTTCGGCCTCTGCCCATTCCCAATTGCCTCTTAAAAACATAACAATACATCATAAAAAAACAACTACGATGGATATAGCGTTAAAAAACTTAATAGTCACTCATAGTAACGTAAAATATGAGGTACAAGGCGTGAAAGTGCTTACGAGAGAAATAGCAATACTGTTGTTGTTGTTGTTGTGGTCTTCAGTCCTGAGACTGGTTTGATGCAGCTCTCCATGCTACTCTATCCTGTGCAAGCTTTTTCATCTCCCAGTACCTATTGCAAACTACATCCTTCTGAATCTGCTTAGTGTATTCATCTCTTGGTCTCCCTCTACGATTTTTACCCTCCACGCTGCCCTCCAATACTAAATTGGTGATCCCTTGATGCCTCAGAACATGTCCTACCAACCGATCCCTTCTTCTGGTCAAGTTGTGCCAAAAACTTCTCTTCTCCCCAATCCTATTCAATACTTCCTCATTAGTTATGTGATCTACCCATCTAATCTTCAGCATTCTTCTGTAGCACCACATTTCGAAAGCTTCTATTCTCTTCTTGTCCAAACTATTTATCGTCCATGTTTCACTTCCATACATGGCTACACTCCATATGAATACTTTCAGAAATGACTTCCTGACACTTAAATCAATACTGGATGTTAACAAATTTCTCTTCTTCAGAAACGCTTTCCTTGCCATTGCCAGCCTACATTTTATATCCTCTCTACTTCGACCATCATCAGTTATTTTGCTCCCCAAATAGCAAAACTCCTTTACTACTTTAAGTGCCTCATTTCCTAATCTAATTCCCTCAGCATCACCTGACTTAATTAGACTACATTCCATTATCCTTGTTTTGCTTCTGTTGATATTCATCTTATATCCTCCTTTCAAGACACTGTCCATTCCATTCAACTGCTCTTCCAAGTCCTTTGCTGTCTCTGACAGAATTACAATGTCATCGGCGAACCTCAAAGTTTTTATTTCTTCTCCATGAATTTTAATACCTACTCCGAATTTTTCTTTTGTTTCCTTTACTGCTTGCTCAATATACAGATTGAACAACATCGGGGAGAGGCTACAACCCTGTCTTACTCCCTTCCCAACCACTGCTTCCCTTTCATGTCCCTCGACTCTTATAACTGCCATCTGGTTTCTGTACAAATTGTAAATAGCCTTTCGCTCCCTGTATTTTACCCCCGCCACCTTTAGAAATTTAAAGAGAGTATTCCAGTCAACATTGTCAAAAGCTTTCTCTAAGTCTACAAATGCTAGAAACGTAGGTTTGCCTTTCCTTAATCTTTCTTCTAAGATAAGTCGTAAGGTCAGTATTGCCTCACGTGTTCCAGTGTTTCTACGGAATCCAAACTGATCTTCCCCGAGGTTGGCTTCTACTAGTTTTTCCATTCGTCTGTAAAGAATTCGTGTTAGTATTTTGCAGCTGTGACTTATTAAGCTGATAGTTCGGTAATTTTCACATCTGTCAACACCTGCTTTCTTTGGGATTGGAATTATTATATTCTTCTTGAAGTCTGAGGGTATTTCGCCTGTTTCATACATCTTGCTCACCAGATGGTAGAGTTTTGTCAGGACTGGCTCTCCCACGGCCGTCAGTAGTTCCAATGGAATATTGTCTACTCCGGGGGCCTTGTTTCGACTCAGGTCTTTCAGTGCTCTGTCAAACTCTTCACGCAGTATCATATCTCCCATTTCATCTTCATCTACATCCTCTTCCATTTCCATAATATTGTCCTCAAGTACATCGCCCTTGTATAGACCCTCTATATACTCCTTCCACCTTTCTGCTTTCCCTTCTTTGCTTAGAACTGGGTTTCCATCTGAGCTCTTGATATTCATACAAGTCGTTCTCTTATCTCCAAAGGTCTCTTTAATTTTCCTGTAGGCGGTATCTATCTTACCCCTAGTGAGATAGGCCTCTACATCCTTACATTTGTCCTCTAGCCATCCCTGCTTAGCCATTTTGCACTTCCTGTCGATCTCATTTTTGAGACGTTTGTATTCCTTTTTGCCTGTTTCACTTACTGCATTTTTATATTTTCTCCTTTCATCAATTAAATTCAATATTTCTTCTGTTACCCAAGGATATCTACTAGCCCTCGTCTTTTTACCTACTTGATCCTCTGCTGCCTTCACTACTTCATCCCTCAAAGCTACCCATTCTTCTTCTACTGTATTTATTTCCCCCATTCCTGTCAACTGCTCCCTTATGCTCTCCCTGAATCTCTGTACAACCTCTGGTTCTTTTAGTTTATCCAGGTCCCATCTCCTTAAATTCCCACCTTTTTGCAGTTTCTTCAGTTTTAACCTACAGGTCATAACCAATAGATTGTGGTCAGAGTCCACATCTGCCCCTGGAAATGTCTTACAATTTAAAACCTGGTTCCTAAATCTCTGTCTTACCATTATATAATCTATCTGATACCTTTTAGTATCTCCAGGGTTCTTCCATGTATACAACCTTCTTTCATGATTCTTAAACCAAGTGTTAGTTATGATTATGTTGTGCTCTGTGCAAAATTCAACCAGGCGGCTTCCTCTTTCATTTCTGTCCCCCAATCCATGTTCACCTACTATGTTTCCTTCTCTCCCTTTTCCTACACTCGAATTCCAGTCACCCATGACTATTAAATTTTCATCTCCCTTCACAATCTGAATAATTTCGTTTATTTCATCATACATTTCTTCAATTTCTTCGTCATCTGCAGAGCTAGTTGGCATATAAACTTGTACTACTGTAGTAGGCATGGGCTTCGTATCTATCTTGGCCACAATAATGCGTTCACTATGCTGTTTGTAGTAGCTTACCCGCATTCCTATTTTCCTATTCATTATTAAACCTACTCCTGCATTACCCCTGTTTGATTTTGTGTTTATAACCCTGTAGTCACCTGACCAGAAGTCTTGTTCCTCCTGCCACCGAACTTCACTAATTCCCACTATATCTAACTTCAACCTATCCATTTCCCTTTTTAAATTTTCTAACCTACCTGCCCGATTAAGGGATCTGACATTCCACGTTCCGATCCGTAGAACGCCAGTTTTCTTTCTCCTGACAACGACTTCCTCTTGAGTAGTCCCCGCCCGGAGATCCGAATGGGGGACTATTTTACCTCCGGAATATTTTACCCAAGAGGACGCCATCATCATGTAGTCATACAGTAAAGCTGCATGCCCTCGGGAAAAATTACGGCTGTAGTTTCCCCTTGCTTTCAGCCGTTCGCAGTACCATCACAGCAAGGCCGTTTTGGTTATTGTTACAAGGCCAGATCAGTCAATCATCCAGACTGTTGCCCTTGCAACTACTGAAAAGGCTGCTGCCCCTCTTCAGGAACCACACGTTTGTCTGGCCTCTCAACAGATACCCCTCCGTTGTGGTTGCACCTACGGTACGGCTATCTGTATCGCTGAGGCACGCAAGCCTCCCCACCAACGGCAAGGTCCATGGTTCATGGGGGGGGATAGCAATACTATGTTTTTAAAATGTCACATCTGGTCAGAAGCGCAACGGAAAATACCTTGTAACTTTTACACAAATCACACTACATACACTTGTTCATGTATCTGTCATATATGCATGATTGTGTGGGAAAATTGTCAGTCATATACTAAAAATGTAAGAATTTTATTGTAGTCGATATGATTTCAAAGCCCGGCATATCTCTGTTTCATGAGTAACAGTTATGTGGAGATGTGGATACCTAGTTATACAAATCTGTGTTATACATTATAACCGATACATAAAATTTTAGTAGAACTATGAACACATAATTCATGAACAGAACGTAAATATTTATACCATACATTCGGTAAAATATAAGTAAGCGACATATGTACTATCGAATCTCAAATTAGTACTTCAGTACCCGGTGGTTATAATTACAGTGCAGCCACTCACAGAGGTCCAGTGTTGGCTGTAATTATCGCATGACAGGGAAATTTGGTAGCTCTACTCGCTGCAAAAAAGGCATTTCTGGCCAAGAGAAGTCTACTAATATCATATATCGGCCTTAATTTGAGGAAGAAATTTCTGAGGATGTACGTCTGAAGTACAGCATTGTATGGTAGTGAAACATGGACTGTGGGAAAACCGGAACAGAAGAGAATCGAAGCATTTGAGATGTGGTGCTATAGACGAATGTTGAAAATTAGGTGGACTGATAAGGTATGGAATGAGAAGGTTCTATGCAGAATCGGAGAGGAAAGGAATATGTGGAAAACACTGATAAGGAAAAGGGACAGGATGATAGGACATCTGCTAAGACATGAGGGAATGACTTCCATGGTACTCGATGGAGCTGTAGAGGGCAAAAACTGTAGAGGAAGACAGAGATTGGAATACATCAAGCAAATAATTGAGGACGTAGGTTGCAAGTGCTACTCTGAGATGAAGAGGTTAGCACAGGAAAGGAATTCGTGGCGGGCCGCATCAAACCAGTCAGTAGACTGATAACCAAAAAAAAAAACTGTGAACACAAGAAAGATTAATAGACAGGCTTTTATATGTGATGGATTAGAAACGGGACGTTTGCAGGAGAAGTCAAACAAGTGGGAAAGGCATAATGTTGATTTAATAATCAACCACCGCTTACACAGTTAGTGAAATAAAAGCACCAGATGTCGATGAGATTGTGGACAGCGCCTGGGGGCCAAAATTGGAAATAATTTTTTTCCAGGATAAATCGGTTCCGCATTAGCGTACGTGCTAACTATGGGAGGCCGGACGTTGGAATCACGGATCTATACCTACAGTATAGTCATTAATTCAACATAATGACTAAGTAGTAAAGTGCACTACTCTGGAAATTGCGAGAAAATCGCAAGTGAAGTTTTACACGTCTATTACGTAACTGATGTGTCAGTGTGTAGATACCGGACCGTAGGTTGTAGCGCACACCAGACGACAGCGGGTGCTCGCGGGTCGGAAAGCCTGCTCTTAACAGCGTTGTAACACAAACGTGTGTGAGGCGACGGTTCTACTCCCGCTCGAACATTAATTTTTGTTGTTAAGTGCAAATTTTGTGATATTCAAAAAATTTTCAACATCACTATTCGTTCTTGCTACATTCGCAATGTCTCATCGCTACGCAAGGTAACTGCTCAATGGGGCCTACCTCCGCGTGGGAGCCCGAAGCGTCGAGGTGGAATATACACTCCTGGAAATTGAAATAAGAACACCGTGAATTCATTGTCCCAGGAAGGGGAAACTTTATTGACACATTCCTGGGGTCAGATACATCACATGATCACACTGACAGAACCACAGGCACATAGACACAGGCAACAGAGCATGCACAATGTCGGCACTAGTGCAGTGTATATCCACCTTTCGCAGCAATGCAGGCTGCTATTCTCCCATGGAGACGATCGTAGAGATGCTGGATGTAGTCCTGTGGAACGGCTTGCCATGCCATTTCCACCTGGCGCCTCAGTTGGACCAGCGTTCGTGCTGGACGTGCAGACCGCGTGAGACGACGCTTCATCCAGTCCCAAACATGCTCAATGGGGGACAGATCCGGAGATCTTGCTGGCCAGGGTAGTTGACTTACACCTTCTAGAGCACGTTGGGTGGCACGGGATACATGCGGACGTGCATTGTCCTGTTGGAACAGCAAGTTCCCTTGCCGGTCTAGGAATGGTAGAACGATGGGTTCGATGACGGTTTGGATGTACCGTGCACTATTCAGTGTCCCCTCGACGATCACCAGTGGTGTACGGCCAGTGTAGGAGATCGCTCCCCACACCATGATGCCGGGTGTTGGCCCTGTGTGACTCGGTCGTATGCAGTCCTGATTGTGGCGCTCACCTGCACGGCGCCAAACACGCATACGACCATCATTGGCACCAAGGCAGAAGCGACTCTCATCGCTGAAGACGACACGTCTCCATTCGTCCCTCCATTCACGCCTGTCGCGACACCACTGGAGGCGGGCTGCACGATATTGGGGCGTGAGCGGAAGACGGCCTAACGGTGTGCGGTACCGTAGCCCAGCTTCATGGAGACGGTTGCGAATGGTCCTCGCCGATACCCCAGGAGCAACAGTGTCCCTAATTTGCTGGGAAGTGGCGGTGCGGTCCCCTATGGCACTGCGTAGGATCCTACGGTCTTGGCGTGCATCCGTGCGTCGCTGCGGTCCGGTCCCAGGTCGACGGGCACGTGCACCTTCCGCCGACCACTGGCGACAACATCGATGTACTGTGGAGACCTCACACCCCACGTGTTGAGCAATTCGGCGGTACGTCCACCCGGCCTCCCGCATGCCCACTATATGCCCTCGCTCAAAGTCCGTCAACTGCACATACGGTTCACGTCCACGCTGTCGCGGCATGCTACCAGTGTTAAAGACTGCGATGGAGCTCCGTATACCACGGGAAACTGGCTGACACTGACGGCGGCGGTGCACAAATGCTGCGCAGCTAGCGCCATTCGACGGCCAACACCGCGGTTCCTGGTGTGTCCGCTGTGCCGTGCGTGTGATCATTGCTTGTACAGCCCTCTCGCAGTGTCCGGAGCAAGTATGGTGGGCCTGACACACTGGTGTGAATGTGTTCTTTTTTCCATTTCCAGGAGTGTATTTCCCGGTACCTTAACATATTGCATGTGTAAGGGATTTCGCAAATCATGAAATGCATATATTGTCAGGAAAAGTTGCTTCCTTCATTTACTTGTTGATGGTTAAAAGCATCTTTGTTATAATACTTAAATTTAAATAAAAATAGTAAGTATTCAAATAACATGAAGTTCACTAAAATTTCATGCAAACACAGGCGTTCTTTTTTTAATTATATTTGAGCCGTGTGTGGCTCGTTTTCTTGCCTTATCTCATTTGACATCCTGTTTTTACTATACTACCACATCGTTATGTTAATTTCAATTACTGGTGTCACTGAGTTGCCGCGTTTCCTGCCCATGAGCGGCAGCATCGGCGCTCATCGACATAAGCCCCGGGGTATTATCTTTGCTGACTGCTATTACTTCCCAGTAGTCGTGTGTTCGGAGTTAGCTGGGATCTGCCAGTGAGTTGGGAGGCGTTAGCAGCGCAGTTCGGACCTGGCAGTGTTTGAATTAGGACGCGACGTCGGGGTGCGGCTGCAGTGGGGTCCGTACAGCCAAGACCCGACCGACGGTTGCCGATACATATCACGTGAGTGCGGACCACGTTGGTTGGTCGTCGGTCGGTCGTCTTGTCGGACGGCGTGTATGTTGGCCGGCTAACGCTTATGGGTTGTCTGCGTGTGTCGATTCGTCATTCGTCCTTGTTATTGCGCAGTTGCAGCCTTTAGTATTGTCTAGTCCTTCGTGCAAGTGTTCGTGGAACTGTGTGTAGCTTGTAAGGTCGAGTGATCACTTATTTTAGTGCTGTCTCCGTATTGATGTGTGCCAGTCGGTCGGATAGTGTGGATCAGCCAGGAAATCTCCACGCGACGCAGTGGGCCGCGCCCACTGGCGGTCTCTAAGCAGAGTCGGAGTGTGTGGGACCTGTTTTGGTTGGCAGGAGAGCCAACACCGTGTTACTAGAGGAGGCCGAAAGGCACGCGTTTTAGCTCACGCAGGCTGGCGTGAGGTCTGGAACAGGACTAGGAAATTAGAATTTAGAAAAACGGTCGTAGCTGGTGGAATACTTAACTTTAATCCGTTAATGACGGTACATAATCAGCATCAATAGTAACTGAATATGGCGCCTTGCTAGGTCGTAGAAAATGACGTAGCTGAAGGCTATGCTAAACTATCGTCTCGGCAAATGAGAGCGTATTTTGTCAGTGAACCATCGCTAGCAAAGTCGGTTGTACAACTGGGGCGAGTGCTAGGAAGTCTCTCTAGACCTGCCGTGTGGCGGCGCTCGGTCTGCAATCACTGATAGTGGTGACACGCGGGTCCGACGTATACTAACGGACCGCGGCCGATTTAAAGGCTACCACCTAGCAAGTGTGGTGTCTGGCAGTGACACCACAGGACCTGTTCCTATTGCTACGAGGTTCGTGACTCACCGACCCAGGACATCAAGTTGAGTGGTGACTAAATTACCGAAGCCAGACTGTTCACATTGTGCCGTTGGTTTTCATGGTTGGCGGCTGTTGGGGGTGTTCCCGTGAGCAACAGCGAGTGTTCCAGTCGGCGAAATTTTTGCCACCACCCGGTGGAGTTTAACTGTATTTTGGTGATTTGGAGTCCAAGTGCACCAGCGGAATTTTCTGCCTTGTGGCCGTTAGCGTTCCGGTTATCTGCCCTGGCCGCTGACGTAAAATTCCGACGGTGTTGTTTCCTCACCGTGTTGTCGCTGGCAACACATGTATGTAGTTTTGACAGCTTATGCATACTTGGTTGTGGGCGGCTACGCCTCCGTTTTGGCTTTGGAGTTCCTTGTGTACTTGTCGGGTGGAAAGCAAGTCGTCTTGCCGGTGGGCCGTTGACTGTGCCTTGCTTGGGCCTACTAGTGTCTCCCCTAAGCAAACGTTAATATTTCAAGTGCAGACCTACCCTCGGAAACTTCTGATCGGCGGTGGCTGTACTGCCGTTTCTTATTGGTGTTTGATTGTGTATTTTAGTGGCTTATATTCGATGGTTTGAATTTATATGCTTTTAATTGGGTTTTAAATAATGGTCCTTCAGCAAATTTAAAACTGAAAGTTCCTTACTTGTCAACTCTTTCACTGTTTGGGCCTTCAGCGTCATTTGAAATATATTTTGGATAAAGCTTAGGGCATTCAGCCTTTTGAAAATTTATTGTAGTTGTGTTTTTCAATAATGGGCCTTCAGCCGCTTTAAAATTTAAATTCCTTATTTGTTAAATGTTAGATTCTTTGGGCCTTCAGCCTGTGTAAAACATTGTTTAAAGATAAAGCTTTGGGCCTTGTGCCTACTAAAAATTATTTAAGTTGTTTTAAGTAATCGGCCTTCAGCCGTTTTTAAAATAAAGTTCTTGTCTTTCAAGTATCAGACTGTGTGGGGCCTTCTGCCTTCTGTTTTTTTCTTTTAATTAATTTTTCCTGCAGTCTTAAATCATGGGCCTTCATCCGTCTTTAATCTTGTTTGCTTTTCTACTGTTAGATTTGTTGGGCCTTTAGCCAAGTTATAGAACTTACTTACGTGAGGCCTTCTGTCTTCTAAATATTCTATTTCGAGTCTGAATTTTAAGTTAATGGCTTTCAGACGTTCTTAAATTTAAGTGGTTGTGGCCTTGAGGCATAAGATAGTGTGGCCTATCCAGCCGATAACTAAGTTCAATAATTTTTGCTGTATTGTTTGGACAACTAAATAAAGATATAAGTGTCTGAGTGTAACTGACAGTCCCCTTTTGGCCGCCTTCCACAATTACAGCTACCTGTTCTGTCCTGCGGATTAAAGCAGGGTGTTTCAGTATTACCTGTCAAATGTCATGTAAATTAAATAATATTGCCAGTTCGGTATCGTTCGTTGCGTTTGGTCTGGGCGCACGTCACCCGACATCCTTTTGAAGTTAATCGTCGATTCCTTTACTCAGATTTTTGTTTTTTTACCACTTGGCCACCATAAACTCTAACACCCAGCACCTACGCACGGGTTCATCTGTTACATAATAGACCCGCAAAACTTCTCTTGCAATTTTCTCGGAATTGGCAGAGTAGTACACGTTGCTGCTTACACATTGTGTTTTTTTAATGGTCTATTAAAGGTGTACAGAGTCTGAAGTAGATCTGTGATCCCAAAGTCGTGTCCTCCCCTCGTAAGTTTCGTTGGCGTACGACAATTACATCCCACACTGGGTCTATACGAGTAGTTACACACTGATTGCAACCAAACGGTACACAAAGGTGAAGAATGTGTAAACGTCTGGTTGCGTTGAGTAATACTGTGTTGGAGTGCAAACACCATCGCGATGCTGCTCGTCAGATGGGTGACACTGTCAGCGCCGCGCGTCGCAACTGTACATCGCGCGCACGCCAGGCGACAGCGGGTGGTCGCGAGTGGGTGCGCCTGCACGTGTTCGTGTTTACCTCGTGACGGAAGACGCCCCACCGCAGCCAACTTCCGGCACGGTGTCACGCGGCAGCTGCGGTCGGGCGCCCCTTAATGAGACAAGTTGCCGTCCCACCACTTAGCGCACCTGCTCCCGGCGCTGCTTCCGCAGTAGCTGGCCTGTATTCATTTTCACCGGAGCAGATTCGTGGTGGGCCGGAGGGGAGGGAAACACCGGAGCGGAGGCGCGACAGACGGGTACTCGGGCGGCTTACGGGGCGCTTTATCGGCCTGAGGGAGGCCGCGCTGTGGCTGAGCGGCGCGGGGGGAAAATTTTAATTTGGCAGGCAGCAGAAGGGCCTCCTGTTCTTGGCCGCGAGTACTTGCCGCCTGTCCGCCGCTTTGAAGGTAGGGAAGGAGCGCTGCGCCGGACACCCTGCGGTGGTCTGTTATACCTGTTACTCTCTTTCGCGGGTCTAGACTCTACACAGGAAACACCATACCATACGGCAAGAATCTACAAGTTTGGTAAACATTTTTGGAATACAGTGATCAATAGATTATTATATTTTAACTAAAGTTCGGTCTTGATCACAACACTTATGTCTCAATAACATTAGGTGAACGGTTTCGGTTATATTTATATAACCATCTTCAGACCAGTGGCTTCCTTGCAGGATGGTAGGCGGAGCTCTCCTCAGCTGATACGAAGTCAGTTGACTTCGTAGCAGCTGAGGGGGTTGGGGTTGGGTTGTTTGGGGGAAGAGACCAAACAGCGAGGTCATCGGTCTCATCGGAGTAGGGGAGGACGGGGATGGAAGTCAGCCGTGCCCTTTCAAAGGAACCATCCCAGCATTTGCCTGGAGCAATTTAGGGAAATCACGGAAAACATAAATCAGAATGGCCGGACGCGGGAGCAGCCGAGGAGAGCTCCGCCTACCATCCTCCAAGGAAGCCATGCGTCTGAAGATGTTTATATAAATGTAACCGAAATCGGTCACCTATGTTATTGAGACATAAGTGTTGTGATCAAGACTGAACTTTAGTTAAAATATAATACGGCAAGATTATTGAGGCGTGACTGACTCGTGTTACGCTTCGCATTAAACCTTGGTTGCTATTCTGTGATTAGTCTCCCGCGGTTATCGCGATTATGCTGTTATCCTCTCTCTCCGCGAGTGGTAGCAGCAGCGTGTATCGATATTCGCACCCCTGTACTATCTTTGGCCTCGCGCTTATAGTTTCCGGCTGTGCCGTGGTGTGGAGCAGCGAGGAAGTCTCCGTGGTGTGTGTTTGGCCGGGCCGCTGGCGGTGTCCACGCCTCTCGGAGTGTGAGGGGCTGTTCCCACTGCTACGAGGTCCGTGGCCCACCGATCCCCGACACCGAAGTTGAGTCTTTACTTAGTCTTCCTGCCAGCCCCAACTGTTCGCATTGTGCCGTTTGATTTCGTTGTGGGCTGTTGGGACATTCCCGCGAACAACAACGTGTGTTTTCAAGTTAGCGAAATTCTAGCCGCCCTCCTCTGGAGTTAACTTGATTATTTTTGAACTGAAGTGCACCAGCGGAATCTTCTGCCTTGTGGTCGTTAACGTTCCGGTTACCTGCCCTGGCCGTTGACGTAAATTCAGGCACTGTATTTTGCTCCTCATGTTGTGACTGTCCAGCGTGGCGTGTAGTTTGACAGCTGAATGTTTAATTCGATATGGGCACCGATACCTTCTGCGTGGTTTTATTGAACTGCCTATTGTGTGCTAGTCGGGTGGAGCGGAAGTTAATCTGTCGGTTGGTCCGTTCACAATTTGTCGTTTGGGTTCACGTCGGATTCAGAATTGTTGGGCCGACTGCCTGTCTCACGTTAAGTGTTTCAGTTCCAGGCCAACCCTTGAAATCTTCTGAGCGCCATTTGATGTGCTGTCTTTTCTTATTTGTCCTTGTTGTTTGTTTATGTATGGCTTCCAGCCGACTTTAAATTAAAATTGTGTTGCCCTTAAGGCGTGAGACTGTTTGGGACTTCAGCCTGATTTAAAGAAATTTTAGGATAAGGCCTTCTGCCTTTTAAAATTCAAATTCCTGTTTTGGGCCTTAAGTTATTGGCCTTCACCCAATTATAAATTAAAGTTGTTTTACCCCAAAATTAGCAACAGAATTGCAAGTTTTCATCAGACAGTGATAGAGGTCGCACAGTATCCGGCGGATCCAGTGGTGCGTGGATGCTGAAGCAACTATGAGCGCCATCTGTCATCGCAATATAAGAGAGCCAGCTACGGTGACAGAGCTCTCTCACACTTGGACCTTCTTTGCTACGACACCATGTTTCGTGGTCAGTACAGCGAGACTCATCCTTGTTAACGTTGTGATAGATGAGGTGAAAAGCTTTACACTTTGCGCAGAACATGTTAGACAGTAGTGCATCGTACAACAGTATGTAATTTGTTGTCAACAATCAATTAAAGACGATAAATAATATTTAATCATATGAAGTCCGCAGCTCGTGGTCTTGCGGTCACAATCTCCCTTCTTGCGCTCGGGGCCCGGGCTCGAATCCCGGTGGGGTCAGGGATTCTCCGTGCATCGAGATGACTGGGTGTTGTTGTTTCGTCTTCATTATCATCATTCATTCCCATTACAGTCGGAGGAAGGCAATATCAAACCACCTCCGCTAGGACCTTGCCTAGTACGGCGGTGCCGTTTTCCCGCATCGTTCCCTACGCTCCTCGGAGTATGGGACCTCATCATCAGTCATATAAATATAACATAAAATTAGTAATGACCTGTACCATTCGATGATTTTATCTCTGAGGCAAGGAAAAGTCAAATATACAGCACTAACATTGTTTGACTAGCCATTAGCAATTTCTTTCGCTTTCATACGTGGGTTTTAGTAATTGATGATATTACATGCTAATATGTCTTCACTTTCCTGTGCATTGTTACACCTAGATATGTTTGTTTGCTATAAAAGTTGGATAAATAGCCTAAGAATAACTGTGTTAATGGCTGGCACACAGTAATTCATTCACTTGGAAAGAATCTTAGGTTTAGGCTTTATAGCTTATTGACTCCCTCTGTAATACGACGCAATGTGGTAATGTGGTGAGTAGAAAAATTGAGGTACAGCAATTAATAAACTGAAACAAACGGTTGAAAACCATATCCAGAGTGATAGGTGCACCAGTTAAACGTACGTTAGTTTGCTCTTTTCCGGCTCCTCACTTGTTCTGGTTTGATTTTCACCTCCCATAGTGTAGTAGCAAGCAGCTTAGCCGAATAGTGCGAAGTCACATTTACCTCTAAGGTAAGAGTAGTCGTCTTATAAGGTAGGAATATGAGTACAGCATTTTATTAAATCTCTGGTTTGTAGACAACGATATCAACAAGAATCATAACTCCTGGACAACAGGACTAAGTTTGTGGTAATAGTGGTCTAATCGGAGAGATACGAATAATCGCCTGTTAAGCTGAAAAGGTGAAAGGAATTACGACAGATTGTTGAGGCCGATGGCTGGATCTGCGCCTACGGGATGACAATCTACGTTCTTTTCTCTGTTGCAGTTACTAATACACAAATAAACTGAACTCAAAACATTTTTCAAAATTTTGCTACTCCTGCTTCCACCCCAGTACTATTAGTTGCGTAGATGATCTCACAAAATTTGCTGTACATTAATGGAATGTTATTCTAACGCTCATGCCTGCGATGAGTAACAACAAGATGCTAACTTCGTGGACACGTAGGCAAAAAAACAAATAGTTACTATAGGAAAACAGAAAACTTTACACCCTCACTAACGCAGTCAATGCCGAGAGCCAGAATTCAGTTCTGAAATTTGTCTACAAACGTATAATATTTAGTACGAAAATACCGAAAAGGTGCTGTCCTGCACTTCCATTCGTCGAAACAAGCCACGCAGGGAGTAACTAGAGAACCAATGAAAACGGAAATTTTGGAAAAACCGACACTATCGTTCACATGAAGGAATTCAGTTCGAAGGAGTCAAAAATTCAAGGCGTGCTAAACGGACATTTACAGTCAAAAGTTAATAATGTGTTTTGGTAAGGAATGACAATACTTTCCTAACAGAATCATCACAGTATATTTATTCACACTTGGAAAAATTGCGAATTCCTTCAGTATCAAATCTGCTACACAGGATATTTCAAAATTATAATTAATACTCAGTGGGCTACATGTAAGTTACAAATTAAAGTAGCACACAAACAAACAGGAATGAAATTACAGTAACGGAAAAACTGTTCTTGGATAAGCTGAATGTCCCAAACTATGGACTGTGTTACGCAGTGTAGCTTCCTAGACAAGAAAAACGTTATAATAACCTTCCGTGCCTTCGCCTTTCATCTAGCCAGTGAAGAGATTTTCTCGTTACTAATACTCTTAATTACTGTACTGAAAGAGTGGTGCAGAATGGTTATAATTAAACTTTTCTACTTGAGTGGGCCGTCATGAAAATGAGTGATCGTAGACTAATGAAACTACGTGGAAACAATTGTAAGGACAGTCGAAAGGGGAATAACGAATAAACCATTGAAAGAAATACAATTCAATTTCCATATGTTTACGACTCAGGTCACAAACATTGCTCATTGTGACGACGAACTGCTTACGCGATGGCCTGTAACCGCATCAGAGATACCATTTCACAACTGTTCTCGGCTCTTTTCTAACTGTGGACCGTGGAATATTCATCTGTCGTGACATTGCTCGTATGATGGTTGAAGACCACAATGGCGACAGTAACTACAATCGACCATAGGCCTCTCCCAGGAGCAATTCTCAAAGCAACATTTAATTCGAAATTCTATCATGTTCTTCAATCCTGGTGCGGTAAGAGGACCTCTCCGTTTTTCTTTAATACGACGGAAGTCGCGAACAGCTGAGGCGCTATTGCTGTTGTTTTGATAAAGCAACTTTGCGCGTAAAGTCCTGCTCGCGTTCTCCAGACATGTTGACCGGAGTTCTCTTTGCTCGTGTTTCAGTGCTACGTTGCCTTAGCATTACCCGAACCTAACGGCACGTCATGACACTAGTGCTACTGACAACGCACATCCTGCTAAGCACACTCTGACCATCATTCTTGTGAAGGTGGATACTCATATGGTAAATGGTTTCCCGTCTACATAGGCTCAGCGAAGGTTTAATTATAACCACCCCGTATATTCGTAGAGCAATTTTAAGCAATGTGCACTGTCCGTTACGGTTTCAGAATTGTTTCAGGTCCTCTTTATTTTCGAAGAAAAAGTTTACTTAGGAATCAGTCACCTTCATCGATACTAGAACAAACATTTACTCGCTGTGTTAACAAATGATCTAAATTGCTGGAAGTTCCCGGTTATTCGGGAGCGGATTGTCCATGCACAGCCGGGACACGTTTTGAAAAAATGAAGGGCAGAACCAGACGTACTGTGTGATAATTTAAACGAATAGTTTAGTTTAGAATGTATTGTTATATGTGGGATTCATATTTTGTCTCTGGCGCATGATGCAGGCCACTACTCAGCGTCAAATGTATCTGAAGTATTTCACCGTTGTTTCTAATTTGAATTCCAGTAAAATGGGGCAACTCTTCCCTTGTTACATATTGTAACCTATTTCTTGACTCTATGTCCGCCTAGTACTAGTCCTAGGACCTAAATGTTTCCAGCTGCTTCAAAATCAATAGTAAAATAAAAAGTTGTAGATTTTCTTTCGGGTATGGTTCCCTCCAGAGGTATTGGATTTATTCTGTTAAACGAGACAAGGAGGAATGCACTACTTATCATAATTCAAAATATAAATGCAGCATCGCAGTGTTGGCAGGGTTATTCCAGGGGGTGAATTCAGCCGCCTGTCGGGAAGAGTAATCCTGCAGTGTGCATGTTAGATCCTTACTTGCACATATGTCAGAGTTGTGTCATATGGTTATCTGTAGGGTGCAGGTGTCTGTAATGGGTGCGTAAATAGAATAGTGTTATATTTGTGTTGAAGACTCAAACCCGGTGTCGGCACATATCCTACTCTTCTCGAATAATGAGTTTGGCGTCCCCATCCTGC
Organism: Schistocerca piceifrons; assembly: GCF_021461385.2. Classification (NCBI taxonomy): domain Eukaryota; kingdom Metazoa; phylum Arthropoda; class Insecta; order Orthoptera; family Acrididae; genus Schistocerca; species Schistocerca piceifrons. Next base: position 1,003,637,606 of record NC_060139.1, read on the forward strand.
GAAGAGGTTTGGAATTTAACGCAGTACATTGGTAGAAAGATTGGTGATCAGAAACTTCAAGCAACAACCTCTCCTGCCCTGAGCGACCATATACTGGCAGTGAAACTTTCATCCACAGCCAGTATTCGAACCAGCATACCTCCGAGACGAGTGCTATCTGCCTAACTACTGTTAACGAGCATGGCTATTTAGGTGAGTTCTCGTAATGTTATAACAGCCAGTAGCAGTTCCGCAGCTTCTAAAATGAATCATTGACCATCCGTATCATATGTTTTGTTGTTGCTAAAACTGCGGTCGACTTATAAGAGCTAAGAAGATGACAGATAAACGCAAACATATTACTCTAATGACGGTCGGTCCCTGCCCCCTCCTTATCTTACGCAGAAAACGCGAATATTATCCGAATATCCTCTTTGTGAAACCCCGTGCCACAAGTTAGTAGTCACGCAGCGCAGTTGGTTGAGACAGCTACAAACCATGGAGTTGTGATGCACCAAACGATAGCTGGGCCCTAAATTGGGGTTTGCCTTCCCCGCCCCCCTCTCCCATGCCCCCCCCCCCCAACCTCTCTCGCACCCTATCCAAGCGTCATCACTATGCGCGCCACGGACTGAAGCCAATCGGATTTGTAGCTTCGCTTTGGGCAATCAACAGTTAACATTGAAAATTTCGGGCGCCGTGAATCAACCGAGCTTAAACTCCACGTGCTTGTATTTGATTAGTCACGTTCGAAATAATTATGAAGCGGAAAAGTTAGAAATCTCTTTTGGGGTTCGATCATCAGGGAGGATTTTCTTGAATTTATCCATGTACATGTTTCAGCTCAAGCACTAGCAGCAACGATTATAACGCATCTCATAACTTGGATATGAATAAATTTACTGGCAAGGCTTTGATGCCGCTGCAGTTATGCGCGGTCGGTTACAGGGCCCCAGAACAACAATTGCATAAAGATAACCAAGGGCGCAATTCGTACACTATGCGGCGCACGGTCTTAATTTATTTCTAGCGCAAACGTATCTCGCGTTCATGCGAGGTACCCGTGATACGGAACTCTATCGGAACTATAATAAATGTAGTAAACCTTCTTCGACCATCTCCACTTCGGGACAACCTTCTGAAGGAAATTGCGGAACATATTAACTCTTCTCATTCGACGCTTATCTCCCTAAGTGAGACGTAGTGGATCAAAAGGATGAGTCAGTCGAAAGATTTGCAGAAATGTTTCCTGTATTATGTACAACACTTGAGACACTTCAAGATACAACTAGTAGTAATATCGCCACTCCAGCATACCAACTGCAGAAATCAGCCAGTTTATTATACAAACGAAAGTTTTTTCATATAAAGCAAACCTGAACAAAGCAGTGCATAAGGTCAATGTCGACTTGACCAATACCTGCAGCTATGCAAAAACAATAGAAACCACTTTGCAAAATATTCGGAACGAAAGTCAATTCTCAGTCCTTTTCGAGCAGGCAAAAGAGATCTGCAAGTGACATAGTTGTTCCAAGAACGACTGGAAGGCAAAACCAACGCATCAGTGAACCTGGAAATACTGCCGAAATATATTACCGGCGACGCGTATTTTACCCTTTTATTGAACATGTGACTACGGAACTCGATGTTCGTTTTAAACCACATGAAGAAACGATCGAAGGCATTGATACCTTTGTGCCCAAGAAAACTACTAATGACTCCAGTACAAAAGACTATCTTAAAAAGCTAACACAAGTAATTCTGGATGAAAATGTAGGCACGTTATATCTGAGTGATATACCTTGTTAGATATGTTACATAATTTTTATTTGAAAGTGCCTAGATTACTCAGTGATTAGATGCAGCTTTACCTGCATGTGGCGTGGATTCTAATGTGGTTATGGGACTTTTAACTTACAACTGACTGATTTTATTGGAGGTAAACGACAGCCTCTTTTTATGGCTCGAACGAAGTTATGGGAAAATGCTAGTTTATCTTACTAAAGCGCAGTGTTGGATACCGTCCTTTTAAAACCTATAGGTACATCAATAATGATAACTGTAAGATATCCCTTATTTTTAGATTACGTTTTCTTTCCTTACTTTCCAGATTTACATTTTACATCCTGTCTGCAGATACCAGTAGCATTCAATAAGCTCAGACAGCACCGCAGAACACTTGTCAGAGAGTAGGATTGCGTTTCTCACACTGGCTGACGAAGCCGCTGGACCATCTGACATTGCCGGTGGAGGGTGGGGTGAGGTTTTGTAGCTAGCTCTGAGAGAAACAGTTACGCCACTGCACAATACTTAGGGATGCAACAGACATTCTGGCGCGAAGCGTGTAATTTTGCTCAATAAATGTTTATCAATGGAAGCCAGTTTTTCCACTGCAGATATTACAAAAGCCTACTTGTCATTAACACTTTCTCGCAACAATATCACGTCTCAAGAAAGCATTTCAATAAACAGGTGAATCATGTTTAAGATAGCGAAGTTATACGAACAGCTACGATGTGTCACGATTGTTAAGCACAAGACCTAGACTTCGCGCCATAGACGCCGGTCGCCGATAGGCTGTGGTTTGATCTATGTCGTAAGAACATGCTTTTAGCGAATAGCTAATTTTGAGTTAGTAAGGAACATACTGTTTCATATTTTATAAAATTAAGTTCTTTTCGTAAATAAACACTTTTCAACGGCATCCGCAGACATTATTTCATGTAATTTATGTTCCCGCTTCATCAGTCAGATATTACAAGACACAGAATTGCCTTTTCCAGAGAATCCAGTGGCGCTGATGCTGCTTCTGTGAGGAACATCACCTACAAGAGCTTTATGGCAAAACTGAAAGGAAGAAATCCTACGCGACGACTCTGTAAGACAATCCAAGGACGGGTTCTCGTAATCTTTGCTAAATCTCGGATAGAAAGCACGACCAGTGATACTATGCGCCTCTTATGCCATCTTTACAGACTCCTACCTAAACTGAGACACTTCAGGAGGTGTAGCAAAAAGGGGGACGGGATCTTGCATAACAAAGGCGCAGCTAATGGTTGTTACGTTGTACGCGTATTCTTTAGTTACGTATATGAAAGAATGTTGCGCTGGAACATGTTTACCAATTTGATGAAACTACTGCACTGGAACGGCACGCGCACAAAAACTTTAGTCTCTCTGCATGAAGTGCTAGTTAATTTATGATTATCTATGTTTTTCGGTTATCCGTGCAGTCCAGAGTCCGTGTTAATACGAATAATTCAGAGGTTGCTGTATTAATAATGTTACGACTTCGAGAACAGGGAAGTGTCAGGCAAGTACTTTCTTTGTACATAGATATTTTTCTAAAAATATGCCAAAATCGTCATAATGTCCTTGGAGATAAAACCAGCAATCACTGGTTTTAACGTGAAGAGTCCTCAGATCTGAAACCCGTCCATCAGCAAACCTTACACACTACGTCACGCAATAAAAAAAGATAGAATGTGAATTTGTGAATTTTGCTGACGGTTGGACAGTTTACTCTTATAATCGATGCAGTCAGATCTGAGGGTGAATCATGTTGAACTGAAGCCTGTCGTATTAAAAAATTAATGCACTTAAGACAGACAATAAATCTATTTTAATTCTTGAAATTTTTTTGTTTCTTGTGTCATACTAGGAAGTGTAACTGTTTAGTATTAACTGGTTTGTGATAGAGCTTAGAGATTGCATCGTAATATTAACGTTGTTGACGACGCGAAACGAGATAAATGTATTTACAAACTACATTTATTTAAAACGTCCACTGAGAAGTGGTCATCAGACTCACAAATCATATTAACATGTAAAACACACAGGTGACTAGAACCCCAAGACATTAAACCTAATAGTGTCTACTATATGGTAACGTGCAAAATGAATACTGAACGAAGGATACTATTTTATAAACAGAAAAGGTGAAGTGGTGTGATTACGACTGTTTCCAGAATACCAAAGAGCTCTGTTCAAACCAGAGTATTGATTAACCACTACGGGAAAGCAACCTAGATCAAGAAACATCTATAAAATCATATCGGATAAGCATTTCGGAGAGGAAGATAAAACTGTATATAAACAAAGGATTTAAAGGTGAATAAAGTGGAAAACTTACTGGAATTTCCTATGCTCCACCAGCAGTTAACCAGGAGTTAATGATAATGAAACCGATTATTGCTTAAAGTGGAAAGTCCGTAACTTAGAATTTAAGCACAGAGTGATGTAGAAGAGGGTAAACATCTATCGATATATCAGACGATAGGAAAATGTCAGCTATCGGAAAATTATATGATGAAGTGAGAGGATCGGCCACGAAGAAGAAAACCATAATAATTTTTTTTATTTGTATAGATTGAAGCGTCGAGTGAAAATTTGTTCCAACGTCGAGAATCGACTCCGGGTGAGTTACTTACTAAGCAGGTGCTTCAGCCACTAAGCCACCTAGACAGAGGTTCACACAACTGCGTAGATTACCATGCTATGTCTCTCTCCTCGGTGAAAATTCTTACTGCTGTCCCAGCCTACTTTAAATTCCCTCTTACATAGGGGGCTGCAGTGAGAATTTGTATCGCGGAGGGAGGCATTCCAGGGTAATCCGTACAGTTGAGTAAACCGTTGTGCCAGGGCCTAGTAAGCAGTAGCCTCGGCTTCGATTCCCAGCCTTCGTACAAATTTTCACTCGCTGCTTCAGTCTGTATTCGTTAAAAGACATATGTGTATGACGCCAGTAAAGTCTCTGAAATTGCGTCATTTCAGCTGTACAAAAAACATAATAACCTAATTTCACCTAGAAAGAGCTAATCATGCTGTCGAGAAACTACAAAAGGTTTTACATTTCCGCTGATAAATTGAGTGTCAACGGCTTCATTTGACACAAAGGTGATGTACTTCGGCAGACAGCTCAAGGAAAGTGTTCACCATGCCGTAGAATCTACTGTAGGAGGCCCACGGCGCAGGTGGGTGATATACGAGCAGAGCCAGCGTGTCCAGAGACCGTTCGTCAGGCGCGCACCACGCCCTCTGGAGGAATGCCGAGTGGCCCCTGACAGCAGGCCGGCAACGCTCTGCAGTGCGGGCAGGGTCACAGACCTTCAGGCGCGACTTTATAGTAAAGTGGGCAGTCAACTGAAAACGACACAGATGTGGTAAAAGCAAGTGTACTGTTTATTAATTCAAAAGTAATCGCTACAACAGTTAAAACAGTTTTTACAGTGTGAGACAATACGGTCAATGCCTTCAAGGAAAAATGTTTGTGTTTACAACGAAAACAACATACGGAATGAATGGGTCGAATGAAATTTGTGGCATGCCAAGAATAGTACATAGTACGTCTTCGAGACTGCAGGGAGCAGGGCGCTGATGGATAAGTAGATGAAACATCGCGCTTTCTTCTATAAGTGGTACGTCAGTTAGTTGTCAACTGCCCACAGTAGCGTGACTGGTAGTCAACACAGCAACCCATACACACATTCTCTCGGCACTACCACTTCTGTCTGTTTGGGATTCTGTACCCAGGTCTTAATTCACCTGAAGGAAAGAATCTGTCTTCTCACTGTAAGCAACTGAACCGTAAATTTCTTGAATAGAGACGACATTTAGGCTGTATAAGAGAAAAAGTTTATTTTTGAACCATTAAGAACAGGAACAAATAGAGGAAACTTGCTTTCTTTTTCATGTTTATCAAAAACTCGTAAAAGGGTTTTTAAGATGGAATTACGTATTTGTGTAACTCGCTGAGGCCTTGACAGATTCATTAATCTAAGTGGGAGGCATTGATCGCAAATTTTCTTTTTGTTTTATTTGTCACCTTTTACGCATCCAGTGTCACACTATCGTAAGATCTGTAGGATAATACAGTGCATCTATGTAATATATATATATATATATATATATATATATATATATATATATATATATAGTGATACAAAGTATCTCGCCATATTGACACAGTGGCAATAACCGCTATATCCAGATTAGCCGATGCAACGAGGGTAAGCTTGAAAACCTGCCCCTCCTTTCGAAACTGAAATTCTGTGTACATATAAAGATTATGAACTTGGTTTTCACCCTGAAATATACGTCCACACATTGAAATTGACCCATTAATAACACAATTTGTCTGTTACTATGAAGGTGCAGCGAAAACTGGAGGCTTTCTCGGAAGTGACACAGCTGAAATTTAAATTAGAACATTAATTGCGAACATCATGCTATACTGTAAGAATGGTACAAGGGCAACCCGTCACGTATCTTGATATCCCCACAATATTACATCGACGCAACTCTCCGACAAGTTCAAGAACGACGAAAACACTGCTGCGATGTGTCAGGACTCTCCTATTCATGCCAACCTAAGTAGAAACTGCCTTGGCGTGAAATGCCAAATTTTGTGGAAAATAACGAAGGTTTCTTGATCGATAACGAGAAGTACGCCTACGCCCTTGTCGGACGATGAACCGAGAGATTGAGCGCACGAGCAAAGACTGTCGTTCGTGCGTGCAATTTCATCAGCGTTTGCGCCTTCGTCATCTGACAGGCTGTACAGATATCTTTCCCGCTACAGATCGAGAAATGTTCCCTACTGGCGACCGAATACTGCGGCAACATGTTTTCTATTTAGCCTGACATGAAAAGAGGGCTTTTGCCGCAGCTTAGCAGTGTTCTCGTCACACCTCAAGATGACGGTCCGTTGCGTCGATGAAATGTTGTGGGAATTTCACGACAACCGACGTCTCGCCCGAGAACCATTTCCACAAACGGTCCGTTAGGAAAGGCTCAAGCAACACATTGCGCTAAACTGCTTCACGCGTAAAAACCTGTTCAAGTGTAAAAATCCTGCGCAGGACTAATACCTTTTTCATTTAGAACCTATATTGCTTAGGAATCTGTCAAAGCTGCTGCTGTGAAAGAAATGAAGTCGGACGAAGCCTCCACCTCATTCACGTTTCACGCAGTATAGCATTGCGTAGCGTTACCTGTGGTGTTGGAAAACTCTTACGGAAGATAATTTCATGTCATGGTTTTTTTCTCCGATAACAGTGAATTAATAGCAAATAAAAGGAATGGGGCATTTTATTTGAAGCATATCTTGAGATCCATACGGTGTAGCTAGTGAACAAAGGAGGTGGTGCTAGATAATAAATTCGCGAAAAGCAAACATATAAAAAATGTAACATAAACCAGAAGAAGTCATCATACATAAAGGTACTCGTCGTGGATAAAAAGAAAATATCAGATAAAACCATTTAAAATCCCAACCCGCCATTATGACAGAAGAAAATTCAACGTAAATTGACGAGCTTCTGAAACATGATCTTACTAGTGAGAAAAATTTCTGGAAGTCCGTTGGATTTATGGACGGTTAAATTAGAAACAGATACCGGTCACCGATGTTATGATGAGATGAAAACACGGAACAGACGTATAACGTTCCCCATTGCTAGTTCGAATACAAAATGCAATACAAAAACGAATAGAATTCTAAAAATGATACAAATGGCTCTGAGCATTATGGAACGTAACATCTGAGGTCATCAGTCCCCTAGAACTTGGAACTACTTAAACCTAACTAACCTAAGGACATCACACACACACACCCATGCCCGAGGCAGGATTCGAACCTACGATCGTAGCGGTCGCGCGGTTCCAGACTGTAGCGCCTAGAACCACTCGGCCACACCGGCCGGCCGAATACAATTCTGCATAACTTTAAAGCACGCGTCAATTTCAACCACGTAAATGTAATCCGAATAAAATTCTCTCTTGCTGCGATCTCACCGTACTATAGGTTCTTGTCCGAAGGATACGCCCATCTCGAAAGCGATAGGGTGGACATCATTTAAAAAAATATTTATTTCCCACTGTGGTGGAATCTTCTCACAACATTTCAATCACCGACTTTTTGCTCCGAATGCGAAAATATTTTGTTCACGTCGACCTACATAGGGAGAACCGATCATCATAATAAAATAAGTGAAATCAGAGCTCGCACGGAATGATATAGGTGTCAGTTTTCCGCGCACTGTTCGAGTGTGGAATAATAGAGAATTACTGTGAAGATGGTTCGATGAACACTCAGTAGGGCACGTAAGTGTGATTTTCGAGTATCCACGTAGATGTAGATGCAGGTAAGTGCTTCCCACCTGGGTGTAATTGCCCTCTGAAGGTTAACATGTAATTTTCTGTGTGATAAATATGGAAGTGTTCAGTTGTGTTTTGATCACGAAACTAAGTTTGTTTTTAGAAGAGCATTACTGTTTCGTCATACTTTAATTCTGATTGTATAATTTACCAATAATAACAATTTTTCCTAATACTGACATTAACGCGTGACACATTGTCGGGAGGTTAGAGCTTGTTAATCTAATGTATGAATATCATTTCTCATTAGGCGCACCCACTACAGACATACTTCGTAAATTGTACCTTGTATCTATGAGACCAAATTGAGACATATACATCGCGTACGCTTAAATCTCATGAGAGAGGCTTCTTCGAGATGTAGGCCACGCGGGGTAGCCATGCATTCTGAAGCACCTTGTCACGGTCTGCGCGGCTCCACCCGTCGGAGGTTCGAGTGCTCCCTCTGGCATGGGTTTGTATGTTGTCCTTAGCGTAAGTTAGTTTAAGTTAGATTAAGTAGGGCGCAAGGTTACGGACCGATGACCTCAGCAGTTTGGTCCCGTAAGGCCTTACCACAAATTTCCAAATTTTTCCTAGATTTGGGTCGTTCCAGTAATGGACTATAAATTACTTCGTTATTCACGGGCTGCGGGTGAAGGAAATGTCGCTAGAGAGATGAGTGTTGGAGGGGGAGCATGTTTTGCAACAAGTGTCTACCCTGACTGTGGATAGTTAGGTTCCTTCTTTGAGGAGGAGCTGAAGCTAGTATCAGGAATGCACTGAGAAATACTTCAACATTCCATGAAAACAGACAGTTAGGAAAAATCATTGCCAATTAACTCATTACTTCTTGATTTCACTAAATATCATTTACTTTTCGTGATTCTAAAAACGGAAAAGTGTTCAAAGATTCTTGTCCAATCTAAAATTTAGTTAGAGGCTAATGCTGATAATGAAGAATCGAGAGAGGGTGTACCAGTTAACATCTGATGGCACTGAGAGGTAACTGTCTCACAAAGAGTGGGAACCACCGCTGCATATGAAAGACGGATTTCTAAATTACGTCCATTCATTGCGCTTCCAGGAAAAAGAGTTATTTGCGCTTACATCCACGAGGCCTCCAAACTGAAACATATATTCACAGAGCTCTGAATGATCATCACCGGTCAAATCTATGTTGAGTCTCTAAGAGATAACCACCGATTCCTTCGCATAGATCCGCCGTTCTAGCAGAGTCGGTAATGGTCGGTTCTTCTTTGATATGACGTGTGGCTTACGCTAGCAAACAAGTTTTCGATCTGAAAGATGTTCGCGCGGAAGCAAACCTGTGTCAAGGTAAGCTGTGTAAAACTTCATGACGCGTTAAGATGTTACAAAGTAACTAATATGAGAAATATTAGAAAAATACAAACGGAACCACAGAAATATCACGATATAAATCAGGAATAAATCAGCTAAAACTACCTATTCATGGACTGTAAGGCCAGACTAAATAATTGTATTCATTGACTGTTTGTATGTTGTATAAATGTTTTCTTGGGAGACATCACTATGTTCGAAAAGCCCTCTAGTGGCTAAGTTCTAACGATCGCTGCGCGTCTACGCAACATCCTGGGGGCCTAGCCAACAGAGGACGCTGATCATTGCTCTTTCTTTTCTTCAGTAGAGTTATTTTGTCATGTAGACATTTTATCTTTCATAGGTAATTTATAGGTGGCTACATGCAGTGTATTTCGTATATTTTATTTTTGACCGTAAATTCACCATAAAGTATCAGACCCATTATCTATATTTGCTTTAAATAATTTTATATGGTTAACTGTAATCGTCTTTTGTTTTATCACAACTGTTTTCTATAATAGCAAAATTTAAAAGTCTGCTACATTTATTTTACCAAATGTATTTTCATCATATTGTGGCTCTTGCGTAAATGAAGAATACACCTAAGCGCATAGTAGAGACATCTATGAAGCATATAGGCAAACATATTTCTGGTAGCTGCTGTACTTCTGTATGTTTTGTACAGTAACGCCGGTTGCCAAATGACTGTGTGGACGATGTGGCCTATTTTGTACCATATTTTAGTTGTACGTGACGATGCTTTGCTGAGTGTATTTATATGTTTTGACGTTGTCATTACGTGTTTACTGCGTTAGGACATGGTGTAGAGTAGGTACGTTTTACCTTATTTCATCTGTACATTTCCCGGTTTGTGTGAGAGTATATCGTGATATGAAACACTGTATTGTTTTGAAACATAGACTGACCGCTAGTTGTGTATTTTTTTATATTGTAGATCTGAAGATGGTCATTACTGACTCAAACCGGTCATCGTCGAAGAACTTTATATTGTGATCAAAGACTGGAATAAAAAAACATCTAATGAGATAAAACCTTTTTTTAAATTATTTTGTAGGAATTGAAGTAAAATAAAATGTCTAAGTGACGTGAGTTTACTAATTACAGGGAAATTTCGTTACAATATGAGAATAGAATATACGCGCATCTTTCTTTTTTTATGCTTTTTCATATAGTTTAACAAAGACGTAAAATTTGTAACGAAGGCTCTTTACTCGGTAAGTGCCTATCAAATGCTTGCTGAGCACTAAACGAATTTGTCCTGCATCGTGAATAAAGAAACTAATGGCGTTTGCAGTTCAGTCAGCGACTTGATCCTTGCAGTACAAAGTCTGATGACACAAGGCTAGAGAAAGAAATCAGTTGTGTCTTGTTGAGAAGAACCACGACAGAATTTGTCATTGTCACTTATAGAATCACAAACAACCGAAATCTGGATAGTTAGACAGACGTTTGAGTACGGCTCCACAGCAACACTAATCAATTGTGCTAGCCATGGCGCCATTTCCTCTATATACGTAATTCAAGCTGAGACAAAGGCTGCTCGCTCCAATATCTTCTTAGGGACTTTGCACAGACCTTTTACGAATGGTAAATATGAGCAGTAGGTAGTTGACGATTAAAATTTTTTAAAAACATTTGTGTTTAAATACGGAAATGTTTCTATAAACTGCCAAAGTAGAGAAAACTAAATAAAAATTAGTGGTGTACGCTCATTAAACAGTAAAACTAATTTCAAGCGCACACGTAGAAATAAAGTTACTGCATACACCAAAGGCGATGTAGTGGTAGTTCCGTGTTTGACGAATGGGCACTCTTAGGGCGCAGTCGGCACCAGTTAGAGGAAGATATGCTGGCCGGAAATTGGCAGTAATTGCGAGTAAAGCCGTTTGGCAATTAGCATTCACGGTCGGCCACCCCACACGGCCATTGCGTGCGCTATGTGTCCGGCGTAATTGACGCTTAAATTATGGACGCGTCTGCTGGGAATTCGAAACAATGTGCCTCTCTCAGCAGTGAGCTAATACCAGTAAAGATAATTAAATGTGCTCAACAATACACACAGTCAGCGACAGTGACTGAAGTTGGAAGCAGTGTCTTTCACTTCGCACTGACAGGCAACGTCATCCGCTCAGCTTGGTCGGGCATACACTAACTAGGAGAAATTTCTTTTTTTACTTTAAACTTGCACCATATCTGTCCGAGGCTACATCTATTAGTCTCTAAATATTATCACCAATCAAAATAAAATAAAAAGGAAACAGAAGTTGTCTGTGATTTTGCACAGCTGTAGCTCAAACCGGCATTCAGTGTGTTATGGGTTCTAGGCGCTACAGTCTGGAGCCGAACGACCGCTACGGTCGCAGGTTCGAATCCTGCCTCGGGCTTGGATGTGTGTGATGTCCTTAGGTTAGTGAGGTTTAAGTAGTTCTAAGTTCTTGGGGACTGATGACCTCAGATGTTAAGTCCCATAGTGCTCAGAGCCATTTGAACCATTTTTGTTATGAGTTCAAGTTCACATATTGTGACCACTGGCACCTTAATACTTACCCACTTAGTCGTTTTTCTCAGCGCTTAACAGTCTTCCCACAAACACGCCACGTAATTTACTACCTGATGTTTTCTACACGGTCGTAACTGCATCACAACGTGAACTAAGCCTGTCAGTACAGACTAGCCGTTTCGCATCCACCTGCTGCCCACGAGAAGTGAGCATTAACGACTTGCTCCTGCCACATATACGTGGAGGTTCTGACCAACTTAAAAACATTCTACTCCTAATATCTATAATTATTACTATGCAAATGAAGTAGGTACTGATGTAATGTGCTGTACACTGTCTTAGATACCAATAAAAATATCTGCACTTATACCTCTAACAGCTTCTGTATCAGACGTCCATTTACTTCGTTAGTGCCGGCCGGAGCGGCCGTGCGGTTCTAGGCGCTACAGTCTGGAGCCGAGCGACCGCTACGGTCACAGGTTCGAATCCTGCCTCGGGTATGGATGTGTTTGATGTCCTTAGGTTAGTTAGGTTTAATTAGTTCTAAGTTCTAGGCGACTGATGACGCCAGAAGTTAAGTCGCATAGTGCTCAGAGCCATTTGAACCAGCCACTTCGTTTGTGTATAAGTTAATCACTCCCTCGACAATCACTGATCAGTCATTTGTGTTCAGATACAGATTTTCATTTTCTAACGCTACCTTACTACAGCAGAGTTCCCGTGTGGGGCTCGACCCGTCACTTTCACATTTAGTAAGCAGAAGACTGGGTTCGAGTGCTGGACACTTCTAGTAATATAGCTGTCAGCGCATACTCTGTGGTTTATGCAGGGTGAATATCTGTCTTCATTAAAATCGTTTTTATTTAACACGACAGTATCGAAAATACCATTTCTCCTTCTTCCTGAAAGTCTCAGCGTATGCTGGTAGTTCACAGAGCATCTTCCAAGCTTCCTTCTTCTCCCACATTCTTTCGCAAAGATAAAGTATAACTTATATAGTTGAAGATATAGAATTTCCAGTTAATACAACTGCCATTTATCACGTGCACATACGTGCTCGTATGACCTACATAACACACACACACGCACACACACACACACACACACACACACACACACACACACACATATATATATATATATATATATATATATATATATATATATATATATATATATATATATGCAATATTTGCTACCGTTCCTGCTGTCGCAGTTTCAGTTAGTACATTAAAATTGAACTGCGACACTAGGAACGGGAGCAAGTACAGCTATTGATAAAATATCGATATATCGATAATTTTTCCCAAAATATAATTTTACTTTCACTCTGCAAAGGAGTCTTACTGCTTTTTGAGCTTTCGTCACTTCCAGCCTGTCTCTCTGGCTGTTTGATGCAAGTATATATGGGTCAAAAGAATAAACCCGATTGCACTTGGGGGGGGGGGGGGGGGGGGGTGTGAATGGAACAGCAAGATTTTCGAATGTGAAGAAATAGCACACCTGCTGCAAAAACAATTTGTAACGCAACTAGTTTGCTATTTCTTCACATCGGAATTCTTCAAGAACACTTGCTGAAAATGATAAACAAACATTTAAATGAGAAGAATGGTCTTTATTGTGGGTAGAGGGGAAATGCGACGTAATCGGCACTCGTGAATACTAACAGAAACTGAAACGTTTAGCTTCCCCAGCGATTTTGACACTGCAGCTACTAGGTCGCTGGCGTTGGCAGAAATGATAAAAACAGGGATGTCAACATGAAGTGTTCCGAACAAATTCGATATGTGACGAAACTGAAAGACGGATCTATCGGACAGGGTTTATAGTGCCATTTACATGCATTATTAGGAAAGTGATTATCGCCAAGCATGAACGTGAATCGATTTCCTTTCAGTTCTTGCTCTAGAGGGAGAGGCAGTCTGCTACGTGGTGGATGCACATTATATCTAATAATAAACCAAGTCTTAAATTTACAGATCTAAAACCGGCAGTATATTTACAATGTGCAGCCGATTTTTTCGTAGGTGGGTAGGTCGATAACTTTTTCGTGGGTATATCGATACTTTTCGTCTGTAATCGAGAGACAACAACACTTTTTAAATATCGATGTATAGGATTCTTGATAATTTTAAAAATATAAACAGTCCTAGTTGCAAGTAACCAAACTTTACTTCGTTTGCCTCGTAGAAAGAAGAACTAACGAATACATTTTTAGGTGATTTGGGAATTATTCTGCGTGGTAAACGTAGCACATAGAGGTCTTGCGACAACAGTGGCTGTAACCCAGCTGGCCATCGAATACAACTGAGCTGAAGTGTCAGATATGAGTACATCATTCAACACTGCTTCAACTGTGTTCACCAGTCATAGTGGTTATACACTAGTGATCTGTAGCTCTGTCGCGAACCTGTGATCAATTGTTTTCGGTTGGTGATAGACCAAGAGAACGTGCATGGACATAGCAACAGTCGAATAGTCTCATTATGGGCGTAGATTAGGATAATATAGGATTCGAAGATGGGGCACATCCACAAGCCTTTAACGGGTCGTAGAATTTATGACTTGCCGTCAAAATTATCTGCTATGCGAACCAGGGGTGCTACGTACCTATTCCATAATATTTGAAGCTAGTCTCGTATGCCAATGACGAATGTAATCTCGCAACGTTCGTTTTCCCTGGAAGCTTCGATCTGAAGTTTGACTAACTAGTTCATCTTTAGGGGATAGTTCATTGGTGATCATTCACTTTTACTTGTTCCCCTTTACTATTTTGTCTAATTGTGGTTGCTAAATCAATGTCAGATCTGTTTCCAGGAAACAGTTTGAAGCATGCACAAGTATATCTGCACTCTATTGACTTCATTATTTTCTTAGCTGAATGCTTACTTAGAGGGTATCACAGTAGTTGGCTGATGCGACGGCGGGTGACTGAAAATAAGGTAGAAAGAGGCCAGAGCAGACTGATCAAAATTACGGATTACGGAACCTGTATACGACCCAGTTCGGACCTCCCTTCTAGTCATTTACCTTCGAGGGAAGCTCGTAATCGTTGCATCTACAATGTCTTCGTTTTCACCTCTTTTACAGAAGATAATATCTAACTGCGGGGGCATTACTAGCGTGATATAATTTGAAGTGAACTGTCGTCAGTCAAACCAACATTAATAGTTTGTTTTACGTTTTGCGATTGTGTAAATTAACTATGCATAGAAGTGCCATACGCTATGTGTGGGTAGTGAAGACTTACTTGGAAAAATCAAAACTGCCCACACAATAGCTGAGAAACTGTGCATTAAAATTAGAAATTCTGTATCAGCATCGTGGGTAACTTCATAAATATTCTGGGACATCGTAGAAAATTCATAAGCGAAAAGAATTTAGACTATTTTTTTTTTCAAAATTTTGATGATATAGCCCATATAATTGCTTTGCAGATCTTTAAACCGAAAAAGATAACCAGTTTTCGATTAGTCAGTTTCCGATTAGTCATCAGCTAAAAGGGGCCCTAAGGTTCATACATGGAATCTTTTATCAGTTATTGGATAAAGAGAAATTTTGATCGAGCACAGGCAGCCATTAATAGATCAGAGTATGAAGTTGAACAACTTAGTAAATACTTATTAATGCACTTAAAATATAAAATTTTTACATATATGCGTTTGAAAGGGAAATAAATGTTCAGTACTGATAATTTTACGCATATTTCAGATTTAAATTTTTACGGAAAAGTGAAAGTTGTCCTCGAAACTAGCGCTGAATGGCTTTTCGGTTAATACATTATTTTCTGTCAGAGCGGTATGAATGTGATCACTTTTGCGGATGCTGAAAATATTTTGGAAAAAGATCTTTTGTATTCATCTTGTTGGCATTTATTGGCAGTTTCTCAACTGACTGCAAATTCTGTTCTCGAGAGTATGTTTCCGTACTCGTAGGGGATGGATGTACCATGCAAAGTGGATTGTAAAAGCCAATTACGTATTCAAAAACTTTATGCTCCACGATGAAGTTGATGTACGACCACATGAAGAGACTGCAACCAAGAACAGAATCTATATATATATTCCATGTTTTGTATAAGTATTCCAAGAAGGTTACAGTACAAAAAAGAGATTTATCGAAGACTAAGCACGCTTCAAATAAAATTTTAATTTCTCGTAATATTTGTCTCACACATTTAGTAAATCGTAAGTTTACAGTTTGTATTGTTAAATTTAATGGAGCAATACAATACTAATAACTAAGTTGACAGCAAAAAAGTATTTCGTTAAAAAAGCTACTTTTGAGCAATATTGTTTTAGTTGAAAGTGGATACGTTTTAGTGCCATCTACGATTTTTCGAATGGGGAGGCAACTAACTCTCCCTATTCGCCTGCTGAACCAAAAATCACGAATAAATCATTTCTTTTTGTGACTAATAAGAGTCTCATTAAGTGCCATGTTTTATTTTTGGAAGAAATGCGAGAATCGCGAGTTTTATGCGAATTTTCTTACACTACAATTAAAAAGTTATTGAAAGGTTTCTGAAAACCAGTACGTAAACCAAGTAAATGAAATGTAAATACTTACAAATAGAAAAAAATAGCTGCTCCTTTTCCTTGATCAGGCAAAGAAAAACTTGCCTTGTATGTGTCCTACAGTTGATCAAAACGATGAAGGGATGAGCAGATTTCACTTTTTTGTCTGAAATATATGCGTGTATTAAATGCAGCTTAATTTTGAAATTAGTCATATTGTTATAAAAAAGTTGGAACGATGAACGAACAACTAACCAAAAAAAAAAGGATTGAGACCGAAACAGAAAAGATGTTCCAAGGAAGTAGACCAAGGAACGAGACTGTCTCAAGTGAGGGGTGTACTAGTTTATGGCATTCCTAGAAGCGAGATCGACAACGACCGACGTGAAAGATGAAATACTGTTCCCGATAATGAGACCGACTGTAACGGAAGTGGACGGTGAAATACCTTTCCTTAGAAGTCATTCCTTCCTTTCACTTCAGTAAAGCGAGACATTGGACGCATTAATTTACAAACAGCCCAAATTTACTTCGACCACAGATACATCCATCGTGGTGCTGTGCGCAGAGTCAGGACACTTCTGCGAAGACGATGTGATGCCACTTTTGTGTACAGAGTTGTCGTTGAGCGAACCGCTGTTGGTACACCTCTCTCTCTGCTGGCAAGTCAAGGGGAGCTGACAGTCCGTGATATTCCATATGTCGTCACACTATTGGTCTGTATCTTGTCTTGGTACAAATAATCCCATCTCTTTAGTCATAGTACATTACATGGCTGTAAGGTGTTTCACAGTCAAGTGAACAACATCTATGACCTCTCAGGTGATAGTCGTCTGGTCCCATAGACATCTTGAATGCTGTGAACACGATCAGCCAGAAGGCGATCGAGAACATACTGAGCACAATTTCCAGTCTATAAGCCCACATTCTTCTTGTGCTCACTGAAAGAAAAGGTTCCTACTTGGTATTTACTCAGCGGGATCAAGACCTATGGCTACAAATAAAAGATTTGAGTCCTAACTGTTTAATATATTCAGCAAAAGTTCATACACACCCCGTCCCTATCAGAAAAAGCACTATTAGCAGTTCAGGGGCGACCTTTGCGGTAAGAGCCAACTAAAATCGTCTATCGCCCTGAGTTCCAATCATCAATGTTAATTACTCGCCACAAAAGTGGAAAATAATCACCACTTGCTACACCGTATTGTCAACATTACGGGCGGCACACAAACCGTTACTTTCGTGAAATCTGAGAGATCCAAGATGGCTTACAGTCCTTACGAGTTGACTTCCTACTTTAACGAAAAACGTGCGTTTGGTAGATCCCTAGCTCTGACGTCATCTGAGGCAGAGTGTATGCCGCAGTTTTATTGACACGGGCACAATGATAGCGCAGAAATCTAAATGGTCGCTTTCCCGGACACGTATTATATAATATCTCTTTGTGTAACAACTTACTTTATATGCATGCAGTTAAGTTGGCTTTAGTTATTGAAAAAGTTTCATCTCGACTGCATTTGACGTTTGTTGTCTGGAAATTCTAGAACGGAAGTAGAACAAGATCTCTGAACTACCTTTTTAAGGCTAGTTGTATTGACTGTTATTTATACTTAAGCCTTGAAACTTAGTACAGATGAATTATTTCCTTTACGAAATTGAGTAGTGTAAATAGAACTTTCTGTGACAGTTACAAATGACACTTAATCTAATATGAATAGGGACGTTTCTGTTCCAAATTTAGTTTTTAGTAAATCACTTAACAACTGGTAGAAGTAGCTTAATGAAGTTACGTATTTAATGGTTTTATATTAAACTGGGGCTACAAATGAATTTTGATCTTTCTAAGTGTAATATTTATATTTAGCGCCATAAATTTTTCGTATAAACTTCGATTTTGACCAAAATATTAATCCGATCACGTAGAGAATTGTATTTTCAGCTTTCTAGCTGCGTTATTTAGAGCCACTTATATTTTGCTTAAAATAATATATTTAGCGAAACGTATTCATCTAATCATTCTGATATTTCACAACGTTAATATTGATATCCTCAATCATGTATTGACAAATTATGGAAAAGCTATTTCAATTTTCGTTAATTTCACTCTTAGATTATGGCGCAATACTGTGTATGCTACTCATTGGCGCGGTATGACGACATGGCGTTAGCAGCAGTGACCTGGGTAAGAGCCGTCCACACGCTCGCTTCTGTATGTCTCACAATAATACAGCGCTTGTTTCACGAGATGTTGAGCCATAAAACATAGAAAATGATCTAGCCACTGTCGATATCCGACATGTGCTGGCCGGCAACTCTCCTTAAACGAGGAATGCGACGATCACTATCAAAATTCGAATATTATTTCCGAATCAGTAACCCGCCTTATAATCTTCCGTCATATACCAGAGTGTAGATAGAGTTAGTTCTACCTACCTTCTGTGATTACACTATTCTTCCAGTTATTTGTATATCCAAGCATGTAATTCACTTTGTGCCATTTTGACGATTGTTGCAAGT
Organism: Schistocerca piceifrons; assembly: GCF_021461385.2. Lineage (NCBI taxonomy): Eukaryota > Metazoa > Arthropoda > Insecta > Orthoptera > Acrididae > Schistocerca > Schistocerca piceifrons. The sequence continues at coordinate 1,003,656,620 of NC_060139.1, forward strand.
CGCCTTCAGTGCTGAAATTTTAATGTTCGCCAATGTAATTATACAGGGAGAGTCAGCTGCCCAACCCAATGCGTTTTACGCAACCCGCGATGTCTTCAAAAACCAGGTGTGGAATTTTCATATTGTTTCACTCACTACACTCAAACTAGTAATCGTACAGAAAAAATGAACAGGACCTTCTTGCAGGAAATTTTCTGTAGCTACATTCTGTGCTGCGATACATTTTCACTGACAGCCACGGTTTTCGAATTAGTCAAGGAAAATGCATTTGGAGGTTACTTTTGCATGTTTTTCTTGAATAATTCGAGAACTAAAGCCTCTAGCAAAAACATGTATCAGTATGAAACTTAGCTACATTAAATTTCCAACGGAGAGGCGCTGTTAATTTTTTCTGTAAGACTAATAGTTTGTACATAGAAAGTGATAAAATATGAAAATCTTTCACTTGATACTGAAGACATTGCAAGTTGCATAAAACATATAGGTGGCGGCAACTGAATCGCCGTATACGTTGAAAAACTGAAACGCCAACCATGAAAACATGCTATGTAAAATGCCTATGAAGTATTATTAAAATTCTAACAGTACACAGTAATGGGTACAAAATAAAATACATGGAAATATATTCAAAATTCGCTAATAATTTTAAAATGCGTTTCTCTGTATTTTATTGAAGAATTACAAGAAAATTTAATTTTTATTCATACATTGATTTCTGAACGTTGTCTATGTCTGATCGAGAGTTAATATTCAAATATAAAAACCACTCAAGTCACATGCAGAGTGCTAAGGGCCCACCGTGTTGACACAGAGTTTAATCCGACAAGAAAGGTGTGTGAATGTCTGAACGCTACAAAACACCAATGCCCACCTTCCCTTGTCATAGCAGGTATTTACAACATTCTTGGCATATGCGTTCAAGGATGCTTAGGAACTGTTAACACCCGATTGTGCGGACCAAGTTTCACGACTATTCATTCGGGTCTCAGTGCTTTAAATGTCATAAATATCTAATTTCGTTTCAAGTTACTTGCATTTTTAAACTAAAATCCGTTCTGACCACGAACGTTTCAAGACAATGAAATTCTCGGCGTCCACCTTTACAGGCACACGGGATACAACGTCCCTCTTCAGTAACCTGTCTACTGACGTATTTTCTACCGCTACAATCCATTTAGGGACTCTGCCCTTATCAAACAGTACTACTTACGACATAGGAAACGGAACACAACTTCTTCTCCTACGGGGAAATCAAAGCAAACAGAAACGCACACTCATGAAAAACCTAGAGTTACTAACTAGAGGCATGCCCACCACATTGCCTTCGCTGCAATTCCATCAGTGACCTCGAGAAGTAAGGAGTCTCCGTCCCTAACAGATCGGCAACGGCAGATGTATTATGAGAAACCAAGGTGTTGAATTTATCTTATCGTGTCGGGGGAGGGGAAGGGTTTGAGTAACGGACCTTTGAGTAACGCTCATTCAAACGTTGCACACTGCACAATCTTTCACTTCTAGTATTTACATCGTTCCTGTGTGTAACTTTTATGGCCTTTCAGGCCAAAAGGTTTTCTCAATAAAACATAGCAGGGCACTACATTAACGAATACACATCTTCTTCCAAAAGGGACCTAGCTAAACTGGAAGTTTTCCTCGCACCCCAAGCAATAGTCACTCATAGTGCCAACAGAGTGTTAAGAAAATATAGTGTTGATACAGAATTTAATCCTACAAGAAAGACGCGAGAACATTTGAACACTACAAGCCGGCCGTTGTGGCCGAGCGGTTCTAGGCGCTTCATTCTGGAACCGCACTGCAGCTACGGTCGCAGGCTCGAATCCTATCTTGGGCATGGATGTGTGTGATGTCCTTAGGTTACGTTTAAGTAGTTCTAAATCTAGGGGAATGATGACCTCAGATGTTAAGTCCCATAATACTCAGAGCCATTTATTGAACATCCGCGAACAAAAACACAAGACAATATGTCGTCTGGGCAACACGAATATGTCGGCACTGTGACCAAACAACCATCAGATTTGATTCGTTGGTTTTGTAGTTTCATCGAAGTTGAATTATCATTATGCTAAGACTTCCAAAGAGGCCATACGTATTCAGAGTACGATAATGGCTCCAATATAAAAGAAAAAAAAAATGAAATGAGACATATAATGGGCCTTAGTGCTAAATAAGGTGAAAAACACCTATTCTTGAAGATCACAAGTTCTGTAATAGCTGTCGGTGCGATTCTGCAATATTTCGCACCCTTGGTTAATACCATGACTAGATCGTTGCTAAGTTATGCGCCAACAGTTCGGCTTGCTGAGGCTCCTTAAGATTAAATTTCAAATAACAGCATCTCTACAGCCAGCAAGGATGCCTCCAGCATTATCAAACGAAACGTTAGAAATAGATTCATGCCTTAGAGTACGGCCTGAAGTTCCTAAAACAAGAATCATCACGGATTATGCACTCTGTTGCACATGATGTAGACACACGTCACGCAATGAATTTCATGAGAACATACTACGGGCGCACCCCTGTCTGATGATACAGGCACTAACATTACCTCGTATGGAACTGGCGCAGTGTTTACTTTACCCGACCTATATTTTGCTGATTTCCACACACCAGAAGTTAGATAAGGCACACTTTATACGCCTCGTTTATTTGTCAACTGGAGTTGTTCCTGGACTGTGTGAATTTTATGTGTAGGAATAACAAGGAAGAGGTGACGGAACGTATCCTGGAAAGTACACAGAAACATAGAGAATAATTTGTAATTCAGGTGGAACCTAATAGAAAACGAGTAATTAAGAGTGCGGCAACGATAATAAATAAACATGTATCACAGTTAATATTAGGATATATATATATCCTAAATCAAGGAAACGTATTTACTAAAGCATACAAGCAAGGGACAAAGCGAGCGTCAAAGGCAATGAAACTTGGTGTAGATAAAATTTGCGTGTATTTCTTGGGTGTTATAACCATATTTTAAGTCTTGCAGGTCAAGAAAATCATGAGTCTGAGAACAGATTCCACCTTTTTGTGTCTGAAATATAGAGAGAATTATGTACGAAGAATGGAACAATTTTCGAAAAGAGGTGAGTGTCAGTAATTTCTATGACAAATATGCTGTTAAAGGTATTAGAGAGCAAACTTTAAAAACAGACTATGATTATTTTTGTTTTTAAAACGTTTATTTTACTAGTAACCTTTTACTAAGCTTGAGGAAACTAACGACGTGATACGTGCAGTATGTGAATTACTGTAGCGTTTTACTGACATTGCATGAACTATAAACACCAATAACTGTAAATACACTCCTGGAAACTGAAATAAGAACACCGTGAATTCATTGTCCCAGGAAGGGGAAACTTTATTGACACATTCCTGGGGTCAGATACATCACATGATCACACTGACAGAACCACAGGCACATAGACACAGGCAACAGAGCATGCACAATGTCGGCACTAGTACAGTGTATATCCACCTTTCGCAGCAATGCAGGCTGCTATTCTCCCATGGAGACGATCGTAGAGATGCTGGATGTAGTCCTGTGCAACGGCTTGCCATGCCATTCCCACCTGGCGCCTCAGTTGGACCAGCGTTCGTGCTGGACGTGCAGACCGCGTGAGACGACGCTTCATCCAGTCCCAAACATGCTCAATGGGGGACAGATCCGGAGATCTTGCTGGCCAGGGTAGTTGACTTACACCTTCTAGAGCACGTTGGGTGGCACGGGAACATGCGGACGTGCATTGTCCTGTTGGAACAGCAAGTTCCCTTGCCGGTCTAGGAATGGTAGAACGATGGGTTCGATGACGGTTTGGATGTACCGTGCACTATTCAGTGTCCCCTCGACGATCACCAGTGGTGTACGGCCAGTGTAGGAGATCGCTCCCCACACCATGATGCCGGGTGTTGGCCCTGTGTGCCTCGGTCGTATGCAGTCCTGATTGTGGCGCTCACCTGCACGGCGCCAAACACGCATACGACCATCATTGGCACCAAGGCAGAAGCGACTCTCATCGCTGAAGACGACACGTCTCCATTCGTCCCTCCATTCACGCCTGTCACGACACCACTGGAGGCGGGCTGCACGATGTTGGGGCGTGAGCGGAAGACGGCCTAACGGTGTGCGGGACCGTAGCCCAGCTTCATGGAGACGGTTGCGAATGGTCCTCGCCGATACCCCAGGAGCAACAGTGTCCCTAATTTGCTGGGAAGTGGCGGTGCGGTCCCCTACGGCACTGCGTAGGATCCTACGGTCTTGGCGTGCATCCGTGCGTCGCTGCGGTCTCGTCCCAGGTCGACGGGCACGTGCACCTTCCGCCGACCACTGGCGACAACATCGATGTACTGTGGAGACCTCACGCCCCACGTGTTGAGCAATTCGGCGGTACGTCCACCCGGCCTCCCGCATGCCCACTATACGCCCTCGCTCAAAGTCCGTCAACTGCACATACGGTTCACGTCCACGCTGTCGCGGCATGCTACCAGTGTTAAAGACTGCGATGGAGCTCCGTATGCCACGGCAAACTGGCTGACACTGACGGCGGCGGTGCACAAATGCTGCGCAGCTAGCGCCATTCGACGGCCAACACCGCGGTTCCTGGTGTGTCCGCTGTGCCGTGCGTGTGATCATTGCTTGTACAGCTCTCTCGCAGTGTCCGGAGCAAGTATGGTGGGTCTGACACACCGGTGTCAATGTGTACTTTTTTCCATTTCCAGGAGTGTATAACTAATCTGTGGAATTTGAAGTGTCCTTTTACGTAGAAATTCGTACACGCTAATCGTTATTTGTGAAGTTCTCTAGAGCATGCCAACAACCGAAAGAAAGAGCACCATGGTGTACTGATCGGTATTTCTATTTAGAGATTCAGCTGACGGTGACCATTTCGGAAGGTGTGAAACCAGGTCCATCCAGCATGATGAATAACTGATTAAATAAAGAAACAGCGAAACTAACACGTATGCCGACGTAGGTACGTCCAATGCGATGAATGATTCAACTATGGTGTCAACAACATTTATTTTACCGGATACAGCAGATGTTACCTTCTCTGTATATGTACAATTGATAAATAACATAATATTATCTGCTTATATACCAACTGAATTATTTCTCAGTTCTTGGCGCTGCTGCTCTAATTTCGGTTGAATTGAGAACATTGTTTGAACATATGAAGAAATTTATTGGGTCACCTATGTACTTCTCATTTTTTTTCTGTCTTCTGATTTTTTATAATGCTAATACTTATCCTGTAATTCAAAAATCAATTATATTGCCTTTGTCCCATTTTTCCAAATTGGAGACGTTTAGGTATTATTATCGACGCTCTTGTAGCTATGTATCTGCTATATGTTCCTGTTATTCAACTTGGCCATGAAGTTGAGCATGGAACCTTCCTAGCATATTTTGTTTATATTACAACATTTTAAAGTAATTCATGATGATTATCACAAACAGGGTAAACTAAATGTCTTTGAACATCACAGCCGATGTAATACTGAACAAAACAAAGAAGAAAAGATGTACAATCAGCACAGCAGAGGAAAAAAAGACAGTAACATCTACAAATTTCACATCAAGTTTTGACTGTAGATCTCGGTAATTTGGCAATCTTTTTAAAACAGTCGATTTAGACAGTCACAGCTCCGTTGAGACATGTGGTAGAAAATATACGGACCTGAGGTGTGCTTAGACCCGCGGGGCTTCGATTTTATGGCTGGCAGTGAAAAGCCACCACTGACAGAGCTAACGTAGTAAAGGGGTGATTTACTGGTGAAGCCTGTCAGAGCGGTGTTAGGGGTCTCCACCCTGGCCCCACCCATTTAAGGCAGAAGGTGCAGGAAGCCCAGTAGAACAGATCATTAACTGCTGCAAAGTGAATTAATAGTACACCTATAAATCTCCTCCCCAGTTTAGTTCCAGGACGACGCTGTTGACATATTCAAAATCAGTGGTCAGAATGAGGTTTAGTTATTAACGAATGGTGTAAAAGCTTCAGTTCATCCTATAGAAAACTTTATAATGAACCTTATATCTTTGCAAAAAGAAAAATAAGTGGTGGAACGAAATAGATAAGAGATACACACAATTACACAGTTCTAATCGAACCTTAACGAGTACCAATTATTATAGGTGTATTGTGACGGAAATCTGCTCCCAGTACTCACATGTGGCAAAGAAAGGTGATAGATTGGCAGTAACTTTTCAAGTCTTGATACTCCCTGAAATCACTACATCTCCAGGAGAAGAGAAAGTCATATGTTTCGCCGTAAATAATTTACTGGACACGGATGAGTAAAATTGACACAACTTCTACAGCTGATGCTGATTATTTCGGGCCAACCAAACTATTTTAGATCAGGGGCTGTCTACTGATATACCAATGTTTGTCAGGAGATGCCGAGCAGTTACCACATATCCTGGCACAGCTGAAGGACCTATGTCGTGGTAGTGTCGACTCAGTTGAAAAGCGGTCACTGTGGAAAAGGGTGACCTGATTGCTTCACCTCAGATCCATTGTCCTGCTATGGCTTACGCTAAAGAAACCTGAGCATTAGCAAAACAAAACAGGCCATGCTTTTATCAATAATTCTCTTATCTAGTCAGAGGTGTTGCAACTATCAGCCACCAGCTTCGAGGGGAGCCTACGATGGTCCACGAGTCCATGAGTATACATGAATCAACTGGTCCCCACCTCCAGACTGTCGCTGCTGGAGGAGGCCCTGTTGCTCGTACTGAGTCCAGTGTTCCGAACTTAGCGCCCTCCAGCTCGTGGACCATCTGTCGCCCTACAATGGAAGTCTTCCGCTCGACACTGGAGTTGCACAAACATATTTAGTCACGATCACCCATGTGGACAACTTGCGGCATATCTCAGTGCATCAGGACAGAAACGACGGTGTGTTACTGTGCTCCCCGTCCAGTGCTGCCAGGCAGTCTCCAGACTGCGTTGCGAGTCGTTTCCCCCTCCTATGGTCAGCATCCTAGCAGAATCACCGCCGGCCCCACGACGTTACCTGTTATCAGGCCGTCTACCGACGGCAGCGCCTCCTTACAGGCTTTTCGTTTGAAACTTACGCGCTGGAGACGTTGACTCCTGCGAGCAAAATCACGATCGTTGTTGTTGTTGAACAATAAATGTTTGTTTTATCAGTGATGTTTTCATGACAACGTGTCTGAGACTACCGCACAACTCACCGCTCCATCGCACCCCGCGACACTGGCCTCTACACGTGATTATTTATCACGCTGTGCAAAAGGCAATACATAAATCTAGAAAATCTGTAGTATTGAAATCCCTTACACCCCGCTTGCTTTCATCATATTTCTAGTTTTACGCAACCCCGTCACTAAATCTCCGTTTTGCCTCTGCTCAAGACGCGACTCCTTTCAAAACACATACCAGGACGAGACTCTTAAGAGATCGTTTACATGACTAGTAGCATCGAGGGACTATATCATGTCTACCACGTTTCCACTAACATGGGTACCTCTCTTCCGTACCAGCCTCAGTTTTAGTGGTAAGATCGCCCCGTGGATTGCCCGTCAAAAACAAAACATAGATCAAGCACGAAAACAGGAATAAGGGCTACTTAACCGTGATACAAACGCAAAATAACAACAATGAACGTCTACGCTTGACAAAGGCAACATTGAGGAGAGTGTAACAGCCGTGGAGTCGTGTTTAAGTGGTCACGGTGTTGTACTCCGAAACGGGCGAGAAGGATTCAAAACACTCTCGCGCCATTAATTTTCATTTTTTCACAACTTTATAAACTGTCCGCCCGGCCATTGAAATGTTTTTACTCTTTCTGTAGTCTTGGCAATTTTCGTACTATACGTCGGTTCTAGAATATAAGGCCTGCGGTAAAAATACATTACTGTCGCAAGCAAATGTGATGAACAGTGACAGCGAGCGAGATACCACATAGACGTCTCACAGAAAGGAAAACAACAAATAAACGGATGTGACCTATGTTACAACAAAGGAATTCAAGTGTCAGAACTTCCAAAACTTAATGCAACTTCTAAAACGTTAAAAACATGTGTTTTGACAGAGTACAGAGAAACTGTGTGATTGTGAGGCAGTTGAGTTCATTTGTTGCAGCTTATGTGACAGACTATTATGTTTCCATCATTTCCTTGGGTGTGATCACGTTCACATTCGTACCAACACATAAATCGGGCAAGGAGTAATATCTCGCTCATCACCAGCGTGCAAATTAGGTCGTATCATATGACCCAAATACTCCGACTAACGCCGTGTATGACTCACCAGGCGTGTTTTCCGATGGAGGATTAGGTTGACCTGTAGCCTTGTAAACAAACGTTTGCCTTCTCATTCAAAAGTCACTTCCTTTAGGCTGCTAACAGAGTAGTTGTGCAGAATCAACTATCATTATAGGTCCCTACCTTACACCTCATTGTTGTAAACGGACGTTACCCACAACACATACACAAATTTGAATAGAGCGAACAGCTCAAAAAATAAATAAAATAAAAATGCAGGACAAAGCTTTGAACACGGCTCGCCTGCTTTACCTCCAACACCGTGACCACTTAACCACGGCGCCGTCACTTATCTGCTTTGCTCAGTGTTATACTTTTTAAGCGCGGACCGTTCACTGTGAAACGCCGGGTTAAATCCACAGGACAGAACAGGTAGCAGGAACTGTGGAAAGGGGCCAGAAATGAGCGGCTGGCATTTACACTCGAACACATATAACTTTATTTAGTTGCCCAGTCATTACAGCGCAAATTTTCGGGCTTAACTATCAACTGAATATGTCAAACAATCTTATGGCTTAAGGGCACAACCCCTTTAATTTTTAAAACGGCTGAAGGCCCATGATTTAAAACACAACTAGAATAAATTTTCAAAAGGCAGAAGGCGCAAGTTTTTATCCTTAAACAATATTTCAATTAAGGCTGAAAGCCCAAACAGTCTAAGACTTGACAACCAAGGAATTTTAATTTTAAAACGGCCGAAGGCCCATGATATAAAAGCACAACTACAATAAATTTTCAAAGGCAGAAGGCCCAAAGTTCTATCCTTAAATAATTATAAAAGAAGAGGCTTAAGGCCCAAACAATCAAAGACTCATCAATAAAGAATTTTACTTTTAAAACGGCTGAACGCCCATGATTCAAAACACAACTACAGAAAATCTTTAAAAGGCGAAAATCCCAAGGCTTTATCCTTAAATAATTTTTTTTTAATAAGGCTGAAGGCCCAAACAACGAAAGATTTAACAAGTAAAGAATTTAAATTTTAAGACGGCAGAAGGCCCGTGATTGGAAACCACAACTATAACAAATTTTCAAAAGGCAGAAGATCCAAAGATTTACGCAGAAAAAAATATTTTTAATGAGGCTGAAGGCCCAATCAATGCAAGACTCGACAAGTAAGGAACATTCAGTTCTAAAACGGCTGATGGCCCATTATTTAAAACCCAACTAAAAGCATACAATTCAAACCATAGGCTATGAGCCTTTAAAATCCACGATCAAACACCAATAAGAAGTACAGCCAGCGGCGCTTAGAAGTTTCCGGGGGTCGATCTGCTCTTGAAATATTAACGTTCGCTTAGGGGAGACAGGTAGTCGGCCCAACTATATCCGATCCGCCGGCAACCGAACCGAGAGACAGTCAACGGACCCACTGATAAGACGACTAGCTTTCCACTCCACCAGTACGCAAGGAAATCCGAAGCCAAAACGTAAAAGGCGTAGCCGCCCGCAAACAAGTATGCATAAGCTGTCAAAACTACACACACGAGTTAGACAGAGACGACATGGTGAGGAAAGGACAATGTCTGAATTTTACTTCAGCGGCCAGGGCAGGAAAACGAAACGCTAACGGCTACAAGGAAGAAAATTCCGCTGGTGCACTTGAACTTCAAATAAACAAAATAACTTAAATCCCACCGGATGGTGGCCAAATTTTCGCCAACTCGAACATTCGCTGTTGCACACACAACAGCCAACCATGAAAACCAACGGCACAATGTGAACAAACTGGCTTTGGTAGTTAAATCACCACTCAACTTTGATGTCCTGGGTCGGTGAGCCACGAACCTCGTAGCTATCGGAACAGCTCCCACACACTGCGACACTGTGTAGCGACCGCCTGCGTGCCCAGCCCTCTGCGCGGCGTGGAGATTTCCTGGCTGATCCACTCCAACCGGCCGACCCGTCCCACGCCAGCACGGAGACAGCACTAAAATAACTGAGCAGTCGACATCACAAGCTACACGCAATTTCACAAACACTGGGACGAAGAACGCAACCAGTGCTAAAAACAGTGACCGAGCAATAACACGGCCGAACCACGCGTTGAGAAACACACCGCCAACCCACAGGAGACCGGCGAGCAAATACACGTCGCCCGGTAAGACGACCAACCGACGACCAACCGACGATCAACCAAGACCGTCCCCAGTTCAAGTCATGTGTGCCGGCAACGTCCGGAAGAGTCATGGCTATCCAAGCCTCACTACTGCTTCAACCCGACCGACTTCTTCCGCGTCCCAGCTCTACGACTGCCAAGTCCGAACTGCCCTGAAGTAATAGTGTGGTGTCACCGCCAGACACCACACTTGCTAGGTGGTAACCTTTAAATCGGGCGCGGTCCGTTAGTATATGTCGGACCCGCGTGTCGCCACTATCAGCAACGCATACCGAGCGCCACTACATGGCATATCTAGTCTAGAGAGACTCCCTAGCACTCGCCCCAGTTGTACAGCCGACTTTGCTAGCGATGGTTCACTGACTACATACGCTCTCATTTGCAGAGACGACAATTTAGCATAGCCTTCAGCTACGTTATTTGCTACGCCATATTCAGTTACTATAATTACTTCAAGAATGTATTCTGAGCAGATATTATTGTGAATCATGTACCGTCAAGAGCGACGTTCATCAGTAATGGATTAAAGTTAAGTATCAAACTAATTACGTCTGCTTTCTGAATTCTCATTCCTTGCCATGTTCCAGACCTCACGTCAGTATAGTTCTTCCCTCCTCACGCCAGCCTGCGTGAGCTAAAACGCGTGCATTTCGGCCTCCACTCGTAACACGGTGTTGGATCTTCTGATAACACAAAATTGGCAACGAGGATGGGATAACGGTGATCTTACCTGTACTGACATATGCCGTTGAGACTGCCCTGATTTAATTGTGTAATGGCTTCGCCACAATCTCCAGATGTACTGTCCGAATGTCATCACTTACAGAATCAGCAGACGCAGGCATTACTGGATGCCCTTGGACAGCTCGTTCAGGGTCAACGTGCAATGCAAAACGATGCGTGTAATTTTTCCTCCTATCTACGTAATTCTGCAGCTCTCAATTCGTTCGAGCAATCAATCATTCATGATAGGAAACACAGTCATAGCTCAGTCACTCAAAATGATTCTGAAATTTTACTTGTTAGAATGAAATCAGGCAATGATTCTTCTTCTCTGCAGGCTCGTGCTTTGCGGCAGTCTGCTAATCTGTACAAATAAAATGCCTCGTAATTTTGGGAGCGTTGTATAATCAGTCGGAAAACCTCAGATCAAGCGGATATTTGGCTTTGATGAAGTTTAACCTTCCGAAGAAGTAATGGAGCTCTTGGATTATTAAATGCAGGTTCGTATCCAGTCTTTCGGAAGTTCCCTTCTGATTAACAACCACGCAATACATCGATAAATATCATTAATTCTCAAATGTCAAATACACACCTTTTATATGAAGGAGCAATCCATACATATTTCGTTTTTAGACGTACAGTTCGTATCAGTTATCTTCTGTGATAAATCGCAATAATCGAATTATAGTTCTTGCAAACCAAGCTCAGGCTAATCGGCACAAAGACCATCTCGGAAGCACCCTTTTTTTTTCCTAACAACCACCAGAGAGAGTACTACAAAGAATACTTAAGCGCTCATCGCATAGCTATTGTATGAACTACTTTTCGCATGGATTCTGCGAGTATAAAGATAGAAAATTAGTAAACGTCATTCAAGGGTAGAACTGTCTCAGAATAATTCATCGAATATAAAGAGATATTACATGCGGCAGCCGCCGCTCCACCACTAACGCACCTACAACACGCAGTTGCATCGCCCTTCAGACCTTCTGATGCTGCACTGGAAAGCTGGACGAAGCGGTCACGCCAATTTGGATTCCATCTCGCCGCCTACAGAATTCAAGGTAACGAGCGGCAGCCTTTTCGGTGTGCTAACCTACCGTGTGATAGTCAAATTATTTCCCCGACGCGACATAGCAACTCTGTCCAACGTAGAAATTTTGTCTGCATTAGATGCATATTTCAAACAACCAGTCAATGTAGTTGCGAAACGGTATGCCTTCTTTCGTACAAAACGTATGGCAGGTCAGACTAATCGGGAGTGGGTTGCAACCTTGCAAGGCCTTACTAGAGATTGTGCTTTTGAGTGTCAGCAAGATGAATCTAAAGAAGTTTTCGACTAATGAACTTGCTTAGCGGCATACTGAAGATAGGATTATTGTTTCTTGTAACGTGAATAGTAAGTCTTGCTAGGTGGCTGAGGCTGATTTTGAAACTATACATAAATATCTTTCAAGACAAATATCTGTTATGCCTTGGGGAGAAGACACCGTAAGAAGAACATGTTTTTTGTTTCTCGGACGTATGAGCATTGTTCCTGTCATCAGAAGCACTGAAAGCTCCTCGTTATGATTTCGTGTTCCAGGGTCAACTGATAGATTACCCAGATTACCCAGAGACTGACATGAAAAGAACACTGACTTACTCTATCATTAATTGATGATGATGTTACGACATAGCTGATTGCATATATAGCACAAATTATACTGTAAATAGTCGGTGGCGAAGAAGTGGAAGAAGAGATACGTTATAAACATTTCTTTTCTTTTCACTTTTTTTCCGCCAGAAACTTCGACTTCTCTTATTGTCTTCGGCAGATCTACTACCACCAACTACTTTGGCAAAACTCTGCAACATGTCAACATGGAAAGACAATCCAAGTACTATTTTACTGTATTTCAGTTTTCTTTATTTCCGCTATTGTTCTTCGACGTACGTTTGAACTGTAGAGGAGATACAATAAAGTCCAGTTTTACACCCTCTTAAATCCGAGTAATTCGTTCGTGGTTCTGATAGTTCCCTCTTGGTTCTTGAACATATTGCATACTACCCGACTTTCCATAAATGTTACTTCCATTTTCCTCAGAATTTATAACGCGCACCATTTTACACTATCGAACACTTCTTCAAGGTCAACCAGTCCTATGAAGGTGTCTCGATTTTTCTTAAGTTTTGTTTCTGTTATGAACCGTAGCGTCAAAACTGTATCTCTGGAGCCTTACTATTTCCTAAAGCCAAACTGATCCTCAATGCCAACCATATCTTTCCCCTTGTGGTGTATATTGTACAAGCATCAAAAAAAGTTTTCCATTAAACCAGTTCCCAGAACTCCTAAAGATAGGTGTTGACTATGAGTACTGTATCACAGACACAGTCCCTTTGACTCTTCAGAGATGTCACTAAACTCGCCCAAACATGCATGACCAGCGCGAATTAGATATAAGGGGTCCGACAGCCGATCAGTCCCATTAATTCCACCAGGTAGGAGGTATACGGCTCGTGTTGGCTGTAGTTCAACCATGTCTAGACGGCCAATAGCACGGTTCAATCTCGTCCGCATTGTTACTTTGTGCCAGGAAGGGCTGTCAACATGGGAAGTGTCCAGGCGTCTCGGAGTGAGAGAAAGCTATGTGGTTCGGATATGTGGGAAATACAGGGGGACAGGAACTGTCGATCACATGCCTCGCTCAGGCCGTCCAAGGGTTACTACTGCAGTGGATGACCTATAGCCACGGATTATGGCTCGGAGGACCCCTGACACCGACGCCACCATGTTGAATAAGGCTTTTCGTGCTGCCACAGGACGTCCAGTTACGACTCAAACTGTGCGCAACTGCGTGCATGATGCGCATCTTCACTCCCGACGTCAAAGGTCCATCTTTGCAACCACGACACCATGCAGCACCGTACAGATGGGCCCAACAACATGCCAAATGGACTGCTCAGGACTGGCATCATGTTCACCTCACCGATGAGTGTCGCATATGCCTTCAACCAGACAATCGTCGGAGACGTATTTTCAGGCAAACCTGTCAGGATGAACGCCTTAGACACACTGTGCAGCGAGTTCAGCAAGGTGGAGGTTCCTACTGTTTTGGGGTGGCATTATGTGAGGCCAGTGTACGCCGCTGGTGGCCATGGAAGGCGCCGTAACGGCTGTACGATACATGAATGCCATCCACCGACCGTTAGTGCAACCGCATCGGAAGCATACGGGTGAGGCATTCGTTTTCATGGACAACAATTCGCGCCCCCATCGAGCACATCTTGTGAATGGCTTCCTTGAGGATAACGACATCGCTCGACTGGAAAGGCCAGCATGTTCTCCAGACCTGAACCCCATCGAACATGCCCAGGATAGATTGAAAACTGCTGTTTACGGACGACGTGACCCACCAACCACTATGAGGAATCTACGCCGAATCGCCGTTGAGTAGTGGGACAAACTGGAGCAACAGTGCCTTGATGAACTTGTGGATAGTATGCCACGACGAATACAGGCTTGCATCAGTGCAAGAGGTACTGGTGTGTACAGCAATCTGGACCATCACCTTTGAAGGACTCGCTGTATGGTGATAAAACATGCAATGTGTTGTTTTCATGAGCAATAAAATGGGAGGAAATGAGGTTTATGGTGATCTCTATTCCAATTTTCTGCACAGTTTCCGGAACTCTCGGAACCAAGCCTGATGCAAAACTTTTTGTTATGTGTGTATATTAATTTACGTATTCGTTCATGTGACGTTCTTTGAGTGTGTTTATACCACTTCTTCTTCTTCTGCTTTGTAATTTGAATTCTTGATCATTGGATGTAATGTATAAATTCCCATATCGCAGATAGTCATAAATTATCTTAGCTTTATTTTTTTCTATGTAGTCACATTACACTGTCCAGTTGCATTAATATGATTACCCATCAGAGCCTGAACTGCCACCTTACGTAGTGCGAATTGCTGCGAGAAGTGCATAAGAAGAGAATCAGTGAGTTTTTGAAAGAGACCCACTCTAGTGCCGCGGACAGGTGCGCTAGGTCTCCCTGTTGAGGATCCATGGCGTGAGCAGCCCGATAGAAGTGGTCCCATAGATTTTGTATTGGGCTTAAACGCGGGGGATTTGGTGGGCAGGGAAATACTGTAAACTCATGCTGGTGCTTCTCCAATGACGCACATACTCTGCGACCTGTGTGACACGTTGTACTGTCTAATCCCCAATGATAGATGCATACTTATGTTCAGCCGTTCTACCTCCCAGAATGGCAAGATCACTCAGGGAATGATACGAAAACATTCCGAATATTGTTGCAGGGTGTTTGATTTCAGATTTTTCACGCCGTTCACTTCAACAGCCATGGGTTTGATGAAGTATAAAACCTATCGCCTCTCTGTGGACTCTTACTTCCGGTATCGGGGAACCCTTCGTAGCCGATGGACAGCAGTCAGCGTGAGTGCATGAACCAAAGGTCTATTGCAGAGGCCCACACGCAGCAACGCCCGTTAAACGGTGGTTGTGGGGATACTGTTGGTAACCCCCTTCGTTCATCTGGGCGATCAGTTGCTCAAGAGCTGCTGTCTCAAAAAGGTTGTCCATCATTTACCCAAAAAGATCGCTTTAATATCATCTATTTCAAGGATGCGATGTTGCGATTACTGTATTTGTGGGTTGCCTCGCCGCCGGTTCTGGATAACGCAGTTCTGCCATACAGGGTGTAGCTTAACTACGGCGGCAACCCGAACAGTTTACAAACATATTGACATCGGAAATATTTTCACCGCTGGCCAGAAAGCCAATGATAATGTTCTTTTGGACGTCAGATAAATCGCTCCGTTTCCGCATTACGACATTCACTACACTGTTCTCCGCACCCCTCACTAACAAGTGGTAATGGTTCAAATGGCTCTTAGCACTATGGGACTCAACTGCTGTGGTCATAAGTCCCCTAGAACTTAGAACTACTTAAACCTAACTAACCTAAGGACAGCACACAACTAGTGGTAAGTATAGTAAAGATAGCACATCTATTGGGTACTTTAATTGAATCAACAAAATTGAAAATAATGGTATTGTCGATGCTATTGCTTGGACAATAAAATATTTAATTGATGATTCATTTATCATTATATCTTAATTTCTCGTTAGAAGCAGAATAAATGAAAGTAAGTAGGTCTCGAGTGCTATTCAAACCCCAAATCTTTACTGACTGCTTCAAGGAACATAGGACATGGGCCATAGAAACACAGTAGTGTGTAACCGTAGCGGAACACTGCCGTTTCATATATGATGGGAAGCGAGGAACAAGAGGAAAAATCGAACGCAGAAATCTAAGGCATGCGACATGACACGAATGAGGTAGGTATCACTCTCCGAGAGTACAATATCGCAGTAAAGAATTTTTCGTATTTTTCAGAAACTGTTAGAAAATCTTTTGTGGAAAATTTGGTTCAGAATATTTCGAACAAATGCTGGAGTGGCTTAGATGTGTCTCCAAATTTCTCTTTAGAATGAAGAAAAAAGCCTTTGGGAAGGAGGAGAAGATACCATTTTTGAATGTAATTAATCGATGTGTATAGAAGTTCCCAACGCAAAGGCATCTAGCCGTTGCCTAACAGTTGCGCAATTGTGCACAACTTTCTCACTAATTTGTGTTGTTGAATCAGTGAAAGAAGGAAATAGCGTGCTCAGGAATGTCTAGGTATGGAGTTGAGTGCTCTCTACGAATAAACTGCATTCGCTCGTACTTATTTCAGAGCTGGCATCTCATTTAATGTTCTTCAACAGGAGACAACAGACCTTCGAAATATGATTCGCTATCGTCTCGCTTACAAAGGCAGAACTGTGTGTCAGACAGTCGAACGTTGGTCATGCAGTTACCCGCTCAGGGTATGACGGACATTCCGTCTGATCAGTACACAAACACATACATTAATTCTCATACTTATAAAATTAGGCCCATTAACCAAATGTTTCCACGATACGGCGTATTCGATTGACTACGTGAACACCTTACACTGAGGTGAAAAAAAGTCAGGCGATAGCGATACGCACATTCCCAGACGGCGGTCATATTGCGTACAGAAAGTATACAAGGACAGTGTATTGGCGGAGCCGTCATTTGTACACAAGAAAAATTAATGTGAAAAAATTTCCAACGTGGTTATGGCCGCGCGACGGGAATTAACAGACTTTGAACGCGGAGTGGCAGTTGGAGCTACACGCATGAGACATTCCATTCCGGAAATCGTTAAGGAATTCAAACTTCCAAGATCAACAGCGTCAAGAGAGTGACAAAGATATCAAACATCAGTCATTATTTCTCACCACGGACAAGTCAGTGGCTGACGGCCGTCCCTTAACGACAGAGAGCAGCAGCCTTTGCGTACAGTTGTCAGTGCTAACAGACAAGCTACACTGCTTGAAATAAGAGCAGAAATCAATGTGAGACGTACGACCAACGTATCCCTTAGCATAATGCAGCGAAACCTGGCGTTATAAAGCTGTGGTAGTGACAGACGCGAGTGGCTTTGCTGAGAATTCGACATCGCTTGCAGCGCCTCTCCTGAGCACGTGACTTTATCGATTCGATCCTGGACGACTGGAAAATCGTGACCTCGTCGAATGAGTCACGATAGCAGTTGGTTAAGAGCTGATGATAGGGTTCGAATGTGGCGCAGACGCAACGGAGCCATGAACCCAAGTTGTCAAAAAAGGCGCTGTGAAAGCTGGTGGTGGCTCGATAATCGAGTGCTCTCTGTCCCAGCCGACTTGGAAACCATTTGCAGCCATTCATGGAGTTCATGTCCCCAAGAAACGATGGAATTTTTTTGAATGGCGATGCCTCATGTCACAGGGCCACAGCTGTTCTCGATTGGTTTGAAGAACATTCCGTGTCCAGAATGTGATTCGGTCACCCAGATCACACGTCACGAATACCACCGCACATTTATGGGGCATAATCGAGAGGTCAGGTCGTGCACATAACATCCTGCGCCGGCAACAGTTTCGCAATCATGGATGGCTATAGAGGCAGCATGTTTCAGTATTTTTGCAGGGGACTCCCAACGACTTGTTGAGTCGATGCCACGTCGAGTTCCTCCGATACACCGGGCAAAAGGAGGTGCGACACTGTGTTAGGAGGTGTCCCATGATTACTGTCACCTCAGTTCCCGAGGATCTAAACTACGGATATACACTTCAGGACAAACAAATTATAGCAAATGTCAAACACTGCCACCGTTTATCAAAACCCATTCTTTACTTCCTCTACCCGTCGATGTCCAAATACGTTCAAAAATCCCACGCGTGTTCCACATGCACTGAATGTACCAACCACAATGCGTTCCTAGAGTTCATCGACACCATCAACAGCGCTAGAGCTCAACAAAGTGTCGATGAAGCCTGTCTTCACACGAGCGGTGGAAATGTTGAACTCTTTTTGTAAAGTGTCACTGGTACTGTCAAAAGGGCTGGAAATCACTGGAGTGTCGATGAACTCCGGGAGTACATTGTGAGTGGCCGTGAATGCATTCAGGACACGCCTGGAGTTCTCGGATTATTGTACGTGTGCAGCTGTGCTGAAGCCTGCCTGTACGTAACAGTTCACATGTAGAATACTTGTAATGTGTTTTTCTTTAATAGCATATCTGTAGTTTCGATCCTACAAGACTATATTACAGTTGTTCATACACTCAGGAGTAATAAGTCGTGTTAGCGAAGCTATTGTTTTCCAGAATATGTTTGTTAGCATAATTTGATTGCTTCTTCCTCTTCTGCTAGCCCCTTTTGTTCGTCTCTATAACAGGTAAAGACCACATATAAGCGGAGCAGAGACGAAAGGGAAATCCTCAGAATTATCAATGCAGCAGCGTGCAGAAGCCAGAGAGAACGTGGAGTCAGCCAGTCGCCGACCGGCGGAGATCTGACATCGGCTGCTGCATGGGTTACGACCGCCTTGACAGTGCTGCTCTAGGATTCTGTATATGAAAGACGAATTAGGCCTCCTCCAATTGGAACTGCCGAAGCTATCGCCGCAGATATGCAGATCTCGCCGCCGGTTTGTGCAGCGCAGAACTATGTTCAACGTGCTAAGTTATCTTGCAGTCACCAAGATGAAACTGCTAATTGATTTGCACTGCTCTCAGATTTCCAAGAACTGCTCGCAGCGCGGTTTTACCGCGTCAAATTTTCATCTAAGCCTCCACTGCTGGTACTTAAGTTCCAAAAGAACTACAGGCACCTTGAGTCACTTCTCAGAAGCAGAACAACCACTGTGGAAATGGCCTGCAGACACCTTTACTAAGTGCCACGGTTTGCCGCTGAAGTTTTCCGACGCGTGACGCAGGAAGCGTCGGGAAGAAAGCTACCTCACCATACTCACACAGTCACATGTGACAGTATAGAATCAGCGCACATAAAGGAAGAAACTGAAGCTCTGGGTATTTCTTTAAGGGCAGTCATAAAGCTCAAATCACCGAAGACAGCAGAGGATAAGCCACTGTTCCTGGTTATTAGAGCCAACGATCCGGAAAACGCCATACTTTTCCACCTGACGCGCGTCGCCAATTTCACGGAGCGAGCACAAAATGTAAGGGATAACAAACGTCCAGTGCGATGCTGTCGGCGCCAGAGCGTAAGTCACTTTGCTCCACGCCAATCTGCTGACAACATACCAGTCAGGAACGTCTTTTAGACGTGATTCGACACAGACATGCGCACTTGACAGTTAGGAAGGACATATGGCTTGCTACCACAGTTGCACCATACAGATGCGCACTATAGCTCGCCAACGTCGGCACACTACAGAGGTGCAAGAAAAGAGGACGGCCCAGACAAGCCTCCCACGCCGCAGCTGCTATGACAGAGGTGCCAGTCAATGCAGGAGTATCCGCCCAGCAGCTCCCAATCAGGTCACAGAAGGAAAACGCCAATAAAATTACCCAGAACACTACACAGCAGATGTCAGAAGATGCTGCCACCCCTTCGCATCAGCCACAGGAAACAGTGCAGTACCGAACAGTTCTAGGCGCTACAGTCTGGAACCGCGCGACCGCGTCGGTTGCAGGTTCGAATCCTGCCTCGGGCGTGGATGTGTGTGATGTCCTTAGGTTAGTTAGGTTCAAGTAGTTCTAAGTTCTAGGGGACTGATGACCACAGCAGTTAAGTCGCATAGTGCTCAGAGTCATTTGAACCAGTGCAGTAATTTACTTTTGACATTTCAGAGATGCAGCCTAACGCTGCGTCTCGACGTACCATGCGCGGAAATATGGATGAACCAGCAGCAACGCCCAACTGAAATGCGCCTATCCATGAGAACAATCGCCGACGTAGCATCTCTGTCGACAGCTGCTCCAATTAAGGAACTCAGCAGCTTAATTGAGCTAGTGATTGCTCTGGCAACAGCGTAATAGAGCTCCTTCCGCAAGTAAATTAATGCCGCACTGAAGTCAGATATGCAAGCAAGCACCGGATATAAATCTCAACATCAGCTTTATGATGGGAATTAATGGACTGACAGCAGCAGCTTGGAACGCCAATGGTGTCTGCACTTATACTGGTGAACTTCGCCAATTTCTCCGAGGCGAAATTATTGACATTTGCCTGCTGTGTGCACACATCTAAAGCCCGTAGTGTATGTACCAGAGCCAAGCTATTCCTGCACCCGCACGGAGAGAGCAGCAAAGCAGGTGGCGCTATAGCAGGATTCGTGCAAAATTACATCCGCCACTACCCAATTCACGTTCTGCGGCTGGCGACGGCGATGGTGGTCACTTGCATGGTCGCCTATACGACAGTGCGATGTACTGCCACATTTATTGCAGCATCGGCGTCTCGTTTTCTGGATCCTAACGATTTCAAAGCTTTGCTGAACCAACGTGGCCGAATTTCCATCGCAGGCGACGTAAAAGGCAAGAATCTCTCATTGCACTACTTTATACTCCTATACACTCTGAAGAAAAATTTGCGCACTCGGACTTTTCAGCGCAATTCCTCACACACAAGCAATACTAAAATGACGACTTGAAAACCTCGTCCTTCGTATACAGGGTGGTCCATTGATAGTGACCGGGCCGAATATCTCACGACATAAGCACCAAACGAAAAACTACAAAGAACGAAACTCGTCTAGCTTGATGGGGGAAACCAGATGGCGCTATGGTTGGCCCGCTAGATGTCGCTGCCATAGGTCAAACAGATATCAACTGCGTTTTTTTAAATAGGAACCCCCATTTTTATTACATATTCGTGTACTACGGAAAGAAATATTAATATTTTAGTTGGACCACTTTTTTCGCTCTGTGATATATGGCACTGTAATAGTCACAAACGTTTCGGCTTATGATTCAGTAGGTTGAGGGTTCTATTTTAGGTCGAACCATATTCGTTTTTATTTGTTAAATATAGTCTGGTGTCTTAACTGTCATACAGCAACTACAGTGGGTCTTCTGCAAAATATTTGCGCTTACGTACTATGAACATAGAAATGGAAGTACAATCGTTTCACTGGTCAGCATTTAAAGAAGGCTTTGCACGTCTTAGACGCGAATTGTTTCACACCAGTGCATTTACTACATTACAGACCTGTTTTCTATGTACCTTCGGCCAGTGTTTCCTTCGATGAGTACCAACTATTAATATTGTCACTTTCAGGTCCATTATTTTTCGTTATAGCCTTACCTTACCAATTGGGCTAGCAACGCTCTTCGCACATAATTTCCAAACATGTACTACGTAAATTTGGGATACATTTGGCTTAAGAATAGATGTATACTACAGCATTGTATGGCAGAATAAAAATGGCAAATAAAAACAAATATGCCTCGACCCAGACTCGAACCGTCGACCTCCTGCATGCCAACCAAAATCATTATCTACTGCATTAGCTGCACACCACCGAGGTAGTTACTGTACGTATGATTGTACTGTTGCCAGATTGAAAATCTTTAAGGTCCTTTTACTGCCGGAAATATGCTCAACGAAATTTTGTGACAGACATTTTTATAATGCTAGTATGTATGGAATCGCGCTGCGAAGTCCAAGTGCGCGAATTTTTCTTCACCCTGTAAAATGACAAGACACTGTTTAACGTTGTTATTAAAAAGTCTCGAGGAGTTCTAGTTCGATGTTTTCAACTGTTTACACGATGGACTAATAAAAACTTGGATTCATGTAATCAAAATTTTTTAATATATATATACTATAAAACATGGAAACATGTCAAAAAGTTCTTGAGTAGATACTTCAGATTTTTACACAAAACTCTTACAAACATTCAGATGGATACAGGCTGTATATTTTTTAAACAACTTTGTACAGGTTTTCTTTTAAACTCAACTGCGGGGAAAATGCTTTTCTGTGCTGTGAAAATGGCTGGTTGAGTTTTCTTTCTCTCGTCGGTTTTAACTATAATAGTAGAACGTTAAACTAACAGACCAATTGTTTGTACCATATATATTTTTTTCTCGTTACTGAGTAGTGCCAGCACATCTCTGGGTATCGATATCAGAGGCCTTGCCGCGTGTAGGCTATGGGGGCTTTTTGTCTGTGGCCGAGGTGGAAGTGCAGCAGCGTTGGATGGTATGGGCTCTCAATCTGAAATGGGACTACGAATGAGGAATAGAACACATGGTCAGCTGGAGTGTAGCAGCCATTTTGTGTACTGGTGTGTGTATTGGAGATCCCAGTCTTAGTGACAAGGGCAGCCCTGAGTCGTGCTCTCCGAACGCATGCGCACTGTAGCGCCCGTACTGATATTGTGGTGTACCCGGCACTGAATGAAGTCTGTCTTTCTGTCATTACTTTGATGCCGTGTAGAGCATGTTACAGATTTCCTGGCAACAGGTGTAAGCTCTGGGCCAGTCACATTCTCGTTGCCGTATGAGGGGTGCGGTACCAGGATACATGCTACACCTGTCATGTCAGTATCGATGTGGATGCTAAAGTGACGGAATCAGATTAGCGTGGTATTCAGCTGCAGCTACAAGAGGTCGACCATATGTGTGCGAGCGACGGTGTTTTGTCACCCATTGTGATCCATACATTTGATGTCACATTTGTCTAGCTCACTGAGTTCTGTCAGTGTTGCCTGTCTTGCCTGAGCTAGTATTCTTGTTAAATTGTGTATCTCAGTGCGTGGGGCTTACGTACAAGTGAGTGCCCTGATTTCAAATGTGAGATTTCTCTTCTTGTTTGCCCGTATTGGTTGAAGTTAGTGTGTAGCTTAGCTTATCGTTTGTCTACCTGTGTCTCTAACTACGTGTTTTACGTGCTACAAAGAATTGCTGTGCCCCATTGAGATGTTAAAATGTCAAGCTTCCCGCCATTTGACTACCGTTAATTATTTATTGCGCTGAGATTGTCTGTCAGATGGTTCCATACGTGTAACATTATTGATCTCAGGCTGCTACAGTTCAGTTCTGTAAGATTTAGTGTGCCAGTTGCACCAAAGCTACGTGAAGTCTTCGATGTTTCGATTTGTGGTAAGCTAATTAATGTATGTGTCTTGAATGTTCCTTTTACGGAGCTTTGAGTCGGATATTTAATTTAAAGAATTTCTTATCTGCTTGTAAATGTGTCACCAATTAATTCTGGAAGGTTTAGTGTGCCAGTTGTACTGAGGTTAATCGAAATTATGTATCGTACATGAATTATGTATACATACATTCTGTAAAGTTTTTATGTAAACATTTGTTTTAAAGAATTTGTTGATTTCTCGCAAATGCCTTTCACAATTCACAAGCAGAAAGTATCACCCGTTACGAAGTTGTCGTAACTGTGAATTCAAATATTGTTCAAGATGGTCTTTGTTTTTATGTTGATCATTTGCGTGGTATCCCCGCCAGCGGACGTCCAGAAGGAGACAGATGAGCCAGCACGGATCGAACAGCGGGGTTGTTCAGAAACCTGCTTTAGAGGGCGTACGCAACATGTCATTTGTACAGACCTGCTGACGGAAGGGTTACGTATGAGCACACGTAAGAGGAGCAAATCAGTGCTCGGGTTCGATTCCCGGCTGTGTCGGGGACTTTCTCCGCTCTAGGACTGGGTATCTGAGTTGTCATCATCATCATTCGGGACGTGGCGAGACTGGAAGTGGAAAGATAGGAAACTTGTACGGGCGCTGATGACCACTATGTTGAGGGCCCCAACTTAAACAAAATATCAATGCCATTAAGGCGTTAAGCGTCGTGGACCTGGGCTTGTGTTCATGCCGATGTCAGTTGTGTCTGCCGGGAGGAAATCTGCATCGGTGAATACGGATGGGTCCGTGGGCAATATTCCTTCGAAACCTTTAATAGCGATTTAACTTGTTACATTTTTGATGAAAGCTGAAACAAAAAGCGTTGAAATTTGAAAGAGAGTTATGACTTTCCCCGGGTTGCTTCGTAGCCATTTTCGAAGCTCATCACTATAATGAATACTTAAAGGCTTCATGAAAGAAACATCAAGCGGCTGAAGTCTGTGAGAGCAATGCGGTTTTAAACATACCAACGAAACGCCTCTCCCCCTGGCGTACTCTGTAACGTCAATGTTTTTGGTATGTGTTGAGTGGCCATCTAATATAAGAAGAACTGGGAAGTCTTTTGATGCCTTAGAAAATTCCACAAATTTTCGAAACCATACAAAGGATGACTCTGTGGTCATCCCTCTGCTGCTGTGGACCTGTTCCCAGTCCTAACCCAAATTATTTCAGCTTATTCTTTCCTGGAAAAATAAGCATTGGAGGCATTTAAGCTCCGCTTGCTGACATAAAAATGAGGCAGGCTACAGTTTCGCCCCTTTCTGCAGATGTTAACGATCCTACTTGACGTTTCCCCTTGCAAGCTATGATCTTTGATTGGTTTTTCGCGTTAACCGAGAAGTCTGTTTCATCACAATTAAATATTTGAGAAGCCATTAGTTTGTGTTTGTCATTTTCATTTGTTAGTAACGAAAAAAAAAACTATCGACGGCTACTTTATTAAAACCCATGGCTCTTCCACCAGATGTTGCTTCGGGTTTGCGAACAGATAAAGTAGGATGTCTTTCAAGGAATCCGTTGGCCCAATCTTCGCCTGCAATTTCACTTTCAAATCTATGAACAATGCCATTTCTTACAGCCAGCTGATAAGCTAGGTTACGGAAGTCTTTGATTGTTAAGCCGAATAACCTAGCCTTCATACTTTTTAAGTACTTAACGAGCTATAGTTCCTGTTCTTCTGTAAATGCGTTTCTAAACTTTCCAGCCATTTCATCAATTTTGTAGTCAGCGTTTTCCTTTCTGATTCTAACGTATCTTTCCACAGTAGTCTGGGGAAAGTCAAATTGGTTTGAAGCCTTCAAATAACCACAATGGCCAGAATTAACTGCCTCCACAGCATCGTTCATGGCCTCAGTAGACCATGACTGCCTATTTTTTTCTCCTATATACTAGAACCATCTGAAATCGAAAGCAAAATAGATTAGGAGCCTAATAAAAGCGATCTCTTTGTTAAAATGTAGTGGGGCAGACAGGGATACTTCCCCATTCCGCACCAGGTACATGGTTTAGGTTATGGAGCTAAGGCCACTAAACAAATACACGAAAACAAACTTTTAACCGCATGACACTAAAGATTATTAAACATATTTTAAGCATCTACTAACAATAATCACATTGTAAAAAAGTAGGTATACCTTTTCTTGTTTCCAATTCGCCAGAAGTTACAAGGCAGTCGCAAAAATTAGCACAACGAAAACTTCACGATCCAACGCTTACGAAAACCAAACAAACATGGCTGCCATGGTTGAACAGTAGCTATCCGAACTAGTTCTACTTACAGCCGACGTTGGCAGCACCTCCTTGACACGAAAATACGTACATCTTCTTTCCGCCCCGGTACCCCGTTCTACCCCGGGTTCCCCTACAGACATCACTTCGGTACTCCACAACCTCAACACCAGGATGGCTGGACGTTCCTTAGTAGCCATTACCCTACTGAAGTAGAAGGCATCAGTCGCCGCTCATCTGTTGAGCATATTCAATGAGATTTTCGGGACCATTTACTGTATGTTAACGTGCAGAGAGAGCACATAGGGAAGACTGACAAAGATCAGCCACTTGCGCAGAATTATAGATGCATCCGAGGTCTTCAAGAGGCCACAGCATCACGTCAGTTCCGAGGCGATATTACCCACGAAGAGTTGGGGTTTCGGAAGGGTCATTCGATTGAGGAGCATCAGCACCGGTGATTAGTGGAGGAGACTTTCTACGCTCTGGTGCGTGGAGAGTACTCCGACGCGGTGGTCTTCGACGTTTCTAGAATGTTCGACACTGTATGGCTTGGTGGACTCTTTTTCACGTTGCCTGGACATGAGGAACGGTTCCGGATGTCTGCCGTAGCCGCGCGTGTCTCGACGACGGACCTTCCATCCTCGAACTGAAGCCGGACTACCCACAGTTCATGTGTAGCCAACTCGACTCGACTTGATGTGCAGCAGTCAGACGCGCCGTAAACCATATCTTGGTGATGATGCATACTGTAAGTGTGGTCACCGTTGTTGCAAAGGGCCTGAAGATAGTGGGTTGTTTCATTGAAACCTTCTGTAATTAAATAAAGATAATACACAGAACTCATGATGTTATTGTCGCTACACATTAATTAAAACGACTGCTGTTCCACTATCCATAAAGAGACGGATATACGGTAATTATCCACAGTTCGTTGTTTCTGTGCCGGCGTGCCACAGGGCTTGGTCCTTGGACAGACCGTTCACAGGGTTTACACCGCTGACGCACTTAAGACCGACCATGAGTGTCTCGCACTATAAGCTGATGACGCAGCAATTATCAGTTGCAGCATAAATGCCAACACTCTTCATCTCCACAGCAGCACATCTCTGACAACTTGAACACCTGGGCTGTTAACTGGCGTGTTCGATTCTATGGGTCCAAGGTACTCGCCATGTCATTCCAGCAGTGCTGCCAACCATCTCAACGTCGCGGGCAACCCTGTCCGACGGGGTGACATGATACGATATCTTCGAGTCACTCTAGACCGCCGTCTCAGTGGAGCGACACATCAGAGACATCAGGAACGAAAACATCGGCCGGCTCAGCAAGTTGTACCAATTGCTGAAACAATCTTCCACCTTACCGAGGCACCTTGGTATCACACTACGCAGGACGCTGCTCCGCCGTGTACTGAAATACACCACTGTCCTGGTGTAAGCCGCCGAAACGTACATACAGGCTACAAATTGCGCGGAAACGAGCACTGTTTTCATCAAGCACCTCAACTGCATGAAATAATTGATGTCCGTGTCTAGAGCTCATTTTAGAGCATGTGCCCGCATTATTACATGAAAACCTGGCGGTCCCGCAACACGAAAATTTAGCCGCTTGGGATTGGAAAAAAAAGAAAAAAACAGCTCAATAGGCACCTGCTATAGGCTCAGGTTATATTGGTCAAGCAAGAAGACATTCATGACTCATGGCCATTAATGAAAAATCAACAGAGAATAGGAGGAAAAACATGCACATGTTGCGTATTCCAAAAATAGCAGAATGATTATGCGCAACTCTGAGAAGATCCGTTGCCTCGATAGCGAATCGTTCTAGCGACGATAAGGCCCGCAGAAGGGGTGTTAACTAACATTAACACCTTGGAGAAGGTTAGGTTTTAATGAAAGTCTGCGGATCGGCGAAGCTGATCGGCTGCTACTGTCGTATCTATGAAAGAGCGTGAACAACGGTGAAACGACGAGTTGGTGACAAAGTGTTGCACGTCCACGCCCCATCATAGAAGGTGGAGGTTAGAGGCTTCTCCGTTTCCTGAAGCAGGAAATGCGGCGATCTCACGACAGGGTACGGTGGTGGTGCTGGTAAAAGCGGTTCGGAGCAGACCGTTCAGCACAGGTTGTTGAACATGGGCTCTGCAAAGCCCAATTGACAAAACGACATGGTCATTTACAATTTCAGATAAACTGGATCATATATATTGGACCCTGAATTAATGAAAAATTGTTGGCTGATAGGATGAATCGCCTTTCTTGTTACCCAGATGATCGATACGACTTCATCCACCCAGGTGACTGTTCGAAATATATTCTACCTCACGGACGTAGACAGGTGGTGGAGGAGCTATTATGCTGTGGGGGGACATGGACCCGGATGCCCATGAGACTCTTGCTGATAACAGAAGGCAACATCACAGCTGTGGAACATGAATATTATGGCAGACCATCTGAATCCCTACATGTGCAAGTATTCACAGGCGGTAATTGCATCATCCAGCAAGACGATGTCTCGTGTTGCAAGACCAGAATCGTGCTACAGTGATTTGAGGAGCATGGCAGTAAAATTAGACATCTTGGCAAACAAATACACCTATCTGAAGTCGATGACGGCCAGTAGCTACGCTCAACACCTGCCCTTAATTTACGGGATCTGCTTAATCTGTGCATAGACATCTGCTGGATACCTCCGGAAGCCTGCCAAAGGCCTGTCGAACCCAAGCTACGTAGGACTGCTTCTGTATTCCGTAGGTGAACCAACTTTTACTAAGCATTTTTATTCGCAATTGCGATTATGGACAGCCATCAACTATAGAATGGGATCGCAACAATGAAAATTTGTGACCGATAGGAATCGAATCCGTATTTCGCCGCTTAACGCGAGCGGCCACCTTACCATGTGGCTATCCGAGCACGACTCACGGCCGTATCCAAACTTCCATATATCATCAACCATGCGTCTACAACTTGTATTCGTACGATTACATCCATTATGTATATTCCCGTACGGTTGAGACATTTTACTTCAAACTCACTTGCCCGATGTCTGCGGATAAATAAGATATTGCAGTGCCAGTGTTTTTCCGAATTGCGATGCAAGTTTCTTTGGACATGCAAAACTTTCAACTACAATGTCTCACCTGTACAGGAATGTCCATAGTGGATGTACCTGTACACAGGTCGTAGACTCATGGTTGATGACAAATGGAAGTCTGAATTAGACGGCACGGTAGCTCAGTGTGTTCGGTCAGAGGGTTAGATGCCCTGTGTAATAAAGATAAAAAGGAGATACTGGGTCAACAATGAACTTGATCAAGCGTCATGGGACGTCCGCCTCGAAACAACAGAACAAACAATACTGAATTAAATGAGAGAAAAAAAGTGGTATAGCAACCGCTCCAGATAACAGGGAAATTCTAGTTCGAGTCCCGGTGTGGCACAGTTTTTCATTGTCGTCATTCCATTCTTCAGTTGATGGTTGTCCATATTCGCAACTGTGGATAAAATTAATGTATGTGGAAACGGCTGTAGTATCCGCAGTGCCTGACCCTTTGGACATGCATGCATGTCAACAGAAAGTCGCTTCGTAACTCTGAATAACAGAGGCACTGCAATATGGAAATGGAAATGAGAGTCTGGCGTCATTGGCCAGGAGGCCCCTGGCATGTCCGGCCGTATTGGTGCTGGTCTTATGACAATCGACGCCACATTGGGCGACCTACGCGCCGGATGCGGATGAATTGATGACGAAGACAACACCCAGTCCCTGAGGGGAGAAAATCCCCGACCCTGCCGGGAATCGATCCTGGGCCCATAGGACGCCAATACGTCACGCTGACCACTCACCTATTGGGGCTTACTATGCCATATAATATCTTGTTTTTCAGCAAGTGGTCATAATGTTTTGACTCATGCATGTACATAATTTAATGAAAGGACGTACATCGTAGTAGTGCTTTTGCAGCAGGTAGTAGTTTTTATGGTTACGGCAAACTCACACGCATATTAAAAAAGACAGATCGATTACACATCTTATAGACCCGTAAACACACGGGCATATACAAGGTGATTCTTATTAACGTCTAAAACCTGATGCGACGTAGATGACAAATGTTGAAGATGTCACCAGATGAAGCACCTTGGCCTCGCGTGCAGTGGTGGATCCTGCCGGTCTGTCGCTCCTGATCATCCCAACTCAAGTATTCTCCTTAGTGTGGCTCCGAGCTTATGTGCACGACTTCAGCCCGTGGGGCTCAGGGTTCGAGTCTTGCGTCGTCTGGCAGGCAGTACTTTTATGCATTGCGCTAGAGAATTATATATTAACACTAAGGCAATAGTCATTATTTTATTTACCACACCGCTGTCTCTGCTGCTTAATTGCAAAGTACAGTACAACAAGAACCCACCGTATTGCATCACAAGTACAAGGTGCATTCAAGTTCTAAGGCCTCCGATTTTTTTTCTCCGGAATGGAAAGAGATAGAAACATGCGCATTGTTTTAAAATGAGGCCGCGTTCATTGTGAATACGTCCCAGAGATGGCAACACCGTACGGCAGATGGAATTTTACCGCCAGCGGCGAGAATGAGAACTGTTTTAAATACTTAAAATGGCGTCGTTTTCCTTACTTGAACGGTGTGCAATCATTCGTTTTCTGAATTTGCGTGGTGTGAAATCAATTGAAATTCATCGACAGTTGAAGGAGACATGTGGTGATGGAGTTATGGATGTGTCAAAAGTGCGTTCGTGGGTGCGACAGTTTAATGAAGGCAGAACATCGTGTGACAACAAACCGAAACAACCTCGGGCTCGCACAAGCCGGTCTGACGACATGATCAAGAAAGTGGAGAGAACTGTTTAGGGGGATAGCCGAACGACTGTTGAACAGATCGCCTCCAGAGTTGGCATTTCTGTGGGTTCTGTGCACACAATCCTGCATGACGACCTGAAAATGCGAAAAGTGTCATCCAGGTGGGTGCCACAAATGCTGACGGACGACCACATGGCTGCCCGTGTGGGATGTTGCCAAGCAATGTTGACGCGCAACGACAGCATGAATGGGACTTTGTTTTCGTCGGTTGTGAGAATGGATGAGACGTGGATGCCATTTTTCAATCCAGAAACAAAGCGCCAGTCAGCTCAATGGAAGCACACAGATTCACCGCCACCAAAAAAATTTCGGGTAACCGCCAGTGTTGAAAAAATGATGGTGTCCATGTTCTCGGACAGCGAGGGCGTAATCCTTACCCATTGCGTTCCAAAGGGCGCTACGGTAACAGGTGCATCCTACGAAAATGTTTTGAAGAACAAATTCCTTCCTGCACTGCAACAAAAACGTCCGGGAAGGGCTGCGCGTGTGCTGTTTCACCAAGGCAACGCACCCGCACATCGAGCTAACGTTACGCAACAGTTTCTTCGTGATAACAACTTTGAAGTGATTCCTCATGCTCCCTACTCACCTGACCTGGCTCCTAGTGACTTTTGGCTTTTTCCAACAATGAAAGACACTCTCCGTGGCCGCACATTCACCAGCCGTGCTGCTGTTGCCTCAGCGATTTTCCAGTGGTCAAAACAGACTCCTAAAGAAGCCTTCGCCGCTGCCATGGAATCATGGGGTCAGCGTTGTGAAAAATGTGTACGTCTGCAGGGCGATTACGTCGAGAAGTAACGCCAGTTTCATCGATTTCGGGTGAGTAGTTAATTAGAAAAAAAATCGGAGGCCTTAGAACTTGAATGCACCTCGTAAATAAGTATAAGCTTCCGAACTGCATCGCCGTCAGTAAATGACCTATGTGTTCTCTACTAAACTAAGCCTGTAAACAAAGAGAGAAAATGAAACAAACACAAAATAAGAGCAGCTTTTGCTTGATTACAACGAGGATAACAGTTTCGTAACTTTAACGGTTAAAAGAGATCACGTTTACAAAAGATGTTTGATAACAGTGTAGTCTAGAGGAGCGATGTGTAGCGCTCCCCCCTGCTGGTGGCGTTAGGATTGACAAACACAATCGCTGCGAGGTACGTCAACTGGTGACGCCACATGTTCAACATTTGTCGTCCAGTTCTGGGGTATTTCCTGACATTTGAGGCCCCATCTTTCTTATATCAATTACTTGTCTCAGCGCCATCAAATTCGCTCGGAGGTTTTGAAACGTTAAGCCACACACAAAGACCATCTTCTCTTATCTCGTTATTTTAATTTGTACATAGTTACTGTAGTGACTTGGCAAGACAGCCAAGTCACTATGAGAGAAAGCCGAAAGGCACGCGCTTAAGCTCACGCAGGCTGGCGCGAGGTCTGGAACAGTTAAGGAAATTAATAGTAGCAAATAAAGTACGTAGTTGATGTAACACTTAACTTTAATTGGTGTACGTCGCTCTTGTTTATATATGTTTTATAATCTCAATATCAAATGCTATGGCGCCTTGCTAGGTCGTAGCAAATGACGTAGCTGAAGGGTATGCTAACTATCGTCTCGGCAAATGAGAGCGTATTTGTCAGGGTTGCATCGCTAGCAAAGTCGGCTGTACAACTGGGGCGAGTGCTAGGACGACTCTTTAGACCTGCCGTGTGGTGGCGCTTAGTCTGCAATCACTGGCAGTGGCGACACGCGGGTCCGACGTATACTAACGGACCGCGGCCGATTTAAAGGCTACCACCTAGCAAGTGTGGTGTCTGGCGGTGACACCACAGTTACGCCCATAATCTTACAGGTGGGCACGGGTACCCATACCTTTCTGAAGATAAACTGTTACGGTGGTGCATATTTTATATTTTATTGAAAGTATGCTCATATTATTCTGAAATAAGTGTTAAAACAATCTGTCTTCAAACTCGAAACGCACTTGATACTTTATCTTCCCCTTTCAGGCATCTCAGGAGTCTGTCTGACAGCGTGCAACGCACAACTGTTAAGTGTTTTGAGATAATGGGCACCAAATGCTTGACGCATAACGAAAGATAGTTTTATCAGGTGAACTCGATCTCCACACAATACGTCTTGCTGGGCCTTTCCAATTTTCCCCATAACTTTACCTTACCTATTGTGACCTACTGATATGTTTCACTGCTCCGTGGGGCTAAAACCTGTGGTTTCTGTGAGTGGAATGCAATAATGTGTCCATCAGACCCTTACGTTTCGAATGCATAAACTGATGTTCATTGCTTCAGTTAAGAGTACTGGCAGTGGTACAAGTCTCGGTTGATATTTGCTAAATATTCCAGCAAAAGTGTTCACAAAATACCTTCTTATGTTCTAACTGCAGACGCGTGAACCAATAGGATGAAACACAGAATAACACCCTCCAAGACGTGTCACACGTTAGATTTATATCAGTTTTTATATTAATTCCCTTTGCTGGCCATTCCCAGGTGATTCAGTTGTGATTAAATTACTGACTCTGTCGTTCATATATTTCAATAGAGAAGTCAGTAACCGAATTTATAACTTCAATTATCTTGAAGGAACCAATGAAACAATGTATGAATATACATTTATACTTAAATTTCGTAAAGCAGAAAACGTATAAGGAATTAGGTTTTTTTTACCAATGGCAATAAGAATATCAGATGTAAACAGAACTTAAGTGCAGAGACGTGACGGACTACAAAACAAGCCCTTGTAATCAAATATTCATGAAATTCCAATTGAAGATTGTACTAACGATGATATTTTTAAAATCTGTGAAGTGACGAGCAGTCTCCCTGCCATAAATGCCAGTTATGGGCTGTTATGAACTTTTTAAAATTCATGAATGGATAAAAGAACCAGGGGTCATCTTGATGGGAGAGGAGTGATAACACAAATGGCAAATACAGCGGTACAACGGGCCGGGGATGATATTGATTGTGATATTGAATGAAATTTAAAGTACATGCAGCTGAGTTTGTTAAAATGGAGCACTCCAATTAACACAATGAGATTAGCCCAACTTTCCATATTTAGCTTTTCATTTACATTCATGATTAATGTACTAATTGAGTTGGCGGATCACGACGCATTTGCCCTCTCCTGCTACTGGATATATAGCGAATATTTAACTACCCGTCGCATAAAATTGCAAGCTGATCATTAGACTGATATTCCAGAAGTTGCAAATCAGAAATAAGAATTTCTGTATCAATGGACCCAATTTTGAAGTGCCACAAACGTAACAGCGACCGTTTATTAGCCTCTTGGCATTGTTAATACTATACCAGTATATCCTTAAATTGTGAAACGAAGGCAAGGAATGGATGAGAAGGAATACTCTAGAACACGACTGTAGTGTCTGTAAACTGACCAATTTTCCACCCTTAAATTACATACACGTATGCTGTCTGTTCTTCCGGACATGTCCGAAATACCAGACACGACACACGCATGTATACACGTTTGACGGCGAATAATAATGTGCACTACATCCCAATTTTCTGCGGGAATTAGATGAAGCTAGGGGCAAGGAGGAAAATTAACAATGGTCGCTACATTTGTAGTGTGCGACAATTTGAGAACTTGTTTTGGACAGAAAACGTAGCCGGAGAGGCGAAGCGGTTGAGGTGGCTGCTGGTGTGAAGCGCGAAATCTGAGTTCGAATACCGGTTTGGCGCAAATTTTCGCTTGTCGCTATTCGATTTTTTTCAACGCCCGATTGTAGCTGAGGCCTGAATTTCTATTACGCCGTCTTAAACTACAGGTGATTTGAATATTCTTGTGATGTAGAGTCAATTTCTCTCTTTTCTAACACTTATTTCGTCGCACAGCGATGCTGTTTCCGCGATTTCGCAAATTTATTCGATCTCTGGTTTGTCGCCGGGTGCCCTTCCTGTCGCGAGCTAACCCAGCGGAAGAAAATCTCGTCTACCACCTGTCTGTAAATGGTGTTACCTGCTTTCAGTGTGTTGTCGTGTTTTAACTGTTTATGTTGCGCATTTTCTGAGGCGGAGAACGGCCAGCAGCGTAGCATTCGCCTAATCGAACGTGGAAACCTACTTAGAAACCACGCCCAGACTGGACGGTATGTACTAAATGGACGGTTGTTAAATCGCGGCGCGATTTCTATCCGGCGCTGACTCGTAAGCTATCACTCTGCTCGCTAAGCTGTACGAGCAGATCTGCATTGCAATACGGAACATTTGCAGACAAGAAACTATTCCTGAAATTCACTGAAAAATTAAGTTTGGTGAAGTTCAAGTCATTATACCTTATTTAAATGTATGGGCTCTCGGATTAGTTACATTACTACTTAAATAACGTGCAGAACACTAGCAGCCAACTCTCTTATTGAAACCGTTGCATACAACAGAGTGACCCCACGAGATCCGTTAGTCGCTAAGGTGACTTTCTTTCGACGGAATTCCATGATTATTCTGCATAACTGTTGTTTTAGTTCAGTAAGAATGCATCGAATCCAACTAACCAGTTAAGAAATTAGTGAATAGACAACAGATGTTAATAACTTCCACAGAAATAAATCTCAAGGTGACGAATCATAAGATAATTATTACCATTTTCTGCATTTCTGCAGATCTGTCTAGCTAACAATCTAATGATTGCATTACCCTGTGGTACGTAGAACGATCTTTTTGAACCAAAATCCAGACAGCTTTAGCAATACCACTAAGGCCGCAAAAGACCTATTAACATACTGCGCGAGTGACCTCCGTCCATCGTGTCAGTTGACGTTACTATTTGTATATGTATTTGCGAAACATTTTGCAGACAGAATGAACATATACCACTGAATGCAACTGCAAACCTTAGTCATTGTATGACTCATAGTTCAGAGATATGGCCTCATAAACAGTGAACGTGAAAAACTGGACGTTTACATTTATTACTTCTTTGCTACTAATTCTATCCGCAATAAATTTCCCAGACAGTGTCCACAAATGCCGCTGAATGTATCTACGATATTACATCATTGTGCGGCAAGTAGTTAAGGAGAAATGACATCACAAACGTTAAGGGCAAGGCAAGTCGCCGCACGGTACGAGCGTGGACGCACACTAACAGATAAATGCCCCATTGCCCAAGGCGACATATTCGGACTAAAAATGACCACACAGTCAGTACGAAATGTTTCGAACGTCTCTACAGTGATCTGAAAATGATTACAGAATTATTCAAAGAACAGCTCTTGCCTACGAACAATACATGAAAATCTCATGCGCGCACTGTCCTTTCGAGCACAATTGCAGGCCACTGCCCAAGGCAACCAGTTCAGTGCAGCTGATTGCTTACAACGTGAAGACCACTGCTGCGATTAATGTGGCGCAAGCACTTGACCCCGTCAAACTGCCCCCTCCAGGACACCACACAGCCACGCCAAGCTCTTCCTCTTGCACGAGGCTGCCGCACTGCGATAGCTTGTCCGTGTGCTTGTCAACGGCGGCCGAGTTTAGGTTCGTTCAGCGCGTCTGACGTCACAAAACACAGTCAGCCAATGAACAGAGAACGACGTTACCAGAGCTCGACTGCAGTGCAGAGCACGAACGAGTGTCTTCAGTTTTAGAAACGTTCATTCATAAATAAAGTAACTGATGGTTCAAATGGCTCTGAGCACTACGGGACTTAACATCTACGGTCATCAGTCCCCTAGAACTTAGAACTACTTAAACCTAACTAACCTAAGCACAGCACACAACACCCAGTCATCACGAGGCAGAGTAAATCCCTAACCCCGCCGGGAATCTAACCCGGGAACCCGGGCGTGGGAAGCGAGTACGCTACCGCACGACCACGAGATGCGGACTAAAGTAACTGAACAAAAGCAATGTCTTGATAACACACTTTCTATAAAAGGAAGTTTGAAACAAGCGTTATTTATACCAACTGCTTAATATTCTATTAATTAATTAAACCAAACAAGCAATAAGCCTCCTAATTCAGCAGATAGCAAGGAACTTAATTCTCACTAACCGATTTTTCGCAATAAAGAACAGCGGTAATTGTTTATTTCCTATTGTACTTCGACGAAACGAAAGTAATTCATAGTCATACCAACAGTGTTTGTCGGTATTTTGCGTGATTGTTTGAAGTACTCCAGGAATTCTACTGAACTACGAGCTGTGTTCGAATAACGGGTAGCCGGCACGGTAGCTCAGCGTGTTCGGTCAGAGGCCTGTGTGCTCTCTGTAATAAAAAAACTGAGTCAAGGATTCAACGATCAACTTTAACGGATGTCTTGTGACGTCCGCCCAGACCACAAGCAACGAACTATATCGAACAAAATGAAAAAAAAAAAATTTTTTTAATGTTAAGGTGTTTGGCTGCTAAGCAAAAGGCTCTGAGTTCAAATCTTGTTCGGTGCTTAATATTTTCTTTATTAAAAATCAATATCGCAGTATCTTACTTTATGAATTTTATTCGTTTGAATGTAATTTTTTTTAATTTCTAGTGGCAACCAAAATCGACCATACGGAAAGTATACTCTGTGGACTTTTACCTCCGCAAACTCTTCAAAATTTCGTGTAATAGTTTACTACATTTAATGCTGCACGATAACTGCGTTGAACATCGAAACAAAATTAAGTCTTTATGGGGGGAAGGTATCAGTCAAGAAGATGTGTGAAAATCAAATTTTTGGGCCAAATAGTTTTTGTGAAATCGAATGATAAGTGTGTCAAAGCACTTCATTAACTGCGCCCCCCCCCCCCCCCCCCCCCGCCAAACATAAGTTTGCGAACTATACTGTGGCGCTGCTTCTCTCGGCGCGTGTAACTGGCAACGCAGCAATCTCCCGCGTCTGGGCGGGCATGCGCGAGCCGCCAAGATAAAAGAATTGAACTATAGTAACGCCTTTCTCGTACTACCATCATCTCCAAGATTACTGCTTACTCAGCAGCTGGCGCAAACTAGTCCATGTTCACTTCATTGTCACACTCCCCAACCTTACGGTTATATTTTCCTTATTGTTATTTCGTTCACTTCGCTCATATGGGAGGGGTGGGTCGTCAGCGGATACAATTTGCCGCTCTGCGGCCCCATGAGAGTGAAATGTACAAAAAAATATAACAAAAAGAGCTGGTCACGGCGGGTGAAAAAATAAGCGTTTTGTATATTAAATACAATAGGGTAATTAGGTTATTTATTCAGATATAGACACAGATGAATAAAGATGAGTGTCGCACACGAATATATTAAAATAGATAGACAATTGCATTTAGTAAAACTGAAAGGTCTGTATGGGGGTGAGTAAAACAGACGCATAGATGAGTGAACAGATGACTGGATGTAGACTGCCAGGGATAAGAGTATCACGGGAACGTGGCATTTAAAGATAGTGCGTAGGAGGGGGTTTGTTGTCGGTGAATGTTTGGAGGAGTGATAACGGGAGAGTGGAGACGAATGCAGTTCCGAACCAAGACTTTCGAAGTGGGTGGAGAGGATTAGAGTGGAAAGGAACCCTGACAAGGGGTTGGTGGTAGGGTTCTCCCAGCTCTGCTAGGACAGGCGGATTTCTCGATTGGGTAAGAGAAGACGATGAAAGTTTCTTTGGGAGAGGACGTAGAGGATGTTGAGGCATAGTGTTGGGGAAATGTAGTGGCAGAGCACCAGGATCAGTGAGGAGGGGAGGGGGGAGGGGGGCGGGGGAACTAGGTGGTGGGTCGTGTCGAGTTCACAGGTAACACAGGATATTCAGAGGTGTTCAAGATGGAAGGGTGGGCTTGGGAATTCTATAGATTGGTAGAGGATGCAGATGGGAAGCGTAACCGGATCCGAAAGGCTGGATACCACGGTCGTAAATGGTAGGATTCAGTCGTGGGGGCGGAATCTGTGTGTGTTTCGGCCTGTAATTATTGCCTGGGTTGAGGCAGAGTTGATTTTGAGAAGCCATAGGTTTGCACCAGGAGATGAACCGCTTGAGATGTAACTGGAGGGATCGTTGTGGTTTCCGGAGGGTGAGTTACAGAACGAGTAAGCGGTGTCATCGACATTCACCTTTCGGCTTGGCGCATGTACTTTATACTTCTTCGGACTAGGCAGAATCGAGCAAACCAGACAGCAAGTTGACAGCCATTAAGGGAGATGCGATAAATCGATCTGTTGATAGTGACGCGCCATGGTATATCAAGGACCTTCACTTTATTTCTGCTGTATGCGTTCCTGCAAACTGCGAAACACTTACACAGCACCTGTTTTGTCTGTATCATAACGCAAGAGCGGATGCACAGCTGTGTAGCAACATAAATAGTTTTTGAATAACGGAACCTTTAGAAAGCTTGGTACACCCGTCTAGGGTAGTCGCTGAAATACTGCCTTCTATTCTCGTCACTGAACAGTGTCCCTAACATGAGTCGAAAGTGGAGATGTTAAATAATGCAACTGTAGCAAAAGAAGCGACATTTATCCATCGTCATTACCCTGTACATTAATATGAAATACAGTCTGAAGTCTGTTTTACACATGCGAGTTTCTGGTAAAGATCGACTGCTCGTTGTCGGTGCGAGTCACGTGCTCCCGTGTAAATCAGCAGCCAACTCCCCCCTCCCCCCCCCCCCCCCCCGAGTGGGGAGTGGGTCAGACACGCCAATGATCAATGCCCCGCTCAAAGTCAAATCCTGAATACGTTTCGGATAGCGCCCGCGCAGAAATAGGGGATTGTGTCGTCGTCTGCCAAAGTCGAAAGATAGCCTGTTCTCTCCTCCTACCGTAGTAATGGATTTTGTGCGTCTTGTGCCTTCTTAATCTTTATTTTATTCCTCTTTTGTTTTCGTGACACTCTGTAAAGGCTTTACCAGTGCCTGGTATTTTTCCAACAACTTTTCTCCACAAGAAAGACGAAATAACTGAAAGCAAAAAGGTACCGGTATTACGTTTCGCAAAGCCAATGCATGGACGAAGACACAGCCTACATTATGCATACAAATAAGAATTCAATGGACTCATGTTTTTTAATGAAAATACTTTCAGCAGTAAAAAAGTCA
Organism: Schistocerca piceifrons; assembly: GCF_021461385.2. Taxonomy (NCBI): domain Eukaryota; kingdom Metazoa; phylum Arthropoda; class Insecta; order Orthoptera; family Acrididae; genus Schistocerca; species Schistocerca piceifrons. The sequence goes on from NC_060139.1 coordinate 1,003,696,424, forward strand.
GAACTGTTTAAAGAGAAAAATAATTTTCAGGGCGATTTCACAATTAGAAAACGAGATACAAGGAATAAGGTACAAAGACACTCCGCACTGTATGTGAACAAATACACTCCTGGAAATTGAAATAAGAACACCGTGAATTCATTGTCCCAGGAAGGGGAAACTTTATTGACACATTCCTGGGGTCAGATACATCACATGATCACACTGACAGAACCACAGGCACATAGACACAGGCAACAGAGCATGCACAATGTCGGCACTAGTACAGTGTATATCCACCTTTCGCAGCAATGCAGGCTGCTATTCTCCCATGGAGACGATCGTAGAGATGCTGGATGTAGTCCTGTGGAACGGCTTGCCATGCCATTTCCACCTGGCGCCTCAGTTGGACCAGCGTTCGTGCTGGACGTGCAGACCGCGTGAGACGACGCTTTATCCAGTCCCAAACATGCTCAATGGGGGACAGATCCGGAGATCTTGCTGGCCAGGGTAGTTGACTTACACCTTCTAGAGCACGTTGGGTGGCACGGGATACATGCGGACGTGCATTGTCCTGTTGGAACAGCAAGTTCCCTTGCCGGTCTAGGAATGGTAGAACGATGGGTTCGATGACGGTTTGGATGTACCGTGCACTATTCAGTGTCCCCTCGACGATCACCAGTGGTGTACGGCCAGTGTAGGAGATCGCTCCCCACACCATGATGCCGGGTGTTGGCGCTGTGTGCCTCAGTGGTATGCAGTCCTGAATGTGGCGCTCACCTGCACGGCGCCAAACACGCATACGACCATCATTGGCACCAAGGCAGAAGCGACTCTCGTCGCTGAAGACGACACGTCTCCATTCGTCCCTCCATTCACGCCTGTCGCGACACCACTGGAGGCGGGCTGCACGATGTTGGGGCGTGAGCGGAAGACGGCCTAACGGTGTGCGGGACCGTAGCCCAGCTTCATGGAGACGGTTGCGAATGGTCCTCGCCGATACCCCATGAGCAACAGTGTCCCTAATCTGCTGGGAAGTGGCGGTGCGGTTCCCTACGGCACTGCGTAGGATCCTACGGTCTTGGCGTGCATCCGTGCGTCGCTGCGGTCCGGTCCCAGGTCGACGGGCACGTGCACCTTCCGCCGACCACTGGCGACAACATCGATGTACTGTGGAGACCTCACGCCCCACGTGTTGAGCAATTCGGCGGTACGTCCACCCGGCCTCCCGCATGCCCACTATACGCCCTCGCTCAAAGTCCGTCAACTGCACATACGGTTCACGTCCACGCTGTCGCGGCATGCTACCAGTGTTAAAGACTGCGATGGAGCTCCGTATGCCACGGCAAACTGGCTGACACTGACGGCGGCGGTGCACAAATGCTGCGCAGCTAGCGCCATTCGACGGCCAACACCGCGGTTCCTGGTGTGTCCGCTGTGCCGTGCGTGTGATCATTGCTTGTACAGCCCTCTCGCAGTGTCCGGAACAAGTATGGTGGGTCTGACACACCGGTGTCAATGTGTTCTTTTTTCCATTTCCAGGAGTGTATTATACTAGAACTGACATGTGATTACATTTTCAAACAGTTCGGTTGCATAGATCCTGAGCAATATGTACCCAGAACAATCACCTCTGGCCGTAATAACGGCCTTGATACGCCTGGGCATTGAGTCAAACAGAGCTTGGATGGTGTGTACAGGTACAGCTGACCATGCAGCTTCAACACGATACCACAGTTCATCAAGAGTAGTGGCTGGCGTATTGTGACGAGCCAGTTGCTCAGCCACCATTGACCAGACGTTTTCAATTGGTGAGAGATCTGGAGAATGTGCTGACCAGGGCAGCAGTCGAACATTTTCCGTACAGGCCCTGCCATATGCGGTCGTGCAATATCCTGCTGAAATGTACAGTTTCGCAGGGATCGAATGAATGGTAGAGCCACGGGTCGTAACACATCTGAAATGTAACGTCCACTGTGCAAAGTGCCGTCAATGCGAACAAGAGGTAACCGAGACGTGTAACCAATGGCACCCCATGCCATCACGCCGGGTGATACGCCAGTATGGCGATGACGAATGCACGCTTCCAATGTGCGTTCACCGCGATGTCGCCAAACACGGATACGACCATGATGATGCTGTAAACAGAACCTGGATTCAACCAAGAAAATGACGTTTTTGCCATTCGTGCACCCAGGTTCGTCGTTGAGTACACCATTGCAGGCGCTCCTGTCTGTGATGCAGCGTCAACTGTAACCGCAGCCATGGTCTCCGAGCTGATAGTCCATGCTGCTGCAAACGTCGTCGAGCTATTCGTGCAGATGGTTGTTGTCTTGCAAACGTCGCAATCTGTTGCCTCAGCGATCGAGACGTGGCTGCATGATCCATTACAACCATGCGGATAAGATGGCTGTCATCTCGACTGCCAGTGATACGAGGCCGTTGGGATCCAGCACGGCGCTCCGTATTACCGTCCTAAACCCACCGATTCCATGTTCTGCTAACAGTCATTGGATCTCGACCAACGCGAGCAGCAATGTCGCGATACGGTAAACTGCAATCGCGATAGGCTATAATCCGTCCTTTATCAAAGTCGGAAACGTTATGGTACGCATTTCTCCTCCTTACACGAGGCATCACAACAACGTTTCACCAGGCAATGCCGGTCAACTGTTGTTTGTGTATGAGAAATCGGTTGGAAAGTTTCCTTATGTCAGCACCTTGTAGGTATCGCCACCGACGCCAGCCTTGTGTGAATGGTCTGAAAAGCTTATCATTTGCATATCACAGAATCTTATTCCTGTCGGTTAAATTTCGCGTCTGTAGCACGTCATCTTCGTGGCGTAGCAATTTTAATGGCCAATAGTGTAGAAGCAGAATCACTGAAAGAGCTGAACACCATAACGACGAGTGAGTTCGAGAAGTGTTTCCAGCACTGGAGAAAGCGCTGAGGAGGATTACTTTGAAGGGGCAAAGTTTATGTTGAATAAATAAATATCGTTTAATGAAAAAATCGCGTTAGTTTTTGATCACATTGCGTATATGTTTACTCGAGCAGATAAAATATCAGATATTTTTCAGTGTTTGGGCGACAAGTTTCTTGTGTTCTTGTCTTTTCAGTTTTCAGGAATGTGGACAATTTTTCATCCGTACTTTGTCAAGAATATCCATTACGAACGTTGTTTTCTTCAACGATAAAGTCCATCATTATTGCTAGTCCCTTCATTCTGCTACTATAATTAGAACTGTTGAAAGGTGGCTACACTGAGTCACAGTGCCAGAGATTGCGCCAAAGAGTATTATTCCGCCGCCTCCACTGGGGCAGTTGCAGTTCAGAGGTTGCCGTGGGCAGTGCTTGTTGAGAAGATGTCGAGAGCAGTACTAGTTGAGAGCATGTCGTGTGCAGTTATTGTTCTGTTGGGCGAGAGAGTAGATGCTGTTCGGTTGGTGTAATGTATATATGGAAGATGTTGCAATGATCACAGTGTATTTTTCGTCAATATAAATGGAGGTAACAAAAAATTTTCTTATTTCAAATCTCCTTAATAATAATGCCTCTTGGTCACAGGTTGATCCAACAACAAAGCATCTGGCTCGCGTTCATATATTAAACTTGTAATTCTGGTTTCTATGTGCAATTATCGTATTTCTGGTTTTTCAATTAATTCATTGTAAATGGTGTTTCAAATTTCTTGTCGTATTGAGGAAGAACCGTGCCAGATACGTGTACGTTGAATCACACTTCCACACACAGAACAGTTACACTAGTGCTTTGTTGTTTCGTAGCTTTTATAGTTGCAGAGGACTTAATTAATCAATTGTGTTAACGGAAATTTCCTTTTATTCTTCATTGTTATTTTATGCAGTCAGATTGCGTACTAATACTAGTCAGGGCCAACCGGTTACGAGACTTCGTAACCGGATACAAAACTACTGAAATTACTTTTATTGTATTTATTTAAATAAGCCCCCATGCTCTGTTCGTAAAATTCGTAAAAAGGATAGTCCATCGTAGCCTCACTTTGGTGTTCACATACCAGTCTCAGTTCGTATACCAGACTGCACAGCAGACAGTCCAGACTTTTTTAAAGTAAGTGACACTGCTGACAGACGAGACAAGGTACCGGGAAAAAACACCTATGGGGAGGCAGCAGCACGCTAGCTTGTTACGAGTAGTCAGTGGAGACAAGAAAGTCGATCGCGTAAAAGGGGTTTAAGCAACAGAAAAGGGCTCTTTTTCATCGTGGAGTGTACGTATCTCTTGGGACTGAATTGTCACCGGTTTGGCAACGAAGTCTAGCGCTGTTGCCACAGTTGGAAAGGCGTCCGCGGAGAGTCCTGCAGGCTGTGTTTGCGACACTCACGAGCGGGCCGTTTCGTTGATTTACAGCCCGGAGTTGGCCGCTGGTGACGGATGCTGGACCGCGCCATCCGTCACAGCCGCCCGCCGTCCTTGTAGCGCCTGCATGTTCATAAGCCGACATTTGCAAAGCGAATCGCTCCGCTGTGTCGAAAAGCCTCGCCAGACCGCGTCGCGTGCTCGTGCATAATCTCGCCAAATTCGCTACGTTCCTGTACAAAATGGACGTTCGTTTCTGGCGGTACATACTGTTTTATTTCGTTTCACTGTGGCTCAAAATTACTGGGAGCACTTCTACATAGTGTACAATGTACAGTAGATTCATCGCTCCCACAAGCTGAGTGTAAAGTAGCCTTATCAACATAGTCATCATCGTTACTTATTTGACATCTGCTACTGAATAAATGTATCCTGTGAACGTTTCCTTGCATTATGTTCATCTATGTTCGCCAATGTCCTGCATATCTCGAAATGTCAGCCCATTGTACTCCATAGTATCATCATCTCTGTCTTACCTCATTTCATGGAAATTAACAAAAGTTCTTGCTCAGTCCATTAAGGCCAAGCTCTCATTCAAATGAGCAAAAAAATAGGGTAAGTTTGGTTCTTTTTTTGGGGGGGGTGCAGTAAAAACTCTTACAAATGAGCAATTTGGGGATTGTGATTAATCATATTCTGAACTTCGTTTCAAATTTTCAATACAGAAAAAAAAATGCGCCCGTAATTATGCTTTTGTCAAGAGCCTGAGAGTTTAAGTACGCGTAGTGCTTGCAGTGTAGCCTCTAGGGAGTTATCTGAAATCAAAACCATAGCCGCTCGAGGTTGCCCTGCGGTCTGGGGCGCATTGCCACGGTTCGCACGGCTCCCCCCGTCGGAGGTTCGAGTTCTCCCTGGGGCATGGGTGCGTGTGTTGTCGTTAGTGTAAGTTAGTTTAAGTTAGATTAAGTAGCGTGTCAGCCTAGGGACCGATGACAATACCAGTTTGGTCCCATAGGAATTTTCCACAAATTTCCATGTTTCCAAATCAAAAACATGGGAGCTTATACACAACCACAATGAAATAACCTTAAATTTAATGATATGGTGCTAACTCGTACTTCGAGTTCTATTTTGGATTTTTTTCACTCTTTATGGCTTACAAAAATAGTTCATATTAACAAATTTCAAATGCAATAGGTATAAACTCCCAAGAAATGTGTTTACTTTTCGCAGGTCAAAGGTAGAAGTTAATAGCTTGAACCGTTTTTATTTTACGCTGTACACAGTTTTGAAAAATCTTTTCTTCAGAAAAACTTGTTTAAAGTTTAGAGAAAACTTTTGTGTGTACTGTTAGTTAAGTTTACCTAAAATTTACATGTTATAATATATTTTTGATGTCGCTGAACACAAATCTGAAGTTAGATTTTCAAGATGCCTAATTCTGTAAGGTATACCAAAAATTATGTTTTAACCAACTTTGACCAAAATTTGTCGAAAGGGAATTTTTTCTGTTGTATACGTTTAGTTTTCAACTGCGGGACCGTGTATCGACCCTTCCTCTAACTCCAGCTGTACCTGGAGAGCAACTCCCTCGTCCTTTTGGCGGGAAAAGCTGATCTGGCTGAGCTGGATGCTGCGTTTGGCACGCTGCACGCATTGTTCGGCAGTTTTTCCGGCTAATATGTCTGCATGCATACTGCAGAATAAATCATTTTGTGATCGTGCGTCACGGGACGACAAGCCGGGTGTCTCCAGCTGAGAGCGTCCCACCGCGGCCGTCACACTGCTACGAACAATTGGCTGCAGAAACCTTTGACTACAAAATCTTTTCGTCCCAACATTCCAGACACATATATCTTTCAAAAATGCAATAAAAGTCGAATTTTCGACTGTTATGAATGAGAACTTGGTCTTAATATCCATTTTTTCCAGCCACCAACACTTCTTTTCTACTTCGCGGTGTATTTCAGTGTTCCAGACGGACGCGAGTCTTGATGCAGGTATACCCATGTTAGGAGTTTTAAAATAAAGTAAAAGTGGGCTTCTGACCGTACGACATGGTCTCTCTTCGAGGATCGATACAGGAATTTACTTTTGGATCATGAATCACTCATTCATCTACGATATAAACACGGACCCATCGCTTCCGATTAGTGAAGAGTGGTCGGAGGAACATTCCCCAAATATCTGACTGAGACGTGCCAATGTGACCCGTTCCATTGGCCCAATTCGGCTGCATTCAGCCTTTGTATGCTTATTTACACATTTATTGGTCATAACATGCTTTCGATTATGGGGAGAGGTATGAGCAGCAAAGTGTTTCGTTAGACAGTCATAGTGGCATTTTAATAAGCAAATGCTGTCATTTTTCAGTTTATGCTTTACATTTCCTAGATCTGTAGTTGTATTGAGTGTATCTGATCAGCCGGGAAATTGTGAGCACCGATCTGCTATCCATATAAACCCGTCCAGGCTATAGCAGCGTCACCTGGCGAGGGATGACTGATAGTGAGTCACGCATTGTGCTTAGTATCAGTGAGCGTGCTGTCCGTGTGTAGTATGGGAAAGGCTCTTGGTCTCCCTAAGGCAGATTTTGACGCCCGGAGGCTCGGAACGAGCATTTAGAAAGCTGCACGGCTTGTTCGAGGAGGGCTGTGGTGAGTGACTTCAACACGTGGAGAAACCAAGGTGACGCTACGCCCGAACTTCGTGTGGTTGGGCGACAACCCCTCATAACAGAAGGCGGACGCCATAGGCTGGGAAGTCTGGAAAAACAGGACAAGCGGCGAACTAACATCAGCCTTTAATAAAGGGCAGAGTAAAAGTGTGACTGAACACACAATGCACCGAACACTCCTAACGAAGGGCTTCCCCAGCCAGCGGCCCATGCATGTAGCAATGTTAACACCACGACATCGGCAACTACGACTGAAATGAGTGCGTGTTCACCAGTACTGGGCCTTCGCGCAGTGGCAGAGCATTGTATGGTCTGATACGTTCCGGTGCCTTCTTCATCATGCTGATGGTAGGGCGCGAATCCGTCGTCTTCCAGAGAAACAGCTCCGTGATACCTGTATTCCGAGGCGAAGACAAGCTGGAGACGGCTCCGTTATGCTCTGGGGAACACCCACGTGGACATCCATGTGCCCAGTGGAGGCACCAATATGAGAGTGTTGTAGACTGGTTGCAGACTACGTACACCCCTTCATGAAAATCATGTTCCCCGACAGCGGTGGCATTTTTCAAGAAGATAATGCGTCACAAGGCCAGGAGTGTCATAGAGCGGTTGAGGGACACAGCGGCGAGTTCCAGTTGTTTTCTGGTCCCCCAACTCTCCAGATCTTAAGCCGATTGAACACGTCAGGGATGTGATTAAACTTGGCGTCAGATCTCATTGCCCTCCTCCCCGGGATTTACGGGAATTAAGAGACTTGTGTGAGCAGATGTTGTGCCGGCACTCTTCAGTGGCCTACCAGGACCTCACTGCTTCCATGCCACGACGGGTCGCTCATCAATATGTAGTCCTCTTTTTCCTTTTACCATTTGTTTATTTCTGCGTTATATTTCTGTGTCTCCATTTCTCATTCCTAATCTCGTTTGCTAAGAGAATGTGTGAATGTTTCTGCGAGATGTTTCCACCTACTTTGGTTCTTTAGCTGGGACTCCTTGAGTGGCACTTGCAATTTTGCCACCTTTTATGTAAGGTTAAGTAGCTTCTGTGGGTCCAGAGAGACATTAGCGGACATTGGTCAGCAGCTACTGCGGAGATTGACAGAGGTAGCCGGAACGTATTGATCTGCCCATTTCCGCTAAATCCTGTGAACCTCCGTCTAGTAGCGTGGATCATCATTGTTCGTTGGGTCTTCGGAACGTGAGGTTGTCTGCTCTGGTCATCTCTTCTCATGTAAGTTAACCCTACGACTCACTCTGCTAAAATTTCCCTTGTACTCCATCTGGGGTCATACATGACCACAATCAATATATAATTGACTGTGTGTACTAATCATTCAGAGAACAACGTACTGTCGTTTAATACTGTTTGTTTACATTTTATTTATTATTTAGACACATTTCACAGCTTTTTTAACAGGTATGTACATAGTAGAATTAAATTACATATGGCAGAATAATTACATATCAGAAGCTACAATATTACTCTAAGTCATAATTTGTTTCACTCATAAATGTTTCACAATGGCTTCATATTTACAGAAAATGTGATGAACAACTCAACAGGAATCATAAATCTAACCGGAATCCGTACCATAGTCATCTGCACATATTTTGCAAGTAGTAACTATTTCGGAATGTTCCTTGCAAACAAATTTGTTACACTTTTTGCATGTTGAACTGTATTTTGTGTCCTTTGATCGGGGGCAAATGGAGCATCTGCCTCTCTTTCTCTTCTGATTGTCGGGTATTACGCCTGGATGTCCATTGTCTAACAGATCATCAAATCCACACCGTTTGATACTGCTAATAATATCCTTGTTCCTTGCTTGTGGTAAACTCAAACAACGTTCCACTTGGGGCTTTGCCATTTCTTTGGCCAACTTCATTAGAAAAACACGTTTCTCTGTTTTTTCAACAGCAACACAGAAGAGTCTGTAGGCATTGAGTGCAGCTAGATCTACAAAATCATAAAATACTGCTAATGGCCAACATTTTGTACCCTTTTTCACAGAATAGTAAGAGCTCATTTGATCTAGCGTATCAACACCTGATTTTGTTGAGTTGTAATACAACACTACTTCTGGTTTCCGTTTCAAGTTGTTTTCTTTGAGCACTTCAAATGATTGATGTTGTGTTGACAGGAGTAGCACAGCCTTATTTCTTTTTGGAACATACGAAACTAATAGGGTTTTACCACAGTATGCAAATCTGGTAGTGCATTCTTCCCTAGTTTTCGAAGGCAAAAACTCTTTTGGAACTTCTTTTCTTGTAGAACGTAGAATACCTACAAGTGTCAACTTCATTTTCAACAATTCTTGGCCAAGGTCATAGCTCGTGAAAAAATTGTCAGTGGTAATATTCCTACCACTGCCAGCCAGATGATGCACTAAATCTAAGACCACTCTCTTGCCTTGATGCACTTCTCCTTCCAGTGTACATTTGAAGATTTGTCAGATAACCATGTTCACAGTCTACTGCGCACCATATCTTGATGCCATACTTTCCTGGCTTCGAAGGAATGTAGACCTTGAAACTGCACCGACCTCTGTATACGCCAAGATGTTCATCAACAGTAATGTTGCTGGAACGTATAAATGATGTTTGACATTGCACGGCAAACAAATCAAATATTTCCTGTACAGCTTCAGTCTTATTTCCAGTCCTCTCTTTCCATTCAAGTCTTGTGATGCTGTCGTCAAAACGAAGTGAACGCAGAATGTCCTGATATCGCCTCCTCGACACAGTAGCACGGAATAGAGTACTGCCATATTCAGAGTCCCAAAATTCGTCAATAGGTTTCCCCCGGCTCTTCTGTACGCCATACAGAATCAGCAAGCCTAAAAATGAAAGAAGCTCGCATCTGTCTGTATCACGCCAATCAACATATTTTCCAGACACTTTCAATTCATTTCCTCGTTGATTTGTTCAAAGTGGTTCAAATGGCTCTGAGCGCTATGGGACTTAACTTCTGAGGTCATCAGTCCCCTAGAACTAAGAACTACTTAAGTCTAACTAACCTAAGGACATCACACACATCCATGCCCGAGGCCGGATTCGAACCTGCGACCGTAGACGTCGCGCGGTTCCAGACTGTAGCGCCTAGAACCGCTCGGCCACTCTGGCCGGCGTTGATCTGTGAACTGAACTATTATATCCAGCAATGCATTAGTAATAAACTGCCTGAAACAGTCAACAGCTGAGCTAACACTAACTGAAAATCGTTGTATGTTGCGGATTGGAAATCTACGAATTGACGGTTCTTTTGTACTCCATGCAATATCCCGACCCCTGCTTACCATTACTGCACTTTCATCTTCTCCACTGTCATCATTTTCAGCAAGAATATCATTTTCTTCTAATTCATGTAAACAAGTTTCATCACTTTGGTCTAACTGTGTCTCTGTTCCATCATCTTCGGCGTCACTACCTTCTGAATCACTACTGCTACGAAATAAGTCTTCCATAGCTTGTTCTATAGCCAGGAGCAAAACGTATTCCATCCATGCTGAAATTACACTGCAACAACAAACGTACAACAAACGTACAAACGAACTTCCAGTTTGAGGTTCGTTCTGACTAACACCTGAATAACACCTGAATTCAGTGTTACCAACTCAAAATACCTAAGAAAGAAGTAGATAGTTGATAATCTATACATTCTATGAATGTTACATATAATCTATCTGGGTTCATAATTGACCCCAACAGTAGTTTTCGTTAATTATTGATTTAAATGTTGCGCCAAGCGCTCTAAAAATTTTTGTCAGAGAACTACAATACTGTGTGGTAAAAGTCATAAAATTCTGGATTTTTACAAGAAATAGAAATATTATTTTATCCATAGTAAAGATGATTGGGGTCACCTATGACCCCAGAGTGAGTCCTAGGGTTAAGGTAGATGGAATGTATAAAGATTTGGTCGCAGTTGAGCTCTTAATACGTTTCTTAGAACTGTGACCATGGTAACTCAAAACGGAATACGTATTTCATTTAGGGGCTGCAACGGTGTTTATTAATATTCCCGTTATTTAACGCGATTCCTTGTCCTACCGCTACTTAGCGATGGAAGGATTCTTGATCCAACCTGTCCCGCTTCAGTTGGTGTGAATCTTTCATGAGTGTGCATGTGTGTGTGTGTGTGTGTGTGTGTGTGTGTGTGTGTTATGCTTTTGTTGTGTTAGAATTCTTTTTCCGTGTTTCAGTTTTAAATTCTTTTCAAGAGTTTCAAATTTCTGGTAGCGTGTGAAATGGTAACAGATCAAGTGCCTCTCATCTGGTGCAATAATCCTTCCACCCTGTAAATCACATTTCCTCTTTCTGTAATTTCGTTAACTTTCCGTGCGCGTGTAACTTTACGTTATTTGAATAAATTTAGTGAATTTGGTGTTTCTTAGTGTTTGTTAGCTGAACTAGGCCACGAGCCTTTCCCCACATGGAGAGCCTTCAGATCAACGCTGTTTTGCACCCATGCGTGTTGATCAACTTGAATTTAGATCACACGAGAATTTGATTTCATCCTACTCGTTACCAAATTTTTTGTACCTCTGTGATGGAGAATTTCTACACGGGCTACAGATCGCGGGGCAGATCAGTAATCCTAACTTTTTTGTGGCCCATCGTAGTTTAATTTGATGTGTAAATTTATCCTTATGTTCTCTTATTTCTGTGTGTGTGTTGGATGCATTTGCGTGTGCATGTATACCTCCCTTATACCAAATCGAGGCTTTTCCCATGTGTTAAGATAAAAAGGGTGTTTAAAACTGAAGTTCACTTTCAAACCGCTGTAGACATGACACCACTGGTCAGAATGACGTCAAAATTGCAACGGAATATCATCGGAGAAGGGGGAAAACGTATGGGAGAAGAAAAATAAATAGTTGCAAAATGTAGCAATAAATGGCGCTGTAAACATCCTAATTTAAAAGTGGTCGACTACAAATGTCAAATGAATCATATAACAATGCCTAAGGTATACGTTTGATGTTAAGGAAACTGTACTACTCACAGTGCATGGGTGTACAGGTGTGATACTATTAGTTACGTAAGCCCATCCACTACGGCGAGGTCATATCACCTCGGATGAAAAAAATCGGATTTTAATTGTTCTCAGGCCAAACTCCGCATAAAAAGCACAATCACATCGGTTTCTTATTGTCCTAGGCCAAAAAACCGCATAAAAACCATCACTCACATCGGTTTTTAATTGTCTTGAGGCCAAAAAACGCATAAGAAGCATCAATCAGACTCCAATTGAATTATTAATTTCCATGTGACTGGTGCAAAACATGCTCAGTATGCTGTCCACCATTTTCTGTAACAAGTTGAAATCAAGAAAAGCATGTTCCACAACTGATCCAAGTTTTTCCGGTTTCACGTTCACAATGTGTTGCGCAACGCATGGCTTCAACGCAGCTAAGTTTGCAAACGGAACACTGACCATGGTACCTTTCAGATAGCCCCACAGCCAGAAGTCACACGGATTAGGATTAGGTGATCAGGACAGCCAGGCTGTACAGAAATGGCGGCTGATAATACTAGCATTTCCGAAATGGCGCTTCAGCAGCTGCTTAACTGGTTTGCAAGGAGCAGAGGTGCACCATCTTGCATAGATACAATCCCATCTACACATCTAAGCTCTTGGAGAGGTGGAATGACATGGTTGCGCAAGAGACACTCATTGCGCTTACCAGTGACGGATCCGTCTCTTCGATAAAATAAGGCCCTATGATAGATGATACCGTAAATCCGCACCACACAGTGACCTTTTCAAGAAGAAAGTGGTACTGGTTGATTTAAGTGCAGATTTTCTGTTGCCCATATTCGACAATTCTGTGTATTGACATATCCTCTCAGATGGAAGTGGGCTTCGTCTGACCACAAAATGTTCACGGTCAATCATCGTCCACTTCCAATTCGAGGTCTCTAGAAGAGCGTAGCGTTCCAAAGGATTGGAAAAGGGCACAGGTCATCCCCGTTTTCAAGAAGGGACGTCGAACAGATGTGCAGAATTATAGACCTATATCTCTAATGTCGATCAGTTATAGAATTGTGGAACACGTATTATGTTCGAGTACAATGACTTTTCAGGAGACTAGAAATCTACTCTGTAGGAATCAGCATGGGTTTGGAATAAGACGGTCGTGTGAAACCCAGCTCGCGCTATTCGTCCGCGAGACTCAGAGGGCCATGGACACGTGTTCACAGGTAGATGCCGTGTTTCTTGACTTCCGCAAGGCGTTCGATACAGTTCCCCACAGTCGTTTAATGAACAAAGTAAGAGCATATGGACTATCAGACCAATAGTGTGATTGTATTGAAGAGTTCCTAGATAACACAACGCAGCATGTCATTCTCAATGGAGAGAAGTCTTCCGAAGTAAGAGTGATTTCAGGTGTGCCGCAGGGGAGTGTCATAGAACCGTTGCTACTTACAATATACATAAATGACCTTGTGGATGACATCGGAGGTACACTGAGGCTTTTTGCAGATGATGCTGTGGTGTATCAAGAGATTGTAACAATGGAAAATTGTACTGAAATGCAGGAGAATCTGCAGCGAATTGACGCAAGATGCAGGGAATTGCAATTCAGTCTCAATGTAGAAAAGTGTAATGTGCTGCGAATACATAGAAAGATAGATCCCTTATCATTTAGCTACAAAATAGCAGGTCAGCAACTGGAAGCAGTTAATTCCATAAATTATCTGGGAGTACGCATTAGGAGTGATTTAAAATGGAATGATCATATAAAGTTGATCGTCGGTAAAGCAGATGCCAGACTGAGATTCATTGGAAGAATCCTAAGGAAGTGCAATCCGAAAACAAAGGAAGTAGGTTACAGTACGCTTGTTCGCCCACTGCTTGAATACTGCTCAGCAGTGTGGGATCCGTACCAGATAGGGTTGATAGAAGAGATAGAGAAGATCCAACGGAGAGCAGCGCGCTTCGTTACAGGATCATTTAGTAATCGCGAAAGCGTTACGGAGATGATAGGTAAACTCCAGTGGAAGACTCTGCAGGAGAGACGCTCAGTAGCCCGGTACGGGATTTTGTTAAAGTTTCGAGAACATACCTTCACCGAAGAGTCAAGCAGTATATCTCGCGAAGAGACCATGAGGATAAAATCATAGAGATTAGAGCCCACACAGAAGCATACCGACAATCCTTCTTTCCACGAACAATACGAGACTGGAATAGAAGGGAGAACCGATAGAGGTACTCCGGGTACCCTCCGCCACACACCGTCAGGTGGCTTGCGGAGTATGGATGTAGATGTAGAGACGTAGAGCAAGAAATTCTAAAGCAAAGATCTCTCTTGCTGGCAGGTCAGCTCGTGCCCACTTGTAATTATGAATGGACAGCAAAGAAGGATGTTTCGTAGAATTTCACGCACCGTGCTCGCAGCTCGTGGTCTTGCGGTAGCGTTCTCGCTTCCCGCGCACGGGATCCCGGGTTCGATTCCCGGCAGCTTCAGGGATTTTCCCTGCCTCGAGATGAATGGGTGTTGTTGCGTCGTCTTCATCACCATCGTCATCATTTATCGCCATTACGGTCGGAGGAAGTCAATGGCAAACCACCTCCGCTTTGCTTAGTCGGCGGTGCGGGTCTCTCGCATCGTCCCCTACGCTCCTCGGAGTATGGGACCTCATCTTCATCATCGGTACTGGTATGTCTAATGTTCGGGCACTTCTCCGTGCACTACATGTTTGCTCACCACTACTCGTCTCCTGCAGCACTGTTGTGGCCACTGCTTGCACTGACGTGGAATCAAATCGTTTCCTCCTTCTAACAAGCTGCAAACCAATAGAACCCGTCTTTTGGAATTTCAGAATCTTTTTCCCCTGACCCACGGCAGTCATCGGACCAACGCCGTTTCTCAAACCATTCAGTGTCCGGAACTTCTGCAGAGCGACGTGTGCACAGTCATTATTGTTGTAATACAGATCTACAAGCAGAGCGCGATCCTGCAGTGAGGCAGTCATGGTGAACATCGCAGATGGGAAAGGTGGAAAAGCCATGTACCCGGCGTGTTTATACGAACTTCTGTGGGTCGTGCTCATGACAGGTGTTTTCTTTTACTTATTCTGACACATGCAGCGCCATCTATTGATTAATTTTCACACTATTTTTTTCCTTATGTCGTACGTTTGCCCCCTTTTCCTAAAACATTCCGTTGCAATTTGACGTCATTCTGACCAGTGGTGTTATTTCTACGGCGTTTTGAAAGTTTAATTATAATCACCCTGTATATTATGAAATTACCACTGTGCCATACAAACAATATCGGGCATTCCGTTAGTAATCATTAGTGTTCGCAACTAACGTTACTTGTGATTCTACTTCTGAATACATGTTGAATTGTTCCTAAATTGCGTTCGATAAAGTTACTTGTGCAACGGCTCCCACAACTCTATCAGTCCTTTGTTCGTCAGAACATGCACGCCACATCTAACGATTTCAGTCTCAACCGGATAATTCCTTTATGGAAAGTTTCTCTCTCTCTCTCTCTCTCTCTCTCCCTCCCTCCCTCCCCTCCGCCCGCCCCTGCCCCGGACGGCCGTCTTACAATGTATTTGCGGCTCGCTTTGACAAGAGAGAAACACAGAGAGTGTGACTCCCATTGGCACATAACTGGCGCCAAGTCGTGTTTTCTGTGCCGATTCTTCCCACAGCATTACCATACAATGCAGTCATCGTTAGCATATGAGACCTGCACACAGCATCATACCACCGGGTGTCATCGTGCACGTAACAGGAACACCACCGAATGAGGTGGCGCAGTGGTTAGCACCCTGAACTCGCATTCGGAAGGACAACGGTTAAATCCCACGTCCGGCCATCCCGATTTAGGTTTCCTGTGATTTTCCTAAATCACTCCAGGCAAATACCCGAATGTTTCCTTTGAGAGGGCACGGCCGACTTCCTTCCCCGTCCTTTTCTAATCCGGTCAGACCGATGACCTCGCTGTCTGCTCTCCTCCTCCACAACAACCCATCCCAATTCAGGAACACCTCTGTTTGGCACAGCAGGTAATTTGGATAGAATCCATTACATCTTTGGCCTAATAAGGATGATGGCTGTTCCATATCTTCCATGTATCGGTGACAACATGTTACAAGAGCGCACATTGCCCTTACTGTCCTGACCTTTCTCGATACACAGGGTGTTGCCTTGGTCAGCATGGCTTTGAGCGCTATGGGACTTAACATCTGAGGTCATCGGTCCCCTAGGACCATGAACTACTTAAACCTAACTAACCTAAGGACATCACACACATCCATGCCCGAGGCAGGAGTCGAACCTGCGACCGTAGCGGTAGCGCGGTTCCAGACTGAAGCGCCTAGAACCGCTCGGCCACAACGGCCGGCATGGTCAGCATGTTCTCCTGATGTCTCACCCAGAGAAAACCAATGATGGGTTACCGAGAGAATGGCCACACTCGCCAGTACCTACGTCTGGTCTTAGTTTGAAACGGCATGGAGTCCTGTCCTCAAGCCCAGTCGAGTGTAAAGCATTGCTGCTGCCAGAGATGAAAGCAATGTGTATCAAATTTCGCACGGTGTGTTCCCATAAATTACGTATAAATTTAATGAAGCATTCTTTCCATTATCCTGCACAAGTATAATTAGTAGAGCTTTGGTACTTGCGATCTTCCTGGTGTTGCAGTTATCATGGGTACCAGTGCAAATCTATAAGTCATTAAACTTTTAATTTGCCGAATCAAGGTCCTATGATTCTTTTATTTTTGCGATTGCAGGCAATTTTTAATGAAGAGTTTGCACGCCACGGAGAGGACGCTCATGAATCTGTAGCCTTTCTGTGATGTCTGTCTCTTTACTTTTGAACTATACTATTTGTAGCATTGTGCTAGTTTTGAAGAACAGTCTTCCTTTATTGATACTCTGGAAAATAACTTACATGTTCCCTTTATATTATTTTTTCTACCAGATGTATCCGTTTCTGTTGCAATACCATCATCTCCGTGTGATTTTCTTTCTTCACACTTCGAATGGCGTTATACACCGACATTACTCCTGGATCATCATTATTTGCATTAGTAACAAACCGTATTTTGGAACGATACCTGTAACTATAGATATAGTTGAAGGAATCATGACACACTTTTGCAGTTTTTTCTCTATTATTAGTTAGTATACCAGCTATCATCTTGGTAGATGGAATTTTGTTGTCTAGCCGACGTAAGTGTCTGGTTTATTTTCTTGAAATTGGTTTTGATTGTTTCCTTTATCAAATTTGTGATGTACCTTCACACATTCTGTCAGAGACACTTCATACTAGTTTTGCCTTATCCAGCACTTTGTCTCACGTTCCCACATCATTTGCTCTAATCTCCTGCCCTCTCTTTAACGCTTGCTGTGTTCCCTTTGAGATTTTCCTTTCCTTTATTTTGTTTGTACCTGATGCAACTTGTGCTGTTTGATTTTGAACTTCTGTTCCATTCTTCTATGTATAACCTACATTCTTTGATGTGTGTTAAGTGCATCATTTTATATTACCATAATTCCTCCTTCAACAATGTTGTGTAGTGGACCATAAACAACAGTGATGTATTCTGTCCGCACGTTCCTTTCTTTAATTTTCTTTTTTTTTTTTTTAGTTTTACTGGATTTCATTGGATTTACCGCATTCCTGTACAGGAGGTGAATGAACTGAAAGCTTTATTTGAAAACGTTGTGTAAGTAGTCCGGTGTTTAAATGGCAGTGTATGATTGTATGTATATAGAAACAGAGAGAGATGTCGTGTACTGTCAAACTAAGTAGACTGATGATCTATCTGCTCCAGCCAGAGACACGAGGTACATGTGACGGATCGTGACGTAACTCAGTGAAACAATGCACAAACATCAAATTTTGTTGCAAACTGAGAAAAACGGTGAGGCGGACGCACGTCATGTTGGCTCTTAGTTCTGGAACAATACGTTTTAGCAGAAAATGTGTTTTATCTGCCACGGACGGGCTGTGGGACAACTACCGGCACAGAACTGACGATTGTCTGTTCTAGGAGTTGGAATCAGCTACGATTTTGTTAATGCTTGTATTTACAAACTTCTGGGAAAGCTTATAATCTGATTCCAATTTCTGCAGCACACATCAACTGCCAAGTAAGAGGCCACCTACGTAGAGGAAGCTGATCATTCCATTGTCGCTTGGAGCCGAAATCTATTTCCTCTCCAAGCCGTCGACAGAGGCAGTGAATCAGCAGTGAGAGAGCCAACGACAGAGATACCGTGCACAACTGTTCACTCCGCATATCCTGGGAAAACTAAAGAAATGTAACACCAAAGCTTCACTAAGAGTTTCCATCAGTACGACGCAAAAAACTCTCAGAATAAAAACAGTCTTGGTTACAAATTTATTTAATATCGATAACAGTTTTCGCCCTTTTGGGACATCATCAAACTATCTAATAAAAACAAAGAGAGGAAGTGCCATGGTTCTATCTTGTACGAATATGAGGGTAAAATAAATTAAAAGTAATAGAAACTCGCGTAAAAATCTCTGGGTATTTAACCCAATTGTCATTAAGCCTAATAAAGTGAAATATGGACGCAAAAGTAACTGGATATGTAATCCATCCAGCATCAATAGATATAAGATGGAAAGGACATAGCTGAACGAAAAGAAAATCATTAGCATATCATGAAGAAGGCACAAGAAATTGGTGGAAAATTTTTCCTGAAGTACGCCGTAAAACTCCGCCATAGCACAGGAAGGAACAAAGCTTACAGAATTAACGTGTTTTGAGACGCATACAGCGCATAAAGTCCATTTGGTGCCTGCACAAATATTACTATGACAGACCAGGATGCAAGCATCGCATATACTGTTGCAAAAGGGGCCAGGTGGCGCGGCCGGAACTGATACCAGATAATATACAGTGATACGACCACAATCGGAAACAAATATACTCAGATACTACTACACCGATCACAACATGGCATTAACCAAATGAATATACTGTATAATTAAAGCCCGCATCTCGTGGTCGTGCGGTAGCGTTCTAGCTTCCCACGCCCGGGTTCCCGGGTTCGATTCCCGGCGGGGTCAGGGATTTTCTCTGCCTCGTGATGGCTGGGTGTTGTGTACTGTCCTTAGGTTAGTTAGGTTTAAGTAGTTCTAAGTTCTAGGGGACTTATGACCACAGCAGTTGAGTCCCATAGTGCTCAGAGCCATTTGAACCATTTGTATAATTAAACCCTTACATCAAAATTTGTGTTCATAGCTTTTAACTACAGCTAATCCTAATTTCAACGAAACGTTGATAAAACGCTAGTCATTTACGAAGAGCTGGCAAGAGCTTGAATCTCCGGTTCCTAGGGTGTTCATATATCCCAAACACAAATCTGTAATGAAAATAATATGTAGATCTGATATAATTAAACATTCCTTCAGACATACGAATCTCAACTTCATCTACTACAATGATGTAAGTTGAAGAAATGAACATAAATTTGTGCTTTGACCAGGACTTGAATGCAGGTCTCCAACTTACTGGGCAGATATGTTGGCCATTACACCAATGTAGCGGTATACGTATCACTGATGCGTGGACTACCTAAGCCGAAAGCCCTCCGTAACAAAACTCCAGGCTGCTGTGTTAAATATCTGTTATGATGATGTAATGGCTAAAACATCTGCCTAGTAAGCCAGAGACTTGGGTCCAAGTCCTCGTGGTAGCACAAATTTAATTCATTTGTTGAGCATCTGTCATTGTCGTAAAATGATGTGTCATAACAGAACGCAATTTCAATAATAGCAATATCTTTTAATGTGTGGTTGCCAGCAGCTCCATAGTGTTTGGCTGCGGTAGCCGGACAGACCGTAGCAATGATAAAATAGTCCTTCTATCCCCACACTCTTAGATTACCTCGAAAATCATACAGAACCTGTTTATCCATTCAGAAACGAGGCTCATCTGAATGTCAACAGTTTTCCCACACCGTATGGTAATGTGTTATACTCTTGGTGTTTCCAAACTTTTGTCCACCGCCTGTAAGTACGTAGATATGGCCTTGGATGCAACCTCATTCATTTGCAACCTTTGCAACAGATACGAAGAGAGAGTTCCCAATCGTTGGAAGCATGAAAGACTCAATATGAGCGACGATCAACACGTCACCACAGAATCACCCACATTCTTTAAGCTACGTGCATTTGCCACTGTCAGGGAGAGAAAACCGACGATGTTGCAAGTTCAGATGGTTCAAATGGCTCTGAGCACAATGGGACTTAACTTCTGAGGTCATCAGCCCCCTATAACTTAGAACTACTTAACTAGCTTATGGACATCACGCACATCCATGCCCGAGGCAGGATTGGAACCAACGACCGTAGCACTCGCGCGGTTCTGGACTGAGGCGCCTAGAACCGCTTAGCCACCGCGGCCAGCGACGTTGCAAGTCAGAGAAACCACTGGAAATTAGGTACATGTAACATTCCGTATTACTTTCCGAAATTCTATAAGACTGCATGGTTTGGAGGCATCTTTATTTGACCTCAACATCTTATTACGGCACCCCAACTTCATAGCGTCTGTTTGAATTTATCGGAATCTTTGAGGGTCTATGTCCATCCCAAAACGCTTTTCTTTTTAAATTTACGCTTTATTTCACTTCAGGTGCCTTTCCCCAACGTTTTAGTTATGGTCCTTAGCTAATTACATTCACATCACACCTGGAATATATGAGGAATGAGTCAATAAGAGTAAAATACAATAATAACGCTAGAAGTATCACTGCTAAGAAATTGAGTAGCAAGATTTGTAACACTTATACTATAGCTACGTTATGTATTTTAAATGAGGCAAACGATGTTGTTCTTGTGATCTTCAGTCTCGTTTGATGCAGTTTTCCATGTTACTCTATACCGAGCAGGCATCTTAATCCCTGAATCACTACTGCAACCGACATCCTTCTGAATCTGCTAACTGTATACATCCCTTTATCTCCGCCTACGATTTTTACCTCACATACTTCCCTCCAGTACTAAACTGGTCGCCTGGTGATGGCTCTGGATGTGTCCTATCAACCAATCCCTACTTCTAATCAGGTTGTGCCGCAAATTTCTTTTCTCCCCAAATCTTTTCATTACCTCCTCATTGGTTACCCGATCTACCCAGCTAATCTTCAGCACTCTTCTCTAGCACCACATTTCAAACTTGTGCAAATTGTTTATCGTCCATCTTTCACTGTCATACATGAGCACACTCCATACAAATACTTTCAGAAAAAAATTTCCTAACATTTAGATGTACGTTCGACGTTAAGAAATTTCTCTTCTTCAGAAACGCTTTTATTTCCATTGCCAGCCTAAATTTCATATTCTCTCTACCTCGGCCATCATCAGTTATTTGAAGACATGCTTAACTGAAGCAACATACAGTGGTGATAATAATATTAAAAAATGTTAAGAACAGATGTTGATTTTCAGTCGTAATAGTAATAGCTTTAGTAGTAGTGTGGTAGTAGTAGTAGTGGGGTAAGAATTGATGACATCGAGAAACTAAGTAAGCTGGCAAACTGGGATAAATGTTTATGATAAGAAAGAACGAGTTTTAATCGGTTACTGGGAGAAGGTTTATGGAATTCGTTGTTACGACAAAGCTACAGTGCTAATAAAACGAAGCAGTTTAGTTTTCCGCGTACAGTCATAGTGCAGCATCTTACACAAACTGGGGGAAAGTTGGTTCTGGCGATGTTTTTCCATAATGGGTCACGAAAGAATTTCTGTTTGCTAAACAGGAGTAAGCAGCATATCAGCCACACTATATTTCGTATTCATGACGGTGTGGTGGTCAGTCTGGTTTATGGCTGATGATGCAAAGTTGTTGCAAATATCTCACAAGGGATGACGCACTAAGGAAACGCAGGATGAGGAACTGAATCCGATTAGTAGGCACTAATCTTGTCGAATGGCATTGCACTTAGTTGACCGTTTAACGTTTTAAGATGGTGAAACAAGCGATGTTAGTTAGCTTACTTGCAAATAGGCTTTATATGGAAGCCTGCTTTGCTTGCTTCGCCTCTGCCAATTCTTCGTTTGGTGATGAAAACTTATGTTTCGTTTAAACTGTCTAACATAATTCTCTGCCAGGCAGAAGTAATTTTAATTGTTACATTGGTAATCCTCCAACATAAAAATGGCTCTGAGCACTATGAGACTTAACTGCTGTGGTCATCAGTCCCCTAGAACTTAGAACTATTTAAACCTAACTAACCTAAGAACATCACACACATCCATTCCCGAGGCAGGATTCGAACCTGCGACCGCAGCGGTCGCGCGGTTCCAGATTGTAGCGCCTAGAACCGCTCGGCCACCCCGGCCGGCTCCTCCAACATATTTTAATGTATTTCCATTGAACGAAAATCAGCTTTGATACTGCGTCTAACTCATCAAGTGTGATGCGTTATGTTGTTTAATATCATGTTGTAAAGAGGCCCAATTGTGCCGCGTCCTCCAATAGGAATCTTTTTTAGTGTCTCTTCACATCATCAGTTTTGGCTACATCTGTCATAATTTGCGTCATTTTATCCTTTTAGGCTTGTGATGTAATAAAGCAGTAACTAGTGTTTTGTAGTTCTTCTTTTACTTCATTTCATCGCTTCAAGGCACAGACGTGAAATAATGCAAATGATAGTATCCACTATTTGAATACCGTTAGAATTTCCATTATTTTGTTTACATTACTCGCATCTCACTTTCGCCCTCTTATCTTTTAATAAATTTCAAATAGCACTGTATCTTACTGATTAAAAATAATTTAGTCTCCTCAATAAACGTCGCCACTCAATGCCGTACAACAGCAATTGTAAGTTTACTAATCAGGGTCAGCACTGCTGCGACTTACTTCTTTTCCGTATAATACAGAATTACTTTGCAGACACGTTTTATAGGTACGTGGTGTCTTGAACGTTTTCTTTTCTTTATATGCAGCTGCTCTGATATCTTCTTCTGTGTAAGGAATATCTTAAACCTCCATGTTCAAGAAAATGTTTCACGTCTTCATCGCGCACATGAAATGTGTTGCCTGCAACACATTTTCTGCTGTGACATCACTTCTTGCCTCCAATGTGAGAAAATGTTTGTGTATCATTACAGTGGAAGTTCGTGACTGTATGTGCGTACACAGACGTAACAACGGACAACGGCCAAATGCCTTCAGGTATGGGCGTACCCAGCGAGAGGCAGGGGGGGCGGCCGCTGCCCCCCCCCCCCCCCAGAAGATATTCGCAGTTTTTCACTAGTTTCTAGTTTACTGTTTTATTTAATAAGAAATACTGAATGTTTTCTCGGATTGTACAAGTGCATTCTTCTATTTAAAATGTGTATTAAAAGCAGTTTTCACTGGTTCACTGTTTTATTTAATAAGAAGTGCTGTATGTCGTCTCGAGTCCTTGTTTCCTGAGACTAGTATGGCCTGCCTTCCCCTAGTTCAGATCCTGGGTACGCCCTTGCCTGCAGGTACACGTTACATGGTTTCCAAAAGAAATAGAAACCTCATTAAAATTTTATTAATGCTCCACAGTAAATATGTCAACTACAATGTAACTCTCAGATTCTGTCCTCCCCTTATATCTCGCCAAAGTCTCTTCAAATGTGTATAGTCAAAACACCGACGGGCATTACTTATCTTTCACTCAGAGCTATCACAGGAGTTGTATATCAACGACACACCTTGTATTTACATGTTATATTCAGGTGCGCATGAAACAGTAGAAATATAAATGTAAACGTCATGTTGAGTTGAATGTGGTACACAGGGAAATACTGAAGTAGGTTAGAAATTCTCCCGCCAAGTCTGCAGCACGTCCAGTGCTCTTGACTGCCACCTGCCGGACGCCACTGCAACGAATAGGGATACTGCGAGTAACCGCCACCAGATGTCAGGACGCTCTACGTGCGAGGCAGCGTGTCGGCGCTCCAGTAACTCCTTGTAACAACCATTGCATAGCTACTTGGCAGACACTACTTTTAACAAGGCTGATCAAACGTCCCGGTTTTTCCATGACAGTCCTGGTTTTCAAATAAATGCCCCGGTGCCCCACAAAATCTTTCGAGATACGTAATAGAAACAAATTGCGTGTAGCAATAATTGTGGTATGTGGTAAATAATGATCCTAGAGCCAAAAAACTGATTTACAGATAATCAACAAAATGTGTATAGCACTTCAACAAAAGCAGTCTAAAATTTGGGGAAAACACAAAAACTACACAGGTTTCTTGTCACACATGTGTTTTTATTCTATGTTAATGGATTTAAGAACAAAATGACACAAAGTGTGAAGGAAATGAAACGTTCTGCTTGCAATGGGTTTAACATAAATAACGATACAAGTGCCATCATGTCAATTATCATTCATTTCACAGGTTTCTCGTAAAACCACTTATTCTCTTCTTTTACAAACGGTATCCCTTCTATTTTCTTCAGGCAACCTACATTCACGGTGTAGTGTTTCCAGCTGCACATGCTGAAGATCCGAAGGCTTTACGTTTCTCTTCAGGATGTAATATTCCTTGAACTCTTCAATTTCACTAACAGGGGGAGGCCGCCAATTGTGAAATTCAGATTCGATTCATACTGCGCATAATAAAAGCTCGTGGCCAGAGGTATAATGTGGCAAAGCACCAAGATGCACTTCTCAGCCGTTGTCGAGAAAATCGACAGTTAAAAGAAACCGTTGCGGTGAAATACTCTCTACGATTACTAATTTTCTACACCGTCGTGGTGCAGCGGTAAGCGGTCGGATTCGTAGTCCGAAGGTCGCCGGATCAATTCTCGCGCCATGCTACCTTTTTTTTTTAGTATTTGTTTTTTGTAATTCAAATATATATATATAATTCCCAGCAATCAGTTGCAACAATTATGGATATAATGAGTTGTTGAAAGTCGTTTGTCGTGGAAAAACTGGCGACTTCGAACATCATTATGTTTTCCGCAAACAAAGTTGTATTTCACAAATGTTATTAATTATCTTCATAATGTTAACCACGTATAGTTAGCGGAAGACGTAGAAACGATATTCCGAAACGAATACGTATAGCGTAAGTCAAACGTTCGAATTAGAATAGAGACCCCACGAACACAAACTTGCTGTGGCAGGTATGAAATATAAACTCCGTTACTCGCTCGTTACACTTGAAGGACAGATGTTGAATGGGCCGAAACGAGCCGCCGCATAACAGCGTAGTTGCCTGCTAACGTCGAAAGAAGGTAGATGCGGTCCCTAGCGCAACTTATAACATCGTCGAAAATCAGTGCGGACGGGAGAGCTTTGGTACACCCTGTTAAACAAACGGATAAATGGAGGCGGTACAATTGGAGAGCGATCCGGCTTCACCAACATGCATAAGCAATTCATTAATAGTATATATATACACACACACACACACACACATATATATATATATATATATATATATATATATATATAATTTGAATTACAAAAAAACCAATAATAAAATGAAATCGCATGGTGCGAGATTCGAACCGGCGACTTTCCAATTACGAACTCAAGCGCTTACCGCTGTGCCACGACGCTGTGGCATATATTTAATCGTAGAGAGTATTTCACGGCAACGGTTTCTTTTAACTGTCGATTTCCTCGACAACGGCTGAGAAGTGCATCTTGGTGCTTTGCCACATTACACCTCTGGCCATGAGCTTTTGTTATGCGCAGTATGAATCGAATCTGAATTTCACAATTGGCGGCCTCCCCTTGTAAGAGTTGACCGAACTTGGAGTACCCCAGGCCGTTCAACAGTCAGTCTGATCCATTGTGCTTCTTAAATATGCACATTGGTGAGATTCATATATTTTTAAGCAGGAGACTAAAAGTCTTAAGAACCCGTTTCTTGCATAATAGTCACTATGAATGGTGTTGTGTGCGTAGCTTCAGTGACGAGGCGAACTAAATCTTTTGGAACTTCGCACACAGTTAGCCTGTTTCGTTTCTCAATGTGAGAAAAGCCATGATTGCAAGACGTAAGAGTAACCTTTCAGCAATACCATGTGTTCTGTTTTCTTAAAGTAACCCTTTGCTGGAAGGTAGATCCACAGAAACATCATCATCTTGTTTTCGTTCTGCCCATAGCAGTTGTCACTCCACAATTTTAGTTTCTTTTTACTAGTAAGTATCGAAGTAAAAGCTTTGTGCACACAGGAAGCAATTTCATTCCCACTCATGCCACATACGGCTTTCATTCCCACCCCTGCCATATACAGCCTAATGCCAGAGAAACATGTGACCGTTTTAATTTTCACCAACATGAATGTAAAAGTTGTAATTTAAAAGCTGTCATAATAGTACATTTCGATGTGCCTTAATGAAGGAAGAGAAATCATTTTTTGCATATCCATTGCAGCTGTGCATACTTCCGAGTTAGGCCCTTGACTATTGA
Source organism: Schistocerca piceifrons (assembly GCF_021461385.2). Classification (NCBI taxonomy): domain Eukaryota; kingdom Metazoa; phylum Arthropoda; class Insecta; order Orthoptera; family Acrididae; genus Schistocerca; species Schistocerca piceifrons. The sequence continues at coordinate 1,003,722,832 of NC_060139.1, forward strand.
TTGTGTCAGCTTTCATGGCATCGATAGCTTTCTTTGCTTTTCGGTGATGGACTTCTAGCTGCAGTTTATTGTCTTTATTACTGGGATCACACCTCAGTTTGGCTTTAAGAAGGTCACGTGCAGAACAAGTATCACTTGACAAATGATGAAATTTTAATTTGGAGAATGTGTCTTTAAAGACTTCTGCATGTTGGCTTAAATAAACGATAAACAGTCAGGTCTTCACTTAAGTATTATTTGTCATCCGATTTTTCCCTTGAACAGTGGCTTTCCTGTCTGGGTATGGCGTTAATATGAGCAATAACCAGCTTTTCTTCTTCTTATGTATATTTCCGGTGTTCTGTCTTATTTTCTCGCTTTTCTTCATATACAACCTCTCCACTCTGCTTCAACCGTGTTAATGTCTGAACTCTTGTTTTGGTCAAACCGAGAACCTCAATAAATGTTCCTTTACATACTCTTAATGTATCTCCCTCACCAGTTGTCCTGTACCTTCCTCAGTAGACAACTGAGCAGTTTTGCTACTATCGTTATATAGTTTAGACCTTCGCCTTTTCACTGTACAAACATGTGTGTGAGACATTGCATAGTTATTTTGCTTCACTGTATCGTTTACTGAGTAGAACTCCTTAAACAACTTAAGTTTTGGTCATATGAAAGATGCCTGCATGTAAACTGACATTTACAGGAGACCAGAAAGAGTGAAATAGAATATATAACATGTTTAAATCAACATGCCTAGGCATTTGCAGGTACGTAAATTATTTCATTGAAGAAGTTGACTATAATCATAATCAAAACGATGATTTTTGTACATACGCAATTCGTTTCAATAACAAATTAAAGGCATTAACATACAAGAACGTAACTTATATAGATTCCAACCCCTGTAATAAAAATTAAAACAGCAGTCAAAGCCTGCCTGGTGCTTGGGAGTCTCTTTACCTGGAACCACAGTGACGTCTTTTCGTGTATATTCCTTTCCTTCGCTGCGTAATTTCTTCCTTTCACTTTGAACTCTGTCTTCACCTCTCTTCCTCCATTTTTGTGCAGTTTTCCTTTCAAATTTTTCAAATTAAATAGGCTCTAAGCACTATGGGACTTAACATCTAAGGTCATCAGTCCACTAGACGTAGACCTACTTAAACCTAACCAACCTACGAACATCACACACATCCATGCTCGAGGCAGGATTCGAACCTGCGATAGTAGAAGCAGCGCGGTTCGTGACTGTAGCGCCTAGAACAACAGGGTCACATTCCATTTTTTAATATTGTGTATTATGTATCTGTAATAATAACTTCAAAAGTGTCCTATTGTTGCACACAAACCACAGAACTACTTCATTTGTCATTGTAATAATTACTTCAGAAGAGTCCTATTGTTGCAAACAAACCACAGAACTACTTCAACTGTCAAAAATTCACACAAGTGTGCGCCAAGAAAAAAACAGAGAACAGTGGACGCATGACTCCTTATTTGAAGATCGATGATGGTGTTGGATGCGAGTGTTATCTTCCGACAGCTGTAAATACTGTTTCACGCTGTTCTGGCGTTTATATCAGAATATATGTTATTGGCGTTGGCGGTTACAGAGGAAATTCATCTACAACTCAGATTTTAATTTTTTAACGCTTGACCCGTTATTTACTTACATGCGACACTCACATTTTATTTAACATTTCTCAGCAACTATTTTTCTAGAGACAGATCGTTATAGAAATACACGTTTTCAAATTATGTGCTCCATTTGGTTTAACTCGTCTTATGCATAAAGAAAGAGTAAGAGGCTTTGAAATATTAAAGAGGTGTTACCGACGTGTTCGAACAATTAGACTAAACGATTATTTTTTATACTTTCAAGTTTCCTGGTGTAAAAAAATGAGAGACAAGTGTAATAATTGATTTGTTTTAATGGTTTGACTAATGCCACGAAATTTCGCTTCCAAGCAACTCACAGGTCATTGAGTTTTTCACAGCTGGTAATATTTGTCATTTTCCCTCCAGATCGTGTTGCTGTTAGTTGTCTGTGTACGTACTTTGAAACTGTGATTACAGAATGTTTTATGTTTCTGTGGTGTACTTCAACTTGTTACTTATTCTATCAACTTGTTGCTACGTTAACAAGACATTATATAGATTGTGAACTTGCATGTTTTTAGCTATAGCAATAAATTGTGGAGTTTCCAAAGAAAGTGAAGTTATGGGAAAGACGAAAGATGTTTCACCTCGGAAAGTTTCGGTTGTGGTAGCACTTATTGCTGAAAATCGTTATACACAGCAAGAAATTGCTGACAGAATGAGAATATCACAGGAAATTGTCAGCAGAATCAAACTTTCAGTGCAGTAAGGTGGTGAATCCAAGCCAAACAGGAAAGGAAATGTAGACTTAAAATAAAAATCAGTCCTACAACAAAGAGAAGACTTACAAACAAGGCAACAAAGATCTGTAAACTTACTTCTACAGACATGAGCCATCAGCCGAAAGTCTTGGGTGTTGAAGTTTCACCTGTGACAGTAAGGAGGAGGCTGTTTGAATATGGTTTAAATTCATGCCGACCAAGGAAATACATAAAATGACACCTGCCATGAAAACCAAAAGATTGTAGTGGGCTGAACAACTTCAGGAGTGGACAAGTGATGACTGGGCTAAGTTATGTGCAATGATATGGTAAATTAAGTGGATTTGATCTCTAAAGTTAGGAGTTTTGGCTTGAAATTGTGATGTTTTATTGATACTGAAGAAATGCACTTTTTAATTTTGTGACTGTTGAGGTCTCCTATTCTACAGTTCCCAACGTTTCTAACTTGCAATTTAGTACACATTTTTCACGTATGCTTCAGTGATGAATCTTTATTCACTAAGATGGAAGAAAGCAGCCAGTATGTTCATCGCATACCTGGAGAACAGTTCAAAGTGGAACTTCCTGGCAGATTAAAACTGTGTGCCCGACCGAGACTCGAACTCGGGACCTTTGCCTTTCGCGGGCAAGTGCTCTACCATCTGAGCTACCGAAGCACGACTCACACCCGGTACTCACAGCTTTACTTCTGCCAGTATCGTCTCCTACCTTCCAAACTTTACAGAAGCTCTCCTACGAACCTTGCAGAACTAGCACTCCTGAAAGAAAGGATATAGCGGAGACATGGCTTAGCCACAGCCCCTGGGCGTGAGTCGTGCTTCGGTAGCTCAGATGGTAGAGCACTTGCCCGCGAAAGCCAAAGGTCCCGAGTTCGAGTCTCGGTCGGGCACACAATTTTAATCAGCCAGGAAGTTTCATATCAGCGCACACTCCGCTGCAGATTGAAAATCTCATTCTGGAAACATCCCCCAGGCTGTGGCTAAGCCATGTCTCCGCTATATCCTTTCTTTCAGGAGTGCTAGTTCTGCAAGGTTCGCAGGAGAGCTTCTGTAAAGTTTGGAAGGTAGGAGACGAGATACTGGCAGAAGTAAAGCTGTGAGTACCGGGCGTGAGTCGTGCTTCGGTAGCTCAGATGGTAGAGCACTTGCCCGCGAAAGGCAAAGGTCCCGAGTTCGAGTCTCGGTCGGGCACACAGTTTTAATCTGCCAGGAAGTTTCATATCAGCGCACACTCCGCTGAAGAGTGAAAATCTCATTCTGAGTTCAAAGTGGAGTCTGTGCATCAACGTATGAAGCATCCAGCTTCCGTTATGGTCTTGAGTGTGAAGTCCGTAAAAGGTCCTGGCAGATTACACATTATTGGAAGGACAGGGAGACAACAACAATATAATGTAATCCTTGAAAAAGAACTTTTTCCCCAAATAAATGAGTGGTTTCCTAATAGAGACGCCATTTTATGCATGATGGGGCACCCTGCCACTAAGCCAAAAGTGTTTTGCAAGTACTTGGAAGAAAAGCGACTGATGCTGCTGCCCTGGCCAGGGAATGGCCCTGACATCAACCCCATTGAAACTTTATGAGCTATTGTGAAACAGAGGATGAGAAAATTTACAATAACCACCAAACAAGATCTCCTGGAGAAACTAGAGAAAATCTGGTAGCAAGACAATGATATTAATATGTCATGTGAAAAGTTAATAAAAACTATGCCAAACACGATTAAAATGTTGATCAAGAACAAAGGCATGTATACAAAGTATTGAATGTACAAATATAATCTGTATGTGAATATAAATGTGTAAGAAATGTGAAGTTTTGGAAAAAGTGTCTTTTGGCTAATAATTTGAAAACATATGTACCTATCCCTCCCCCTAACTTGCCGACCTTCCACTGGAAACAAGCAAACCAAAACCAAAGGAGAGGCATAGGAGCATCACTCAAACCATTTCTCCTAATGGGACTGAAGCCATATTAAAGTAAATTTTGTGAAGATTGTAAGCGATGCAGTGTATGTTAACAATGAATGTTCGGCATCTGCGCACGCTTGCCGTAACAGTCTGCTGTCAAATGAAAGAATGGCATATTGTTGGCAGATGTCACGCACTCAGTGATGTAACTTCAAGTCTACCGATTTTTGAAACAACTGACGACAGTTCTCACTCGGAAGTGAAAGTCAGCAGATGATGCAACTGTGGGGACAGTGTTACTACATACCATTGTCAGTAGTCAGTAAATGTGGATATTAAACGCAGAAAGTGTGGTATGCTGAAAATACCTAAGCGGAAGTGTTCATTTAAGGAAATGTGGGGAGAGAATTTCTATTTCTTAAAGGAAGTCACATAAACGATATGCAGATCGGTGCTTTCAAAAGGTCATAGCAGCAGGAGCGACATGAAATACCACCTCCAAAAGAAGAAGCACGTGGAAGAGTCATGGGGATCTACTAGCAGCAAGAAGATGAATTCTTTTTTTAAAAGACACACCCCAGAATGCCCAAATTAAAACTGGCTACTGAAGAAGGTACATTTGTTTATCACGCCGTCTACACGCCGTCTATCACAATCACACATTTGGATTAAATAACAGTGCTTCTTCTTTGATTCGTAAGCTTTCCGGCAGGCCTAAATATTGTTGTGCTAGAGCTAAAAGTGAAGCAACCTTTGTTAATATGTTAGCCCCATACTCTTGCAGTAATGAATTACAAAGGGCAAAATATGTTTCTGTAATAACTGGTGTATTATATCACTAAGCAGTGAAAGAGATTCCAGGACTGGTTCGTTATTACATTTCTTTATGGCATAAAAGTCAGAATTTCTGATATTAGCGATGTTCCAAACTAAACAGCTGATACACAAATGCAGTTAACTGAGAAAATTTTAAGAAAATATGGTTTAGTGCACAAAGTAACTCCATTTTGCGAAGACAACACAAGTACCAATTTTGGGGAGCCAACAGTAACGAGCAAAGAATGTTTACCAGAAACGTCAAGCAAAATTAAATAAATCACTTTTTTGGTGTTAGCTTCAGTGCTCACGTTTTGCATAATGGTATTCAAACGGCAACAGATGGTCTGCCAGTTGATGATGTGATTTTGTTCGAAATTTACAAATATTCTCTAAGAAATGCAGTTAGAACCTTTACCTTGAAAAAACTATGTGGGTTTACTGTTGTTGAATACAAGTGCCTGTCAAGTAACAACAAAACACGTTGACTGTCTCTTCTTCCTGCCTTGCAGAGGGTTCTGGACGTTTTTGAAGGAGTTAAGTCATACTGGTGGCTTCTTAGCAGTTTCCCTCAAATTATGCTAAATTCCTTCTCTAATACCTCTTCTGCATTATGGTTGAGATTTTTAGCACATCCGTGAGACGTTTTTGTTGCTGTCATTAAACAAATAGAGAGTCGGACTATCTCACACTTTAAAACTTATAATTTGATTGACAGTCTTATACGAAAGCTAATTTTTAGAAAGGTCAATAGACTCACAACAACAGCAGTTAAAGAAATGTTGAAAAATCTTGTGGAAGAAGAAATTACTACAGAAAAACAATTCTTGAAATCATTCGAAAAATTTTTGATGTCTATGTCAATTACAAAAGAAGGTGGACTTCAGGTCAGTATTCAGACGTTGAGGATCTGTATAGGTTTCGTTGCCACAGTCTGCCTCATAGGAATCATGCCCAGGATTCTCTTAGATTTTGGTCTCAATGTGGTACTCCGATGTCTGCTTTCAATGAAGGTTTATTATTCGATGAGTTTGAACATGTTAAGGACGTGATGGAATAGCATATCGGACATTAGGTAACGAACAAAGTACCTCTGGAAGAAAGATGGCGGTATTTAAAAATGTGAAATTTGTGACGTGTCTTTGGAAAATTAAGAGAAAATTATTAATTTTGTTTAACGTCAGCTAGGTAAAAATGCTACAGTAGAAAGCGCTTTCATTTTTATTAAAATCTACTTGCATAATGAAAAAAGTCGATTAAAGAACAGAAATAATCAGTCACCAGCTGTACTAGTTTTTGTTCTTCAAGCCTGCTTCACCGCTGGTGATTGAAAGCCATGAACGAAATTTCAGAATAAAAGTCGGTATAGTTTTGCTGCAATGACAGCTATTGTTATTGTGGAAACTCTTTTCAGTCTGTCTTGCACAGAACTTTATGGTTATGAACTTTCTAACAAGGAACTGCTAGGTCCCTAATAAGTTCATTCTTCTGGTGGATGAGCAAAGGTAAATCTTAGGTTGAAATGTATGAATGCACCTCATTACTGATTAGTATTAATTGCATGCATTTAAAGTAATAACTGACGAAACATTGCAGAAAATGTATCTAGACTATTGTAATAAAACGTTTATATCATTCTTTGTTACCTCTGAAGAAAAGAATTTTATTTATGTGTAACGTAAGTACAACTTCCTTTCCGATTGCCAAAACGGAGCTACATAATTTCTATGAGATTTTAGCTGCTGCATCGTCATGGGCTTATTATCTATTGCAAATTATCATGGTAATTAATAAGAAAGGTAAGACTAAATGTAGTTAAGTATAAATTGTTAACACCAGTGTCCCGGTTTTTTCTCCATAAAATCTGATCAGCCCACTTTGAACCGTGAACAGGAAATTAGATATATCCGTCTCGTATTAGGTGATTTGTATTTTTCGAGCACACAATATGAAGTTTAGGAAATTAAGTTTCAATCGATACACACTCATTTTAAGAAAGGCTTTCATCTCAATTACACGTTCTCTGCTTTGTTAAAAATACAACAGTAGTTTTAAGTGTTGTTGCAGACGAGGTTTTTAGAGCTTTAACTGTCCGCTTCTGACCACGTGTCTATATTATTGTCCTTCCTATGAGTCACATAACATATCTTTTACCAAAGCTATATCGTAACTGGGGTCAGATGTGGCGCGAAATGGTAACCACTGTGAAAATCCGACGAAGTTTTGCAAAGATGTGTTGGGTAGTGCCTCTATTATGTCTGTCAATTGCGTCAAGTCACTTTTCAATTCTGAGACCGCAGCGAGTACGTAAGGATGTCTAGAAAATAGTGTCTGCCACCAAATATGAGGGTCTGGTGCGATATTTTTGTCTGATGTCATGCAGCCCACATAACATAACCGTCATCTGTTTCCTTCTTCATGACAATTCTCGGCCTCACTCTGCAGGAGCAACTAAAACCCTCCTACAGTGTTTGGTCAGCCACAGTACAGCCCTTGATTAGCTCCCCCTGATTTCCACCTCTGCTCAAATGACCCGCGGGCTATGAAGGCAACATTTTGACACAGACAACGAGCTGTAGGCCAGCGTGGAGAATTGGCGGAAAGCGCAGGCGGCTGCAACCTTCTATGACGAGGGTATTGGAAAGCTGGTACAATCTACGACAGATGTCGAAGTCGGAGCGACAATTGTGCAGAGAAGTAGCTGGGAGATGTAGCTAACCGTTGAAAATAATACGTATTTGATTTCCCAGTGGTTTCCATTTCGTGACCGATCGGACCTTTCGTTCCGAATGCGGCTAATCGATACTGATCCATTTTTCATAACGACTACATCGACCAAAGTGCAATTACCATATCTCATCGACATATAACTTCTTCTCAGTGGTTGAAACTAGCTGTTAATTCCACAAAGGTATCACATACTGGGAAGTATTACACAGCACCATCAGGATAACAGACGTGCTTGATGTGCTGAAATGTGATTATGACTAATGCAGAGTTTCCAGTAGATAATCCTTGTAGCTGTACTCACTAACATTATAGAAGACTTGGTACTGAGGACAAGATAACTATTATAAATAAATCTATTACTGTTTGGTCTTGTATCACCAATAAGTAACGGCCATCTCAAAAGACCCCAGCCACCAGCCTTATAGCATTTGAATTACATGATGTATGAAGGTTGTATTCCAATTCGTTTAGTTTCAGAAAACGGAACAGCCAATCGCCACACAAGAATTACATAGAATAAATACAAAATTATTGATTTATTTGGCATTAAAGTGAATGACTTTGCCGAAATTAATGTATCCATTGATTTATGTATAATTACTTATTGCACAGCTAATCTTTTAGTTGGCATTTACCTTACCCTGCTATGAAAGTATATATCACTTTGAACCCATTAGAAACATTTACCACGATGAGTGACTTAATGATACTCACTACTGATGTTGCAGCACTGTTCAGCACACGCGAGCTAAATACAATTTCGTTCCTTTCAAACTGGAAAATTTCTTTCGGTGCTGTCAAATTTACGTTTTCTTTAGATACGATGTTGATTTCCTGAGAAGTCCATACGAAGCTCAAATGTTCAAATGTGTGTGAATTCCTAAGGGTCCAAACTGCTGAGGTCATCCGTCCATAGACTTACACACTACTTAAACTAACTTACGCTAAGAACAACACACACACCCATGCCCGAGGGAGGACTCGAACATCCGGTGGGAGGGGCCGCGCAGCAGACGGAACACATGAAAAAGTTTATGTGTTTCTTACCTCGACGTGATGCAGGAAAAATATTACAGCCATCTGTCTATCGGTTCCAGTTGGATTGCGAAGCTACGTTTAGACTGGTTACAGCAAGCAAAAAGGCGTTTAAGCTGTCATTGTACACGCGATTCAAACTCGAATGGAACGAGAAGAAACACTAGCAGCTGGTACAAAGCTTTCTGCAACGAACTCTTCAGCAGTTTGCTGAGTATAGATGTTGTCCAAGATGTAGACAGTGCGACGACTCTCGCTGCTGTGACATCTGATACGGCTGGACAGCTGGAGCAGTACTATTGCTCCAAGCGCCGAGACAAGGGACCATCTTTCAACGCCCCTACGGCTCTGGAATAACGTATATTTTTGTCCTCTTCGTAAGTTATGAAAGATCTATTTAATGTTGCGTCTCTTACGAGTTAGCACAATTTGAGGAGGTGTGGATAATCCCAAAATAATCATTAGCAGAGGTAGTAAGTACGAAACGTACGTTCCAATGCATTTCTAAACAAATAAATCCCACAAAATATAAACAAATAATTTCACGCGTCAGAAGCATGGACGTTCACTTTCATCTGTAAATAGGAACGAAACTCCATTCGTCGTTTTGTTTTTCATTTTAGTCATTAGGGTGTCTTTTTGTCATAGTTACAATTACTATGTTTGTTATCATTCTGTGTGTGATGAGATTACTTGCTCTAAAAATGATTAAAACTTTCTAATACTACACTGTTTCTACACATTTCACTTAAAACCACACATTAAGTTAGTGATTCTACAGCAGTTAACTTGTGTCTGGAAAAGTATCTTGATGACATTATTCATGACATGAAAATGGTAAAGTAAAAACTTAAAATCAGTATGTCATCATCATCATCATCATCATCATCACTTACCAAGTATTATGTGCTGTAATTACCTGTTGTGGTCTCTATAATCCACCAACTAGTTCTCTTCTTCTGGTCAGACAATAATTCATTATCTTCTTTGGCAATTGCTTTATGTCATTCTATCAACTTGTTTCTTCCATTACATGCTATTCTCTTCTACCTCGCCATCTTCAAAGTATTTCATTTGTTTTTCTTTTCTTGTTTTTCTTCCCCAAGTTCTACCAACTGGTCCACAGATATCTTGATATTTATTTACTTTCTTCCGAACGTTTTAGTCATTGTTAAAACTACGAGTAATATCGCGTTCTATATAACTGAAGTTGGATAATTGGTCTAAAACTTTCTCACTGATTACTATTTTCGATCTGACTGGATTAATTGCTTTGAAAGCCTTTATCTTTGTCTTATTTGCAGATAAAGTTAATGTGCAATATATTCTGTTTTGGCTCAATCTGTATGCTGCTCTTTGTAAGTTATCTTCTGTTTCCTGTATAGTTACTTGGTCATTGGCAAATAACAGACTATTTAGTGGCACACTAAGTCAGACTTTAATTCCCAAGTGTATTTCATCTTTCCACTTCATAACCAAGTCATCATTACATAAATTAAAAAAAAATGGATGATTGACTGCTCCCTTGTCGACCAGCTTGATTTATTAAAATTTCATCAGACATTTTCGAATCTGTATTTATGTATCGACTCTTCATGATATTAATTAGAAGCCTTGGAAAGCCTTTCATTTCCAGAATTTTCCACAAATGGAGTGTATTAAAGGATTTCTCAAAATCAATAATGCTAAATGGGTTTCTAAGTCTAATTCCCGACTTCTATCAATAATTTGTCTTCTTATAAATATATTACCATTACACAAAAATTCATTTCTGAAGGCTGATTGTTATTCTGCGATTATTGCATCAGCAATAGTATGTAGCATTTGCTTAAGTATTTTCCCATAAATTTTATATATGGCGTTCATTAAACTTATTTCTCTATAATTTCCTGTGCCTTTCCTATTTCCTTATTGAAAAATGGAAATAACTTAAGCTGTATTCCATTACTCAGGAACAGAACAATTAATCCAAGACATATTTAGAGAATGAGGGAAGCAAAATTCTAAAATAGTTCCTACATCTTTGATTAATTCAGCATTAATACCAACATGGCCATTAGCTTTTCTATTTTTTGTTACGTTTCAGACTGCTTTTAATTCTGATATATTTATTTGATCCACAAAGTTTGAAAGAGTTGTTAATAAAAATTCTCTCTTTAAACTAGACTGAACAGCATGTGACTGCTTTATTCTTTAATAAAACTTGCATCTGAATGCGTATGTAACTGTCCTGATCTGAATAATTTGCCAACTGTGCAATGGCATATAGATTATTTTACTCTGATAAATGAAATTATTAGCTTTACTCGTGAGAACTTTACTTTAATGTACCTTTCGGTTCAATGCAAGCACAGGGTGCGGAGAACGACATAAGGTGTGAGATGAAACTCTAATTTTATCTAAAATTATTTATTGTTCGAACTTTTAAGGCACATGTGAAAAACTAAATAAAACTTCTATAGCATTGACTTACGAGAAAGTTTCACAAAACGCTTATTGCTTCAACAATGGGATTTCTATCTAGCTTTTAGACATTATTTAACCAAAGAAAACCTATTTTATTAATTATTCTTTCTAGTTTCCCCAGGTATGTGTCGAGTTTCGCTCAATATATAGCTTATTACGTGCGTAGCGCCAAATCTTACTTTGATGCTGCCACGACCCGGCTGCCTCCTGCAGACATCTAGCTCCGACTCGAAACGCGTCTGCTGTCTCTGTGCATCTCCTCGCCATTCTTGAAGGCATCTAGCTCCGACTCGAAACACGTCTGCTGTCTCTGCGCATCTCTTCACCACTACTCAAACTTTGACCACGTGCACCTAGCTCTGTTAGCTGTCAAAGATCTTACTACTCGAAGATGTACTACTCGTCCAACCTTGCGGTTGGGAACTATCGACATCTTTCACTGGCTCTATCCTGATTGAATCTCAGCACATACCTTTCAAGTTATTATCAATTTTTATATAACAACTTTCTTCACCATCTTCACCACACTATAAATTTCTGTAGTGGTGCATCCATTGACTTTGTATTATTACATTAATGTTTGCAGTATCTTTCTCCATTTCATTCAAATGCTTCGTAAGTTTAAACTCTATATTCTGTCGTCCATGAATGTCATGTTCAACATTAATAATGAATATTTCCCAGGATTCATTATGATATCGCTTTGTTCCTGTAGAAGATGAACTTCATATTTTAAGTTTTGGGTTTTGGTTTCCTTTACATTTGTTTGTCTGCTCAATGTTGCCCATATTTGAAACTTGGAAGTAATTCGGAAATGGTCAGAGTGTCTATTATTAGCTCTAGACACATGAGTATCTCGAATTTGATAGATTATTTTTTATTATTTATTTATTATTAATTGAGTGTGAGTGCCTTACGTTCCAGGTGTATATCTGAAGAAAAATTTTAGTTGCTTAAATGTAGCAACATCTCTTAATATCTTGCCACTTTCATAATTAGCATACATTAAATTAAATCTTCTAGTAAATACAATCTTATTAATAACAAACTGAGGATTTAACAAATATTTGCAGCACATTTCGGTGAAGTAACATTGACTGAAATAAAAAGAACGTATAAAAACTGACACTATATAATCTCATTAATAAACGAATGGGATTCGAATGGAAAAACACATGTACGAATTAATTAATTGGATTATCGTAGAGGCCTGTAAATGGATGGCAAGGCGAAAGTTTTATCATACTCACTTTTATTTCTTAAGCTTTTTTATGTGTAGTTTGGCTATAAGAGGGGTTGACCATATGGCTGGATGTTAGGTTCCAATTTAATCAAAAAGTGCTTAACTGCCTCCTTTGATAATAAGGGTTTTTTTCTTATATGGATAAGTGGCATCACCCGATAACTATTGTTTGCCAGTGTCTCATACTACTGTAAAAACAGAGTCCTCATCAGACAGGCTCTTCTTCTACTGTATTTCTTTCCCCCCTCCTTGTCAATTGTTCCCTTATGCTCTCCCTGAAACTCTGTACAACCTCTGCTTTAGTCAGTTTATCCAGGTCCCATCTCCTTAAATTCCCACCTTTTTGCTGTTTCTTCAGTTTTAATCTACAGTTCATAACCAATAGATTGTGGTCAGAGTCCACATCTGCCCCTGGAAATGTCTTACAATTTAAAACCTGGTTCCGAAATCTCTGTCTTACCATTATATAATCTATCTGAAACCTGTCAGTATCTCCAGGCTTCTTCCATGTATACAACCTTCTTTTATGATTCTTGAACCAAGTGTTAGCTATGATTAAGTTGTGCTCTGTGCAAAATTCTACCAGACGGCTTCCTCTTTCATTTCTTAGCCCCAATCCATATTCCCCTACAACGTTTCCTTCTCCCCCTTTTTCTACAGACGAATTCCAGTCACCCATGACTATTAAATTTTCGTCTCTTTTCACTATATGAATAATTTCTTTTATTTCATCATACATTTCTTCTATTTCTTCGTCATCTGCAGAGCTAGTCGGCATATAAACATGTACTATAGGCGAGGGCTTCGTATGTATCTTGGCCACAATAATGCGTTCACTATACTGTTTGTAGTAGCTTAGCCGCATTCCTATTTTCCTATTCATTATTAAACCTACTTCTTCATTACCCCTATTTGATTTTGTGTTTATAACCCTGTAGTCACGTGACCAGAAGTCTTGTTCCTCCCGCCACCGAACTTCACTAATTCCCACTATATCTAACTTTAACCTATCCACTTCCCTTTTTAAATTTTCTAACCTACCTGCCTGATTAAGGGATCTGAGATTCCACGCTCCTGATAACGACGTCCTCTTGAATAGTCCCCGCCCGGAGATCCGAATGGGGGACTACTTTACCTCCGGAATATCTTACCCAAGAGGAGGCCATCATCATTTAATCATACAGTAAAGCTGCATGCCCTCGGGAAAAATTACGGCTGTAGTTTCCCCTTGCTTTCAGCCGTTCGCAATACCAATACAGCAAGGCCGTTTTGGTTAGTGTTACAAGGCCAGATCAGTCAGTCATCCAGACTGTTGCCCCTACAACTACTGAAAAGGATGCTGCCCCTCTTCAGGAACCACACGTTTGTCTGGCCTCTCAACAGATACCCCTCCGTTGTGGTTGCACCTACGGTACGGCTGTCTGTGTCACTGAGGCACGCAAGCCTCCCCCACCAACGGCAAGGTCCATGGTTCATGGGGGGGGGGGGGGGAAGAATTCACTATGGAACTGAAAATTTGCGTGAAAGAGTAGGTGATGAAGTATTGCTGGCGCTCAGTATGCTGCTAAAATCGCCCTGATGTTGACACACATTTTGGACAGACGTATGAAAAAGATTTACGTTGAGGACCTTAACAATAAAATATAATTGGAACTTCGTTTAGAATGAATGAAAACGACTTCAGCAAGGTCCACTGGTGAGTAAATCGACAAGAAGGAATTATGAACGACTCGTTAGAAACGATAACGTTAACGTCAAAGTACTTTTTGTATGGGGCTCTATGATTAGTGTTTGTTCCCTTGGCTCTGTGTAGTTTCCAGTTGATAAATACCTTACTAATAGACGCTACATAAATATGCCTCGCTGGAAAACAGTTGAAACAGCCGGCTCTGAGTCGTGTTGCGAAGTAAACGTGGACAGGGCTATGAGCGAGGCTCCGCTAGTCGGCCGCTGTTTACTTGGGCGAGTAGTGGTGTAGTAGTGTCAACAGACCACCTCGGCCGACAATGGCGCTTTCACACAAAAAGACCATGATAAAATTAACGTTCAGTGCCCAGTAAGCACGACCTGTGCCTTACAGTGTAGAGGATTTTGGTGAGTGAAGTAATGCACGTCGATCCAAAGGAACCCCTCGGAATACATCTCTCGATCGTCTCCAGCACAGTGTATCTTAAATTTTTCGATGAAGCTGCGCCATTACACCAATGGATATCTTTTTCATCACTCGGACGGCAATGTGGGGATAGTGACTGTCGACCATGCAGGACTCGGGGATCGAATCATACGAATCTTCGAGCTGGCGTTTGAAGTTTATTCCATGCTTGTTTTGGATGCGCTTCGGCGTTATGGTGAAGTTTTAAGGCATGTGGAAGAAAAGTGACACATGTTCGAGATGTATCGTGTTCTGAACAGATTGCGCTAGGTGCGAACTGAACTGCCCAAACATATCCCATCGTATGTGATCGTTGGAGGCTGTCGACCGACTGTCGTTTCCGATAGTCAGCTGCAGGCGTGTTCAGGGTGGAGACGCACAGTCGGCAGAGCATGCGGAGGAAGGGGGGGTGGGCGGGGGGGGGGGGGTACGCGTTTATGGTGGGGGCTAGGGGCAGTCACTTTGGAGGAAATACTGAGCGATGTAGGGTTGGAGGGTAAGTACTGTAGTAAACTGAAGCCTAATCTCACATATTTTTGTAAATATTAAGTGGAGACCAAGAAATGAATACACTAAGCAGATTCAGAAGGATGTAGGTTGCAGTAGGTACTGGGAGATGAAGGAGCTTGCACAGGATAGATTAGCATGGAGACCTGCATCAAACCAGTCTCAGGACTGAAGACCACAACAACAACAACAAGTGGAGCCCACATTTGCACGGTGACAAAAATGATCTGTGACCTCTGCTTTGGTTACTATCTAAAAAGGATTCCATTGAAAATGCTGTGATTTATTTTCGCCTGGCTGGTTAACCATTTTTAACTTTCAGAGAAGAGCCATTAGTGGTAAATTCCGAGTATAACCTACACATTTATATTGCTGAGATCTTAAAAACTGCTTCTTTTGCAAAACATGTCGCAATTTACACAGTGTCACCTTACTATCATGTTGTGCAGATGGAACCGAGAGATACCACGGCAATAGTTGCTTATTAAGTTTATTGCGTGAGGATAAGTGAGATCAGTAGCGTATGAAAAAGCACATCCTCTTTACAAATTAAACTTTAATGTCTTCATTTATGTTGTTCCAAAACCTATAGCATTTGTCATTTCACTAGCTATCAGTGGCCCCTAAAAATTACATTCTTTCATGGAAATAGTCTGTGATTAGTGGGGTAACTTTTGCATTTTTTGCATAGTAATCACATGGTGAAATACTCTCATCTTCACGTGCTGCTACTGCCAAAATCTCATTTCAATATCTCAGACGGTTTATGAAATATAAGGAATGTTGTGGCTTATCGCTGACACAGAGCGATCGCAAATGGGTGTCCTACAGCACATCAGTTTTCTCGATATTGGTGACAGAGACCACTTCCCAAATATAAAGAAAAAATCAGTATGTTAGCTTTCATACAAAGCAACATATTATGCAATATGTACCAAATGCAATATCATAGTGACCCCTGTTTTTCATAGCAAACTTTTTCGAATTTCGTGCTGTGTCTTACTTCCTTGTAAATATCGCAGTAACTATGACCATTAACGAAATGATGGGCATATCATCATGAACCTGACGTATAAAACTATAAGTGACGCAAAATGATGTTTTTTTACCGATTAGTTTCTGTAAAATTGTTTGAGAAAGTTTGCAAGGAATGCACCTCAATTCTGTCATCGACGAGAGGCCGAAAGCGGCCAGACACGGTCGGCCTCCGCTTCCGAACAAACGAACGAACTCGCCCAGCGCTTTGGATGAAAACTGGTCACTGCGCAGCAGCCACCGTATCCGCAAGGACTCCGCCTCGTGCTGACACGACGCCTACATCGCAGCCGACGACGATGCCTGTAAAAAGCCTGGTTAAATCCGCAGGACAGAACAGGTAGTTGGAATTGTGGAAAGGGACTAAAAAGGACCGGCTGTTAGTTACACTCGAACACATATAACTTTATTTGGTTGCCCCAACATTACAGCGCAAATTTCCGAGCTTAACTATCGACTGAATATGTCACACAATCTTATGGCTTAAGGGCACAACCTCTATAATATTTAAAACGGGTGAGGACCCATGATTTAAAACACAACTACAAGATATTTTCAAAAGGCAGAAAGCACAAGGTTTTATCCTCAGCCGGCCGCGGTGGCCTCGCGGTTCTAGGCGCGCAGTCCCGAACCGCGTGACTGCTACGGTCGCAGGTTCGAATCCTGCCTCGGGCATGGATGTGTGTGATGTCCTTAGGTTAGTTAGGTTTAAGTAGTTCTAAGTTCTAAGGGACTGATGACCACAGCTGTTAAGTCCCATAGTGCTCAGAGCCATTTGAACCATTTTATCCTCAAATAATAATTCAAATGAGACTGAAGGCCCAAACAATGCAGTGCTTGACATGTAAGGAACTTTCAGTTTTAAAGTGGCTGAATGGCCATTATTTAAAACCCAACTAAAAGCATACAAATTCAAACCATCGGCTATAAGCCGTTAAAATACACAATCGAACACGCTCAGAAGTTTCCGGGGGTCGGTCTGCACTTGAAATATTAACGTTCCTTAGGGGAGACAGGTAGTCGACCCAACTACATCCGATCCGCCGGCAACCCAACCAAGAGACAGTCAACGGACCCACCGACAACACAACTTGCTTTCCACCCGACTAGTACACAAGGAACTCCAAAGCCAAAACGTAAGATACTTAACCGCCAACAACCAAGTATTGATTCATAAGCTGTCAAAACTACACACACGTGTTGAACAGCGACAACACGTTGAGGAAACGACACTGCCTGAATTTTACGTCGGCCGCCAGGGCAGGTAACCAGAACGCTAACGGTCACAAGGCAGAAAATTCTGCTGGTGCACTTGGACTTCAAATAACCAAAATACAGTAAAACTCCACTGGATGGTGGCCAAACTTTCGCCAACTCGAACACTGTCTGTTGTTCACGAAAATACCTCCAACAGCCAATCATGAACACCAACTAGACAATGTGAACCGTCTCGCTTCGGTAACTAAACTACCACTCAACTTTGATGTACTGGGTCGGTGAGCAATCGGAACGGGTCCCACACACTCCGACACTGTGCAGAGACCGCCAGCGGGCCCGGCTCACTGCGTTGCGCGGAGATTTCCTTGCTGATCCACGCCAACCGACCGACTGTTAGCATCAGCACGGAGACAGCACTAAAATAACTGAGCAGTCGACATCACAAGCTACACACAGTTTCACGAACACTTGAACGAAAGACTATCCATGCTAACGGCAGCGACTGTGCAATAACAAAGACGGATCACGAGTCGGCACACGCAGGCAACTCATAAGCGATAGCCGGGGAACATACACATCGTCCGACAAGATGACGACCAACCAAGGTGGTCCGCACTCAAGTGATATGTATCGGCAACCGTCGGGCGAGTCATGGCTGTCCGGACCTCACTGCAGCTGTGCCCCGACTGAACTTCTGCCCCGTCCTAAGTCAAACACTGCCAGGTCCGAACTGCACTGTTAGCGCCTCCCAACTCATTGAGAAATCCGAACTAACCCCGAAAGCACGACAACCGGGTTGTGGTGGTAGTTAGTGTTTAACGTCCCGTCGACAACGAGGTCATTAGACACGGAGCGCAAGCTCGGGTTAGGGAAGGATTGGGAAGGAAATCGGCCGTGCCCTTCCAAAGGAACCATCCCGGCATTTGTCTGAAACGATTTAGGGAAATCACGGAAAACCTAAATCAGGATGGCCGGAGACGGGATTGAACCGTCGTCCTCCCGAATGCGAGTCCAGTGTGGTAACCACTGCGCCACCGCGCTCGGTTTCGACAACCGGGAAGTAATAGCAGTCAGCGAAGATAATACCCCAGGGCTTATATCGATAGGCGCCGCTGCTGCCGCCCACGGGCACGCAAGGTGGCAACTCAGTGACAGAAGTAATTCAAATTAAGATAACGAGTTGGTAGTACAGTAAAAACCGGATTTTAAATGAGATATGGCACGAACACGAGCCACGCACGGCTCAGCCTGTTACCTATGTTGAAACAGCGAGGAACATGAGGAATGCAGACCTCTTCCAGTTACCGACTCACGTGGGCACGATTTCCGTGCCCGCGATGCCATGGCATGCGTCGGAACCGCCGACGTGTTCGACAGCACCTACCGCGTTGGCGCTTCTTCTGTGTGAAGAAGAGGAGCACCTGAAGGTCGATTCACGCTCAGACGCAGAGATTTAGGAGATGCCTAATGTTCGTCGTGATCCACATGATGCAGACACGCGTTCCCGAAAGCAGAAATCATCCAAACGACGAAAGAAGCGGAGACTCTGTGGAGAAAACGCTCTGCACAGACAGTGACACGTTTCAGGAAGGTGGTAACCCACTTATGGCCTGAGCTGTGGACTCCTGTCCGTTTCCTGGTTCGGAACTGATTGACTGCTCAAATACAAACACAGTATGACGATGTTCAGCACGCTGAAGGGTTCCTCGACTGAGATGCAGTTAAGACACCAGATGAACGTCATCCGTCGCCTCACGGACCTCAGTTATTCCTTAGTGATTCGGCGTCTGTAGTGGACTCAGGTGACGAACTCGTGCCTTTGGCTGGGGGATGGTCAGACATCTTGTTTTGGAAATTAGAAATTTGTGGTAAGGTTTTATAGGACCAAACTGCTGAGGTCATCGGTTCCTAAGCTTACACACTACTTAATCTAACTTAAACTAACTTACGCTAAGGACAACAGACACACCCATCCCCGAGGAAGGACTAGAACCTCTGACAGAGGGAGCCATCTTGTTTTGGCCGATCACTAATATGCATGTTGCCAGTGACTGTGTTGATGAGACAGGTGGCCTGGCATTTACTGGCCCAAACGATGGCGACACGAACACTGAACGATAGAGTGACCCAGGTCTGTTGGATAAGTACAGTCAGTGTCAACGGCGTTAGTTACATGATCAAAACTCAGCTGATTTGGGCAGTGGACATCGATACGGTGCTTCTTCAAGATATCTGGCCTGATCTGCACCTGCCTGTTTATGGATACACTTCCTACGGCAACCCAGCTAGTAAAAGTGGTTGTGGTACAGTTATACCACTATCCGACGGCATAATAGCAATGGATATTGGATGTTTGCCATCAATATGAGGCATTGCCTTGTGGATCTGCACGCCCAATCTGGAATGGCGAAGCATACCGGGTGAACAATCTATACTGAGGGGACGCCATGGATCACTTCGTTACGGGTGGGGACTTACCAGCGTCTTACTCCCTGACGATCAGATCTCTCACCATGTGCCATGTTCTTCCCTTCACACCATGGTCAAAGACCTAGCTGTGCAGGATACATGGACTATCATCCACGGTGAACAACGTGTACTTCACCAGCCACTCGGCCAGCAGGTTGTACAGGATTTCTGAGGTATCAGGTAGCGTCTGTCGGTACAGAGCTGCGGCCCACCACATTCACCGACCACCAGGCCTTCATCTGTGCCGTAATCCTGTAACCACAACAGACGAACCGTAGTGGAGGACCATGGTCCCTTAGCACCTCTCTCCTGGAAGACGCCTTACCGTCTAGTATGATACCTTGCACAAATATGAACGACGACATCATACCTACGATTCCGTGCTACAATGCTGGACACATTGCACCAAATCAGCTCCTCGTCACATGCTCATGGAGTACGGGTCAGAAAGGGCACTACGGCATGGGACGATCTTTGAGGTTTACTAGACAGTCTTGAGTGAACTAGAGTCACAACAACCTTCGATGGACCGCCAAATGGCCGTCAACAGGAACAAGGGCGCTTCTCCTGGAGATCGTGGTAGCCTGATCGGAAGGGACGCGGTTTTGAGCAAGAGAGCAAGATTCCATTCCATATGAACGTGCTTCTCTCTATCATGTCGTTAGGGAATGGTGACGTCGTAAGAGGCAACTCATCATGGCTGTTATTGCAGTAGATGGACAAGGTGCACATACACAATGTGCCATCTCACTTGTCATAACAGATTTTTACTGCACTTTTATCTGGCCAGTCAACGAGCTGACGATGACGTTGAGGACGTCTTGCACGACCTGCTGCCTTCTGGAAGGACACCAGAAGGCGACGCATTCCTGGAGGCCGTCACGCTAAAAGAATTATGCGTGACCCTGTAGCAGGGCACGAGAAACAAATCCCCTGGATCTGACGGTCTTCTGCATAAATTTTATAGCCTCTTTTCTGACCTGGTGGGCGAAGTTTGGAGACAAACGTGCCGCCAACTCGTGGATCCGGATGTCCGTAAATCCTGCGCCAAATCTGAATGGAGGGTACAGACCGTAAGACTTCTGGCCGCCGACGTTAGTGAATTCAGATTATAAGCTGTTCGCATGCTTAATTCGTATTCGCCTCCTCTCTACTCTCAAGGATGCCATAGACTCAATCCAAACATATCTAGGTGGTTGCAGTAACATACAGGTACCGTCAAGCTCTCATATAGATGAAGTGGCGCTCATGTCGGCTTGTTGTTTAGAAGGCACCCTCATGGCGGCTGATCTAGAAGCACCTTCGACACTGTTAGACATAATTTCTTGCAACGTCTCTTAGATTTGAGCCTGTCCCTAGTATCGCTGGTCGATGGATTCCGCTGGCCACCAATCACTGGTAAGTGCTCGGTTTGACAAGACTGCTCTTGGTCAGCATTTCTCTTCGTCGTCGCCAAGCCTGACTTTGATGGTCTACGTCAGCGTTTGGAGTACATTCGCCTCCACAATGCATCTGTGGACGATGTAATTTTCTTGACGTGGTCGGCAGAAGTTACATGATCAAAACCCAGATGTTGAAGGAAATAATTCGGGTGGTAGACACTGATATAGTGCTTCTTCAAGAGCTCCGGCGACCGCTTGGCTTCAGCTCTACGGAGAGGTGGCCGGGCAGCTGTATCAACTTGTGGAAGTTGCGCTGCATGGACATGGGCAGACTGCTAACCATCAGCATGCCAGAAAGGTTCCAACGATTAGATGTTTGGGAGTGACTTTACACGGGAACGTGCACTGTACATCAGCAGCTACGTATCATGATACAAACGTAAGTGTCCACAACTTTTGAACGCTCGATCATGCCGGTACATTTTGTGAACGTCTACCTCGCTTTCTCCCGCTGCTCGCTACAGTGGCAGACAGCCTTTGGTCTTTTCGTCAGCGAAGGTAGGGTGTTGCACACACAGGCGAGCGACATTGGAACGATAAACGTGCAAAATGGGACACGCCCTCTCTTTCTGCGGACGATGCATCACCTGCGTGACTCAGGAAAGGACATCCTTACTGGCATATTGAGGAGGTTGCGCTTCATTCCTTCAGCAGCCGATTCCTCTTGTACATAACACGCCACCACTACGTCACATTCGCACTTATCTGATCGACCTGATCTACCTGTTGAATGTCCTAACGGCCACGCGGGCACCTAGAACCAAGGACGTCTACCGCTACTTTCAACAGACACTGCCTGCTGATGTGACTGATAGCCGATATCCACCGGTTGGCTGGAAGCGAGTGTGGCGAAACATGCGCTTGCCTTTCCTTTCCACTGCGGTGAGAGCGCTGTGGTATGTGATAATGACTGAAAAAATCCCTACCCGACATCGTTTATACACTATACATCTTGCCGAGGATCCTCTCTGCCCCAGATGCGGCACCGTCGACACCGACTTGCAGCGTTTCGTTTGGGATGCGGCTGCCGGCTGCTGGCATCTCCCGTGCCGCATATTGGCATTGATGTAGCGACGGACGCCTCAGTCCGTAGAGGCCGCCTAACTGACTCATCTTCAAATCACTTTCCACCCTGCTACTTGACATACTGCCACGGTGTGGATTAAAGGTAAGGCGTTGTCATACCTTTTTCGTTATGGCGTTAGAGAGTTTTTAGATTTTTGGCACTACTTAACGAGCAATTGTACGGCGCAGGAGACGTGTAGTTCGCTCTTTGCGAATTTCCTTGTATAGTTGTTTACGCATCCTCCAGAGCGATGGGAGGTACTGGGTGTAAGAAGAGATTGAAGATATAGCACAGGACGGACTGATGTGACACGTCAACCATAATTATGGGGTGTTTTACCCTCGATGAACGAGAAGACGACCTGGGCACCCTACCGCCTGGCTGCTGCGGACACCCCCTGATGCGAAAAAAGTTTTATAAAATGCTATAAAAAGTAATAAAACTAACTAAAAAAGCATTGTACCCTTTCATACCTTGCCTTTAGAGACTTCCATTTTGTGCTAGTAAATGTCAGGGAGCAATTACTAACACACAGTCTAGTATTTTAATTCCACTCGTATAATCCAAAGAAAGATAACAGGGATTATTAACCATGTTACCGGCAGTTGAGCTGTACTGTGGGCTGAATTACTTGAAGGAATAAAGGAACCAGTGACCTTTACATACTAAAATTTTAAACATGTTTGTGAATTCAACAACTGTCAAATAATGTTCAAATGTGAGTGAAATCTTATTGGACTTAACTGCTAAGGTCATCAGTCCCTAAGATTACACACTACTTAACCTAAGTTATCCTAAGGACAAACACACACACACACCTACGTCCGAGGGAGGACTCGGACCTCCTCCGGTACCAGCCGCACAGTCTATGACTGCAGTGCCCTCGACCGCTCAGCTAATCCCGCGCGGCAACAACTGTCCTACAGTAAACTTCGATTGGTGTAAAAGCTCAGCCATCCACTTATAAATAAATGTTTATTGGAGTCATTGACCTCGGTTTCGAAAATTTTAAAATTGTGTTCTGCAGCAGATGTATAGGACCTTGTTACACCACATGCTGATAAAGTACATTGAATGAACCCATACGTCTCTTGTCACATGAGACAGTAATCTTAAGAACACAAATAATCCCAAGCCATGACGCAAGAGGGCTGCGATGTGGGGCTTTGGGAAGGCAGGAAACGGTGTGGACGGGGTCTTATCAGTTACCGTTGGTTGCACAGTAAACATGTACAATTTATTTGAGGAAATAATTTTTCAGAAACAATCATTTTAAAAATTAACGCTAACACAAGCTACAATTATTTGTCAGCTGAAGGCCATGAGCAATAGGAATAATTTAAACAAAATATTGACACAATTAGACCAAATAAAGAAGGGAGTGATCCACCTACAGTGCTCCAAGGATCGACCTGGGAAAAGTCCCTAAAACTGCTTAAGCAGTGAGACAGGCAGCCAAGCGTTATGCACACGTAACAGGATGGCAAATCAGACTACGGACAGTTTAAATGCCGACCAACCCTCTCACCAAATCCACCGAACATCTGATAACCAGTACAACGATGGAATAGTTCAGGCGAGGGCGAAGTGACAGACAGCACTGCGTCTGCAGAATTCGGCTTTTAAAACACCGAAAGGCAGAAGGAACAACTCCACAAACGCAGTACATACACAGCGTTAAAATAACTGCTCAATCAAACACGCTATATACATATGGACCAGAGAAAATAATTCCCGCAACAACTCAAACAATGCTAAAGCCAGTCACTGCAGAACAACAAGCTTGAACCACAAGTCGACACAAACACAGAGGGCCCAGAAGCGGGGCGCCGTGCTTAGACCCTGGACTCGCATTCGGGGGGGACGACGGTTCAATCCCGCGTCCGGCCATCTTGATTTAGGTTTTCCGTGATTTCCTTAAATCAGTCCAGGCAAATGCCGGGAAGGATCCTCTGTTAAGGGCACGACCGACTTCCTTCCGCATCCTTCCCTAATCCGATGAGACCGATGACCAAGCTGTCTGGTCTCCTTCCCCAAACAACCCAACCTTAACCCAGAAGCGGTCGGAAGACCAAATACACGTCGTCCGATGAGACGACCGACCGAACGACCAACCAACGGTCGTCCCCGCTCAAGTCAGGCAGGGGAAAAGTGCCAGTATAAATCGTCCACTGACGCTGAATTCGGACCTCGTCATGGTCGTACACTCTGGCGACCACATCCTTCCATCGGGCAGTGTGTGTATCACCAGCTGTCCCGGCGAGTACTGGCGCTGTGCGGACCTCACTGCTGCTCCTTCCCCCAACTGAACTAACGACACACGACGACCCGGAAATACTAGAGGTCTCTCCAAAGATAGCACCACAGTACGCGCTATCGATAAACGCCGCTGCTGCCACTCATGGACAGACAAAGCGAACAAACGTAGTGGCGCCGGTGAAAGGACTAAGAAAACGACAGGTCACAATCCGAATACACGACGCCAAGCTGTCAACGGCACAACCATGAGCCGGAGCATGGCTCAAGAGCTGCAACATAATAATTCTGGTGTTAATATTAAGTGCCAAGTGTAGTTCAATATGACGCATTAGCATTAGGCTCTTGTCGACGAGAAAGTTGACGATGGGCATTCAGTAAGTAATGCTACAAATTCTTCTTCTGGAAGCTAGCTGGTTCTATTCTGTGTTCTAGTGTTAAAATATACAGTATTATTCTCCACTCTTTGGGCTAGAAAGCCCAATTTTTCCACATGATCTCAGTTCAACACGACGGCCTTACAGCACTTTACTGGAAGGGTCTGTAGGCCCGCTTGGCACCACTGTACTGATCGACGTCTGAGCCAATGTCTTGCTGCATCAATAACTTGCCGATCATTCGCGTACTGCCTGCCGCGGAGTGCATCCTTCATTGGGCCAAACAGAAGAGATTCGATAGGTGCGAGATCTAGGCTTTAAGGTAAATGCTGAAGGGCAGTTCAATGACGTTTTGTGAGCTCCTCTCGGGCAATCAGACTTGAGTGAGATCTTGCGTTGTCATGGAGAAGTTCGTTTACACTTTTGTGGCGAAGAACACACTGAAGTCGTTTCTTCGATTTCCTGAGAGTAGCTCAATGCACTTCAGAGTTTATCGTTGCATCATGGAGGGGGACATCAAACAGAATAACTCCTTCAGAGTCCCACAAGACCGTCGCCATGACTTTACCAGCTGATGATGCGCCTCTTGATATTTTTCTTCGAAGGAGAGGTGGTGAGCCCCTACTCCAGTGATCGCTGTTTTGTTTAAGGTTGGAAGTGATGAACCTAGGTCGGATAGAAATCTTCAAAACGAGCAAAAAATTCCTCACAGACGCCTCTTTGTTGTTCTTTAAGGCCTTCTATTAGACGATGAGAAACCTAGCGGACACACGCCTTTGAATACCCTATAGCAGGGCTTCCCAACGTGTGGTCCGCAGACCCCTTAGGGGTCCGCCGGCTTTTTCTAGGGGGTTCGCGGCCACCCTTCACCAAATAGTGTAAAATAATGGGTAAAATTATTGAATAAAAATGTGAAAATCAAATTCATCACTATTTTTTTTTTCGTGTAAAAAACATGTGTACTTTTACTTCAGGTCGCATTCTCATGCAGCCTTTGCGGTTCCTAAGTGAGAACGCATACACAGTTTAGTGCCGGAGAATGCGGCTTCTCTGATCGACTGTTTCGCAACAATACTGGGGTCGTTTGTGCGCCGGCTCACGGAAGCAGATGCGCTGATGCCTTTTACGCATGCGCGGAGCGAGCTTTGTCGACCATCACAGCGCTCGCTGTCACGTATGCGGCCCCAGGGATCATTAAATGTTAAACTTGCTTTGTCAGTGCACTACCTGTTTCATAAGTCACTCTGTGAAAGTTGTTTTCATTCATGTCTAAACCAAAGACTATTGATACTTTGGGGGGAGGGGGGGAGGTCATTGGGAACATGGAACTTGCATTAAGAAGCTTTTAGTTCCCAAGGGGTTTCGCTCAGAAATTTAAAGTTATTGTGCTCTTGACTGACTAGGGGTCCGCCATGGATTTTCGACTGAAGAAGTGGTCCACCAGCTGAAAAGGTTGGGATGCCCTGCCCTATAGCAACAGAGACCCCCAGTTGAACAGTGACGGGTTTGATTTTGTTCACCTCACCTCAAATGAGAGTGTCCACACGTTCCAACATTGCAGAAGTCTCAGCTGTGTGCGGCGGACTAGAGCACGGGAGATCAGACAAGTCTGAGCGACCTATCTACGTCTTCGACGATCTGCTTTCCCATCAAAAGTAGGGCAGCTCTCTGCTTGGAACGCCCCTCCGTTGCAGACGCCATTTTGAAAGCTACGTATAGTGCCACTACCCATCGGAACTTCATGGAACTATAGTGATAAGCGGGAATATTACACGATGACCCACAACAAATTCCCCATTTTTTCAAACGAAACTAACAGAGACAAAATATAATTTATTGAACGCCCCTCGAACAATAAAACACGGTGATGCCATCTGGATTATAACAGGAGGCATATGCAAATAGCAAAAGCCACTACACTTGGCATATAATATTCAGGAATTTAATATTCACACCATGAAATATTATGTTACTGCAGTCGTATATCATGGCTTGTGATTGTGCTCTTAAGATGAATATTTCATAAGCGAACAACAGTTTGACTTTGTTCATTGGACTTAATCAATATTTGAGGTAACAAATTCCATTGCATTTTCTGCAGAGGACAATTTTAAAACTGGGGAAACCTAGGTCAATGGTTCCAATAAACTTCTATTTGTAACTGGCTTTTTTTCAACCATTCCAAGTTTACCTTTATATCATCTTAATAAATAGAGGATGTTTCTGGAGGTACGGCAAATGCTTTAGAAGGTGGTAGTAGCGATCTATCTGAATGAAACAACCCATCAAAAATATGTCAAATTCTAATTGGGTACAACGGTAAGTTTTCTTTCACTGGGTAATTGCTAATCAAGTAATCTTATTACAAGTGTTTACTGATGAAGCCACTTTAATTCGTGACGGTATCAACAACACTCGTAAATCAATCGGTGTTCCTACGTTGTGGAAATAACGTTCAAGAATATTGCACTGTAAATGTGTAGTGTGATGTGGTACACAATCATTTGACTGAAACTGTTATGCTACAGCACCATATATGAGGATCACTCTGTATAAACTTCTGAAGTCTACAATGAAAAGGTAAACACAAGAAACAAAGTGCTTCCTTCATAAAGTACCCCAAGGTGTCCTCGGAAGAGCAATACATGCTGTTGCTAAGAGAATTCAAATGGTTCCAAAGGCTCAGAGCACTACAGGACTTAACTTCTGAGGTCATCAGTCCCCTAGAACTTAGAACTACGTAAACCTAAATAACCTAAGGACATCAACACATCCATGCCCGAGGCAGGATTCGAACCTGCGACCATAGCGGTCGCGCGGTTCCAGATTGAAGCGCCTAGAACCCCTTTGCCACTCCGGCCGGCCTAAGAGAATTACTAAGTGCATTGATGTCATAGATGGCATTATGAAAATGAGGACAGAGGGCATCTGCAGTGGCGAAAAGTAGAGTCAATGAAATTCCAATTGAAGATTGGTTGTTATTGTTGTTGTTGTGGTCTTCAGTCCTGAGACTGGTTTGATGCAGCTCTCCATGCTACTCTATCCTGTGCAAGCTTCTTCATCTCCCAGTACCTACTGCAACCTACACCCTTCTGAATCTGTTTAGTGTATTCATCTCTTGGTCTCCCTCTACGATTTTTACCCTCCACGTTGCCCTCCAGTACTAAATTAGTGATCCGTTGATGCCTCAGAACATGTCCTACCAACCGATCCCTTCTTCACGTCAAGTTGTGCCACAAACTTCTCTTCTCCCCAGTCCTATTCAATACCTCCTCATGAGTTATACGATCTACCCATCTAATCTTCAGCATTCTTCTGTAGCACCACATTTCGAAAGCTTCTATTCTCTTCTTGTCCAAACTAGTTATCGTCCATGTTTCACTTCCATACATGGCTACGCTCCATACAAATACTTCAGAAACGACTTCCTGACACTTAAATCTATACTGGATGTTAACAAATTTCTCTTCTTTGAAGATTGGTAAAAGCTGTAAATGGGATGGGCATGAATAAGGATGTATAAAAAGTGAGGGTTGCTGTAATTTTTTCTTCAAGTAATGAAAAAGATCGCTTCAATTTTTGTAGTATTTTGGATAATCTACGAGATCTCTGTGAGGTCTTGGAGATGCTTCCACCCTGATACCATGTTTTATTGTGGACACAGTTTACGATGCGGTTCCGGGCGTATTTGGCACAACGCAGTCATGACCGTTCACTGATTGAAGCCTTAGTGCATTGTTTCTTTTTTCGGAATGTGGTGTTCAGTGCATCATATTTAGTACTGAATGAAACAGACATGAATTCTTGAATGTCAGGCAAAATTAGTCATACTTAAAGTCATAAGTTGAGTGTTATTCAATATAGCAGTTGTAGTAATTGTAAAATGTGCTCATAACTATTCTTTTATCAAAACAATTTTAGGTTGAATTAGACATAACTACGTTCTGGAACTTGGGACAGCATTGACGATATTTACTTTAATACAGCAGAAACTTTATACATGTCTCGAAGAGCTCAGCAAACCATTTATTATTGCTTGACGAGGAGGAATTCGTGCCAGTTTACCCATTTCAATTCACACTCCATTCTCAAACAGAGAGATGAAAAAACAATTTGTCTCTATACCTCCATATATGCTGATGAATCAAAACATAATGCTTATGAGCGTGTTGGTTCACATTTGGAACACAGCATAGCATCATGGCATGGAATGGACAAGCCACTGGTACATATCCTGCTCTACATGTCCATGCACAGGTCTTGCAGTGCCATTAAATTATGAACCGGTGGTTTGTTTGGAATATAGCTGACGCCGGATAGCGTCCAAGACGTTTTCCATTGGGCTCATTTGTAGCATCGACGGTTATCCGGCTGCAAAATGACATCACTGTCAGAATAGACATTAGAAATGAAGTGATACAGGTGGTCTGGAAATATCCACTGATGCCATGGTGTAATCGATTGCCATAAGTATGATGAAGACCCGGGTGAACGTCACTCATAGCGTAACATTGTCTCCTCGACATGCGTTTGTGAGGTAGGGCATGGTTAGAGTTGTTCGCCAGGTTGAAGGCGTATCCGAAGGCAGCCATCCTACTGGTTTACCAACAAACATAGTTTATTTTACCAATTGAGACGTTTCCTATGTGCCACAGTCCAATCTCGAAGATCCCTTGTTCGTGCAACCGTAATTAATGGTGTCGTCGGACCAACATCGGAACACGTATGTTTCATCTGCTGCGAAACAGCATGTGTTACGAACCAGTTGTGACGGCACCATTTAGATCTGCCAAAAATCACCGGTTATTCTGGTTTAAAGGACGGTTAAGGATCCGATCTCCACATTCTGTGATGACGTCCATCACCTTATCACCCACTCATGGTTTCAGCGTCCTTCAGTCCACTCCCATAAACACGACAGCAGCACACAAACAACCGACGATCTGCACCGTGTCCAAAATGCTTGCGCCAGGTGTCGGCTCATAACAATCTTTCCTTTCTCAAGGAACACTCATGTTTAGAAAAAAAAGAAAAACTTGAACAACTTGAGATGGACGTTCATATTCGTGGGACATGTATGTTTATATGTTCTGCAGAAATGATTAGTATTACAGTCACCTCGATCCAGCAGGTGTCCTGTTGCCTAGTAGGCCTAGGGTCCGCCATGGGCCCTAATAACTCGTTCCATGCGCGATAGCATGGATGCGTATAAGGGGCCGGTGGCGTCCTGTGGTACAGCCATCCATATTGTTTTCACGTGGTTCCAAAGTTTCACCAGTCGTTTCACCATATCCCACACATTTTGGATTGGCGATACGTCTGCTGATCTGGCTGGCCAGGGAAAAACAAATGACATCCTGTGACACCAAAAAGCACGCGTTCGTGCAGCAACATGTGGTTGTGTATTGTCTTGCTGAAAAATAGCATCTGGGGTGTTGTGGAGAAAGGGTATGGCTATGGGTAACAGGATGCCATTCACGTAGGTAACACTGGTATAGTTGCCTTAAACATGCACCAGTTGTGACATGTACCCAATAAAACCCCACTGCCACTGCCACTGCTGTCCGGTGAGGCGTGCGTTTTTGGCAGCTTTCTTGATTGTAGGTTGCTTGGCGATTCTTCTACTCTGCTGATAGTGATTCCTTTCTCGTTTCGGGCGCCCTAAGCACAGTATTCTGCAGACGGAGCCCAGACCGCTGGTTCCAGCTTTGGCGCATTTGACATCTTTGCATTTGGTTTATTGGACGGCAGATAGTCTCAGCAGGATTAGCATTAGTCATTCGTTAGACTGCCACTAGTCTGAGTTACCATCTTGTGAAGTTAATGCAACTCTTCGGCTGCCTATCTCATCGCTCGAGAAAGTGTTTTTTACCGGACCTACTCAGAGGTCGATTCTTGGTGCACCGTCTGTGACTGGCCCTTGTGTTTTATTATTGTATTTGCTGTTTTATTGTATGTTCTAAACTTTTTGTATACATAGTTGCCATTCTTGGCGTTACAGCAGGTTTAAACGTTTGTGCTACCAAGTTTAGCATCAATTTGTCTCACCCGTTAGGTGATCAGTTGCCTGCCTTTGTAAATTAACCTTTTCTATTGCATTGCTGTTTTAAAATGTGTTTGTTAATTTTTTTTAATAATTGCCGTTCTTGGTGTAAAAGGCCTTCAGCCTTGACTGTGGTTACTTTCCTTAAAATTCTAACTGGGATCACATTGGCTTGTTTTTAAAACATTATTTTCTAAGTCTGTATTTTATGCTCATTTGGTAAATTGTAACCCACTGAAAGCATTTTTAATTGCACAGTTCTTTATTCTTTCATTAATAATGTGTGAAATCTTTATTTATTGCTGAGTCTGGAATTACCGTTTTAAAATAAATGTGTGTAATTGCAAAAGGGAACCAATAGTAACTGATTACGGTCCCCGTCCACAATCATAACCCAATCCTGCCTTCCTTGACTACCAGGTTTCAATTACGAGAAAAATTCGTTGCAATCGAAAGTATTTGCTAGAGTAGCGTTTTCGTTTGACGCTGTTCGAGAAGCATATGGACGAAAATACCGGCGGCTATCTGTTGTTTTAAATAGTAGAATAGAATGCAGATCGATATCGTCGTGGTTAGTTATAGTGGAGTATAATGTAAGACAATATAATAAAATGTGTATGATCTATGTATAACATATATCATAATGTGCAGACAGAATCATGTGGGATAACTAGTACATTGCGTCCATTTTCTTTTATTTTAAACTAGTGTAACTAGGTTATGTAATCATTTTATGACTATATTTGTACTCTATTCCTGATAAAATGCGGACGTTCTGTAAAGACAATAGCAATTAGCAATTATTATAAATGGAATTTGTTCCTGAAACATGATTCACAATATGATGCAGTGAGTTGTCTGAACAACTGTTTCACAGAAGAAAACAAAATACCTGGAATCTGACTGTGTGCTGAATGGCCTAAGACATTGGTGGTAACGGATAACGAAATACGTTAATGGTGAGTGGCTGTATGAAATATGAAAGTTTTTGAGTGTATTGTTGGAACACATTTCTAGCAATATGTCTGACGGATCTGACGCTGATGGCTCCGCTGTTGCTGTAATATATGCCCTGAGGGAAATGTTCCGTAGTGGAAGAAAGGGGGAAGTGCAATATCAAGAGTCCGTTGTGAATTATTTCTCAACTGTATGCTGGGGAGAGGTCTCCTTAACAGTAGGGTAAAGGCAGGAGAGCGGACACATCACAGGCCGAGGAAAGACAGCTAGAAACCACAGAGTGAACGTAAGCAACTTGGAAGCACCGAAAAAATATTATTCGTAAAATATGTTTCGCCAAACGATGAAGTCTTACCACGAACGATGGGTTCATTAACATAAAAAGATTAGTGAAACTTCATACCCACTCCAGGAAAGGTAAAAAGCAAATGCCATCATATTTCCCAAATATTCGTACTCTTTAGGTGAAAACAACATTAATAATACGGGTGGGAATTGTAGCTAAACAGTATTTCAAAAGAAAGTAAAGTGTATTCTAATTCCCATACAGTTGTCCATTGGCATCGACCGTAGGAGGAACTGCTTTATCTCAGACGCACCAGTCGACAACTATAGTAACGTGAGACGTCTAACTACGGTATAAAGGGTTTCCCAATTGGAATGATGGCCGAACCAGTATTTTTAGAATGAAAAAAAAAGAACATTGTGAAATCTTGTTTCCATTTTAACAGATGTGACACAGTTTCAGTAAATGTTCTATCCAGTATCTTACCTCTGTTACTATGTTTGCCAGTGAGGAATATATTTACATTGCAGTGCTGCACTTCCTGCAAAGTATACCCTCCTTTAGATCTACATATGAGAATATACCGGTCCCCGTCCAGAAACATAACGACAGGTTGCGTGGAATCTTGCACCACATTACAATTTGCTTATTAGGTACCAAAAAGCTGGGAATGGGCAGGGACATTATAAATTGGAAATAAATTTGAGACTCTTTCCAGTTCCTATACTTAAGTTACATCGAAGAAAAACTCCCGAAAGTCTTTGTCAGGAGTGAGTGACTTGTTATATTTTAGCTTATTACTCGGATAACACTGTCACAGTCAAACATCTGTAGCCTATGGAGTCTTCATTGTACCGAATATTAATCTGTTATACGCTACTGCATGTACCTACGTCAATATTGATTTGTGCTGTTTTTATTTCGTGTATCGGAAACATCACCAAACCACCCGATGGCACTCGAAATGCTTTAGCCACTGACATCAAGCTAGATCAGTTTTTGTCTGGAGGAGGTTTATTTTTAGTGAATTAGTTAATTATGTACTTCTAAAGAAGAATTAATCCTAAAGCTTCGGTCGGATTATTTAGCACCTACTTTCACACCAGAAACTCCTGCTTGAAATTTCCTCTGAAGAAATGTACGTGGCTTTATCACAACTCCGCTAGAACGAGTACTGCTTCTTCACACAATTTATATATATTAAATGATAATTAATTGAAACCCTCAGCTGCTGACAGGTGTCGTTGATATACCTTGATGGGGACAACTAAAAATGTGTGCCCTGACCGGGACTCGAACCCGGGATCTCCTGCTTACATGGCAGACGCTCTATCCATCTGAGCCACGGAGAACAAAGGTTAATAGCACCACTGCAGGAACTTATCCCTTGCACGCTTCCCGTGAGACCCATATTCCCAACTATTTACAAATGTGGAATGTGGGTCTCACGGGAAGCGGGCAAGAGATAAGTCCCTGCAGCTGCCGGCACGATAACTCAGCGTGTTCGGTCGGAGGTTTAGATGCCATCTGTAATAAAAAAAAACTGAGTTAATCGATCAACAACGAACTTAAACGGATGTCTTACGACGTCTGCCCCGAGTACATGCAACGATCAAAAGCGAACAAAATGAGATTTAAAAAAAAATGGATAGAGCCATGTGAGCAGAAGATCCTGGGTTCGAGTCCCGGACTGGGCACACATTTTCAGCCGCCCCATCGAGGTATATCAACAACACCTGTCGACAGCTGAGGGTTTCAATTAAATATCATTTATTCTAGAGAAGATGCACGGTCATCAATGGTATATGCTCTTTCGAGAACAGTTACTATCTTCATTTATATTACATATATTACCTCTTTCCCAGCATACTTAGTTCTGAAAATGAGACCCCATTACTATGTTCACACGCAGTTTGAGAATTTCCTCTGCTCGTCATGCGGTTATGCCTTTGACTCTGCAGACCAGTTGGTTTCCTGGCCCCATTCTAGCTCCTGCCTTCTCATTCCCTGTCCATAAGTGAACAGACTTTAACAAAGGTCTGGCTTCTGACAGTTGTTCCACGTTGATTGGGAACAGTTCCCATCTCTGTATAATTTCAGTTACTGCCTCATTGTTCTCGTCAAGGAACAGTTTCTGATATCCAGTTCCATTCCTTCGCATTTATAGACTGGACATCCATAATTAATGAAGGTTTTTATCAATTTAAAAAGAATGAGAACTTTGCCTAGCCACGCCAACTGTTACTCTGCGTCATTCTGTACCAAAGCTCTCTACAATACGACATGTCGTTGTACATACCCATTTTTTGGTACCTAATTACAAATCTTATTTACTAAATACGTATACAGCCGTTCTTTGTGGCGTGTGTGTGATCCACAACTAGTTTCCTAACTATGTGAATAATATTTTTTACCTTACTTAAGTCTATTCACTAAGTACTTTAAGATATAACGGATAACTTAATTTCCCCATTATAAAAGTATTAATCAATATTCGTCATTTGAATCTGCAGCTCTTGTAATTTTCGTGTTTGCAGTTAAAACTGTTGGATGTAAGGTCCGCCCGTTATGCAAACCACCGTTTTTTCGAATTTTCCAAAACGTTTCAGCACCTCTATGCCATCATCAGTGGGTCTCTGCTTTATTTAATGTTTACATTCGGTTTGCATAGTTTTGCAGGACTAGTTGGTTATTATTTCGCACTGGTAGCTTGTCATGCTTTTGTGTGACAAGCCCTTTTTTCTCAGCGTTCTGATGAGATGTTGTGAAGCACACTTAAATATAACACATATTTTCAGAAATATGGTCTTAAAAGCACTTCGTACTTCACCAAAATACGCTGTAATGGTGGTTCAACCACGTAGTAAAGCTCTTCTGTTAAGTTTGGAGGGTGGGAGACGAGGTACTGGCAGAACTGAAGCTTTGAATAGGGGTCGTGAGTCGTGCTTGGGTAGCTCAGTTGGTGGAGCACTTGCCCAAGAAAGCAAAGTTCCCGAGTTCGAGTCTCGGTCCGGCAGACAGTTTTAATCTGCCAGGATATTTCAGTTTCAGAATATGTAGGACGGGCTTCAAAATGACTCTGTAATACATACTTTGAGGAAAGACACTTAGCAAGTGAAATTATATTAATGTAAGAATGATAAAAGGCAGCTTTTAAAGTAATCCAGTTTTTTCATATTTGTAACTGTGTAGCTTCTAATTGTTAGAATATCTGGTATGGTTGAATTTCGCTGTAAAAATTTTGTAATGAAGCATATGGTCTTCTCTTACAGTTGAAACAAATTTTATGCGAGTCATCTGTACGCAGGAGAGTTATGAAGAAAAATTTTGCTAACATGTCTAAGTCGGTCTTTTGCTGCTACAGCTTAATGAAGCACAGTTGGAGTCTTTTTTTTCCACTTATCAGTCGTCAGGATTAGTTATTTAATTTAATTTATTTTCAAATGGTTCAAATGACTCTGAGCACTATGGGACTTAATTTCTGAGGTCATCAGTCCCATGGAACTTGGAACTACTTAAACCTAACTAACCTAAGGACATCACACACATCCATGTCCGAGGCAGGATTCGAACCTGCAACCGTAGCGGTCTCGCGATTCCAGACTAAAGTGCCTAGACCCGCTCGGCCAATCCGGCCGGCTCATTTATTTTCAGGACTCCGTTTATACAATCGCATTGCACATCCCTAGTTGTGTATTAAGAGGTATTAACGAAAACTGGTAAGATACCGTCCATCACTGTACATAGCCAGTGAAGCAAACTAAAGTTGATATTTGACAGTCACGTCATTATTCCTAATAGCAACAAGCTGCCGTTCCGTGCGCACAGGTGGGTAAATAAATTTATTTACTATCAAAGTCCATGCTCGCTGTAGGGAACAGTGATTACCAGAGAGCATTTGTGGAAATAATATCAGTGTCAGTTCAGAGGCTTAAGACCAGCACAAGATTTCAGAAAAGTGTTGTTGAAATCTGGTTTAGCAGGATAGAGCGAATCAGGTTATGGTTGTGGAGTGGGCCATAGCCAGTTACTGTTAGTTGCACAAAACACACAAACTTTTATTTTCCTAAGAACCACTTAATTACACACTGCCTTAAAAGGATCAAATTGAAACAATACGGCTGAAGGCCTAGCTAAAAAAACTTGCGATACCTCCGGGGCTGAAGGCCCAAAAACACACCAAAAACAAGAACGACTGAAGGCCTGAACACAGGTTATAAAAAATTGCTACACGCGGCTGAGGCTATTATTTACAAAAAAAAAAAAAAATATTTCACGTAAATACTCGGCGGAAGGCCACACACAAGTCATTGAACAACTCAGGGCTTAGAACCTGGATAACAAGAATTTCAGATAGAGCAAATTAAAAAAAAAATTAGTTTTAAAACAAATCAGTTTAAAAAATTTTAATTTAAGACCGCTGAAAGCCCTATCTTAAAAACATTTCACGTCAAAGCTTGGCTGAAGGCCACACATTGGACATTGAACAACTCAGGACTTAGGGCCTGCATAACAAGAAATTCAGATAGAACAAACTTTAAAAATATTAGTTATTAAACAAATCAATCCCCAAATTTTTTATTTAAGTCAGCTGAAGGGCTTATTTAAAATTAAAACAACCTAAATTCATAGACGGCTGAGGGCCTTGCACATTACATCAGACTAACTTGAAAATCACAATCTAAAATTAACAGAACAGTGGTGCTCAGAAGTGTCCCAAGGGTCGGCCTGAGGAGGTAGCTCTAATGTAAGGTGTGGTGAGACAGGCAGCCTAGAGTAAGGTTAAATAATGGGATGGCAACCCGACCCAGGGACGGCTGAATTATCGACCAACAACCTAATCAATTCCCTTCCGCGCGACCAACGTTACGACAATGGAAAATATACTACCGCACTATGTCTTCAAAATTGGCATCTAAAAACAGCCAAGGCACAATAACCACTCTTAAGAAAAGAATATGAACAAACAACTAAAAGGCTGTCAAACTACATGCCATGCCGGACAACATCAACACGACGAGGAAAGAAATACTGCCGGAAAACTACGCTAACGACCAGGGAAGGTAACTGGGGCGTTAACGGCCACCAGGTAGAAAATACCACTAGTGCACTTCACTGATAAATAACAACCAATTTAACAGTTAAAGATCATACAGGAAGACGACTGCAAAATTTCGCCGACTACAACACACCATAAATGGTGCTGCTAGGCGGAACAGCCCAGGAAGCAACAACCGCCAATCAACTAAGAGATGTCACAGCAGTTGAAGTTTCGAAACAGGTTAACTGGTCACTCAACTTTAGTGTCCAGGTTCGGTGGACAACGAACTTTGTAGCTCTCACAGCTAGTGCCTCACAATCCGACCGCGCGTGCATGCCGCCAGCAGTCCTGGCCTGACCGCGTGCCGAGGAGACTTCCTCGCTGGTCTGTCCCAGCCGACCGACTGCCACACACACCACCACATGGATATATAGCGGTGACACCAAAGATGCTACAGCAGTACTAGTATCGATAAGCGCTGCTGCTGCCACTGACAGAGGCAAGTCAGCAACTCGTTATGGTAGTAACTCAGGGAGAAGTAAGACGCCACTCGATTGTGAGAAAATGCCAAAGAACAAACGGCATCAACGCGAGCTGGCCACAGATCATTGTCTCGTGTTTTCAAAAAGTTTTATCAGAAAGTCAGATGCGTTAATTTTACGTTCATTTTCTGTGTAATTACAATAACAGTCCTGGTACAGTGATTGTTTGCAAGACGAAAGATAAAGATCAGCAATGTTCGAGGCGCCCGCATCTCGTGGTCGTGCGGTAGCGTTCTCGCTTCCCGCGCCCGAGTTCCCGGGTTCGATTCCCGGCGGGGTCAGGGACTTTCTCTGCCTCGTGATGGCTGGGTGTTGTGTGTTGTCCTTAGGTTAGTTAGGTTTAAGTATTTCTAAGTTCTAGGGGACTGATGAACATAGATGTTAAGTCCCATAGTGCTCAGAGCCATTTGAAGCCAATGTTCGAGGCCAACATTTTAATCTGAGTCATTTTGTTATACAGTCAGATGGCGTATGTACACTGATCAGCCAGAACACTACGTCCACCTACCTAGTAGCCGGCTGGTATGCCCACCATTGCCACAGAGAGTAGCAGCGACTTATCGTGACGTGAAGGCAACGAGGTCTTGTAGGTCAGCACACGCAACTCCCCTAAATTCCAGGCAACCCGATGAGCGCTGACGACACGTACAGTCACGTCCGAAATGAGTTCGGTCGGATTCAGATCTGGTGAGTGGTTGGGTCAGCACATCAATTGGAACTTGGCACTTTGTTCCTCGAACCACTTCATCACACTGCTGGCCTTTTGAAACGGTGCATTATCTTAAAAAATGGTACTGCTGTCGTAAAACATGATCGTCATGAAGTGGTGAACGTGGTGTGAAACCAGTGTACGATACCCCTTGGATGTCATGGTGCCTTGAACTGGCTCCATTGGACCCATGGATGACCACGTAGATTTTCCCCAGAGCATAATGGAGCCACCGCCAGCTTGTCCCCCTCTCGCAGTTCGAGTGTCAAAGAGATGTTCCCCTGGAAGCAACGGAATACTGGCCTCCCGTCGGTGTGAAGAAAAAGGTATCGGGATTCATCAGACCATAAAACACTGTACCATTGCGTCAAGGTATAGTGCCGATGGTCGCGTGCGCATTTCACTTGTAGTTGCCGACGTCTGGCACATGGATGGGGCGTCGCCTAATGAGGCCCACCTTTAGGAGCGTTCGGTGCACTGTGTGTTCAGACACACCTGTACTCCGCTTAGCATTTACGACTGATGTAGTCTCGCTACAGCTGGCTGCCTGTGCTGTTTTACCTGTCTGCACAGCCTACGACGTCCGACATCTGTAATGAGGGGTGACCGTCCAACCGCATGCCGTCTAGACGTGGTTTCACCTCGCTTTCGCCACGTGTTGAAGATGCTCACCACAGCACTCCTCGAACGCCCGACAAGACGTGCAGTTTCCGAAATGCTCGTGCCGAGCCTCCACGCCATCACAGTCTGCCCTTGGTGTAACTCAGATCGCGCGCCTACCCTTCTGTAAACACAGAGAAAACGCCCACTGATATTACATGCACGGTGCGCTTGTGTGACTAGGAAGGATTCCTCGGCAGGTGACGCTCCTATCGCCTGGACGGGTTTATATCGATAGTGGGTCGATGGTCGTAATGCTCTGGTTGATCAGTATAATTTTCATCGAAACCTGATGGGTCCTCGCAAACGAATTGTTCGATGTACCGACTAGTCTGGATTTCGCTTCTTGCAGAATTACTTTCATAAATTTTCATATAGTTCTGCTACCAAGTGCTGAGATTAAGGTAATTCCATATTAAAAGTAAATATTACTCATTTCTTAGTTACCAAGTTGACACTTAAACGCGAGTTTGAATATGTAGGAAACTTTCAACTGGCTGTCGGTCTCCGTTTTCATTGTATATAACCATAGAATTAATCACTAATCATTAGTGGCCAATAGGTTCAAAAATGGTTCAAATGGCTCTAAGCACTATGGGTCTTAACATCTCAAATCATCAGTCCTCTAGACTTAGAACTACTTTAACCTAACTAACCTAAGGACGTCACATACATCCAGGCCCGAGGCAGGATTTGAACTTGCGACCGTAGCAGCAGCGCGGTTCCAGACTGTAGCGCATAGAACCGCTCGGGCCAATAGGTAATAAAAATGGAAGTTGCCAGGCGGACATTAACAACATCGCCCAACTGTCGCAAGCCAGTAGCCAGCATCTTGTCACAAACGTAAATAAGTAAAATCCACTTTCGTCGCATGAAGATGGACCTGAAAAGTATTGGAAACTGTTTTATGGAAAGAAGAATTTTTCTCATATGTGACCGAATAGTTATCTGCAACTATAACCAGATATTGTACAGTCCTGGCAGTAAACAATAATGAAGACTCTTAGATCCTACAGATACGAGAAACTATTTAACTGAGAAGAACGCAGAGAAAAATGGCGGTAGAGCAAAGAAACAACAATTCCGCTCCTTTACTGCTGATGAACTTAGGACAATTGCGGACCTAAGGAACAACAAATCCACGATGCATTTACTTAAAAATGGAGGAGCTATGTCGTACGTCAAGTAATGGAAAAGAACTGGAAATCTGGAATCATTCCCGGTGAATCGAAAACAGTAGTTATCTGCCTCTGTACAAAAATGGAGAAGTATCTACCAAGTTTATTGTTGTGGGAATTGTCCGTAACTGGTAAATATGCCATTGTGGACTGTAATAGCCTTATCTAGGAGGTACCACTAAAGCAAAAATCAAGCTTGTCAAGTAAGAGCAACCCTACTGTACATCCTTGTGGAGAAATGTTTATCGTTGATTTATGTCGATATGACAGTTGTTTGACGTCAGTACCTCACATGGACACCGGTTTTCAATTAGCTTCCTGCCGCGGCAATGAGCTAGTGGCACAAGCCCGCCACAAGCGACACTTTCCCTCTGTAGCCGCCACGTAGAGACACCCACCTTGACAGTCACCCTGTCAGACCTGATTGATTTTCCACGAGGCGCCCATCGAAGTGTCATAACGGATTCCATTTAATGGTTTCCCTCTGTATTGACAACCGAGTTTAGTTACTGCCATTTACATTTAAATCGAATTCCCTCCTAGCGTTTCGCGGATACGCAAGGGAGGGGACTGCAGAATATTTCTCCAGATGGAGCCAGTTCGAAATTTTGTTTCAATTTGCATTTATACGTTATGAAAATTCACGAAATACAGGCGCCTTTGAGCGATTCATTTTCCCTCCGCCAATAAAAGAATCTGAACGAGCTAAAGCCGACTGGTGTTTCACGCAGCCATTGTGTGCTCATTCTTTTTCCCCGCTCTGAGTGATGTTCGCTGAATTACGGCTTTAGAAGTTCACAAGTGACAAATGACTGTCTGAAATATTAATATCTGAAACAAAGCAGGATAGGATGAAAATAAAGCGAATGTTCGCAAATACTACTAGTAACGGTAGGGTGGCTTCTCTATAGAAAAACAACGGCTGATAGTTTTATTAAATTGTAGTATTCCGTCTTTTAATGACGTTTTATTCACAGAAAAGGATCTACGAATTTTGATCCTACTTTCCACTATAAGTAACAAATTTTTTTCCCAGCAATAAGCGACTGAAAGCGTCTGCTATTTATTTTTCTCTGTTGACTAAGCAGTAACAAAGCTTTCCTACCAGTGTCTGAGATACACGTTTTGCAATAAGCAAACATTCGGTTTTAGAAGAAGTCCGTGTGTCCATAATCTGTTTATGTACAAAAACGTCCGTTACTGCAATTGCGACCTACTCTAGTAACTAAGTTCGCTACAACATGTTTGTTCAAAATTGGGGAACTCAGACGTCGCCGGTTCAAATTCAGGTGGTAAAAGAAATTTTCACTGTCATAATTTAGTGGGCACCAGGCTGCTAAACATCAAATTTATCCCCAACAACTTTCATTAACTTACAAAGCCTCTCTAGAATGTCGCATGAAGCTATGGTGTGTTTTAAGGTTACTGTCATACATCGCTAAGTGTTGCTGTTTCATTTTCCGTCACTATTTTTTTTTTTTTTTTTTTTTTTTTGAGAGTGCTGGATAAAGGGGGGCCAAATTGCACACTTACGATTTAATTAGCGATATACTGAAGGAAACTTCACAAATTACAATCATATTTCAACTGGCACATGTGAATTTTGCCTACTGTATAACAGAGACCATAAGTCGTATGTACAACTTGAACTGTAATTCGCACTTGGTATAAAAAAGTAATTCAAATGGGCTGTCTTACCGATCGTGGGTTAAGAATGCGTTTATAGTGGGATAAACTTGGGCGTTATTATTAAATGAGAAAGCCATACGAGTCCTTCATTTCGTCTTCTTTTTTGTTTAATTTATGGCGTACATGAACATAATTGCCTTGTTTCTCGGCATATAACAGTTACTGTTCGTACAAGATTTGATATGACGGACAATTCTGAGGGCCGGTGAACAAAATCGTGCAAGAATATTAAACTGGAGGAAAAGTTGTTTAACAGACATTACAAATGAAGTGTCCAGAACCTTCATAACAAGAGCAGGTTCCGCGCCACCAATCCTCGCACTTGACAGATTGAATCCAGTCTTCTGTTGGTGGATTATTGTACTTTTTAGTACAGCCTGGACAGTAAAAAGGTAGTTGATTTTCGGTCGACGTATTTAAGTTTTGTTTTGCTTTCGTTTGGTTTGCTGGACCCGAATCAAACAGTTTCCTGTTCGGTTTCTTTATTTATTGTCATGGTGATTGGGATTTTAGTTGTTTCTTGAAAGGAGTCCCGGATACTATTTATGAATTCTTCCCTTTCTTCTATCTTTTTTGGCAATTTTATCTTCTTGGCAAAGGAATTATTTCTTTTGGGGATACGTGGGTATTTTGTCCTGGTTGTGGTTCATTTGTATATGCCTGTGAACGTTGGTACTGGAGAGATTCAGTTCCAACTGTGGATGCATCATTAAATTTGTCATTGTGGTGTGTAACAGTCGAAGGCAGGAAATCTTCCAAGGTGAATATGTGACGATCGATTGGATAAATGCCGAATTTGTTGCCTTCGTCATTGTGGACTTCCTTTGATAAGCGTTCCCGTCCTTTGACCAGCGTTTCCAAGCAACTCAGCAACAATTTCTTGTTCAGTTACATATTGAGGGTGGTGGCTGAGCCACTTATCGCATTGTTGTGAATAAAAATCCTTCAGCCGTTTGAAAAATCAGCGACCTAGTAGCTGCAGTTGGCGGCTGTACATGAATGTTGTGGTCAGAGCAATAAAGGACGGAATTCAGGCTCAAATGTTACGAGTGATTGTCGAAAATTAACAAGACTGGATGTTCTACTGTTGGCTTTGCATGTTTCTCAAAATGTCGTAGCCATATGAGATACAATCTGAGTCGATGTACCCAGTGTCCGAACACGTCATTAGTGATCCACGAGGGGCACCATTCTCCAAACTCTCCTTCATCCTTTCTTGAGGAAATATTATTCCCGGAGGGAACTCCCCCCAGCTACCACACAGCATACAACCGTTATCATATGACTTCTTTCTTTAGATGCAATTCTGCGTATGTGCTTTTCGCCGCATATTGAATTCATTTTCGGAACTTTTTTGGTAACAGTTGTAATCCTCGACTCATCCATGTTAAATATGTGATGAGGTTCAAATTTATTCCTCTACATTAGTGAAGAAAGATTATCAAAGAAGATGCTCATTTGCTCTCTGTTGAAGCCCATCGTACGTCCAAGACTACTTTTTTATGGGCTAACGATTCGCCTCTGCTTGAAATCTAAGCCCAGTCCCTTGCTGCTATGTTAGTGTTTTTTCTCAAATTTTAGTTTTTATGTTGTTCCTCTCAGAGTAGTCATGAACTAATCTCCTGAAATCTCTCAGTGCCATACCATAATAACATCTGTACAAAGATTTGCAGTGTTCGTCGAGTTCCAGTTCCCAGTCATCATTATGAGTTCTTCAGAATCATACCAGTAAGTTTACCCCAAAACCCTGAAAAAAATAATGGTAGGAGTGTTAATCTTAAGCTTATCTTTACGTAGGCAACAGTTTCCAAAATAAAAAATGTAGAGATGAAAGTACACTTAAAATAGCCTCGTACCTCTTTAAGGCGATTCATTTATTCCAAGCTCCCTCGCTACTCTTCATTTAGACTTCACATTTTTCAAGCCTTCATTTCCAGCTTCCAGCATTTCTGGAATGCCTGACTTCCGTTCGATTTTCGTTTTGTAGTCGCTAAAATAGAA
The DNA here is from genome assembly GCF_021461385.2 of Schistocerca piceifrons. Taxonomy (NCBI): domain Eukaryota; kingdom Metazoa; phylum Arthropoda; class Insecta; order Orthoptera; family Acrididae; genus Schistocerca; species Schistocerca piceifrons. Next base: position 1,003,767,019 of record NC_060139.1, read on the forward strand.
AAAAAATGGGTCTTTGAAGACTACTATCGATCTACAAGATGCAACTGTAACGTTCATAAACAGTTTAGCTCCATATCAACGAAAATTCTGATAATTATAATGAATGGGGGTAAGATTACGCACTGCGCAGTTTTACCGCATCTGCGAAGCGTCAACTTGTCCCACTTTACGAGACTGCAGCTTTCGTCTGCACATGGAAACGCTTTGAAGGAATGTCGATGTGTTAATATATCAGAAGACATGCATCGTAGTATACAATGGAATATAGTTAAAATCTTTACCCCATTATTGCTTGAGTAATGGCTTAGTTACCCAAGAGAGAAATTTATACGAAAATAATGTAAAACAATTCCTATGCACTGCGCAGCCGTTAACACCAGGACAACAACTAAACTACGGCAACAAAGGGTTAAGCACAGAGGCTATTTCGTGCTCTGCAAAGTAACCAAATGCTGGATTATTAAAACTGATATATAAGCGTTGCGAAGTCTGACCCAACGCGCAGATTTACCCCAATCTACTCCGTGTGAGCTTGAGAGGAAGGCTTTGCACTTTTCGTCTTGATAAGTTACTCTCAATGCGATCTCAGGCTCCTGCTGTCAGCTTAAGGTAATCAGTAAATTGCATAAGGAGAGACGATCCTCTTCAGGCAGACGGCCAAGGTTTCACGGCACGGGGTCTGTGGCCTGTTCATACTTTTGTGTCGCGGAGTCGGAACCTGGCAAAGCTGAGGGCATAGAACACTGTGCCACCAGTGCATTTCCCAGAGAATAAAGCACTCCATCTTCAGGCACAAGTGGCCCATCGGGACCATCCGACCGCCGTGTCATCCTCATTGAGGGTGCGGTTAGGAGGGGCGTGTGGTCAGCACACTGCTCTCCCGGTCGTTATGATGGTTTTCTTTGAGCGGAGCCGCTACTATGCGGTCGAGTAGCTCCTCAATCTGCATCACGAGGCTGAGTACATCCAGAAAACTGGCAACAGCGCATGGCGGCTGGATGGTCACCCATCCAAATGCCGGCCACACCCGACTGCGCTTAACTTCGGTGATTTCACGGGAACGGGTGTTTCCACTGTGGCAAGGCCGTTGCCTTCCCAGAGAATAGATAGCGTGAAATTTCAACCTGTTCTGGAGACACATTAAAGGCTGAGAGTCTGTGACGCCACCCGACCATCATGAGCATTACAATTGCTTTCACTCCAAAATTTTGGTCGCCCAATCAAATTTAGCTGCTTGGTACAAAGCTGCTTGGTACAAAGAGACAGACCAAGAGAGGACACAGCTCTAGGCCCGTATCAACCTCGTATTTGTTAAAGTGTGTCTTGTATGCCAACAGTGAGAAATTTCTGCTGAGTTCCTCAGTTTTCTATTCTTTTTTTTTGTGAAATAAGCGATATTCTCATCCAACCCGTTGGTAGCAGTATTGAGCAAGCATGTGTAGTATTTTGAAGAATAGACAATTGAGGATGGAGAAGCATCGGTGCTTTCGTGTTTCAGTTGTCTTGGTAGTTTTTCTCCTCACTTTCTTCTAGGGCTGATGGGCGCACCCTTTGCTGATTTTGGGGAAATGCAAGATTTACAATCTGTGCTAGGGCAAATTGCACTGTTCTGTTACGCTACTTTTGTTGCCCATTTTTTAAGATTTGCAATTTTATCTCAAAGACTCTTCGGATAAGGATAACTTGTAGCATTTTTCCCATGCACTGTTCCATATAATTTGGTACTTCCTCACATAGTCAGATTCTTTTTTGTGTGAATTCAACCTAGATTTTTAGAAAACGTTGCTCTCTGTGCTAACTACTTGTGTACCGTGTCCCATAATTAGAGAAAATGAAGATCTTTAATATTCAGACTTGATTTTACTTACAAGATCCTTCAAACTCTCCTACAACGTTCCCTTGGTTCAGCGACCCACTAATAATAAATGTAACCTGCTGCACACATAGTATTCTTGCTTCCACAGTTGACGGTGTTATGGTTGTGCTCATTGGCCAAATTCAACGATCATTCTTTTATTATTCAGTGAAGCTAACACGCATTGCACTCACCTGTGCTTTAACGTAAGTCTGTTTATCGACAGTTAGAGCTGCTTCGATTTCCCCTAAGATTTGAAATTTGCTGTATGTTGTTTCTTGGCTATTTCGCTAATGACCTTGCAGTACTCAGATGTAATCAGCAACAATTTTCATAGAAACGTCATAGCATAATGCATATTTAGGGTTAGCAGCCCACCAAAAATTTAAATTTTCGATGTGATACTGTTGACTACCTGATGGAGACGATAAGCTCTTTAATACCCTTGGTGTTGGTATGAAAGCAGTTCGGTTTCCAAATTTTCATTCTCATTGTTCATAACAGCACAAATACAACATCACACTATACAAAACCTCACCATGCATCTACATCTACATGTACATAGTTACTCGGCAAATCAGACATAAGTGCCTGGCAGAGGGTTCATTAAACCAGGTGCGCAGTAGTTCTCTATTATTCCACTCTCGAAAAGCGCGCGAAAAAAACGAACATCTGTAACCTTCCATGCGATCACTGATATCTCTTTTTTTATTGTGATGATCATTTCTTGCTATGTAGGTCGGCGTCAACAAATTATTCTCGCATTCCGAGGAGAAGGTTTGTGATTGAAATTTCGCGAGATCCTGCCGCAACGACAAACATCTTTCTTTTAAGATGTCCACTCGAAACCCTGTATCATGTCTATGACAATCTCTACCCTATTAGTCTATAATGCAAAACGTGCTACTCTTCTTTGGACTTTCTCGATGTACTCCGTTAACCCTATCTGGTAAGGATCTCACACCGCTCAGCATTACACCAAAAGAGGAAGAACAAACGCAGTGTAGGCAGTCTCTTTAGTAGAGCTGTTGCATCTTCTAAGTATTCTGCCGATAAATCGAGTCTGTCGTTCACCATTTGCTATGTGTTTTTCACAATTTAAGCTGTTCGTAATTGTAATTTCTAGGTATTTAGCTCAATTTAAGGCCTTTCAATTTCACTGACTTATCGTTTAACCGTAGTTTAACGGATTCGTTTTAGCACTTGTATTGATGACGTCACATTTTCCTTACTGAGGGTCGACTGCCAATTTTCGCACCACATAGATATCTTTTTCAAAACGAGTTGCAATCATAATACGCAGACACTAAATAGATACTTCATAATATATCAGAGGAATGCTATGGCAAAACATCAGCTTTCAGCTCCCCCCCCCCCCCCCCAAGCCCTTAATCTCTTCATGTAAAACTCAATTTCTTTAGGGTGTAACTGACTCTGACCGTTGAATGAAAAACTGTAGACATGTTACTCGAAAAATTCTATAATTTACTTCATTGGTAGCTAATGGCTGCTTGTATACTGTTTTATCCAAAGGATGAAAATAAATTCCTTCAAAACGAGTTGCAATCATAATACGCAGACACTAAATAGATACTTCATAATATATCAGAGGAATGCTATGGCAAAACATCAGCGAAGAATCTTCCTAAGGGGGGGGGGGGGGGGGGAATGCAGCTTTCAGCTTCCCCCCCCCCCCCCCCAAGCCCTTAATCTCTTCATGTAAAACTCAATTTCTTTAGGGTGTAACTGACTCTGACCGTTGAATGAAAAACTGTAGACATGTTACTCGAAAAATTCTATAATTTACTTCATTGGTAGCTAATGGCTGCTTGTATACTGTTTTATCTAAAGGATGAAAATAAATTCCTTCGTCACCTTTGACTGAATGACTGAAGTAATTTTCTGTGCTTCAAAGTGAACACAGAATCATGACTTAAAAGTTATCGTTTCTCTTTATTGCGAAAGAATAATATCAGTTTCACATATTAATCAAAAGAATTAGTGACATATTTCCTGCTTGCACACAGCAAGCCGCAGTCGTCATCTCATGCTGTAACACGAAACGTCATCAAACTGATGAAACGTTTTTCTAATACGTTAGTTTGCGTTTATGTAAGGTATTTTTTTATAGTTCCTGTTGGAAATAAACTTACTAATTCATTCCATTTATCGTGAATATCTGGCTACTGAACAACCTAAATTGACTGAAAAAGAGTTTCACTACACTGCTTTATGCTGAAGATAAGAGAGCAAAGAACACTCCACCAGTAAAGCATGCTTATTGCTCGATCTTAAAACATATCAGAACGTAGAATATGATAAAAATGTTATTCAAAACACCACACAAGTGCGAGTATGACTCGCACTCTGGGGGTCCCGCTCAAACCTGTTTATGTACATCGACAGTTCGTCTATAGTGTTTGACGAGTGAGTATGCGAATATCGAAATATATAACATCAATAGCGGTATCTTTTAATTGAATTGATCAGAAGTTTAAATTTTTGAAATCGCCGAGGGGCCATAGACCATAGCCGGCCAGAGTGGCCGAGCGGTTCTAGGCGCTGCAGTCTGGAACCCCGCGACCGCTACGGTCGCAGGTTCGAATCCTGCCTCGGGCATGGATGTGTGTGATGTCCTTAGGTTAGTTAGGTTTAAGTAGTTCTAAGTTCTAGGGGACTGATGACCTAAGAAGTTGAGTCCCATAGTGCTCAGAGCCATTTGAACCATAGACCATAGTATTCCACATAAACTTGATACTCCTACTCGTTCGTGAGAAAAAGATATGTAAAAAATGGGCAGAAAGACGACCAATAAAATTAATCTACAAGAACTGATGTTCGGAATCCAATATAGAAGGTAGTTACTACAATATTATTGGTCCGATACAAGGCTCGCATTTTCCACACACCGGTCTTTAAAATGCCCTCATTCAAATGGTTTGTTAAAATCAGTACTTTCTTCAGGAAGGAGCAGATTCTTAGTAACAACAGTCATGAGGATCACAAGATCTGGACTAAGTTTTCTCTTGGTCCAACCAATGATGGCTTGCCTTACATGTCATAAATAAACATAACACCTGAAAAAATTATTGCCAACCTGCAATTTTGGCCTGGCTAAGTTGGATCGACTGATTACCTGCGTGTAACGTTACGAATCTTTATGAAGGGGACGAAACACACAACATTCGCTCTAAGAGGCTAGAGAAAGGCGAATTACTGGGAGAATTTGGAAACTGTAGTGTTTTAAATTCGACTGTTCATCGAATTTCTCGGATCTTTGGTGTGATGATTCGGTCTACTGTGATGGAAGTGTTCAGAGATGTTATGGGACCGTGGTTGTAACAGCTAAGAAAGGGCATTCTTTGTGTAATACACTATTAGGCAAGTTTAAAGAATTAGCATTACGAAGAAACAGGGAAAGTTTACACCAATTTTCATTTATTCTTCAGTCACAACTGCACATTTTTAATTATATGGCATGTTTCGATCACTTTGATGACCTTCATGTCTAAAAGAAAGTGAAACTAAATATGCATCGTCTAATATTTTACAATAAGTAAAAAACAACTATACATAATTTTTTTTCGTAATTACACTTTGTTGGTTCATGGTGTGGGTTCCTGTAGTCATGTCCTAGTTCATGAACCACGGGCAACGTATGAGTGGCCAAGTAAGTGGTCCCGACAGTCGGGGTACCAGTTACTTTGGAATAAGGCTGGGCATCTCGGACATATTCTGAGTCGTGGTCACCTTTGTGCTTTCACGGCAAAGACTACCAAATCCACCTGTTAGTCCCTCAACCGTTAGGAGTAAAACCCAATGGGACTCGGGGCAAGTAAGGCTAGCAACCCGCTTCCCTGGTACTATAAATATGATGCTGGCAACATAACTGACAAACCAGGGACTCCTAAGATACGACTTGGCAAAGAAATGGTAATGGGGGCTACTCTGGGAAGAAGGTAGAGCTGGCAGAGGCTGCAAGTAAGATGGGGCTGGACGTTTTAGCTGTTAGTGACATTCGGGTAAGGGGTGAGAAAGAAGGGGAAGTGGGAGAATACAAGGTCTACCTGTCAGGAGTCAAAGCAGGAATAGCACAATGGGGTGTAGGGCTTTACATCAGGAAAGAAATGGAACCCAGCGTAGTTGCAATAAGGTATGTAAACGAACGACTGATGTGGATAGATTTGACAGTGTCTAGCAAAAAAATTAGGATTGTGTCAGTATAATCGGATTGTGAAGGGACAGATCAAGATAAGATGGATAGTTTTTATGAAGCAGTCAGTGATGTAGTTGTTAGAGTAAAGGACAAGGACAGCGTTCTGCTCATGGGTGATTTTAACGCCAGGATCGGAAATCGAACAGAAGGGTATGAAAAGGTTATGGGTAAATTTGGAGAGGATATGGAGGCCAACAGGAACGGGAAACAACTCTGGGATATCTGTGCCAGTATGGGCTTAGTAATCACGAACCCCTTTTTTAAACATAAGAACATTCAGCGGTATACTTGGGAAGGCAGTGAACCAGACCTGTCATGGGCTATATAATAACAGATCAGGAATTCAGGAAGGCTGTGAGGGACACACGTATATTCAGGGGATTCATTGATGACACCGATCATTATTTAATCTGCAGTGAAATTGGGATTGTGAGGCCGAAAGTGCAGGAGGTCAGGTCCATATGTAGGAGGATAAGAGTGGAGAAACTTCATGATAAGGAAACCAGGCACAAGTACATAACAGCAATCTCAGAAAGGTACCAGTTAGTTGAATGTAGTCAATTACAGTCATTGGAAAAGGAATGGACAAGGTACAGGGACACAGTACTAGAAGTGGCTAAAGAATGTCTTGGAACAGTAGTGAGTAAAAGTAGGGTGAAGCAAACAGCTTGGTGGAATGACACAGTCAAGGCAGCCTGTAAAAGGAAAAAGAAGGCGTATCAAAAATGGCTACACACTAGAACTCACGTAAACAGAGAGAGTTATGTTGAAGAAAGAAACAAAGCCAAACAGATAACTGCAACATCCAAGAAGAAATCTTGGGAAGACTTTGGGAACAGGTTGGAGACTATGGGTCAAGCTGCTGGAAAACCATTCTGGAGTGTAATTAGCAGTCTTCGAAAGGGAGGTAAGAAGGAAATGACAAGTATTTTGGACAGGTCAGGAAAACTGCTGGTGAATCCTGTGGATGCCTTGGGCAGATGGAGGGAATATTTTGAAGAGTTGCTCAATGTAGGTGAAAATACGATTAGTAATGTTTCAGATTTCGAGGTAGAATGGGATAGGAATGATGATGGAAATAGGATCACATTTGAGGAAGTGGAGAAAATGGTCAATAGATTGCAGTGCAATAAAGCAGCTGGGGTGGATGAAATTAAGTCGGAACTCATCAAATACAGCGGAATGTCAGGTCTTAAATGGCTACACAGGATAATTGAAATGGCCTGAGAGTCGGAACAGGTTCCATCAAACTGGACAAAAGCAGTAATCACACCAATCTTTAAACACGGAAACAGAAAAGACTGTAACAACTACAGAGGTATGTCTTTAATCAGCGTTGTGGGTAAAATCTTCTCAAGTATTGTTGAAAGGAAAGTGCGAGTATTAGTTGAGGACCAATTGGATGAAGATCAGTGTGGGTTTAGGCCTCTTAGAGGTTGTCAGGACCAGATCTTTAGCTTACGGCAAATAATGGAGATGTGTTATGAGTGGAACAGGGAATTGTATCTATGTTTTATAGATCTAGAAAAGGCATATGACCGGGTTCCTAGGAGGAAGTTATTGTCTGTTCTACGAGATTATAGAATAGGTGGCAAGCTTTTGTAAGCAATTAAAGGTCTTTACATGGAAAGTCAGGTAGCAGTTAGAGTTGACGGTAAATTGAGTTCATGGTTCAGAGTAGTTTCAGGGGTAAGACAAGGCTGCAACCTGTCTCCACTGTTGTTCATATTATTTATGGATCATATGTTGAAAACAATAGACTGGCTGGGTGAGATTAAGATATGTGAACACAAAATAAGCAGTCTTGCATATGCGGATGACTTAGTTGTGATGGCAGATTCGATTGAAAGTTTGCAGAGTAATATTTCAGAGCTAGATCAGAAATGTAAGTACTATGGTATGAAGATTAGCATCTCCAAAACGAAAGTATTGTCAGTGGGAAAGAAATATAAACGGATTGAGTGCCAAATAGGAGGAACAAAGTTAGAACAGGTGGACGGTTTCAAGTACTTAGGATGCATATTCTCACAGGATGGCAACATAGTGAAAGAACTGGAAGCGAGGTGTAGCAAAGCTAATGCAGTGAGCGCTCAGCTACGATCTACTCTCTTCTGCAAGAAGGAAGTCAGTACCAAGACTAAGTTATCTGTGCACCGTTCAATCTTTCGACCGACTTTGCTGTATGGGAGCGAAAGCTGGGTGGATTCAGGTTACCTTATCAACAAGGTTGAGGTTACGGATATGAAAGTAGCTAGGATGATTGCAGGTACTAGTAGATGGGAACAATGGCAGGAGGGTGTCCGCAATGAGAAAATCAAAGAAAAACTGGGAATGAACTCCATAGATGTAGCAGTCAGGGCGAACAGGCTTAGATGGTGGGGTCATGTTACACTCATTGGAGAAGCAAGGTTACCCAAGAGACTCATGGGTTCAGCAGTAGAGGGTAGGAGGAGTCGGGGCAGACCAAGAAGATGGTACCTGGATTCGGTTAAGAATGATTTTGAAGTAATAGGTTTAACATCAGAAGAGGCACCAATGTTAGCACTGAATAGGGGATCATGGAGAAATTTTATAAAGGGGCTATGCTCCAGACTGAACGCTGAAAGGCGTAATCAGTCTTGATGATGATGATTACGCTTTTTATGATTTTAGGGAGACTCCTCTTACTAAACTCACGACGCCCCTACCACCGCCGCTCCCTGCTTCCTTTCTCCTCTCCTAATCACGCTCTCTCCATTTTTCCGCCTCCCAACTTCTTTCGCTCTTGTCGCCTCACCTCTCCCTTACCTCCACCAGATAGCTATTTAAAGCACTGACCGCTGTTGGGAAACACAGTACTCAGTCATACGTTCCAAGCAGACTAGATGGGTTGCTGAGGACAGTACTTAGGTAAATTCTACATTTATGCACAATTCTTTGCTGCTTATTGTAAAACTCAGACCTACGTATTTAGTTTTACTTTGTTTTGGATCTCATCATATTCTAAAGTGATCGAAACGTGTCAAGATATTAAAAATGTGCAACTGAGAGTGAAGAAAACAGTTGCTGATTTTTTCGGGACGATAATGTCGGTTACATTGAGACAACGAAAACATGTTCTCATTTTTTAATAACTGTTTCGTTCAGTTCGACAGCACGAACGTAGGATAACGAGCGTTTATTAAAAAATCTATACGCGGTGCCCAACGTCTATCTATTTATGGTACGTCATATTTGCTTGGGTTTTAGATCAACTGTCAAAACTTGCACCAATCATTGTACGTCTACTGTCGCTCCGGTACTCTGCAACAATTTTCGGGAGTAGAAACTTTCATATACATAACAATATCATATGCGAACTTCTGCACAGAGCATGCATAGTTACATAATTTTAGCTGTACCACGAAGCTAATGACACTCGCTCGGTACAAACTCATAGTCACTTTCACATCTCTCGCTGCTCGAGGTTGCTGAATATTTCAGTTACATCTGGGGAGCACGTAGAGAGAATATCGTAATTACCAGACATATCGTTATGCCCTCTTCTTGACAAAAAGAAGAACAAAAACTGATTCTTGAAAGAACTTCAGTGCAACAAATGCTGAGTACAACCTTATTTGCACCTCAGGCATTCAAACACACGCTAATACGTCCAGTTTTTTTAAAATTTCATTAAATATTATATTTAGCTAGGCTTGTAATTCTGTCTACAGCTTCCTGTTCATCCTTTTTTCTTTAATCTAATTATGTTGTAATTTCCAGTATTCAAAATCTGGTGATGTTTCGTTGTCTTCCCATGTGCATAACTGCACAGCCACAATTTCAATTTTAGGACCTGTGATACGAGGGTTACTGTTTACAGAGCATATAAATGATCTAGTAGAAAGCGGCGGTAGCTCTTAAAGTCTTTTCCCAGATGATGGGGTTTTCTTGAAGAAAGTAGCAACGCAAGAAGACGGTAACTATATGCGGAATGACCTACAGCGGACTGACAAGTGGTGCAGGCACTGGCAGTTGACCATGAACGTTAAGAATTGTGACGTACGGCGCATACAGAGGAAAAAATCTGCTACTGTACAACCAAATTATTGATGAGAAATTTCTGGAAACTTAGAAGTAACTATTCAGAGCTACGTTAAATGGAATGACCACATAAAAAATATCAGGAAAAGCCGGTGCCAGACAATCACAGGAAGAATATTGAGGAAATGTAACCCAACCACGAAGGAAGTGGCTTACAAAGGGGTTGTTCGCCCGATTCTTAAGTATTGTTCATCAGTCGGGGCCCCTTACAATGTAGGGCTGATAGAACAGTCAAAGAAGATCAAACGAAAAGCGGCCGTTTTCGTCGAGGGATCATTTAGTCGGCGCGAGAGAAATACATAGATGCTCAACAACCTCACCACTGGCAGACGCTACAAGAGGGACGCTGTGCATCAGGGAGAGGTTTATCATTGTGTGAACTGAAGGCAGAGGGAAGAGAAAGGAAAGAAAAGGGAAAGAGCTACTGATGTCAGCAGCGTCAGGATTTTATGCGGAATCAGTGGCGACAAGTGAAAATGTATGGTGGACGAGGATTCGAACGCGTGATCTCCTTCTTATTAGACAGTTGTTTTAACCACTGCTCCACCCGGCGGCTGTGGTTATAGCAACTGCGCACATTATCTGGGCACATCCCTCAGCCGACACACATTCGCAGCTAGCGCCATTTGTCCACAGTTTTGGTCCACGTCGTCCATGCTCACTACTTTGAGATCTCCACAGGGGATCCAACGTACTTATGCATCTTCACTGAAGGTGGTGGACTCATTGCTCATCGAGGTGAATCAATTATCTGAACGCGTGACGTCTGTTCTTTGAGGATGCACAAGTACGTTCGACCTCCTACAGGAATCTCAAATTAGCGAGCACTGAGGACATAGATGGAGACTGCAGAAAGGTGGCACTAGATGGGAATGTGGGTCGGACGTGAGGCGAGCCGCGATGTTCCACGCAAGTATGATACACACTATGTCCCAGTGGCGCAGAACTTAACGGGACTGCCTAATAAGCCGGAGATCCCGGATTCGAATCCCACTTCGACACACATTTTCACTCCCCGCCACTGATTCCGCTTATGTACCGATGCAACTGATATCAGTAGTTCCTTCCCTATCCTTTGACCCCCCCCCTACTGTTTCTATATGTATAATGTGTATCTCAGCTGTGGATTCCACGTGGTGTAGGATAAGTACTGAAATTTCGAGAGAGTACTCTATGGGAAGAGTCGGAAAAAGTATTGCTTCCTCCCACACACATTTTGCGAAATGACCACAAAGAGAAAAATCTAGAAATTAGAGCTGATACAAAGGATTACTGGTAGTTGTTCTTCCCACGCGCCATACGCGAGTGGAATAGATCAGGGGGGGAGGGAGGGGGGCCAATTCGTGATACCGGAAGTACTCTCCACCACATGCTTTGAGGGGTGCTCATGTAGACGTAGATGTGTTTATAACGTTACTTGAATTTGTGACATACTTCGATTTCCATTGAAAAATAACCCTCCATCCCCTCGCCATTCACAGTTTACCGTTTTGTAAAAGCTGATTTTTAATTACAACTGGTACTTCATATCTGCAGTGACAAAGGTTTTTTTTTTTACTTGTTACACTTAAAATATTTTCCATATGTAATCACCAATTTGATAACGTTTTGACGACAAAAGTAAGTTAAGAAGAAGGTAGAACTTTTGGTTTCGTGGTGACATTTAGTGGAAATCACACTAGGGTACTGATTATTAATATGGATGGCGTCTTCTACAGCGTGACACGAACTCCATCAACAAAATTTCAGAGGTTGTTCAGGAATATTAGAATTTATTCTGTTTGTTACACCAAATACCTTTGTTTCTGTGAAAATACTTTCACAAGAAGGTGAAAATCTTCAAAGCGTGGAAGACAATACACAGAGTATAGCAACAATTCTGAGGTGCGTTGTGTCGCTTCTCCATTGCATCCTTTGAAACCATACAAGAGCTGCACGTCGATCAACTTTCCTACGTGTACATACACACTACTCAAGCCACCATACACTGCATGGCGAAGGGTGCCATGTACCACAACTAGACATTATCTTTCATGTTCCACTGGCAAATAGAGCGAGGGAAAAACGACCATCCATAAAATACATCTGCAATCGGCCTCCGATGCCGGGCCTCTAAATTTCCGCAATAGTGCCTCGCGAAAAGAGCGTCGTCCTCGCTCCACAGATTCCCGTCTGAGTTCACGAAGCTTTTCTTGTAATAAAGGCATTCTGATCAAACCTTTTGGTAACAAATCTAGCAGCGTGACTGTTAAATTTTACCATATTTGTGAAAACGATTTTATTAGTTGATATGTTTTAAGTAAAGTGGTTCAATGGTTCTCTAGTTCACAGTGTGTTTAATCCATGCTTCTATACTAATACCAGCATTATTACTACGAAAGCAACTAACTCTGATTCGTTCCACGACTCTAGCACTCAACCGATGCCGATGGTATTTTGTATGGAGGTAGCCTGAGCCCAGAAGAAGAGCATAGGCTTTTTTAGAAAGCTGCATCTTTTTGAGTATTACAAACACTTTTAAATATGGTATACGTGAATGCCACGCTGGCGAAATGGTCGGTGACTCTTAGTGCCTATAGATTATTCCGCGATAGTGCAAATCGAATGTTACTGTGTTCGTGGTTTACGATGTTGAAATCCTACACCACCTGAAATAGTTGTAGAGTTTTGTTGTAGATGCAAAAATAAAATCGGACGGTAAGCTCGAGAGCCATATTTAAAACTGTTACTGTAAGTCTCGCAAACGTAAGTCTGATTCAGCGCCTAGTTCTAAGAGAGCTCATGCTGTGAAAGTTACTCGAATGCAATAACCCTCAGAGCAATCTCATGTTCGCCGGAACTTGGATGCAGAAAGTCAGGTAGCCTTAAGAGATATAGAGACATTAGAACAGTCACAAGACCGTCGCATTTTAGACCCTGATCGTTGGTAATCTCTTACAGCTTTCAAGACGCTTGAAAACTTGCATCATAGGCTTCATTTAAAGGCTGTACGACAAACAGAGGGGCGTGCTTTTACATGTGGAACGTGGGAGGCAATTGGTGAGGCTGCATTTGTTTTTGTTCTATTAACTATCTATGTACATTATAAATTAGTCGACATAGAGGGATAGATAAATACTGTAGGCATCATAAAGCATTGAAATGGAGGGGAGAAACGGACGGTTGGTATGTGTTGCTCTGGTGGCAAAATCTCACATCCACTACTTGATGAGCCAGAGAAACATCTAAAAATTCTCCATCTGCACGAATGTAATGACTCAAGGCATACTTTAAACATAATTAGAACGTATAAAGCATGCTTTCGGATTCGACGCACAGCAAAATAATAGAAACAAATTCATTATGTACTTACATACCGGCACTGATTACATATTTTATACGTACTTCTCTACGCCACAATAGGCGCAGACATATCCTGAAAATTACTAACTCGCCTACTCATCATCACTCATGATACCAAACTACCTATATGCGAGCGAAGCAGCGAGTAACAGCGAGTAACAATATAATAACGGAATTTGCGAAGTTGTTCTAACAAATGAAAAATTTAAAAAAATAGAATCAAAAAATTTTAATCACGCAAACTGACAAAGAAGTCACGGAAACCATTTAAGAGGTTTTATATGTAGCAAAATAAATGGAAAAAAGAGTAAAAATATCCAGGTGTGCTGTTGCTAAGCGAAGGGACGATTTCCAGTCTCCGTATATGTCTAGAAAATGAAGTTTAATACCAGTGCGCATTGCCACTGAGACCATGAGGCGTGGACTTTTAATGTGAAAACCAATAAAAAACTTAAGGTGATCAAGGGAATAATATTTGTTGGAAATGATGCGAGGGGCAGGAAACAAACAAATGTATCAGGCAACAAACCCAGTGGAAGAAATAAATATGACTGAATGAAAATGACGTAATGGTAAACATTTTTAGATGGATTAGAAAATACAAGTACTACTTAAAGGAGGGTACGTATTGTTAAACTGTGCAACAGTGCATGTTGAATGGCTAATGGTGATGATGACAATTCTTCTTAAGCTAGTGTGTTCTGTGAACTGAGCATTACAGTGGTACACTACTGCACTAAACATCTCAAACAGGCTGCAGTAACCAGCAACGTTGCTGTAACTGTCAGTGCATAGTGCACACAGTGACTATCATATTTGAAAATACTGAGTTTAAAGCTATAGGCACTTCGGAAGTAAATGGTACCTGTTAGCGTTATACTTTTAAAAAAAATTTCAACAGGTGTTTGCGACGGCTCATATCATTTGCATTATCAGAGCGCTAGACTTCTCTCCGTATCACGAAATTTTCAGTGATCAGCACGTTAATCGTAACATGAACAACGCAGATGAAACTGATACTGTCTTTTGAGGTCTAGCATAAGCCTGAAGCTTGCTACGGCTAAATAAACATTGCTTTCTAAACTAATGTCTGCGATAGCCATCCATGTCTTTGTTAGTGAAAGGTGCTACGTAAGCTTTATATTCACTCACACATTTCTAATTAAATTTTTCCTAACCAACCTAAATTCAGTACAAACACATTTACCTCGCGCTAATATTTTCTGATATCTTAATATAAAATAATCTGTACCTATTACACAAAGAGGCTAACATAAAATGTTTTTCAACTAGGAATAGCTTAAGCCAGAAATTAACAAGTAGTAATAAACTATATAACAGGAAAAAAATTAAAGCTTGTGGACAACAGCGTATCAGATGAGCACACGTAATTAAAAAAAAAAAAAATTAGCAATATATGAAACCTACAAAATCTCCAAATAAGCCGATATAGACCGTAAATGAAATACAGTATGCCTTCTCAGTCACCGGCCGATTCTTAATACTTCATGAACAGATGAAGAAACTACGTAAAGGTCACGTTAAGTAACACTGTAAAATGCAAATGTTTAAAAATCGTCACAATGAGTTTAATGCGCTTCGTAGTGCGCTAATAGTATCTGTAAACATGCAGGAGGCATAAAAAATATGAAGTACTCCCTGAAGAAACATCAGTATTCCCTACATTACAAAGTAGCGGTTTTAGCGTAAAGCAGAGTAATGATGCAAATATATTTCTGTGAACTTTAATGCTTTTAAGATAGTAACGTCTGGTGGAAAGTCGGATGTTCTGGTAGAAACACTAGGGGATAGTGTTGTATCTAGGGTACTGCACGTAGGAATACAGTATGTCTCCTGGTTGGTCTCTCAATCTTCTTACTGATTTAGAATCACATGAAGGAAGAAACGCTAAAACCACCATAAGCAGATTCTGTTATTTTCTACTGTTTTTGTTGTGAGGCGTGTAGTTGTTTTTTGCGTAGCGTTTTATAATATCGTGGAGTCTACATATTTAAGTACTATATAATATATTACAGTTACTTGGAGAATATAGTTTCATGTTGAGTAAAATTCCGTATATTTCTAAAAATAGTTACGTAACTTGTGAGCAATTAAGCCATCTTTCTTCGGTCGTGCATTATACTGTATCTTGAAACGGAAGAAAATCTTCTACCACGAAACACGTAGTATTACGAAAGGAACTGAGTTTGTTTAATTTTTTTAACAATTTTGCGTCTTTTAAAAACTGAAAAAAAGAGGAAAGGAATCTACTGGGGCACAGTTGTATGTGGCACACGAATATGATAATGACGCTAATGTAAACTAAAATTAAGCTTTTATATTATAAATGATGTATGTCTCTGAGAGGCCTTATAAAGCGGATAGCTGACTGTGCACGACCACAGAGCCAAAGATATTGCTTCAAGCCCGAGACTGTAGTGTCAAAGTAAGTTCGCGCTTGGTGTACAGTAGGTAGC
Source organism: Schistocerca piceifrons (assembly GCF_021461385.2). Classification (NCBI taxonomy): domain Eukaryota; kingdom Metazoa; phylum Arthropoda; class Insecta; order Orthoptera; family Acrididae; genus Schistocerca; species Schistocerca piceifrons. The sequence goes on from NC_060139.1 coordinate 1,003,782,971, forward strand.
TGTCTGTGATGGAAAGAGTGTGGAATAGGCAGTTTATATAGTGTTCACTTTGAAGCCACCAAGTGTTAGATTATAATGTAGGATTTATGAGTACATGTATTATTGGAAATAGAAAGTGGAACCTAAAGTCTTCACGCAAGCAAGGTAAAGATGTTAAATATTTATGACTGTAGTTTTGCCAGCGCGTTAGTATAGATGATTTGGCTGATAATTGTCAATTGTTGAGTAACCCCAGAATGTACATAAACTGATTTGTTGTATCTGCTAGTTAGATATTTCCCTTTTGTAATGTTTCTAAGATTTGTTAACACAGCTGTATCTAATTTGATGATTTGTATTTATATCCTTTTTAGTGAGTTGGTGTTTGTGGATCAATTAGTAAATATGATGTAATTTTCTGAGTAATGTAATTTCAGTTGTCAGATGTTTTGAAAAGCCATACTTTACTTACCATATGATTTAACTAAAAATCAGTGTTAGTAATTCACCTCCCTGTCCTGGTCACATGTTTTTCAAAGACGTTGGATTTTTCAGAATTGTTTTCATTTATCATCCAAAAGAAAACTCCCAAGTATTACTGCCAGTATTGCACACTGCTGAGCCTGTAGTTACCATTTTTATATTCTTTATGAGAGACCAGAATTTATCGCGTTTCACCGTTGCTGCTTTACAGCTAAGACAGTTTTTAACAGGGCCAGAGGATTCAGTGCCTGAAGGCCTGAATGTATTTTGCAGCGACTGTATTTCTTTAGCGGTATTGGGAGTTGCATTGCCCAATCACTTCGTTTTAAGTTTTGCCGAAAATAATACGGAGTAAGTACACCACTTGCACTTACAAGACACTACACGAAAACTCCAGTTATGTATCCATTTTTCAGTTCAGGCATTCATTCATTGTATTAAAAACAAGTTTGGTAAAGAACGTTACAATTATAAGTGTAATTTTTTAAATGAATTTTAAAAGGATTTACTAGTTTCAGAAATATACGCGATGTAACCCACACTTTAGTAGAAATGAGTTTGAACCGAACTTTGAAAAATTTTGAAGCAACAAAAAAAATTAACTTCCCGCTAAGAGTGACGTATTACATTAATGGTTCAAATGGTTCAAATGGCTCTGAGCACTATGCGACTTAACTTCTGAGGTCATCAGTGGCTTAGAACTTAGAACTAATTAAACCAAACTAACCTAAGGACATCACAGACATCCATGCCCGAGGCAGGATTCGAGCCTGCGACCGTAGCGGTGGCTCGGCTCCAGACGGTAGCGCCTAGAACCACACGGCCACTCCAGCCGGCTATTACATTAATGGGTCAAGAAAAAAGTGAATTAAGAAGTATAATTTATCCGAAGATTGAAAGGTAGAGTTATTGTTCTCTTATAATTGGGAGAATGAAAAAGAATGGCATGTATTGTAATTCAAATAGGACATAATTTTTTAGTATAAACCTATGTATATTCATTGTATCAGTTTATTTAGTAATTTACAGCACATATCCTTACTCTATTTATATGATTACACTAAATTTAATACAAATGTTTCACTTGACAGTGGATTAATATTATCGGCAAACAACAATCTGTACACTGACAATTGGCTTTCATGTTTTAGTAGTAATGCAGTTCATGGTTGCAGACAGTACAAGAGTAGTAATTAGTTGATAAGCTGATGTTGCAGCTGGTGTGACATACGCTTAGATGTGAGCATTTATAGAAACTGTGTGTTAAACTCTATGTTTTCCAGTACATCAGTGGTGACCGAAGCCACTGGTACCAAAGTAGTCAAGGCTGCCATATCCCGAGTGTCCTAGATAGCTACCGTAGCTGGTGCCATATCCAGAGTGTCCTAGATAGCTACCGTAGCTGGTGCCATATCCAGAGTGTCCAAAGCCACCGTAGAGTCCTCCAAAGCCCGTGCTCTTGACGACAACTGGGACTGGCTGCTTGACCACTACAGGCTGCGGGATTGGCACGGGCACTGCCTTTGGCACGGAAACTGGGTAGGGTACCGGCTTGGGTACGGGCACAGGGTATGGCTGGGGTACCTTGACAGGGTATGGCCTCACCACGGGCACCGTGACTGGAACCTTGACAGGCACGGGGACCTTCCTCTCCACGGTCACCGGGTACGGCACGGGGACAGGCTTCGTGATGGTCACCGTCTTCACGCCGTAGCTACTGGGGAAGCCTGTGTATCCTCCATAGGCGTTGTATCCGCCATACCCGCCGTATCCTCCGTAGCCGCCATATCCGCCATAGCCTGATCCGTAGTATCCACCATGTCCAATATAACCAGTATCATATCCCCCAAAACCTAGGCCTAGTAATCCTCGCTTCTGCGTCTTGCTGTCCCTTCCTTCTGTTTTCGGTTCTGCGTCTTCTCCTCTCACCAGGAGGAACAATGAAAGAAGTACAGCACACACCTGTAAATGCATTAATTAACATATAATCACCTCTGCTAGTTAAATTCCAGTAACATTTTCCTTGCGACATGAAATTCGATCAAGCAAAGGGGTACTTTCACAAGAAAGTTATCTGGTATAGTATCACATCATATTGTGAATCACTATCAATAAAGCCAATGTTTTGTCAGCGAGTACAGTGACCTTATTCTTGGTCTGCTGTACCACAGGTCCTGTTGACTCTGGCCTTGAAAGCCTACACAGTTACTTTAACAAACACGAAGGGCTACCCACTTCCCCTAGTAACGTGGTATTGCACCTAAATCTGTAAATGAATTGAAGTACACGTACAATTGTAATCAGTCACATTTTTTGATCGTTACACTATATATTTCGAACGATTATACCTTCATTACAATAACTTTAACTGAGAATAAGTAGGGCTGATAGGGACAAGAAGTGTCACTTTCTTTGAAATGTCATTGACTGCTTCCGCGAAATACACTTCCACTGCACGCACTATCTCTTCATAGAATGTCTGTGCTCTGTGACCACAATTTCTCAGCCACGCTAGTGTACAGGTGGATGAAGGATGTAGACATACAATCATTAAAACAAACGACACAGCGGGAGACCATCAACTGCGAGCACTGACAAGAATCATTCGCTAATGGAGGGGTTCATTCGCGCAACTAGACGCGCCATAGTAAATAGACGAAGTAGATCTCACTGTCGACTCTGATCCCGTATGGGAGAGAGACGGACTTAATTGCAGTGAATTGTCTGGTAATCTTAAAAGAAGGAACACCAGTGTTGTGAATTCAGTCGATGGTGAGAGCTGAGCATTTTTTCGGATTGTGGAAGGAATTCCGCCGTGTCTTTTACAAAGAGATCCACCTGTCGTTGGCCTCAAGCGAGCGAGCAAAACCATAGAAAATATAGATTTGGTTGGCCAGAAGATGGTTTGAAGCACTGTCGCCATAAATGTGAGTCAGTAAAAGCATTTAACGTCTCACGAGAAACGCAAATTCATCTGCGCCTCTATTCAGTAGAATACGTTTTGCATTCAGTAGCTTCGACAGTATTTATCCACAGCGTGAATCGGTATTTCAATTAAATAAACCACCCTCCGTTTTACCGCCGATTCTCAATTTCTTCCTTAAAGTTCACTGTGCTGTCTTTGTACCTATGAGTATCCTTTGTAAATGGTCCCTCGATTCATCTGGTATCTCCTACAACCTAACTCTTTCGGTTTTTTATAGGAGTTTCTTGGTATATGTACCCATCCATGTGACAAATAACATGAAGTTTTCGTAGACAAACGATGTCGAGAAGACCAGAAACCGTTCACAATACGCAGTGAAGTTCCAATATGTTCTAAACACAACGGATATGGGGAAAGAAATTATAAGGGAAATTATTCTGCCTAGCGGATACGATACATCGATATAACCAAGTCATCATGAATTAATCATAAATCAGAACTGCCAAGAGCAATATTTTATAAAAACGTAATGCATCGAAATTCCAACGAGGTTTAGCACCTGACAGCTTTTCGCTTTGAAGAAAAGCAGTCCTTACTCTTTTGCGATCTCTGTCTCTTCCCCAGACAGAAACACGGTAGTACTACAAGTCTGGCCTATATTTAACAATTTCTCACGTGAAGTTGCACTAGAAACTGCAAGGTAGTCCCAAACGTGGTGAGGAAAATTGGGCTATGGATTGTTGTAGCCTGTCAAAAGACTCAAACGACAGATGCAGGGCTCTAAAGAACTATCTAAATAACGAATAGAGGAACATATTTTGTGATCGCTTGCTATAATTTTTACGCCGATTAATCAACACCTCTCTTGCGATTAACACTGGTACACAAAGAGCGATAGCGTGAAATGCATCTATGCTCTGTTTCTTCACGAAAATTCAGAAAACTGCAGAGCCCTGAAGATAGCAGATCTCCGGTTCTTATTTGCGGCCAAATTACATCAGCTTAGAGAAGGTAAATGTGTATGATTTTAGATTAAAGAAGTCATTAGAAACAGATCTGGGACATGATTATCATTGGATATTTACTGACAAGTGCAGAAAACATTTGCGTACTTCAAAGCAGTATCACTGCCTACAAAATAAATGAGTCAATGTGATGGTGTGTAGCACCTGCAGCTCCTTATACAGTTCCCAAGACCACGAAGATATATAAAGGAAGACCATGTCGTAAGAAAATAATTACTAAATCCGTATGATATGCGCTTGGGGCTATGATTCACTGTGATTCTATTCGTATTTGAACACAGTATTCCGATGAGAAGTGTAGTGGCTTCCCAAATGCAGAAACGTTAAATAAAATTTCATGCTAAAAAAAAAATACAAATATGATCTTGACAGTATTCTCTACGACATACCATCGCATAGACAATTTCAAAAGGTAATAGGGGTGCTGGCAGAAGTAAAGAGGTAAGGTTGGGTCCTGAATCTTCTTAGGTGGCTCAGCTGGTAGAGCACTTGCCCTTTGAAAGGCAAGGTCTTGGACTTAGATTCAGGTCAGTCATATGATTTCAAACTGCCACCAAGATTCAGATTAGCGCATACCCCGCTGCAGAACCAAGATTCGTTCTAGAAACAATCCTTTAGGCTGTGGTTCTATGCAGCTGGTAAACTCATTTTCTTTTTTTTTTTTTTCAAAAATGAAACTCTCCTGTTTAAAACAACTTGAGTTAATCTGTTAAATATTTGGCATTAAGTGCGTAAGCGATAAAACGTTTAGAAAAAATTCAAACTATGTCGAAAAGTTGTTGGAAGCCGCTACAAAAATTTCTCTCACTTCTAAAATCTGGGTAACTTTCGCTCCGTTTTGGGCAAAAGCTAATTGTTTACGCATCTCAATGCTTCTGACATTATATCTCCTGAACTATATGTCGTCCAATGATACATGCGGAAAATGTTTGCACAATTTGTTGTGATTAGAATTACTGCGGGGTGGGGTGAAAAGTAATACATACACGCTTGTAGAGCGCACCTACATGACTTTGAGAAACGCGCTACGTGTACTGTGGAAGGTGGCTTCTCCGTCTGCACATATCCGCAGTTTGAAGGTGTTGCGTTAATCTAAGGCATTTTTTAATACCGGAAGTACAGAGATGTATTCTAGTCATATGTCAGCGCGAGTTAAACAGCGTGTTGTTATCAAATTCTTAACTGGTGAAAAAGTGACTCCTAGTGAGATACATCGTCGTTTAAAGGCTGTATATGCTGACGATGGTATTGACACGTCTACTGTAAATAGGAGGGCAGTAAAATTCCGTTACCTATTTTCGAATCTGGGATCACAATATTTACTAGCAATCAGGTAATTAATTTCAGACGGTAATGACCATCTTCAGTCTTGAGTAGAGACGTGTTGCATTTGCAACAACAAAATATCTACTTAGGTCTGAAGAAGGTCATTAAGACAAATCTCAACGTCCGAATAGGCCTCTGAAGGCCCAACGTGTCAGTCTCAGTCTATAGGCGTCACTGGATTCGGATATAGAGAGGCATAAGGTCAGCGCACAGCTGTCCCTGAAGTTGTCAGTCTTTATGATCGAAGCGGCTACTTCTCAGTCAAGTAGCTCCTCATATGGCCTCACAAGGGCTGAGTGTACCTTGCTTTCCAACAGTGCTCGGCGGACCCGGATAGTCACCTATTCAAGTACTAGCCAAGCCTTAAAGCGTTAAACTTCTGTGATTTGATGGGAACAGGTGTTATCACTGGGGCAAGGCTATTGGCAACGAAGACGGTCATTACCGACTGAAATTAATAAAGGACGTAGATGTTTGTAGCTTCGTCATAAGAGGCCTTGACAAATATGCATTTTTTATCTCTTGATGGTGACTAATTACGGATACTTGTGTCCATTTTCAAACCATCCGTGCAGTAACTGTGACAAACATAGGCAATATCCCATGTACAGAAACTGCCCCTGCAGTAATCAGTGCGGTATATGGACGAATTAATAAGACCATAGCAAATTACACCACATAGGTTGGACATTCGAGAACTAGTCACCGTCAAGAAAATAAAAATAGATAATTCTCAGTGCATCTTATGACGAAGCTACAACCATTTATTTCAAATACAACGCCAGTTACGGACCTTTTTTCACCTCTAGCATGCTGCAAATTCGAAATTAATAATCTTGTGATCCAAGACTGGAATTATAATGAAGCAAATACTTGCCTGGATCGCTGAATATGTTTTCATAACTAAGACGCAACTTAAAAACTCCGTGGTTGCGAACCTGGAAAAGCCATAAATGTCGATGAAGCGCATAGGAGACGACCGTTACTGCCACGGCGATAGACATTGCAAACTCGTAGACATGTCGACTCAGAATGACCGACGAATCACTTAGAATCGTATTTCAAACCATATTGGAATGTCCAAGGAACGTGTAGCGTTCATTATTGATCAATTTGGAAATCGTAAAGTCTGTGCAGGATTAGCACCACGCCGTTTCATAGACGACACAGACAGAGTCGAATAGAATGGTACGAGCAATTTTTGCAGTGCTGCAGTGACGAAGCAAACGACTTCCTTTCGAATTTTGTGACGGGGGACGAGTCATAGGTCCATCAATGAGACTCAGAAGAGAAAAGACGGAGTGCATAATATCGACATCCGTCTTCTCCTCAAGAGAGAAAGTTCAAGACAGAACCACCTACAAAAAATTATTTTCACTGTTTTGGTACACTCATCGAGTTTATGTGACCGACTGCTGGGCCGGCCTGCGTGGTCTAGCGGTTCTAGGCGCTTCAGTCCGGAACCACGCGGCTGCTACGGTCGCAGGTTAGAATCCTGCCTCGGGCATGGATGTGTGTGATGTCGTTAGGTTAGTTAGGTTTAAGTACTTCTAAGTCTAGAGGACTGATGACCTCAGATGTTAAGTCCCATAGTGCTTAGAGCCATTTGAACCATTTTTAAACCGACTGCTGGTACATGGGGCGCCGGCAAATTCTTCTCGGCACGTAAAGACTAAACCTCCTCCTACGTCGAGTTTGTCGTTTTAGAGGAAATCTGGCGCCAATAATCTTCCAACATGACAACGCTCGTCCACGTACCTCGCGCCCAATTGAAGAGGCTCTAAAAAAATCGGAAGTTTGAATCCATTCCACAGCCTCCGTAATCCCTCAGTCTTGCGTCTTGTAATTCCTATCTTCCACCTCTACCTCAAACGATGAGGTGAAAGGAGCAGTTAAGTCCTGGGTTCGATGACAGTCGGGAGAATTCTTCCACCGAGCGAGGTGGCGCAGTGGTTAGACACTGGACTCGCATTCGGAAGGACGACGTTCAATCCCGCGTCCGGCCCTCCTGATTTAGGTTTTCCGTGATTTCCCTAAATCACTCCAGGCAAATGCCGGGATGGTTCCTCTGAAAGGGCACGGCCGGCTTCCTTCCCCATCCTTCCCTATTCCGATGAGACCGATGACCACGCTGTCTGGTCTCCTTCCCCAGACCAACCAACCAACCAACCAATTCTTCCAGGCGGCAGCTCGTGGTCATGCGGTAGCGTTCTCGCTTCCCGCGCCCGGGTTCCCGGGTTAGATTCCCAGCTGGATCAGGGATTTTCTCTGCCTCGTGATGCCTGGGTGTTGTGTGATGTCCTTAGGTTAGTTAGGTTTAATTAGTTCTAAGTTCTAGGGGACTGATGACTATAGATGTTAAGTCCCCTAGTGCTCAGAGCCATTTGAACCATTTTTTTAGAATTCTTCCATGACGGAACGAATAAACTTGTTACATGCTGGAAGAAATATGTTGCTCTTAACGGTGACAATGTTAAAAAATAAATATATTATTTTGAAGCTTAATAATTGTAGTTTAATGTACTTTCTGTCAGATCTTCCTAACGGTTTTTGTTCTTGTCCTGTAAGTATGTGTGCATTGCTTGCCGGCCTATCATCGTAAGAAATAATGTCGTGCCCGGTACTGAAGTTTTACTCCGTCGGCGAAAATGTTGTGAGCAAGAATTTTTTTGCTTGCACAAGTTTATGTGGGGGCGGGGGGGGGGGGGGGAGAGTGGTGGAGGGCGGTGGAGTTGGTGGAGTGTCTGTGATAAACTGCTTTTAAAATTATGCTCGAAGTCTCAAATATTGGGAAAATGTAGTTTCGGTATTTGTGCCCCATTAATTACATTGTCTGCACACATATACACAGTTTCTGTTACACTTGCAGTACTATGTTAGAAGTTCGACGTAAGATTGTACTTCTTGATGAGTAGTATCTCACAGCATATTTCAATTTTTAAATTAGGTCAATAATAAAATGAAATACTGAAAATCAAGTTTTCCTGCCCCTGGAAGCCGTTATATAAGCAACCGCCAACTTTCTTTCACACTGCTAGTCCAGGAAGTTATGCAAGATAGCTTTGTGATATTTGGAAGGTAGAAGTAGATGTAGTAGAGAAGGGAGATATGTGGTCAGGTCGTGAGTCGTGCTGTGATTCCTAAATCGCTAGACCTGGCTTAAGGCAAAGGTCCTAGATTCGAGTTCTGGCCCGGCACAAAGTTTTAATCTGCCAGGCATTTTCAGTTTAAAAATAGTTCCACTACGTTTGACAGAAGTTTTCGGAAGGCTTCCACAATTTTAAGGCAAATGCTGGAACTTAAAATTTCCTCCCAAATCCTCTTTTAATTAGAATTTAACAAGGGATCGGATGACACAACAGGTATTCCTACTGTCTGAGGTAGCGAACGAAATGTATTACTTGCACACACACTAGTATTTACTACACATATTTATAGGGAGTGTTGTCATAGCCATAAATTTTAAGCTGTTCCTATTTACTGTCCTGGCCAGGTATTTCCTCATTTGTTAATTTTGAAAAATGAAGAAACCGCAGAACAGTTGCTAAATCCACAGTCTTTGACTGTGTACACAATCGGCCACAGAATGGACTTGTACAGATGCGGCTGCCCCATCCGAAGAACTTTTAGTTGTTAATTATGTATTTGGGCAGGTAGTCTCAAATAGTTTCAACTCGGAGCGGTGTCTGTCCTGTTTACAAATCGCTGGAAAGATATGAGCTCTGCAATGAGCTAAATTTTGAAACAACCCACTCTTCCCATTTTGGCAGGAAGAAAACTGTAAGGAGATAAAACCCTCTCAATTTGGAACCCCTCACTGGGATCTAGCTGAAGCGAACGTAGCTGTACGATAATTTAGTGATATCTTGCATGGCGTTTCCCAGACGAACTAAGATGAGCCAGAAGAACCACGAAAAGCCATAGAGTATCGAGGCGTATACATTTGACACGAATGCAGCCCGAAGCAACACATAAGTCGTCGTCTGGTGTAGCCAATTTCGAAACTACGTTTTATAGGAAAAACACTAAGATAGCGTAATCCGACAACCACAGAGATCCCGTACAAACCACCACGTTGGAATTATTCCTGAGTACTGTGCGTGGGGCTCAATGCTAAAATCGATCTCGGCGGTAGCAGACAGCATCGGAGACATCTTAACGATGCGTAATACATCAGGAAAATATATAGCTTACAGTTCCCTCATAAGGACTATTCTCATTGTTCATGGGCCTGCGAAACTCGCCGAACTGTATTAATGGAAGAGAGAGAGCAGATCGAAAATTTACTTAAGCTGATCGTCATGCAGGTGATTAGCTCGAGAGCGTCATAGAACTCTACAAACGCTAATGGGACAGCTTGTAAGAGTGACGTAGTGCCTTATTTTTGAAGACTCCAAGAGACAAAGTTCCGGTACGACTCGGGAAACATATTACCTTTCCCCATCTCAAACACTGGGTAAGAACCAAGAGAATAAAATTTGACGTATTCAAATTTTTTGGACAAGGAAAGTAACGTCATTCTTCTAGCGAACCATCCCTCATGTGAATACGGTGGTAAATGTTTCTGATGTGCTACATCATCTCCATCACACATCTTTCGACAGTGTATGGCAATCAACTCCACAAGCATACATGCAACAAACAAAAGTTAGTGTCTTCAGAACAGTGAAAAACTTTTACGTCAGTGTTGCTTCTTCAACAGTTTTCACAACCTTACCTACATTCCTCAGAAAATAAATTTTAATCACGAATGTACAATTTAGGCAGAGAATACCACTTCAGATCCCTACTCAGTTGCCGCAATACGCACCGGAGTCTTCATCGTCGCACAGTAGCAGTAATCCAGTAGAAAGATGGACCTCACTGATGAACGTGGAGTGGACGGTGCCTCTTTTATACTGAAATTGCGAAAATCCGCCGGCGTGTTGTCTGCCCACTCCGGACGCAGGAGTTACACTCTGACGCGCACAAGCTCGTCTTACCCCATACTACGTGGCTTAACTGTTCTCGATCTCGCGGGTCGCAGCTCTTGTGTAAAGGTTACACCGCTGCTGAAGGAGAGGCCTTGGCTCCAAGGCACAGTAACACTGACTATGGCGTCCTCTCCAGGCACACGAAGCCGAAATTGCAAGAGAATGTTGAGAACAATTACAAGGCTTGTATCTACGCGGTTAAAAATATTTGTATACAGGGTGTTACAAAAAGGTACGGCGAAACTTTCAGAAAAACATTCCTCACACACAACGAAAGAAAATATGTTATGTGGACATGTGTCCGGAAACGCTTACTTTCCATGTTAGAGCTCATTTTATTACTCCTCTTGAAATCACATTAATCATGGAATGGAAACACACAGCAACAGAACGTACCAGCGTCACTTCAAACACTTTGTTACAGGAAATCTTCAAAATGTCCTCCGTTAGCGAGGATACATGCATCCACCCTCCGTCGCATGGAATCCCTGATGCGCTGATGCAGCCCTGGAGAATGGCGTATTGTATCACAGCCATCCACAGTAAGAGCACGAAGAGTCTCTACATTTGGTACCGGGGTTGCGTAGACAAGAGCTTTCAAATGCCCCCATAAATGAAAGTCAAGAGGTTTGAGGTCAGGAGAGCGTGGAGGCCATGAAATTGGTCCACCTCTACCAATTCATCCGTCACCAAACCTGTTGTTGAGAAGCGTACGAACACTTCGGGTGAAATGTGCATGAGCTCCATCGTGCATGAACCACGTGTTGTGTCGTACTTGTAAAGGCACATGTTATAGCAGCACAGGTAGAGTATCCCGTATGAAATCATGATAACGTGCTCCATTGAGCGTAGGTGGAAGAACATGGGACCCAATCAAGACATCACCAACAATCCGTGCCCAAACGTTCACAGAAAATCTGTGTTGATGACGTGATCGCACAACTGCGTCCGGATTCTCGTCAACCCACACATGTTGATTGAGAAAATTTACAATTTGATCACGATGGAATGAGGCCTCATCCATAAAGAGAACATTTGCACTGGAATGAGGATTGACACATTGTTGGATGAACCATTCGCAGAAGTGTACCCGTGGAGGCCAATCAGCTGCTGATAGTACCTGCACACGCTGTACATGGTACGGAAGCAACTGGTTCCCTGTAGCACTCTCCATACAGTGACGTGGTCAACGTTACCTTATACAGCAGTAACTTCCCTGGCGCTGACATTAGGGTTATCGTCAACTGCACGAAGAATTGCCCCGTCCATTGCAGGTGTCTTCGTCGTTCTAGGTCTTCCCCAGTCGCGAGTCATAGGCTGGAACGTTCAGTGCTCCCTAAGACGCCGATCAATTGCTTCGAACGTCTTCCTGTCGGGACACCTACGTTCTGGAAATCTGTCTCGATACAAACGTACCGCACCACGGCTATTGCCCCGTGCTAATCCATACATCAAATGGGCATCTGCAAACTCCGTATTTGTAAACATTGCACTGACTGCAAAACCACGTTCGTGATGAACACTAACCTGTTGATGCTACGTACTAATGTGCTTGATGGTAGTACTGTAGAGCAATGAGTCGCATGTCAACACAAGCACCGAAGTCAACATTACCTTCCTTCCATTGGGCCAACTGGTGCGTGAATCGAGGAAGTACAGTACGTACTGACGAAACTAAAATGAGCTCTAACACGGAACATGTCCACATAACATCTTTTCTTTATTTGTGTGTGAAAAATGTTTCCTGAAAGTTTGGCCGTACCTTTTTGTAACACCTTGTACAGTGTGTCACAATAACCATTTACACTTTCATAAAAGTGCCAAAATAATTCGAAATAAAACTTCTATCAGGTGATAAAGCAAATCAGAGTGAATATTTTTAGGTCCAGAGAAATGATCTTGCGTGCTAGTTATTTTAATTAATTATTGCAAACAAAACATCAAAAATCTTACAACGAGGGCTTTGTTCGCTGAAACTGACCTATTTTGGATCTCTTTCAGCGTACGTATCATGTTATAACCGTACTGAGCTGGTGGATTTTAACATCACATTTAGAATGCTCCTCAGTTAATAATGTGAAAAGCTAAATGTTGAGAATACTTGGTACATCACAGTATTCCTTTTAATGTGATAAAAAATTACCTAGTAGGCACCACAATGACTGTTCATGGTCATAAACGGAATGCTGTGGTCGTTTACTCCCAGGCGTAACAATGATTGATAGCCGGAGCTTATCATACTCTTTTTACATTTATATGACACTGCGTAGGGTGCTTCAACCAACGAAGAGGAATTTATTAATAGCACTGTTCAGGGGAACAGAAAATAGATACTGAGTTCCGATTTTGTCAGTGTAATTTATCAGCGCTGCTAATATTTGATAGATATGTACATCCCCATAGTGTTTGAACTCCACTGATTGTTACTATATAAGAAGTTTGTTGTCTTGACCAGTATGGTTTGTTCATCAGCAGAACGTTATTATTCAGCATTGATCATCTTGTTCGAAACTGTTAATATTGTTGATTATCTTGTTCGAAACTGTTATATTATTGAGATAAATAAAAAAAATTCTCACACTCGACCATCAATGCTTTAATAATAAACAGGCACAAATATGGGAGCTGTCATTAACCGATGAGTAGCTTTCAACTTTCAGTGTGAATTATTGTATAACGTGCTCGTTTGAAGTTCAAATGGCTATTTGATTGCTGTGTTTCGGCGAATATGTTTTTCACAACACAGGTAGAAACATATTTAATTTCCAAGACACGGGTGTTATGTAAAATTGTTGACATCAACCTAAGTTTGTAATATTAATTTCTTTTCTCTTACGTCGATGGCGTTTATTTAAATACCTTCATATATTTTGTTATTATTCGACACTATCATCGGAGAGACATGATGAAAACAAAAATAATTTATCCTAGTAAGAAGTTTCTGTCAATTGTTAATCATGGATTCAGATATAAGAGTCCTGCGAGTGAGACTGAATGAAGAAATTTTGTCGATATCGATTGTTTGCTGTCTGTTGACTGATTGATCGGTTATTTCAATATCCCCTACTTTTGCTAGTAGTACTATTTGGTTGAAGTAGACGCTAAGATCTTCTGTAGCATTCACGATGTGCGTCGGTGATTATACTGAATGTAATATTTAATTTATTTTTATGAAAGGCATAACGTGTGACAAGTGAGCGATACACGTGGTGTGTGTCGCTGTTATTTTCGGTTTTATAGTGATCGTTTATTACAATTTTTCATGCTTGCAAAGACTGCGTATAACCTTTTTTAAATTAACAGAAATACATTTTGTGTGTGTATGCGTGTGTGAGTGTGTGTATGTGTACGTTAGCAGACATGATGCGTTCTTGCATCAGATAACGTGTTTTACCACTTCTGAAGGCATGACACGTGAAGGTCTCGTTATCTTGCAGAGGATATCTCTTCTCCTTCCCCCCTCCCGTGTTTCTCTCTCTCTCGCTCTCTCATTTTCTCTTTCTCTTTATCTTCAAATTTCCAGTTGCAGCGCTTTGACTACCTTGTATTTCTGTAAGGCAGTTTCGATTGTATGTTATTAGTAGAAGCACTTAGTAGGCAGTCCTAGAGTTATGCAAATGATCGAAACATAACTATTTAACAAGGAATTTTATTATTTGTGGTTCATGACCCTTTCTACAACATCGGTAATTTTTTTCCTTCTAATTCGGTTAAAAAGAAGAAAACGACTACCTGGCACTGCTTATAATGAAGAAAATGTGTTCCTTGTTTTATTTTAGCACTTTAAAAGTTTTGAAAATTTCATTTGAGCTCTTTTTGATGTACACCTCTTTACAAAAGCTAATCTCTGTTTCACAACCACAACTTTAAATTTATATGGATGAAACTCAGTTGTTTAATTTTTATTGTAGATAGTCAATAAATGTATTATCATGGTCGCATTTGTATTGCTTCTTATTTGTTCCAGTTCTGTTACTGCGCAAATTTTTGCATCAGATTAAGTCGTATATATAGCAGCACTCTAGTGCTGAGAATTTAAGTACATCGTTTTTTTAGTAGTCCCATTGAAACGTTTGGTTATTCAAGCTTTCGTAATGGAATGCCCTGACAAGGGAACCTCCCCATCGCACCCCCCTCAGATTTAGTTATAAGTTGGCACAGTGGATAGGCCTTGAAAAACTGAACACAGATCAATCGAGAAAACAGGAAGAAGTTGTGTGGAACTATGAAAAACATAAGCAAAATATACAAACTGAGTAGTCCATGCGCAAGATAGGCAACATCATGGATAATACGTGCGCCGGAGCGCTATGGTCACGAGGTTAGCGTGAGCAGCTGCGGAATGAGACGTCCTTCGTTCAAGTCTTCCCTCGGGTGAAAAGTTTACTTCCTTTATTTTCGCAAAGTTATGATCTGTCCGTTCGTTCATTGACGTCTCTGTTCACTGTAATAAGTTTAGTGTCTGTGTTTTGCGACCACACCGCAATACTGTGCGATTAGTAGACGAAAGGACGTGCCTCTCCAATGGGAACCGAAAACATTTGATCGCAAGGTCATAGGTCAACAGATTCCTCCACAGGAAAACACGTCTGATATATTCTATACGACAGTGATGACGGCATGTGCGTCACATGCCAGGAATATGTAGTCGACCCACCTAACTTGTACACTTGGCGAATGGGTGAAAAGATTCTTCTACCTTGCCTGATTTAGGTTTTCTTGTGGATGTGATAATGACTCCCAAAAAAGCGATGAAAACATAATAGACGGGCAGATAATAATTGTCTGAAAATAAAAAATTAAACTTTTCACTCGAGGAAAGACGTGAACCAAGGACCTGTCGTTCCGCAGCTGCTCATGCTAACCACGGGACCACGGCGCTCCTGAGCTCACACTGTCCTTGATGTTGCCTATCTTGTGCATGGACTACTCAGTTTGTATATTTTACTTATTTTCTTCATAGTTCCACACAACTTATTCCTGTTTTCTCCATTGATCTAGGTTCCTTTATTCAAGGCCTATCCACTGTGCCAACTTATAACTAAATCTGAGGGGGGTGCGATGGGGAGGTTCCCTTGTGAGTAAAATTTAATTTTACATTACTGCCTCAGTTTTTGAAATCAGAATTGCTAAATCTTTACTGCATCTATATGCAAGTCTTCTGATATCCTACCACTTATTGTATAATGATCATTCAGTATGTAATGCAACATGCGTTTTCTTAAATCAGGATGGTTTTACTCGTGATTTAAATAAACAGGATTATTCCTCAGTTCTTTGGCTAGAAAGCCCTATTTGACAAAGTAACCTCCTTTCATTTCTATGGTCTTACGCCATCTTAATGTGAGAGACTGCACAACGTAGTGGCACAGCCGTACTGATCTGAGTCTCAGCTAAGTCTCCGCTGCATCAATGGTTTCCCCATCCATGCCGTAGTGCTTTCCGCGAAGTCCATTCTTCAGTGGACCAAAGAGAGGAAGTCATACGGTCCGATATCCGTGCTCAGTGTTCAAGGGTGACTGACTTAGCATAGTCCACTAAATTTTTGTTGTCTCCTCTCGGTTGCCTTGCATTATCGTGGAAAAGGAAAGACGCGTTCGGATTTTGGTGGCCACGAACACGCTTAACATTTCTTCAATTCCTAAGAGGGTCATGACATCCCTGGGCTAGCAGGACAGAGCGGATGAGGTTATATTTGTGGAAGGGGCCAAAATAAGTTGCACTCCACATACAAATTTTATTTGTTAAAACAAACAGTCACACAAACAAGAATCAAAAACTCTCAAGGTTTTAACGAAAGACCTCCTTTGATTTTATTCAGATCGGCTGAAGGCCACATCGAAAATCCAAGGAACAAGATCTAAGCAAGGAATTGAAGTACAGGAGTTCTTCTGGAGGTTTCACTTCTTTAGAAAAAAAAATTATGTTCAATATAAAGAGGCTGAAAGCCTTAGCTTAAATTTATCCATAGAAATCGGCTGAAGGCCACACATTAATCAAGAACATTGTTACGGCTTAAGCCGAGACAAAGATTTTCAACGTTTAATCTAAATAGGCTGAGAATACGGCTGAAGGCCGCATATCAACAAAACGATTTAACGGCTCAAGGGCTAGAAAGAAGAGCTTTCAATTTAAAGGCTGAAGGCCTTATCTTAAAATATTTCGTGTAAAACTCGGCTGAAAGTCTCATACTAAAGAATCACAATCTTATGACTTAAGGGACAAGACAAGGATTTAGAATTCTTTTATTTAAGAGAGATTAAAACTCGGCTGAAGGCCACACACCATGCAGAAAACAATTTTACAGCTTAATGCCTAAAGGGAAGAGCTTCTAAATTTCAACTAGAATAGGCTAAAGGTTTTATCCTAAAATGCTTCACATAAAATTTGGATGAAGGCCACGTACGAAACCCTAACAATCTCACGGCTTAAAGACCAGGCAAAGAAATGTCCAGTTTTTAATTTAAGCTGTAAGCCTTGGCTGAAGGCCACGTACAAACTAGAAAATTCGTCTTACGGCTTAAGGCCTAGACAAAATTTTTCGACTTTTGATTTGAAAAGGCTGAAAACTCGGCTGAAGGCCACATACTAACTTGAAAAAAATTTATGGCTTAAGGCCTAGACACAAGGAATTTTCAATTTTAATTTTGAAAGGATGGAACTCGGCTGAAGGCCACATACCAAACAAGAAACAATTTTTTTACGGCTTAAGGCCTAAGAAGAAAAGCCTTGAAATTTTAATAAGATGAAACTCAGCTGAAGGCCACATGGAGTACTTAAGACTACAAATGAAATCACTATGTAAAACACAGGGAGTGGCTCTCAGAAGGTTTCAAGGATCGGCCTGGAAAGGTAACACTAACGCACGTTTAGGTGAAAAAGCCTCTTAATCGGAAGGCAACCCAACCGAAAGCCAGCCGACGAACCAACCAATGCGATCAGTTCTGCTCCACGTGACCAGCAAAGCGACAACAAGATGTCAATAGCACAACGTTCTAGATACTGGTGCACAATCCAGCCAAGTCAGAATAAACGCCCAAAACCACCAACACACCGCACTGGGCACCATCAACATGACGAAGAAAATACACTGCCGAAAACTAAGTCAACGACCAGGGCAGGTCACCGGAATTTCAACGGTCACAAGGCCAAAGATACCGGTGGTACACTTCATTAATGAAGTAACGAATTAAATTAAGTTAAACACGACAGAGGAAGATGGCTGCAATACTAGCCGACTTCAGTGCACACACGTTGTTACTAGCGGGAATCTGCCAGAAAGCGACAACCACGATGAAACGAAGAGAATTGATAGCAGTTGAGGCTTGATGGTAGATTATGTGAGCGCTCAACTTTAGTGTCCGGGATCTGTGGGCGACGAACCTCGTAACCCTGGCAGGAAGCGCCTCAAAACTCCAACCGCGACTGCACGGCGCCAGCGGCTCTGGCTTTAAAACGCGCCACGGAGACATCATCGCTGCTCTGCCTCCAACCGACCAACTCCCAACACCCGGAAATGGTCAAAAGATCAATACACGTCGGCCGATGAGATAACCTACCAGACGACCAACCAACGGTCGTTGCCGCTCCAGTCTTCTTCAGCCGGACAGTACATGTGTGTCGCCAGCAGTCGGCAACTACTGGCTGTCTGTACCACACTGGAGCTCGGTGCCCAAAGCTGCTTCCTCCCCGACTGCTGTTCCGTGCCGCAACTGCACTGCTGGTCCATCTCCAACTGACACAGGCACACGACGATCCGGAAATACTACCGGTCGCTCCAGAGATGGTACAACGGTGCACTTATCGATAAGCGCTGCTGCTGCCACTCACAGGCAGGTATGGGAGGAAATTAGTGACACCACTAAATGGAATAAGAAAACTAACGGCAGTACCGTAAGAAAAGGTGACAAACAACAAATGGCATGAAGACGAGCCATGCACAGCTCAGGTCACAACTAACTTCAGACTTCATCGTTTGACCGTGAGGACGGAAGTCGATCAAAATAACGACTTCAGGACCCCAGAAGAATGTAGCCATGACTTTATCAGCTGAGGATACTACTTTGAACTACTTCTTCAAAGGAGATATTGTGTGATGCCACTCCATGGACTGTCATTCTGTTTTGGGCCCAAAGTGCTGAATGTTTGTTTAATAGCCTGCTAGAATGTTTGACAATAAATCATCACCATTAGTCTCATAACGAGTAATCAATCCGGCACTAACGTTCCATCTTTTGTCTCAGGCTCTTCAGTTGTGCTTCCAGGAACCCAGCGAGCATAAACGTTTCCATACGGTAAATGGTGGACAAGCGTGTCAGCTCTATCCACCGAGATGTCTCAAGTTGAGCACTGAGGGGCTTGACTGTTATTCGTCGATCACTTCTAGATATTGCAAAATTGAGGACATCACAGCTGTGTTTAGCCGTTCTGCACTTGGCAGGTCAGATTTCCTTCTTCTCGTTTTATTAACGACAGACGCTTCTCCCAGCGACTTTCTGAGCTTTTGTCCACTGCTCGTTTGCTCGGGGTGCATCTCACAACGGGATCGTGCCTGTTCGTCATCACCGATTTCGCCCAAATTCATGGTATACACAGTTTTTGCCCAGAAATGCAAGTAACAGGATTGTGAGCGCCAGATGGAGAAGCATTTCGAGAAAAAATAGGATTTTTAATGCGGGTTTGGCTTAACATGAGACATTTATGTCGGTGTTGGTTGCAGGCAGTTGCAGGATCTGTGGAAGGCTTACACTACGGCACTCCGAAGGTCGTTAATCCTAAAGGTCGCTCACAAACTGTGGATATGACCGTGGAATTTTCTAATGTGATCACATAGATTGTGGTCAAAATGTGTAAATAACACAAGGTCGTTTTTAATCGTTGCCTCGACGCTTCGCCGTGGATGCTGTCATCGTGTGGCTACTGTTTTTCTATCGGTATTCCAGGCCATCAGTATTTTCACTTCCGCCTTTACGGTGCGGACGAACAGGAAGAGAGTCAATAAGGTCCTGGAAGATTCCTTGTCATGAAATTTCAATCACCAACTTTGTCCTCAGAGTGTGACAATATTTTGTTAGCAGCCATCTAAATTATAAAATAAGAGAAATCGGAGTTCTCTCTGAAATATTTAAGTGTTTTTTGATCCCGCGCACTGTTAGATAGTGGAACGGTAGAGAAACAGGTTGAAGGTGGTTAAATGAACCCTTTCCCAGGCAATCAATTGTCAACTGCAGAGTATTCATATATAGACAGGGACGCAGAGCCCTGTTCGCTCCAGAGCCGCAGCCAGCTGCGCTAGGTTTCTGGGCTGAGGTTTCATGGTTCTAGCAGTCCGATGAGGGCCGGCCGATTTCGTCGAGTGGTTCTAGGCGCTTCAATCTGGAATCGCGCGACCGCTACGGTCGTAGGTTCGAGTCCTGCCTCGGGCATGGATGTGTGTGATGTCCTTAGGTTAGTTAGGTTTAAGTAGTTCTAAGTTCTAGGGGACTGTTGACCTCAGATGTTAAGTCCCATAGCGCTCAGTGCCATTTGAACCAAACAGTACTGTGTTTAGAGCGCCCGAAACGAGAAAGGAATCACTACCAGATTTCCGTCCGATTCCACAAACCCGAAAATCTGTACAAACAAGTCACAGTACAGAACACCAGACAAACTAACAGCAACTAAAACTCTACTCGATTTGGGTGTGAGGCAAAACCGAAATGTAACCAACCAGAATCAGCAACCACATGTACCAAATGAGTGACATCAAATTCAGTAGGCACACAAACGCACACTGAACTCACTGTGACAACTCTGATGATGGTTGGCAGAATGAAACAAATCTCTTCACTGCTTTATTAATTCACAGTTGAGTAACCACACCATCTAATCAATGAGCCAAGTGCTTTTAATACAGTAGGGTCTTCAAGTACTATACAGTACGCAGATCCACCAAACTGCACATGATGGCGCGATGATAATCTGTCACAACATCACACACGTACTATGGGGCCCACAGGAGCAACTGACTACGCTCTACTTGGATTGAAATGCACGCATCTTAAAGCTTACTGGATCTGGCTTATGACGAGGTCGTGCACCCTTGTGACCACACCCCCTCCATCCGACAGTCCAAGCGTGCCGCCGGCGGTCCCGGCGTGTTTATCCCCCTGCGCGGACCTGGTTCCTCCTGAGTCCCCAACCGAACTGGCCCACTCAAACGACCCGAAAAATCAGCCACGTCACCCCAAAGGTAGGACAACAGTTACAATATATCGATAACCGCCGCTGCTGCCACTAGCGGACAGGCAACGCTTGCGAAACCAAGTGGCACCAGTGAACACGAGAAACAACAGGGGGCGGAAACCTACAAATAGCACCGACGCAAGCAGCAGCACGGCTCATTCAAAGAAAGGTTTAAGAGTGGGATTAAAATTCAGAGTGAAAGCGTATCAATGGTAAGTTTCGCTGATAACATTGCTATCCTCAATGAGTACAGAATATGGATTGAGAGTAAATGGAAGAAAGACGAAAGTAACAAGTAGTAGCATAAATGAGAACAGCGAGAAATTTAACATCATATCACGAAGAAGATAAGGATTTCTGCTACCGGGGCAGCAGAATAACCCATGACAGACGGAGCAAGAATAACTTCAAAGGCAGACTACAACTTTCAAGAATGTACATTCCCGACCAAGAGAATTCAGAATTCTACTAGTATGAAACACAGCCGCGCGGTATTAGCCGAGCGGTCTCAGGCGCTACAGTCATGGACTGTGCGGCTGGTCCCGACGGAGGTTCGAATCCTCCCTCGGGCATGGGTGTGTGTGTGTGTGTGTGTGACCTTAGGATAATTTAGGTTAAGTAGTGTGTAAGCTTAGGGACTGAAGACCTTAGCATTTAAGTCCCATAAGATTTCAGACACATTTGAACATTTGAAACATATGTTTGAGGAAGAAATTTCTGACAATGTACGCTTGATCACAGTATTGTAACGTAGTTATAGATTGTGGAAAAATCGGAACAGAAAGGAATCGAAGGATTTGGGAATTGGTGCTACAGAGGAAAGTTGGAAATTAGATGGACTGATAACATAAGAAATGAGCAGGTTCCCGTAGAATCGGCGAGGAAAAGAATATGTGGGAAACACTGACAAAAAGAAGGGATAGGATGACACATCATCTGTTAAGACATCAGGATAGAACTTCCATGGTGTGGTGGGAGCTGTTGAGGGTAAAAACTGTAGACGAAGAGGACAGAGTTTTGAATGCATCCTACAAATAATTGAGCATTCAGATGAAAATTAACGTTACTGATACCAATATCACCAAAAATAAACTCACCAGCAACATACATGCGTACAAAATTTTGGACATCTACACATACAAAAATCAGTTAGGCATTCAGTGTAGATATTGTGAAGCTCTTTATTAAAAATGCATAATAAGCAGTTGGTATCCCTTCAAAACCACACACATCCATTATGTGGTCCATTATCACAAATGCCCTTTGCCCGGAACATTTCTCGTCATTATTGGAAGTCTCCGTTGTCAATGGCTTGGCGCTTTTTACGTCAGTTACTCTGTGTAGAGATTGTGAGAAAGACTCGGACTGCGGAGAATAATCAACTACTGGTAAGGTAACATTTTTATTCTTTGCTGCAAGTCTGTGTTTATAGATTGGATCTTTCTCTCTGCTGTGCAGATTAAAACTATGTGGCTCGTTTATACATGAATCCGCAGTCTAGACCTGCAAAGGAAATGCTATTACAGACTGAGTAATCCAGGCAGTACACTGGAACTTTGGTGCATTCTGCTAATATAGATTTGTATGGAAGTGAATTTTGGACTCTGCGAAAACTGTAATAGAAGATAATCGAAGCATATGAGATGCAATGCTGTAGAACGATGTTGGAAATTAGATCATTTATCAATGAGGAGGGGTTCCACCGAATCGACAAAGAGGTGGACATTGGAAAACACTGACAAGAAAAATGGCAGGCTAATAAGATACGAATTAAAAAAATGGTTCAAATGGCTCTGAGCACTATGGGACTTAACTGCTGAGGCCATCAGTCCGCTAGAATTTAGAACTACTAAAATCTAACTAACCTAAGGACATCACACACATCCATGCCCGAGGCAAGATTCGAACCTGCGACCACAGCGGTCGCGCGGTTCCAGACTGTAGCGCCAGAACCGCTTGGCCACCCCGGCCGGCTGCAAGCTGTTACTGACTTGTTTGACTGATGGGGCTGCTAAGTGCTATACTATTTACTGCACGCCCCTGACTTAAACCCTCGTGAGTTCAACTCGATTTCTAAACTGAAGGAAACACTTCACGGCATTCGCTACAGAAATGCTATAAATTCGTTGGGCAACAGCCTGCGCTGCTCGAAGTCAGCACAGCTGGCATCAAAGAGTATCCTACGACTTCCACGTCGCTGGCAACGGGCTATACAAAATGGTGGTGACTACTTTGAAGGTCAGTAAAACTTTGAAACACCTATATATTTTGTACGAGCTGTAAATAAACAGTCGCCACTGTTGACGTTCCAACCCTCGTACATTGAGTATGTATTTTCCCTTAAGAACGAGGCATTTCACTTGAAAGTCGTTTGCCTCGATTCGGTGGATAAGAACGGTATGGCAGTGCCTGTGATGCTCAGAAATACGTTGCAGTCTTCCTTGCAGGAACTTTGTAATGCATTTCTGAACAACGCAATCACTGCAGTATCGCATCTTCATGTAACACGTTATGTAACTAAACTGCTCTTAACAGGCGGCTTCTAAGTCCTTGGTTAATACATTTAGCAGCACAACGCTTTCTTTCCCGCCCACAGCAGAGAACATTGTCGTAATAAATGTACAAGAGCCAGCACCGCAGATGGAATATTCTTAGAGAGTGGACTCGACGCAAAATGTGGCTGTCTATGAATATTCTTTGAGATTTGTCGGTTCCCGCGTCTTTACAACGACTGCATTTACATATATAGAAGCAAAGAACACATTGTGCTGCTAAATACATTAAGTAAGGACTTAGAAACCGTTTATTAACAACACGTAACTTGTATGTTACATGTACGTTCCTGGTTTGTGAACAAGAAACGGAAGAAACACTAATATGATGCGATATTTAGGAATAACTAAAAATTTTTAGACGTGGACTTAACATATGTTTTTTTTTTATTATGAATTTGGCCAGCTATGGATCGCATACAACTTAAGACTTATGGTGTTTCTTTTTCTTCCGTTCTTCCCAGTACTTCTTCATTTTCTCGCCAACTGCTCGTCTCTGCTCATCTGTCCACACTCTCTTGGGTCGAAGTTTTGGCGCATCTTCTTCAAAATTTGCGATTTCTAGAAGTATCCTAAAGTTATTCCTGTCACGTATTATTTCTTCTGTAACACCTATTTTGTTGGCGTCTTTCTTTACTGCTTCTATCCACCCTACAGTTCTTTTCAGCTTACTAACGTAATAAAAAATTTTCTTTCTAATATATGTTTATATATAAAAGAGAAATAGTTTTCTACGTTTTGAATTCAAAACCGTAGTGGCAAAACGAAAAACCGTTAGAGCAGATTTGAAACAAGATGTGAAACACTCGTATTTAAAATAAATGTTTCACTGCCATTAAACTGGAACGTCCTCGCCTGGGAAAGCTTGTCTGTCGTTGAAGGGGAGAATGCTGTGTACTGAAGAGGATGGGAGTGTGGATTGATGCGCAGTAAAGGCTATTTACAAATTGTACAGAAACCAGATGGCGGTTATAAGAGTCGAGGGACATGAAACGGAAGCAGTTGTTGGGAAGGGAGTAAGACTGGGTTGTAGCCTCTACCCGATGTTATTCAATCTGTATATTGAGCAAGCAGTAAAGGAAACAAAAGAAAAATTTGGAGTAGGTATTAAAATCCATGGAGAAGACATAAAAACTTTGAGGTTCGCCGATGACATTGTAATTCTGTCAGAGACAGCAAAGGACTTGGAAGAGCAGTTGAATGGAATGGATAGCGTCTTGAAAGGAGGATATAAGATGAACATCAACAAAAGCAAAACGAGGATAATGGAATGTGGTGGAATTACGTCGGGTGATGCTGAGGGAATTAGATTAGGAAATGAGACACTTAAAGCAGTAAAGGAGTTTTGCTATTTGGGGAGCAAAATAACTGATGATGGTCGAAGTAGAGAGGATATAAAATGTAGACTGGCAATGGCAAGGAAAGCGTTTCTGAAGAAGAGAAATTTGTTAACATCGAGTATAGATTTAAGTGTCAGGAAGTCGTTTCTGAAAGTGTTTGTATGGAGTGTAGCCATGTATGGAAGTGAAACATGGACGATAAATAGTTTGGACAAGAAGAGAATAGAAGCTTTCGAAATGTGGTGCTACAGAAGAATGCTGAAGATTAGATGGGTAGACCACATAACTAATGAGGAAGTATTGAATAGGATTGGGGAGAAGAGAAGTTTGTGGCACAACATGACCAGAAGAAGGGATCGGTTGGTAGGACTTGTTCTGAGGCATCAACGGATCACCAGTTTAGTATTGGAGGGCAGTGTGGAGGGTAAAAATCGTAGAGGGAGACCAAGAGATGAATACACTGAGCAGATTCAGAAGGATGTAGGTTGCAGTAGGTACTGGGAGATGAAGAAGCTTGCACAGGTTAGAGTAGCATGGAGAGCTGCATCAAACCAGTCTCAGGACTGAAGACCACAACAACAACAAACCGACAGAGAAGGAGTGGATTTTGCGAGACAAGAAGGAAGGGGCAGTAAACGGTGTCAATAAAGAGAGAAAGGATTTAGGAAGTAAGGGGAAGAAGGGGAAAAGAGTTATGGAAGTATGGAACGGGAAGAGGCTGCTGATGTAGCGGAATGGATGTTGAATTTATAGCGGGTAGGACGTGTAAATGTGTCGACGGACTTCATGGTCTAGGTGAGGGAGAGGGCTGGAATTCCTTTGGGAGAAGTCGTGGAGGTGTGGCGAAATGTCTCCGTAGAGGCGCGACAACGTACTAGAATTGGAAATCAGAGGGGATGCAGTTAGATTATTGAAGTTTGCAGATGGTATAAGTTGAACAAAGGTGTTCAGTGAGAGTAAGGAGAGGTCTAAAGTTAAAAGCTGATGAGGGTCTGCTCCAGTGTAGCAGAATGAAGTTTATGAGTATGACACAGATATCATCGAAACAACCGTAAGAGTGTAAGAGCAATTATAATATGCAAAGTGTGATGACATTAAATAAGTGCTTTACGACATCAGCATGCGTCGACCGACAGAAACAGAGGCCCATGGTCAACTTAAACAGGGGGAAAGTTCGGAGGGGAAAGTTCCGATCTATTCCGGCCAGTAAGGTCTGGTCTCACGGTTCAGAGGCTGGGGTCCCCTGAATGATGGGATCATCTAACGTCCCTGCGTCTCATGGAAGCCGTGACGAGAAATTCAAATTAATAACTCGACGAGCCTTAGTGAATAGCTGTGTTGTTGTGGGTGAAATCTTACGGGACTTAACTGCTAAGGTCATCAGTCCCTAAGTTTACACACTACTTAACCTAAATTATGCTAAGGACAAACACATACACCCATGCCCGAGGGAGGACTCGAACCTCCGCCGGGATCAGCCGCACAGTCCATGACTGCAGCGCCTTAGACCGAGTGAATAGTCGTCATGTTGCGAATTACTATGAAGATTAACTCAAGGCTCAGTAAACCCCTCCGCCCACACGAGACAAGAGACCACTGATAAGGGAGCCTTCTGTGATCTCCAATTGCCGGGACAAACTTGTTTCACGAATTTGAACGTGCCAAGTTAATTAGGTTGCTTACAGTTTTATTTTGTTGGTATTGTTAATAGAGGCATCTGAAAATAGCCACAGGCCGATATTGGCGAGTAATTTAGCGTAAAGGTCTTGTATAAAAAAGGTACATCTTCTGCAAAAAAATCTGACAGCCTACGGTGGATATTTAAAATGGTCATTCAGAAATCTCGCCAAGGGTCACCGAGGAACTGCCGTGCCACTATGGTTTACGAACTCTGGAACGGAACTGAAGTGGTATGGGCCGAATATGCATACTTCGACTCGATGAACCAGCCGGGTTATATCCTCAAAACATCAACAATTGATTTTCACTGGTCTATTTGTTATTGGATTTTTAATTACGGGTCGTGTATTTTGGTTCACCAGCTATACTTTACTACCACTTGAGGCAACATAATGTGCCGGAAATTCACGGAAAGTTAGACCCCTTTCACACTTATCTTGAAGCCGTCAAAACGCGACATGCCGCGTGGCAGTTCCACACTTACCAGGCTACTGTTGTACACGGCAAGGCACGACATGATGGGAGGGCGGAGGGGGGTTGAAGGTGAAGGGGGAAGAGATCTTCCATTTTCAAGTTGTACAAATACTTGACGGTATATAAGAGTAGGCCACATCGTTTTATGAACCTATTGTTTCATTATTTTCCTTGACAAAACAGAAAAGGCACGTGAGTTTATTAGTTAGGTAATGTTTCTCACCGATTTTCAAGAATGTATTCGGTTAAGAAATAAATTTTTTTCACGTGCGGTAGTATGGAATCCTGGGTTCATAATAAACCATATACGTTTTCATAATTCGTAAGAGTCACTGTGAAATAATGACATTTCTCAAGCATTTGCACTTCATGTACAAATTGGCGGCTGGTCCCGGTGGAGGTTCGAGTCATCCCTCGGGTATGGGTGTGTTTGTTTGTCCTTAGGATAATTTAGGTTCACAAATGGTTCAAATGGCTCTGAGCACTATGGGACTTAACATCTGAGATCATCAGTCCCCTAGAACTTAGAACTACTTAAACCTAACTAACCTAACGACATCACACACATCCATGCCCGAGGCAGGAATCGAACCTGCGACTGTAGTAGTCGCGCGGTTCCACACTGAAGCGCCTAGAACCGCTCGGCCACATCGGCCAGCTAATTTAGGTTAAGTAATCTGTAAGCTTAGGGACTGATGACCTAAGCAGCTAAGTCCCATAAAATTTCACACACATATGAACATTTTTTTTTCTACAAATCTGGTATTGAAAACGTGTGATGGAGTGTAGCTTACTTACCCTTTGCTAAGTTTTACACAATGCATTGCTGCGAGTGAAATAGAGGCAGAAGAAAACATAGATTTCTGAGTGGTGGTGACAGTGATATCTGTCATCTTTCAGAAGTAAATGCGAGTTATTGATGGTATCAATGCCGCGATCGTAATCCGAAGGAGTGCGTGACAGTTTAGCTTACTGTCAAACACTATAGGATAGGAAAACGGCCTACTAGCGATCAGTGCAGGCCTAGTATCAAACCGTCGTGTGATTTTAACCATCCACGTACAGAAAGCTTCAATGCATACGAATTTTCCCTCAGTTGCGACCGTTTGCTTTGGAAAGTCATCGGCTATGTTCCTGCAACAGCCCACACATAAAAGGCAAGTAGGTAATTCAGTTCAAGTCTTATAAGTAAGCAGTGTATACATATCGTATATGATACTAGAATAAGACAATAAATGAACATAAAATTAAACTTTGCTTTCGACGGACTATTGTAATAGCTTGCAAATTCTGTTGAATTGCTTCCTTGTTCGAGATGAACAATGGCAGACGACAAAATCAGGATTTCATTTAAAGATGTTACTATGCCTACAGTGATAAATACATAAAATGTCCAAGTTTTAAATTTTTACTTTCAGTGGATTCGTCGCATGAAAACCGACTGCCATTTACGAAAGTTCTCTTCCCTTCGATGAAGATACATGTCTTTCTGCGACAGTGTCACAATTAATATCAGGCCGGCCGAAGTGGCCGTGCGGTTAAAGGCGCTGCAGTCTGGAACCGCAAGACCGCTACGGTCGCAGGTTCGAATCCTGCCTCGGGCATGGATGTTTGTGATGTCCTTAGGTTAGTTAGGTTTAACTAATTGTAAGTTCTAGGGGACTAATGACCTCAGCAGTTGAGTCCCATAGTGCTCAGAGCCATTTGAACCATTTGAATTAATATCAACAGACTCTTCATTATGGACCGATACGGTGTCTTCAATTTTCCACACTGCCCCAAGCTACTAATGGTAAACATATTCGAACTGCGAACCCATCAAATTCGATGTATTCAGACTACAAAGAATATTCGTCCATAGTTGATGCCGGAAGTTGTGAGAGGGATTATCTCTCGAACATATTCAAAGCAAGTTCCGTGTGGAAATCTAGATGTGAAAGCCAGCAAATGGCTCTCCATACCACGGCCGTGTCGTGCCCGACTAGTGTGAAGTGGGCCCTAGTCGTGTCGCTGTGGACAGCCCGCTCGCTGACACACATCTTTGAGAGGCAGCAGGTGTGTTAGATGTGCCGTCAGTTGGTACCACTTGCGTACACACCAGAGCGCGTAACCAACGGTCGCGCTTTCCCCGCCTGGCGGCAGCGGCACGCTGCGTAAATCTGCAGCAGGATGTCTGCGCTGTGTTCCGGTCGCACTGTCGCTTTCACGGTCACATTATCTGCATTAGCCAGTCAGTTACCGGAAATAAATTTGGAAGAAAACTAAAATGTTGAGGGCATTTACTGATGTATGAAATGTCCTCTACATACTTGTGCGGAAGATCAATAATGTTTATGAAGAATACGGATAAAACTATTCGTATATGTGCAGTAGTATTCAATAATAGCGAGAGTTATAAAAAAATTTAAAATCAAGAAACAAAGAGTGAGTTGTAAGGTAAAGACACAGTTTGTCGTCACTGTTATTTGGACTGTATTTCAAATACACATTGACGAAAGTGAAAGAGAGATTCGAACATGACCAAAACTGAAAGATAAACCAATATGAAAGATACACTACCCTGTCAAATTTATGTGATAACCTGTCAAAACTCTAAATAACCATATTTTCCAGCGTGGACGTGCAAGAGAATTAATCAGGTACTGGAAGGTAATGACAGGGACGTGCAGCCATGTCGACAACAGTGACGTAGCCATTTGCGCTAGGTATGACGGTTGAGGATCTACGGCGCGAAGAGTCTGATCGTGGTGATCCACACATTCTCAACTGGGCTTAAATCCATGGAGTTTGGAGACAAGAGAAGTTTTGTAAACTCGTGGCTCTAAGCACTATGGGGTCATCACTCCCCTAGACTCAGAACTACTCAAACCTAACTAACCTAAGGACATCACACATCCATGCCCGAGGCAGGATTCGAACCTGCGACCGCAGCAGCAGCGCGGTTCCGGACTGAAGCGCCTAGAACCGCTCGGCCACAAGCGTCGGCTCGGTAAACCCATCCTGGTGATTTTCGAACCACACACGTACACCAAAAGCTGTGTGAAAGATGGAACCAGTTAAGGATCTCATTTCATTTAATCTTATGATCGCTATTTGAATTTTCTTTGGTCTTTTCTCGATGAGTGATTGTCGATTAATATGTGGGTGTTTGAAAATTATCGTAGCATGGAGACAGAGCAGGGAATGGGCCAGAACAAGAACGGGACGAGAGAGTTGGTTGGCAGTTTCGGATTCAACGGCAGTTTGAGATTCATTGAATTTCACTACCCCCGCCCCCTGCCCCTGCCCCTGCCCCTGCCCCGTACTTCCCTAAACAGAGGAATCGTTCTCTATTTAACTTCGTTTGATACAGAGAAGCGAACAGGCCATGAGAAACATGCAAAGGCGAAACCTGGAGCGACACAGTGGTTGGACATTTCTGCCTTTTAAACACAGGAACCGTTCTCTGGCAGTGTGGTGGAAGACACAACAGAAGAGACTGCTCGGACGCGGATGTAACTGATAGGACGGAGTGAGGGATTTTGGTTGGTCACTTCAAACTCGACGCATCTCCTCCACCCCTCCCTGCTCTTAAGAGCAGAAGAGAATCGCTTCGGTAATGCGGGTGTTTCGAAACTCTTGTGGTTGAACTGGGTAAGGTTTACATTGGTCAGTGTTAGTTCCCCATTCGGTCGCCATTGTTTCACAGTAGTAAAAATAATTAATAGAAAGGCTCCTTTTCCATGTATACCTGCGATGAAAGCGGGAGAGTAATAATTTTCCTTTACCGCAAACTATTGCTTCAGTTCCTCTACAGTGAGTGTGTTTTTGACATTTGAACTAAATCCTAAACTATTTAGTTTTGGGGACCACTCGTTGTTGTAAGTTTTCTGACAGCACCTGTAAATGCTTGTTGAACTATTTGACCGAGCGAGGTGGCGCAGTGGTTAGACACTGGACTCGCATTCGGGAGGACGACGGTTCAATCCCGCGTCCGGCCATCCTGATTTAGGTTTTCCGTGATTTCCCTAAATCACTCCAGGCAAATGCCGGGATGGTTCCTCTAAAAGGGCACGGCCGACTTCCTTCCCCATCCTTCCCTAATCCGATGAGACCGATGACCACGCTGTCTGGTCTCCTTCCCCAAAACCAACCAACCAACTATTTGACTTAACTTTAGGAAACAGAAAATTTCCATTGATAATTACAAAAGCATTCCACCATCTGTGCAAAAAAGATCCCGAGCATAGTCGAGACTTTTCCCACAGTACCACTTGTTTAATGAGAGAGAGTAGGAGACTCTGTGTAGTAAGTTCTTTCAGTATTAATCACGTCAGAAATTAACAGGAAAAGAAGCTAACGTGAGTTAGGAAAGGAAAAGCAAAGAGACAGTAGCAAGTTAACAAAACTGTTTCAGTTAGCGACTTCCTTCCGAGATGGTAGTGATAACGGTTAATTTTCAGTGAAGATATTAAAATACAGCAACTGAAAGGCACCAAACAATATTCAGTCGTGTAATAGTCTTTGTCTATCGTCGCACAGGCACTCTTCGCTATACAATATACCACCTCTTTCACAAAGAGGATAGTAAATTCAAGTTCACGTGTTGCCATTACGTGAAAGTTTCAGCTGTTTGTGGAAAGGTTTGGATTAAACTGGTCAGTACAACCTGAATATATGTCGAAAAAAGAAGAAAGCTGGAATTTTGCAAGGAGTTCTGATGAAGCTACTCATTAAGTAATTTATTAATTTTTTAGTTATATTTTACGTATCTGAGACGCTCTTGTCTTGAAAAATTTGCTTCCGAATGATAAGGCAGCCACGTATGTTCACATGGCTGAATACATGCTCTTTCATTTTAAATGATGTAGCCCTGGTATAAACACAGACGCAGAGTGTCTGCATAGTCATTTAAATCGCTTTCCAGGGAACCCTGATGAGCAAGATGAACCAGTCACATGACGTGGAAATACTGCAGAAGAGGATTCAAATAACAGAGGAGTTGTGTGGAGCTATCGACGCATTCATTGATCGGACATATCTTGCTTTTTGTATGAAATAAATGTTTGCATCATTGTTTGATTTTCAAAATGATTCCTATAACAAGAAAAAATTATTTATTTAGGCACCATGTTGGAATTACCAAACTGTTACACATTTTCACAGAGAAGAGTTTTACGCGACGTACGTTCTACTACTAAAAATTAGACGTGATAGAAGAAAACTGGTGTTATTTCTTGAAGCATCAGATGAAATATAATCTATTAATGAATTTAAAATTTGAATCATCGATTTGTGTGTTAGCCAATATAGCTTTCGATTATTATGCAAATGAAAGACGAGTTCAGTAACTCTTCAGTGTGTAGTATACCACCTCTGTCACACTGAGGATAGAGTAACAGACTGTTCCTTATATCACAAACAAGCATAGAGCAAGAATAATAGAGTTTGCGATTAACCTTTCTAGCGTTGTAGGTCTCATGCATCTAATGAATGACATATGACAAGTATTCCTTAAGGGAAAGCAGTACACGCAATTACGAACGAGGTAGAACACTCAGTCATCAATAGCCAGTGGCGGCTACATGTATGGTAAAAGTATGATAGTGGTTACTCGGGAAAATCTTGAATAGAAGACTTACCACATATCGGAACGGCTTCGTAATAAATCGTCTTCTTAACGTATTATATATGTCGGTAGTTCTGTAAAGTATTTCGACGACCTTTCAGTAATTTATGAGCGTCATGGGAAGAGGTAGAACAGTGAAACACTTCATAATAGGCATTGTCAAGAAAAGTAGTTGCATTCAGCAATGCTAAATCGTTGTAGAAAACACTAAATACATTACTCGGGTACGAAAAGACGTAGTCTTGTACTAAAACAAGACTGAATTTTTCTTCGTGTATTGTGCTTCCTTTGTATCCAAATCATCACGTTCGGTGACCTGAGTACATTCTTCTGGAATTACGTCATACTATTGAACTATTGAAAAATAATGTTCGTCCGGAATCGCGTTGCTGCTACGGTCGCAGGTTCGAACCCTGCCGCGGGCATGGATGTGTGTGCTATCCTCAAGTTAGTTAGGTTTAAGTAGTTCTAAGTCTAGGGGACTGATGACCTCAGATGTTAAGTCCCATAGTGCTTAGAGCCATTTGAATAATGTTCAATTATTGCAAATTAGAGATTTCCGTGAACATAAAGCAGCAGATGACGGGACTAAGTTAAAATTTTTTCTGTGCCGCAGCTGTTAAAACTGCTGCAGGAGAACCAGTTTAAGGAGATTAATTTACTTTCTCCATTACAGCAGTATTTTTTGAGCCATTAACGCAGTTGCAGTGCTTTGTATACAGAATGCTCTCTGTGCTATGTGTACAATACTTTAGCACACACGGAAACTTCTCACAACTGAATAACATTAAATAGTCAAACTTTCATAACAAAAAGCAGGCTCATCTGCCACTATTACAAACAGTTTTAGGCTATTTTTGAAAACGTTATGAGTTAACTGATTAGTACAATGAAATAGGAAGATATCTAAATGTATGTCGAAAGAAGAAGAAAGCTAGAATTTTGCAAGTGGCTCTTATGAAACTACTCATAAAGTGTCTTCATTTATTGTAGTCACTGAACGACATCGAGTTGTATATTACGCATTCAGGGCGTTCTTGCTGTGAAAAAGAGCTTCAGAATAATGCACTTGACCAAGTACATACTCATTCACTGCAAGTCACTTGATTCATAAATGTTGATGTTGATCGTCGGCATGGTCACTTAAAGAGCTTTACAGGGAACCTTGGTGAACAAGATAGACCAGTTCACCAGGCAATGGAAATGAGGAAGGATTGGATTCAAGAGTCATTTTTAGAACGTAGTTTCAGACTCCAACGCGTCCATTGATTGGACGCTCCGTTTTTTATTTTTTTGTTTTTTTTGTGATAAATAAATGTCGGCACTTACGTTTCATTTTTATTATATTTTCTCTAAACTGAAAAATTTACTAACTTAGACATTATTTTGAAATTACAAATCTGTTATGCTTTCTCTCAGAGAAGAACTGTAGGTAGTGTACGAAGAAGGAGGAGGAGACTGGTGTTTAACATACCGTCGACAAGGACGTGATTAGAGACGGAGCACGGATTAGGGAATATGCAGAAGAAATCCGCCATTCCCTTTGCCATAGGAACCATCCCGGCATCTGCCTTATAAAAAGATGCAGGGAAAGCAAGGAAAATTTAAACCAGGATGACCGAATGCGGGTTTGAACCGTTGTCCTCCCGAACGCGTGTCTACTGTGTTAGCCACTATGTATGCAACATATGTTCTATTATTAGAGTTATTTTAAAGTATCAGATAAAATACAACATATAAACTAGTTTCGAATTTGAATCATCTGTAGCCGGCCGGAGTGGCCGTGCGGCTCTAGGCGCTACAGTCTGGAGCCGAGCGACCACTACGGTCGCAGGTTCGAATCCTGCCTCGGGCATGGATGTGTGTGATGTCCTTAGGTTAGTTAGGTTTAATTAGCGCCACGTTCTAGGCGACTGATAACCTCAGTTAAGTCACATAGTGCTCAGAGTCATTTTTTAATCATCTGTACGTGTGTTAACCAGTGCAGTTTTTTATTATTACGCAGACGAAAGACGAGTTCTACAGGTGAGTGTTTCTTTAATGCCATAATCTTTTCTACTACAGTACACTGAATATATGATATATATAACCAAGCAACTACTTTGCTATATCCATTGCATGTAGAGAAAGCTGCAATACAGCAACGGAGCTGCACGCAGATACCCTAGTCCAACATGTAACGATAAACTGACGCTCTAAAGTGATTTTCTTCATCACAAATTCTGCAGCTTTAGTAATTTATCATTGGCATCATGGAATAATTCGTATGTTATAATTTGTTGTACTAATAGAACCATAATGTTTAATAAATTATGCACTTTGCACAACATTTATGATGAGCCAATCCTGATATCCCACTATTTATTTACGTACGTGACGCCACTCAATTAACAATCGTGAGTGTTGCGCATAACACTTCGACTACCGGTCATTTCACTCAGACTTTTCATCTCAGCGTACAGTACCAGGCGTTTAAAAAAACTGACGCATATTGCTACAGGACGTAATATTGGTCGACGCTAGAAGAAAAGTACCTATAATTGTCCGAAGACCAGTTCCATTTGAGATACGGGGTGAAGATCGTGTATTTTGCTTACAAAAGTGACAGGATTCAAAAGAGGTTGCACAGAAAATTATCACAGTCGCACGCGTGGACATGCGCAAATCCTCAAGCAGACGTGGTGGTAAAGCATCAGGATCGCCTTCGTATCAGTGTATGAAAGGAATTGTCGGTAACATAGAACCATACGCATTACCAAACATATTAATAGGTGCTGCGTGTCGCCGATTTGTGTGCGATGAATTACTAGCGCTATTGGAGAACGTTACCCTGTGCTTTGTAACGGCGGGAAACAACTCTATCTTTAGGTATCGTGCGACATTAACTCAGCGCAACTTTTCAGGGGAGATGGATTTCATACATAGGTCAGGAACAACAAATCTGTTGGATTTTTGGTCACTGAGAAATTTAAAGGCATTGGTGAATGTTCAACCCATAGACAATGCGCGGACGTTACAGTAGCGTATGACCAATGGCTGTGATGCAGTCCGAAATGAGCGAAGTATATCTGAATGAGTGCCTGATTCATTGCGAAGAAGGTATGAAGGATCTTTGAGGATATGTCCTACCCCACGCAGCACTGCCTACATTACTTCTGCGCAACACACACATGGGAATGAGAGGTCAGATTGGTGCATGCGTCAACAGGCGTTTGTTTCCGGACATACCATTACAATACTTTGCTTATACTTCAGACCAATGCTGCCTCTTGTAGGTATATATAACACAATTTTTGTAGGGAGCACATTGTGCTCATGTGGGAGCGATCTAGAAGGTTGTAAAATAATCCACTGGTACCTAAGATCGCAGAAGTTCTTTTGAGATAAAAGGGTATAGATGTTTCCCACTGCCTGGCTTGGCATACTGTTTTGTAGGGAGCACATTGTGTTCATGTGGGAGCGATCTAGATGGTTGTAAAACAATAAACTGGTAGCCAAGATAACAGGAATTCTTTTGAGATAAAAGGGTATAAATGTTTCCCACTGCCTGGCTTGGCATACTATTTTGTAGGGAGCACATTGTGTTCATGTGGGAGCGATCTAGATGGTTGTAAAACAATACAATGGTAGCCAAGATCGCAAGAATTCCTGCGATCTTAGCTACCATTTATTGTTTTACATACATAACATCTCTTTTAAACGCCTTGTATAATTAAAAGAACAAAGCATGAGCCTTGCGCAGATGAGCATCCAATAAATCTGAAAATGTTATTCTTGTGTTCAAATCTGAATCCGATGACTGTCTCCACACCGTTGATGAACAAAGAATAACGAAAACTATTGGTTGGTTGCTGTTTTTGAGATAATGTTCCCATACGTCAACCGAAAGACGTTTTCCAGCTAATGGTAAACGTAAAAGAAGTAATATTAAAAGTAATTCTTATCTTAACAGAAAGATATGGAATGAAAATTTTTTCTTATATTTTTCAAGCCAGGGTCACAGTAGCCACACAGGTTTCGTCCTATAAGCCCGTCATCATCAGATGATGTGCACAAGTTATATAATAATTCATCTGAACAGGCAAGGAGAGGTATTCATAATGAATTACATAATGCAGACCGTGGCTCTGTAAGATGTGGAATGCATTACAACACCAAATCATTTGTAAATATCATTTATTTCATAGAAAAATATTAAAATTTACAAGCCTTTCTGGTCAGTGTAAGAAGACTAGATGATGAGTCGCTACCAGCAGATAGGGTGACCCGCTGATATTGTACTAGTGGTGACCGCCAAAGCTGCCACCGCCAAACCCTCCGTGTCCACCGAAGCCGCCACCTCCGTATCCTCCGTGACCACCGAAAGACGACCCTCCGAATCCTCCGCCGAAGCCGCCGTGGCCTCCGCCAAGACCTCCTCCGAAACCTCCGCCGAAGCCGCCTCCGTACCCGCTGTCCTTAACGACGACTGGCACAGGCTGCTTCACCACCACAGGGTGGGGCACGGGCACAGGGACAGGCTTGGGTACACTCACCGGGTAGGGCACCGGCTTCTCAACAGGGACAGGGTAGGGCTTCGGCACAGGGACGGGGTACGGCCTGTCCACGGGGACCTTCACGGGGACTTTCACAGGGTAGGGGACCTTCTTCTCCACTGTGACGGGGTACGGCTGTGGAACGGGTACGGGCACTTCCTTGGTGATGGTGATGGCCTTGATCTTGCCTTCGCTGACGCCAACTCCGCCTCCGAAGCCTCCGCCGAGTCCTCCCCCGTAGCCGCCTCCGAAGCCTCCACCCAGGTCTCCTCCGTGTCCGCCTCCGAAGCCGCCGCCGCCGAAGCCGCCTCCAAAGTCGTGGCCGCCTCCGAAGCCGCCGCCGTATCCGCCGCCGAAGCCGCCATCTCCGAGGCCGAACAGCCCTCGCTTTTCGTTCTTCGCGGCCTTGCCTCCATTCTTAGTGCCATCTTCCTTTGCAAGGGACGCGGTACTCACCGCCAGAAAAACTAAAGTCGACTGCAACAAAAGAAGAAAAGATGTAATTGATGTAGAAATACTCGTAGATTAAGATTTGGAAGAAATAATATTCCTTCGTATTGACTCGTTTTCACCGTCAAAACATTTTTTAATGTGATTAGAAATTAATTCCATTACGAGCGGCGTCTTTAAGGCGCTATGAAGTGAAATGAATTAAATACACTGAAATTAATAAGTCGGTGTGTATGAAATGAATGAAATAACATTATGAAATGATGCCAGTGCTGACCGCTAAGATTGCAGAACCTCGAAATTAACGAATATGTGTACGGCAATAGAAAATACCGCATGGAACTAACAGTGGTAGCAGTGTCCGTAAATCGTATGGGGAAAATTCAATGGCAGTACAAATCTGAGACAGGCTCTGGAACTGTGTAAGAGTGAAAAATGGGCTACAAACCAGTTCTGGGCTAAATTACCAGTTGGTACTACATGTACGAGTCATGCTTCAATAAAAGGAGCTTTAGAGCGGAAGTCTTTGCAATAAAGAGTCGCAGCTATTACAAATTAGGTAAATGATTTTTTTTCTCTTTTTTTTACAATGAAGGCTTCCGGCAACCATTTTGTAACGGATAAAATGAAATCATCTTTGAAAGACTTAGGTTGAATTTAACGCATTCAGCAGTCATGGTGGCATATGTTCAGCTACGACAACAGTACCATAACTTATTTGGTTACCAAAGTAAAGAAAATTTATCTTTCTAAAAGGCGCTACTTCGCTACTTGATAATTTATTATACTGAACGCATAGATGAATAGATATATGAAATATTTCACTCATTGCAGACAACGTAGAGGCTGCTGATGCTCTGTAATCCCGTAAAATAAAACTAAAAATGGTTTCATTTATGAATGGTGCTAAAATGAAATGCGACGTATCACATTTTCATATTTTTGTGGGACGAGGGGGGGGGGGGGGGGGGGGGGGACCTTCCTCGCCGAAGCTATTGTCATTTTTGGTTATTATGTCACGTGTACCTGTAATTCCTTACGACATCTGATTCCGTTAAAGATGGTTCATTCCTGATCGTGTCGGCATCATCTATAAAAATACTATTTCATTGGCTGAAAAATTTGAGCGGTGTGTACCGTAAATACGTTATGGCGAGTCACACTAAGGCTTCCGGTTCATATCCGTAAGTGGTTCGGTCAATAAAAAATTGCGCAACTAATTTGGCCAACTGTCCTTTCTATTTCCGAAACCAAAATTCCTTGTTATTGACTAATGTTTTCTCTCAGATACTAATAAAAATTCTTTTGAACTTTCCTTACGTTGTTTAATTGGATTTTGTAGAACAATATCTGTAAGCAGTTACGTCAACAAAATGTGTATATTGTGCGTACAGAGAGATTTAAAGTGGAACGACCACGTAAATACAATCATAGATCGGCCAGATAGCAGACTAAGATTCGTTAGAACAATCCTCGGGAAGTGTAGGGTACCCAAAAGGACGCAGCTTGCGAAACCCTAGTTTAATGAATACTTGAATATTGCTCGTTAGCTTAGGATCCGCACAATATAGGGTTTATAGAGCAAATAGAAATAAGGGCAGCGAGTGTAACGGAGATGCTCAGCCATTTCCATTGTCCGGCGCTTTAACGATCCGCACCGCCGAGTGGCTTACAGTTAAAGTGCCGTCTGCGTAAGTTCCAAGAAGAAATAAACAATATATTGCTATTTCTCAGGTATATCTCGCGAAAAGACCATTAAAATAAAGTTAGTGAGATTCGAGCTCATACAGGTCTTAGTAACAACCTTCTTTCTTTATGCCGTTCGCGAGTGGAATTGAAATGGGTGGAAGTTAAGAGACGTACACAAAGTGCCCTCTGCAACACGTTAAACAGTGTAGATGTAGACGTTAGAAGCGACTTGGCGGAAAACATCTCGAAATATGTATTAAGCGAGTCGGCGTTGTGATTAAGATACTTAAAATGTGTTGGAGAGGAAAAAAGATTCATATTTATATCCGGTTAGTCTAGTTTGCATATTTTGGGATATCCCAAATCACCTCAAACAAATTCCGGATCATTTCCTTCAGCCTATTCCTTGCCCTGTATTTGAATAATTCTGCAAGCGTTTCTTCGCAAATATCTCAGCGTCCTTTACATTCGGAACAAGTGACAAGGTCGCTTCCTTGTTTACTGTTATCCGCTGAAGAAAATAAATTCACATGTGCTACAAAAAATATCTACTTCATCTTGAAACCTCCAGTATCGGCAAACACAACATACTGCTTTGTTAAGTCATTCTTGGCACAAGTATAGCAAAACATTAGGGAAATTCAAATTGCGTTTGATGCAAGAAGGAACCGCGTTGTTAAAAACGAAGTCTACGGTCACCAGTGACTCTACTGTGGTCCCTATTTCGATTATTCATGAGTCGGGATCCTTCCTGCACATCGGTCAGGAGGCCTGAAGATGGCGTATGGAAACGCCGAAACCGGTCGCAAAAATGATATAAAACTGGTGATGTAGAAGGCTGAAAGTGTTTTTGATTTGACATTTTATAGCTCCTTGTGCTGTAAGAAATTTTTACCACCGGTGTTCTTCAGCCAGTAAGCGGAAGGAATTATGATATTTTGGTGCGCTCAGCTGTGCGGTCATCAGCGCAAATCTTGACACCGTCGAATGTAGCCACCGTCACGAATGATGTTGATATGATGAGGACAACACAAACACCCAGTCCTCTGGCAGAGAAAATTCCCATCCCGGCCGGGAACCGAACCCGGGACCCTGTCATGCAGAGGCAGCAACGCTAGCCACTAGACCACGAGCGGAAGGGAGACAGCGGCGTAAAATTCTTCGTCACTAGTCTTTACGCCATCGCCCGAGACTGAATCCGAAACAAACCCGACGTCTCGTGTGCACATGTGACTCTGTTAATGGCGAAGCCTGGCGGTCTCCTTCGCGGCATTCGAGAGGAATAGGCTACGTGGCAGCACAGTGTTCACATACTTTCTATTGTCATCATGATAAACCACAAACATTAAAACACACTATACTAAAATCTATCACAATCAATCACGCTCAACAAATACATTTAAGATACAACTCTCACACACCTCGAGCAAAGTGGAAGTTGTGCGCGGACGAAGAAAACCCCATTCTATACGCGACACAACCAACCACCCGTGGTCCCCAATCGAAATTGCCAAACGATTCTTTCTTTCTCTGTTGGGAACAAAAACTTAAAAAAGTGCGACCTTTTTACATGAGCGATCCCTATTGCAACGGATTTATATGAATTTTGGATTTTCGCTTAAAGACTAATTACATTTTTTTCAGCATTTCTATCGAGCTCTAGTCACTCCAGCTGGACGTTGCATCCATATGGAGAAATTACGATCTCATGATTCGTGTAGGTTTTAACTCTAGTATTTTAAGTTCTGCTACACTTTTGATAGATGTCCAGAGTGATAATTCCTATGAATAGCGGCTACTGCACGACATGCACCATGTCGATTGCAAGTTCTTAGACTCTGACTTGCCGGTGACTTACCACGATCCTCATCGCTGCTCGTGTGTGGGCCGGATGCAACGAATGACTGATGCCTCTTCCGACGACGGCGTCCCTTTTATAGGAGCTGCGGCGGAGAGCGGTCGGTCCCTCCGCGCGCTTTCTCCCGGCACCTGTTGTTACATGCCGCCGCCTGCCTCCAGGCGCCAGAGGACCAGTATTGTTCACCTGGCTGCGTCTGCTCGTTTCTCTCGCTGACGAGCAAAACGTCGTGGACACGCTTATGATAATGAAACCTCGGAGATTCTCAACGGTGGATGGCCGCCATCTCACCTTCTCCTAATTACAAGTTTTTACACTGTGCATGTATGTACGTAGAATGTCTCATATATCGGCTACCTGCTAGACAGTGTGTTACGTATAAAGAGAGAGTGGCTAAATGTCAGTCAGTAGTACATGAACGATACGTGACTTAAGCGATAATGGTAAAACCTTCGTTGTCATAAATAACTGCTGGTATGACACCTTTATAACGGGCAACAGAAATTAAAGATATAGTTGCTAGTTACATCCTAGGAAGTATCATGATGGCAAATCTACATGTGAAATAGACTATGAAGCGCCGAAGAAACTGGTACAGGCATGCATATTCAAATACACATATATGTAATCCTGCCGCTGCGGCCGAGGGGGTTCTAGGTGCTTCAGTCCGGAAACGCTCTGCTGCTATGGTTTCAGGTTCGAATCCCGCCTCAGGCATGGATGTGTGTGATGTCCTTAGGTTAGTAAGGCTTATGTACTTCTAAGTCTAGGGGACTGATGACCTCAGATGTTAAGTCCCATACTGCTTAGAGCCATCTGAACCATTTGAACTAGATATATGTAATCTGAACCATTTGAACCAGATATACGTAAACAGGCGGAATACGGCCCTGCGGTCGGCAACGTCTATGTAAAACAGCAAGTGTCTGGCGCAGTTGTTAGATCGGTTACTGTTACTACAATGGCAGGTTAGCAAGATTTAAGTGAGTTTGTAAGTGGTTTTATATCGGCGCACGAGCCATGGGATATAACATCTTCGAGGTAGGGATGAAGTGCGGATTTACCCGTACGACCATTTCACGAGTGCACCGTGAATATCAGGAATCCTGTAAAACATCAAATCTCTTACATCGCTGCGGCCGGAAAAATCGTGCAAGAACGGGTCCAACGACGACTGGTTCAACGTGACAGAAGTGCAACCTTTCTGCAAGTTGGTACACGTTTCTAAAATGGCTCTGAGCACTATGGGACTTAACTGCTACTGTCATCAGTCCCCTAGAACTTAGAACTACTTAAACCTAACTAACCTAAGGACAGCACACAACACCCAGCTATCACGAGGCAGAGAAAATCCCTGACCCCGCCGGGAATCGAACCCGGGAACCCGGGCGTGGGAAGCGAGAACGCTACCGCACGACCACGAGATGCGGGCGGTACACGTTTCTGTCGTGGGCCATCAGCCAGTGTCACTGTGCGAACCATTGAACGAAACATCATCGATACGGGATTTCGGAGCCAAAGGCTCACTCATGCACCATATAAGAAACTATCAGCCTCGATTGCGGTAATGAAACCAACCTTTACCTAGGTTTCAGCCCAAGTAATTGAGCCTTCTTCAGAACAGCCTGAATACACGCGTCATTTAGGTCTACCTAGCTTCACTTGAGCTCCCGAGGCCTACCTCACGGCGTCCATGGAGACAAGGTGCTCGCCGGAGCTTAAGTCTTGGTGCTGACTTAGTACTTATGTACCGCATTTTTAAAATGTGACTACGCCTATTCAGACTTTTAGTTTTATTTCTAGACCATGCCCTCGTAGACATATTATAGAATCAGGTATACCTTCTGAAGAAGGCTCTAAGAATGGTTTTATTATCGCAATCGAGGCTGATAGTTTCTTATATATTATATTATCACGATTGCTGACTGGGCTGCAATGTTCAAAGTACTATCACTCATGTACCCTTGATGACTGCACGACACAAAGCTTTACGCCTCGGATCGGCCCGTCAACACCGACATTGGACTGTTGATGACTGGAAACATGTTACCTGGTCGAAACGAGTCTGCTTTAAAATTGTAACGAGAAGATGGATGTGTGGATGTTGAGACCAGATGCATCCATTCATGTCCATTGTGCATTCCGACGGACTTGCGTAGTTCCAGGAGGGCACCCCACATCTCCAGAATAGCTACAGAGTCGCCCCAGGAACACTCTTCTGAGTTTAAACACTTCCGCTGGCCACGAAACTCCCCAGACATGAACATTATTGAGCACATCTGGGATGCCTATCAACGTGCTGTTCATAAGAGATCTCCACCCCCTCGTACTCTTATAAATTTATGGACAGCCCTATAGCCCTCATGGTGTCAGTTCCCTCAGACGTTAGTCGAATCCATGCCATGTCGTGTTGCGGCACTTCTGCGTGCTCGCGGGGGCTTTGCACGATATTAGGAGGTGTACCAGTTTCTTTGGCTCTTCAGTGTATTTAATCTGTAACCAGTATGATGATAAACGTTTAAGCTTTAAGCAATCGCAGGATCATGGGAGGTGGAATGTGTCTACAGATACCATAACATGTTGCGGCGTTAAATGTTGTGGTGGCAATAATTTAAACAGAAAACTGGAATTGGCTGAAGCCTTCTTTTATGAATGCGCTTCACATAAGATACCATTAATTCATTGACTGTTGATGGAAGAAGACTTTTTAGTAATGTGCCCTACGTCATGCCAAACCTGCGACGGTATGGATATCTTGTAGGGTGGGCACATCTTTTTGTTTTTTGTAAGTTGCCGATGTGCACGTTAGGGAGAGATCGAGTTATGTTAGTTTTAAACAATCTTTGGTCCTGTTGCACAGTCTTTGCCTTGTGCTGTCTAATTTTCCCTTAGTTGAAGTGTGGCAGGTGATGGACATGCTCAGTAGTGCGGTGTTGGCTTGCGATTGTATCTGTTAGATGAAGAT
Organism: Schistocerca piceifrons; assembly: GCF_021461385.2. Classification (NCBI taxonomy): domain Eukaryota; kingdom Metazoa; phylum Arthropoda; class Insecta; order Orthoptera; family Acrididae; genus Schistocerca; species Schistocerca piceifrons. The sequence goes on from NC_060139.1 coordinate 1,003,827,058, forward strand.
ACACTCCTGGAAATGGAAAAAAGAACACATTGACACCGGTGTGTCAGACCCACCATACTTGCTCCGGACACTGCGAGAGGGCTGCACAAGCAATGATCACACGCACGGCACAGCGGACACACCAGGAACCGCGGTGTTGGCCGTCGAATGGCGCTAGCTGCGCAGCATTTGTGCACCGCCGCCGTCAGTGTCAGCCAGTTTGCCGTGGCATACGGAGCTCCATCGCAGTCTTTAACACTGGTAGCATGCCGCAACAGCGTGGACGTGAACTGTATGTGCAGTTGACGGACTTTGAGCGAGGGCGTATAGTGGGCATGCGGGAGGCCGGGTGGACGTACCGCCGAATTGCTCAACACGTGGGGCGTGAGGTCTCCACAGTACATCGATGTTGTCACCAGTGGTCGGCGGAAGGTGCACGTGCCCGTCGACCTGGGACCGGACCGCAGCGACGCACGGATGCACGCCAAGACCGTAGGATCCTACGCAGTGCCGTAGGGGACCGCACCGCCACTTCCCAGCAAATTAGGGACACTGTTGCTCCTGGGGTATCGGCGAGGACCATTCGCAACCGTCTCCATGAAGCTGGGCTACAGTCCCGCACACCGTTAGGCCGCCTTCCGCTCACGCCCCAACATCGTGCAGCCCGCCTCCAGTGGTGTCGCGACAGGCGTGAATGGAGGGACGAATGGAGACGTGTCGTCTTCAGCGATGAGAGTCGCTTCTGCCTTGGTGCCAATGATGGTCGTATGCGTGTTTGGCGCCGTGCAGGTGAGCGCCACAATCAGGACTGCATACGACCGAGGCACACAGGACCAACACCCGGCATCATGGTGTGGGGAGCGATCTCCTACACTGGCCGTACACCACTGGTGATCGTCGAGGGGACACTGAATAGTGCATGGTACATCCAAACCGTCATCGAACCCATCGTTCTACCATTCCTAGACCGGCAAGGGAACTTGCTGTTCCCACAGGACAATGCACGTCCGCATGTATCCCGTGCCACCCAACGTGCTCTAGAAGGTGTAAGTCAACTACCCTGGCCAGCAAGATCTCCGGATCTGTCCCACATTGAGCATGTTTGGGACTGGATGAAGCGTCGTCTCACGCGGTCTGCACGTCCAGCACGAACGCTGGTCCAACTGAGGCGCCAGGTGGAAATGGCATGGCAAGTCGTTCCACAGGACTACATCCAGCATCTCTACGATCGTCTCCATGGGAGAATAGCAGCCTGCATTGCTGCGAAAGGTGGATATACACTGTACTAGTGCCGACATTGTGCATGTTCTGTTGCCTGTGTCTATGTGCCTGTGGTTCTGTCAGTGTGATCATGTGATGTATCTGACCCCCGGAATGTGTCAATAAAGTTTCCCCTTCCTGGGACAATGAATTCACGGTGTTCTTATTTCAATTTCCAGGAGTGTAGATTTATTGGAAAGGATAGTAAGGATGAATATGATGTATATATCAGAAGATGAGGAGAATGTAAATTTTGAATAACGCTATAATTTTTGAAGAACAGAGGCTTGAGGTAAGACTGCCGCACTGCAGTCAGCTACTTAATTTGCTTAGAGCAGAGAGAAAGACTACGCCACTTCCATGAGTCGTACATTAGGATATCAACTAATTCGGCTGTTTAGTTTTTATGGAAACTGTCTGTTGACATTGTACCATTTTGAATCGTTTTTCACTTTGTTAAGCAAAGTATTGTTCAGACGAATGATATGGGTGAAGATCAGGGGAAATTTTACTTTGAGTACATACTTCACTCTATAATCGTTGTCTTGGAATATCATGTCAGCGGAGATGTTACTCCCTGAGCCCACTGTTTAAAGAAGGTTTACCATTACGCATTACTACATTGCACAATATGGTGTGCAGCGGTTTGAATATTGCTGGAAATTTTACTTAAAAATAGAAATGTACCTTGGCCGCTGCATGCTTGCTTATTGCTGTTGTGCTTTCGAGAGACCTACAGCAATGTTGTGAAGACGCACAGTCAATGTAAACTTTGATTAGGGCCAGATAATTGTTTTACTTCAGTTGTACATTAAATATAAAGACAAGTTGTATTCAGTTCAGATACAGTTCAATTCAAACTAGGTTTTGTATAGTCGAAGGTTAACTTACCAGTTTAAGATGTACATAACTGTTTGTGGGTACATAGTTTTGGTAATACATAGACTTTTTATGGAGTGAGACGCAAATCTGGGCCAAGTTTCATACAGAAACACATAGTAGGGAACCTACAAATGTCGACCTTTCCTGCCATGATAATTCGTTGGCGCTGTTGGTAATATGTAGACGCATTTAAAAAAAAAAAACTACTGCGTTAATTTTGCTAACGTTGTACTTCTTTCTTATGTAATTCATTTAAAATTTTGTTCAATATGTGAAACTTTATGTTGTGAGATGATTATCGATTACTTTATTACATGAACAGTTGTCATAATATTAAAGGTTTAGAATTTGTGTGCACAGTAGTATAGCTTTTGCTTTTGTTTGTTCGGTCTTCTAGGAATTTTGCTTTTCCAAGAAATAGTATTTCATAATATTGGGCACAACAGGAAACGAATGAAATTCGTTTGGTGCGCAAGACAGCAGAAGGTGTCCCAAATCAACGAATCAGTGTAGGGTGAGGGAAACCACGTTGAGCAATTAGCAGGTACAAATAGTTCACACGAGACTGTGGAAAGTGGCTCCACAATTATTGACTAATTTAGCAAACATGGATGAAACAAATCAATCGATGGGTAATGAACGCGTAAATTCTGAAGCTGAGTCAGTCGCCGATGAGTCGCCAGTCACAAGCTAATGATTACAAAACCCGCCACGGTGATGCGAAACTTTACAGCAACTAGTAACAGACATTTCAGAATCAGGTTTCGCGTCAGTGTCTTTTGAACGAACACAAGGCACATCACCTTCAGTGAAAAATTATATAGAACCACATTGCACGAATCCGATAATTTTTCTGGAATCAATTCGTCAGATGCTTAAAGAAACACAAGAGGAAAATAGAAAATCACAAGGAGAGAACAGGAAATCACGGGCAAAAAGTAGTAAATTACTTAGGGAAGGAATAAAAAAGTCACAGGAAAATAATACAAAATCACAGAAAGAGAATGGAAATACATTGAAAGAAATGGAACTGAAAAGGCAAAATTTGTCATTTGAGATTATGGAAGAAATTAAAAATGACCTTCATCCAGTAATTAGTAGTTTTACAACTAGAATATGTAACGTTGAAACAGAACACGAAAACATGAAAAGAAATCAGCTTAATGACAAAGACGAATTGTTAGCTAAGATCAACACTGTAGTTCCGAGTGCTATAGTTACACAGATAAAAGAACAGCACGAACAGCTGAACACAACGGCAAAAGATTTTACCCAACAAGAGAAAACTTTGAAATAAAATTCTGAGGGACAAAAACCGCAGTTGACGAAATTTAAAGAAAAAGTTGGTGACCCGAAATGAAAATGGCAAATTTGTCAACCATTGCAGACAGAGATTCGAATAACACGCTACCAGCACAGTTTTCCGGTACAGTAGAATACCTGTCATTAATAAATTTGAAAGACAACTAGAAAAAAATTAATCGAGAAAATAAACATTATACGAGCAATACAAACGAAAAAGCCGTGTGTATTGAAAGAAAACTTAGCTGCGAGGACGAAAAGGACGAATTTGATTTTTTACGTCCATACTCTGAAAACCTTGGTGATCACACAATTTATAGCGTTTAGGTCATTTTCCACGAGAACAGTACCACAGAAGCAGATACAACAATGAATAGCCGAGTTGGGCCAATAGAAGACAATCTGGTTTACATAAAAATGATAACTTCCGTTATCAAATAGCTGTGACGGTACGTAAATACAAAGTTTCCAGAAATTAGAGTAACGAAACTCACCCCCAAGCTTGTATTGATCACTACCTATGTTCTTTACCACCAAGATGGCCACTTGGACACAAATTAGAATGTCTCTGTTGTTATTTGGAAAATGAACCTGCAGCAACAATGCACTCACCATTCCTATGATGCACAATTCTCGCAGTTGAATAATTATTATTGTGAAAGAAGTACTTTCCGGAATTCTAAGTACGACGGCGCCCAGTCCTCTGCCGCAATATCCCAATTGCAAGATTGCAGGTGCCCCGGCCCGCGACAACCACCCATCTCGGAGCCCAGATGGACCACAAGCCACAAGAATTGTCACTCCCCACGAGGAAGCGGATATCGTCCCCCCAAAGACGATACGCATCAACGCGCGGCGGCTCCAGGAGAAAGTGGATGCCTTGCGGGACACCGTCCCCCCAAAGACGATACGCAACAACGCGCGGCGGCTCTATGAGAAAGCGGATGCCCTGCAGGATACTGCCCATGGGCTACGCCACGCTTGGACCACACTTCCACGCCGCTGGGATAATATGAGAAAGCGGATGCCTTGCGGGACACTGTCCATGGGTTACGCCACGCTTGGACCACACTTCCACGCCGCCGGCATCGACATCCCGTTCCCCCAACCATCCTAGAGGAATCGGATTCCGACCATGGCTAACGATAGGCCTGGCACGCCCACCACGGACGCATCCCTTGGCGGGACCAGCCCCCATTCTACGTCCAATATTCTCCAATCATACCTGCCCACGATAGGCAAAATTTTACACCGTCCCCCTAAAGACGATACGCAACAACGCGCGGCGACTCTATGAGAAAGTGGATGCCTTGCGGGACACTGTCAATGGGTTACGCCACGCTGGGACCACACCTCCACGCCGCTGGCATCGACATCCGGTTCCCCCAACCATCCTAGAGGAATCGGATTCCGACCATGGCTAACGATAGGTCTGGCACGCCCACGACGGACGCATCCTTTGGCGGGACCAGCCCCCATTCTACGTCCAATATTTTCCAATCATACCTGCCCACGATAGGCAAAATTTTTCTGCCTGACTCATGTCACCGTCAGAGGGTGGTACGGGACTACAAGTCCCACCGCCACACCTCCAAAGTGAATTGCAGTGACGCGGTCATTGCTCTGTGGCTAAATTTACTGCCTCACCAACACAGTTAGACCGCAATAGACCGGTGATGCTGCATTGTAACATATTACAAAAAAAAGTACGAACTGCGAGAATTATGAGTCATAGAAACGGTGAGCGCATTGTTGAATACAACAACCACTTCACGAAAGAATGGAAACAGCCCGAGGGCCCAAAGTGCGCCCATAGAGGCACATGCACATAGGCCCCCCAACACCGATAGCCCCAACCCCTCCGAATGCACCATATATTCCCCCACATTTCACCAACGAATGGAAACAGTTGTAACCATTCAGTATCCAGTATTCCAGGAAAGCAATTGGAGGCCGCATAATTTCGAAAATCGCTTTGCCTCCATGTATGGTAGCCACCCAGGGACTCGAGACTCCTGAATCATCCTGTACATAGAGAGTGCATTGCTTTCACCACCCTGGATGTGTGTCTGAGCAATTAGCACAACATGGTTGTAGGGTGCATGGCAATCACGGGGCAAAAGCTAACCAGGGCCCTGTACCCGCTCTTCCGCAGTAGGGAACTGAACCTGCATACCAAGCTCCGCATTTACCGAACAGTTATCCTGCCTGCCCTCACGTATGGATCTGCTGCATGGGCCACGATTAGTGTCACCAGGATGCGGACATTGCAGCGCCTGCAGAACAAGGTGCTCAGGTGGAGCCTGCACGCCCCGCCACTCACGAGAATTGTCACTCTCCACGAGGAAGCGGATATCGTCCTCCTAACAACACGCGGCGGCTCTATGAGAAAGTGGATGCCTTGCGGGACACTGTCCATGGGTTACGCCACGTTGGGACCACACTTCCACGCCGCTGGCATCGACATCCGGTTGCCCTAACCATCTTAGAGGAATCGGATTCCGACCATGGCTAACGATAGGTCTGGCATGCCCACCACGGACGCACCCTTTGGCGGGCCTAGCCCCCATTCTACGTCCAATACTTTCCAATCATACCTGCCCACGATAGGCAAAATTTTTCTGCCTAACTCATGTCACCGTCAGAGGGTGGTACGGGACTACAAGTCCCACCGCCACACCTCCAAAGTGAATTGCAGTGACGCAGTCACTGCCCTGTAGATAAATTAACTGCCTCACCAACACAATTAGACCGCAATAGACCGGTGATGCTGTATTGTAACATATCACAAAAAAAGTACGAACTGCGAGAATTATGAGTCATAGAAACGGTGAGCGCATTGTTGAATACAACAACTTACATACCTGGAATTACATCAATGAGAACAACCGTAGCTTGCCTGGGTGGCCAAGCGGTTCTAGGCGCTACAGTGTGGAATCGCGCGACCGCTACGGTCGCAGGTTCGAATCCTGCCTCGGGCATGGATGTGTGTGATGTCCTTAGGTTAGTTAGGTTTAAATAGGTCTAAGTTCTAGGAGACTGATGACCTTAGAAGTTAAGTCCCATAGTGCTCAGAGCCATTTGAACCATTTTGAACAACCGTAACATTAACTGTTAATCGTACGCATTACTACAACTCAGACGATAAACATGCATCCTCTCATAGCGCATTTTGGGTAGGTCAAATCCACAAAATACATGGCACTACAATAATTACGCTAATAGCAATCAACACAGTCACGGTAAGGAACGTCATAAATCGAAGTGGCAAATTCTGGAAGGGCAAGCCGAGTGCGACCGATGAAAGGTGGCTACACTGAGCCACTGCGCCAGAGATTGCGCCAAAGGGTATTATTGAGCCGCCTTCACAGTGCTTGTCGAGAGCTCGTAGCAGTCAGTGCCTGTTAAGAGCTCGTAGAAGTCAGTGCTTGTCAAGAGCTCGTGGTAGTCTGTGCTGAGATGTTGTAGCAGAGAGTGTTTGTTGAGATGTGCTATTAGGCAGTGCTTGCTGAGATGTGATATTGGAGAGTTCTGGTTCAGATATAATGTAAGGATTAGAATGATTTTCATCAATAGAAATGAGGTAATTAACTCAGTTTGTTTTTATTTTAGTGTCCTAAATAATGCGTCATTACAGGTTCAGTCAACAAAGCATCTGGCGTGTGTTCTTGTATTAGCGTTTAATTCTGCTTTCATTACGCAATTATAGTATTTCTAATTTTCTTTTATCACGTCAGTATAATTGGTATTTAAAAATTCTTGCCTTGTTGAAGAAGAACCGTGCCAGATGTGTACGTTGAGTCACACTCCCACACACAGAACAATTACATTTGTGCTTGGGTTTTGTAGGTTTTATAGTTGCATGGGACTTAATTAATTAATTGTGTTAACGAAAAATTTCATTTCATTCTTGTTGTTGTTCTTTGCAGTCAGATAGCGTAATAATACTAGTCAGGGCCAAACGATTACGAGACACAGCGTAACCGGACATACAGCTACTAAAAACTAAAAATATTTTCAATCTTATATTTAATAAAGCCCCCATGCACGTGGCGACCGCTGCTTCGGATCGTCCCTTGGAATTCTTCTGATTGTAAAAATAGTAGACCGTAGTATTGTTGTAGTAATTTGAGTTTAGTAATTGTAATCTGTATTGCATGTGTAGATTTGGTAATTGTCATTCTTCTAATGGTATTTTTTAAAATTTAAATTGTTGTCTTGTATACGTGTTTGACAATTTAGTGCAAGTATTTCAATTGTTCGATTGATCGTGTTTGAGGGAGACATTGCATGTAAATGGTGTTGTTGGAGATAAAGAGTCATTGTGTGTAATTTTCGTACAGTGACGAATTTTTTTTGTGTTTTGTAAATGATTACGCGGTCGATGAAAAAGGCGAAAATGATGAATAGTGAGAATGACGAAATTGTTGACATGGCGAACTCGCCAACACAGGAGAACAGTGTGATGAATAATGAAGTGGAAAACAATGTAATAAGTCGGGAAAATAGTCCGGAACCATTTCAAAATTTTTCTCAATCAGAAAATTCACAGAATACGAGATTAACGATAGAAGATTCTGAAATAGTATCGAACACAGATAGCTTTACAGCTATGACGAAGGAAGCTGGTTTTGTGGGAAATGTTAGGGGCGAAAGGAATTTCGAACAAGTTAATATGGAGCAGTTGATGAGTGCTATATTAAATGTGGGATCACAGTTACGATCTGAATTTAAAACAGAGATAGGAACAATTAAAACTCAGATAGGAACAATTACAACTGGTATGGGAACAATGGAAACACGGTTAGACTCACTGGGATCACAAATGGGAACAATTAAAACTGATATGGGAACAATGGAAACACGGTTAGGATCTGAATTGAAAACAGAGATTGGAACAATTAAAACAGAAATGGGAACTTTGGAAACACGGTTAGACTCACGAATAGGGACATGTTTCAAAAATATGAAAGATGAATTAAAGAAAGAAATCAGAGAAGAAGTACAACCAATCTTGAATGCTCACAATAATAGATTAATTGCAGTAGAGATTAGGCAAAGGGAACAGGATAGAGAACAGGAAGAAAGAGATCGCGTGATAGTACAGAAATTTTCAGAGTTAAATTTACAACGTGCAAAGGATAAGGAAGAAATATTTGAGAGAATCGAGGAATCCGTACCAAATGGCAGATTAAATAATCTAACACAACAATATGAACAGTTAACTACCAAATGTGTCAATACTGAAACCCGAGTCGCGACACTTACGGAAGACGTAAATAAACAGAAAGAACAATTAGGTGACTTATCGGAAAGAGTTGAGGAAATTTCAGATAAACTGACAAATCTTAGTTTACATGGGGACAGAGATTCGGATGATACAGTACCATTGTCATTTGCAGAAACCGAAGAGTATCAGAACATAAATAAACATGTTGAAAATCAGGGAAAATTTAATGAACGCGTTAAAAGGGAAGTTGAGGCATTACGAAAGCAAGTCAAGCAAATCGAAGGCGAAATTGTAGGAAAAGACAGCAAAAGAAATTTGGAATCACAGATAGCAGAGGGGTTTGAAGAAAATAATTAGTTTCATTTACGAGATGCGACAAGAGAGCGCCAGGCGCGCGAACTTGACAATAATCGTCATTGGGACTGGGACAGACGCGGTAGGTCTTTGTCACCACGAGGCGAAAGTTTTGACTATAAACACTTTTTGACTGTTCGGAAATTTAAGATCTTCCGCAATTCTAAGAATGACATACATCCATGTTCATGGTTAGATCAATTTATGTACGCACTTCCACCAAATTGGCCACTAAGTCACAAACTGGAATTTATGTGTGGATATTTAGAAAACGAACCGGCGACGCGGATGCGCGCACTCATTAGAGATTGTAATAATCTAAATGATTTTTATCATGCATTTCTATCGGCATATTGGTCCGAAAACACGCAAGACAGAGTCAAACACAGTCTTATTATGCAGCGTAATTTCAAACAGTCTGAGTTCCGCACGCCAGCAGAATATTTTGAAGACATGATTCGAAAGAATCAGTTCCTGTCCAACCCTTACAGCCCGACTGAATTAATTCGCATTTGGTTAACTAAGCTGCCACAATCCATAAGACAAATTGCTTTAGCCGGAAGATGTAAAGACGACATTGAGACTTTAAAGACTTTGTTGCAAGAACTTGAGTATGACGACGACGACGGGACTTCTTGTAACTTTTTCAGTAACAGTAATTATAACAGATTTTCAGAGAAAAGGGATAGTGATCGGAACGGACGTTATAGCGGTAATTTTGAGAATGACAAACGAAACAGACAGGACAATAGATACCAGCCTTATGACAATAACAGACGTTCTAACATAAATTACACAGACAATCATAATAACGGTAATTCCTACCGGAATGATCAATCATACGGAAACAGTAATCCGTATCATCAAGACGGAAATTATTCATACAATAATAGAAATTCTTACTACAGAAATAACCAGGGTAGTAGATACAACAATAATTTCAGAAGTGACAGTCGAACAGAGAGACAAGTGCAAATAGTAGAAATTGATCCGCGAAATGACGCGAATAATCAAAGACGTGACGCAAACAATCGACAATGACTTGCAGCTTCAGCTTCTGGCAGCAATATAGACGGTTCAGAAAGTAATGACATTACGACTTTACACTACGTACGCCTGGAAGACATGAGAGACATTTTGTTAGATGAAAAGGAAAATAATGTAGACGCATTTTTACATCCTGTTATTGAAGTATGTGTGGGTAAGAATAAGTTCACTGCAGTTTTAGATTCTGGGAGCCCATTGAATGTCATTAGTGAATCAGTTTTTCGTATATGTGAAAGAACTATTGCCTGTCCTGTGTTACCTATTTGTAAAACTACAATTCGAGGTGCTATTTCTGGAAAAAGTGTGGAAGTCAAACAACAGACCAACTTAAATTTCATTTGTCAAGGATACAAATTTTCTGCTAATTTTATTATTGTTCCATTACTCGGTACCCAAATTATATTAGGTATGGAGTTTCTTAACGCACATAAGGCAATTTTGAACTTTAAAGAAGGAAGCGTGAATTTGACTGTTGCCGGAATGCCGAAATGTTTGAAATTTTTCGAGTGTTTAACAAGATCTGAGTCAGATACAAAATGTTTAAGGTTTCTTACTTCTGATGTTTTCGTTGAGCATTATGACGACAGTGTGTTTATTCATGACAATGACAATAGATACAGAGACGCGATGGATGATATAATTAATAGCGAAGAATTAATTAATGAAAAGATTAAGAAAGCTGAAGTGCCAGATGACGTTGCAAGAGAGGAGCTGTACCACATTCTGAATTCACATGCTACAGTATTTAGTCATCACACAGGAACTATACAAGGCTTACAATATTTATTTAAAGTAAAAGAACACACACCATTTCGCGGGAAAACGTACGCTATTCCTTTGGCTTACAGAGACAAGGTTAAGAATGAACTTCAGTACATGTTAGATCAGGGTGTTATTGAGCCTGCAGTCAGTCCTTAAACTAGCCCATTACACGTTGTTCTTAAAAAGGATGGATCAATTCGTTTGGTTCTGGATTCCAGACAGATAAATAACATCATCATTCCTGAAACTGACCGCCCACAAAATTTAGATGAACTTCTTCAATATTTCCATGGAATTAAAGTTTTATCTACGATTGATATGCGCGCAAGTTTTTGGCAAATAGAACTTCACCCTGATTGTAGAAAATACACTGCCTTTTTAGCCTTTGGTAACTGTTACCAATTTCGGAAATTACCGTTTGGACTTACTGTATCTTCAGCAGCATTCATTCGTAGCTTAAATGAAATTTTACCTGTTTATCTTCGTGACAACATTACTTCATATGTTGACGATATTCTTATCGCTAAACATTCTTGGAGTGAGCACAACAAAATTTTGGATTCATTATTACGTATCTTTGCAAGAGTTGGCATTACTGTGAACTTGGAAAAATCTGAATTTGGTCGTTCTCAGGTGAAATTTCTCGGTCACATTATTTCTACAGAAGGTATTCTTCCTTATCCAGAAAAACTTGACGCTATTCGTAATTATGCTGTTCCTACCACAAAACGTGATGTTCGTAGTTTTCTTGGTGTCTGTAATTTTCTTAGACGCTTTGTTAGATTGGACGATTTGGCCACACCTCGTTTATATGAACTATCTGGAAAGAAATCTAATTGGTGTTGCGATGAGGAAGCTCAGTCAGAATTTGAACAGCTTCGTGATGCTTTAGTTGCTGCTCCACTTCTTTCACATCCAGATTTATCTAAAGATTTTTGTTTGGCGACGGACTCATCATACAAGGGCCTAGGTGCACATTTATTTCAAGAGATAGAAGAAGACGGCGTTGTAGTCCAGAAAACTATTGCATTTGGAAGTCGTGTTCTTTCTAAATCAGAAAAGAATTATTCGATTACGGAACTTGAAGCTTTGGCTGTTGTTTGGGCTTTCACAAAATTTCGCACATTTTTGTTTGGCAGACATACTAAGGTTTACACCGATCATCGAGCTCTGGAATTTCTCATGTCGACAAAATTAACTCATGGCAGATTGTCACGATGGGCGTTGTACCTACAGGAATTTGATTTTAGTATTGTTTACATACAGGGTTCTTCAAATATTGTTGCTGATGCTTTATCACGTGCACCTATGGGTTTGAAACAAAGTGCTGAAGAGGACTGCAAGGAAAATAATTATTGTTTGATGTATATTCAAGGTGTTGCGTTTGAGAACTTTATTTCGTCTTCGCTCCAGGACATGGCTAAGGAGCAAAATAAGGATGCAGTCTGGAAGGACATTAAGGAGAAGAGGAGGAGAAAGGAAAGCGTAGCGATTAGACAGCATTATTTAGTCCGCAATGACATTCTTTTTAAACGAAAATCGGTCGGCAACTCTGTTTGGTTAGTTTGTATTCCTGATGAGTGGGTTAATAAGCTGATTTGGTATACGCATTTCAGTTATGCACACTTTGGTCTCAGAAAATGCTTTCACAAATTACGAGAAAATTGCTACTTCAGTAATATGGAAAAACGTATTCGATCTGTTCTGGCCAAATGCAAATTATGTCAAAAGGCTAAGTCGCCAACAGTTTCTAACAGAGCACCATTGTTTCCTATCATTCCAGCGAAATTAAAGGAGATGGCTGCAGTCGATTTGTTCGGTCCAGTGGTTCGTTCTACTAATGGTTTTGCGTACATTTTCGTAGCAGTGGAACTGACGTCAAAATATGTGTGTTTTACACCTTTACGCAAAGCAACAGCTCGTTCAGTATCTAACGCTTTCATCAAACATTTTCTTAAAGAAGTTGGTCATGTTGATAAGGTTATATCAGATAATGGATCACAGTGTCGTTCTAAAATTTGGCTTCGTACTCTACAGCGTCGTAAAATTAAACCAATTTTCACTTCACTTTTTCACCCTCAAACTAACGCTTCAGAGAGATGGATGAAGGAAATCAATAAATTGTGTCGTCTTAATTGTCATCAGAATCACAGAACTTGGGATCAGTATCTTCATATTTTTCAAAACATTCTGAATGAACTCTCTAATGATTCAACTTCTTTACCGCCTAGACTGGTATTAAAAAATAAAGCACCGACAAATCGCATTTCTGAAATCGTTCCTTTTCCGCCTTCACGGAAACTGCGGCATTCTGAAGTTGTCAACCTGGCTCTACGAAATATTGCATCTGCGGCTGCTAGAAGAGAGAGAGATCAGCTAAACGTCCTGGTCGTTCAAAAATCTTGTCAGGTGGTCAGAAGGTGCTAATTAAGTCCCACCGTTTGTCTCACAAAGGAAAAGGCTTGTGTCGCAAATTTTTTCTGCTTTATAACGGTCCATATAGAATTCGCAAAATTATTCATGATAACACTGTCGAAGTAGAAACTCTTAAATCTCGACACTCTAAAGGAATACATCATATATCTAACGTAAAAATTTTTGTGGAATGACATACTTTTGAGAAACCAACAGCTAGATGTAAACATGCGGAGAGTACAAGGATACCGCGCTGTGTTTTGGCGGCGGCACATACTCAAAGCAACAGTCAAGTCTGCGCGCCGCACAAGGCAGTCGTTGACCGCGAACAATTGCTTCCTACGTCACGCGCCTACAGCTGATCGAGCGCTCAGTGCGAATGCACTGACAGCAGTAAACAAATACACAGTTCAATTTCTCCGATTTAATTCAGTATAACGCTATAGTGACTTGACGAATTATGTTATTAACATTCAGTATTTTTCAGGATACGGTTCTATAAAATATTTAAGAACTTCACGTAAATTCTGTGTGTCTCCGACGTTAAGAGGACTTGCTATCGAGAAATTTTCAGGAAGAATGTAATTTCGAAGAAGAAACTAATAAACTAAAAAGGGTAACTATTAATTGAGTTCATTTTTCAGATAACATATTTCCACTTAGGTACGTACTTTAGACGTAATTTTCTGCTCGCGATTACGTGATTCATACTTTGTGCTAATTTCATGTTCTATGAATTTACGTGTGAAGCGACGTGCTTGCGTACATTTGCTGATTTTTGTCAATGTTTTATTAATGAACAGGATTGTTATTTGTATATATTATGCATCGCTTGGCTGCTATGCTTTTTCACTGATGTCATTTTTTTTTAATGATGTGTCTGCTGTGCTTATTTATTTAAATTATAATTGTAACCTGATTTATTATGCTGATGTGTTTAGGTATGTAAGTTATACTTTGTAATTTATCTGCTTGCGCCTTCATGTTTACTTATCAAGATGACATATGAACATTTATTTGCTTATGTTGATATGATGCTAATGACATGTTTACTGCTTTACGTATGGATTGCATATTTATACATATCTGTTGTTGTCATAACTACTCTTTAATTTGGTGTATAGAAATGCTGATATACTGTGTACAAACAGAGAGTTTGAAACGTCCCCTTTGAACAATTCTACAAGACTGTGCTTAAACTGACACACAATATTTTGTTAGCGCAACGCAATCTGACTTTCGAAATTCCCTACAAAAGAATGGCCCTGACTAACATTAAACTATACCTTTCACAAATCACTTACCTCACCAAAATCTTCGCTGCTCAAGCTACTGCAATACAGCGAGCGCCACTACTGCCAGCTAAATAAAAGATTCAAACTATGGAAGGCACTAACTACTGATAGGGATAGTTAGCAAATGAAAGATATTAATAGAGAACAAACAATGTATTTACCTTAATATCATCACAAGTCATAATATATATATCAGTTCATGACAAATTACAAACCTCCGCCATCTCTCTCCCCACATCCACCACTGCTGGCGGCTCACCTCCAACTGCGCAACGCTACGCGCTGTTCACATCCAGCTGCCGCTGCCCAACTCTACAATGGCGAGTATTAGAACAATGCAAAGCAGCCACAGACTGCACACAGCACAGCCAGTGATTTTCATACAGAGGTGGCGTTACCAATAAAAAACCTAAACAGCCTACTTACATAGCCCCCATGCTCCCCACAAAAAATTTTACAAATTGGATTGGGCAGTGCCCAATAATGATTTGATAAAATTTTTCATAATTACAATAACAAAGATATCAAATGCACACACTTATTGATACAATGTTGGTCAAAAGCTAAAATTTTCTCACAGTCTATAAAGACAGTCCTGATTCATCACAGTAAAATTACAGTGTTTTTCTTTTTTTTTTCAAAGTCTGAACAGTAAAAGAGAATACACACAGAAGTAGTGGATTTCTATACAGTCTTGAGGAAGTAGTGTCCTCCCAACGGAAAGACAGTGCTGACTCTTGACACGCTGACAAGTAATGGGCCACAATGGAGCAAACCCACAGCAGAGTCATTCGAAGTTTTGGAGAATATTGGTAGGTAGGTCATCACAGAGCAGACCCACTGGAGTCCTGGTAGAGATTGTGGTATTGGTGGGCCACCAGAGGTGCAGACCCACTGCAGTCCTTGTAGAGATGGCCAGCAGCTACCTGTTGCGACTGTGCAGGTGCACAATCACCATTGAAGAGTCTTGCACAGAATATAGCAAGTCCATAAACCACCACTTGTCCATTCACAAAAAATTTGTTTGAAATGTCCTTAGAACCAGCAATGCTGTTATCCAGTCCCTTGCTGAATTATTAACACATGTGCAAACACTATCAGTCCCTACTTCTCACATATTGTCCATATACTATGACCAACAGAAATGTGTGCAGTGAAATGTAACTTACAAGTTAATAATATGATGAATGATGACAATTACAATTTTATAACACAAGAATACAATTACAAAGATACAGAAAAAATCATTAAAAACATAATAATACAGATAACATTTGTAGCAATACAGGCTTTACAAAAGAATCGAAATAACATATCCATCAGAGTTACAGGAATTATGACATAAGTAAATATATAAAATAATGAGAATAGTTTTCGAAACATTAATTTCACACATGAACATTGAAACAGAACAGAAATGTAAACAACTTTACAAAGAAAATAACATATTACAAATGCAACTTATATTTGAGGATAACAGTATTCCTCCTCATAGTGAATATAGCTTAGTACTAGAAAAATTCTACAACATAAATCGTATTAGCTACACACATAAAGACAGGAAAAACACAAATACACAAGGGAACACAAACATATAGTGGGATAACACAAAAGGAAAGGACAGGGTTTGTTTCATTGCAGTATATTGCAAACAAAACTTTCTTTCCTTCTTGGAGATCTCCCTTCATTCATCATTATTCCCAAAAGTCCTATCTAAGCCTGCCTTCTGTATTCTGTTCACATCCTCTGTCAAAAATAGTTTTTTTCCACTGTACAGTATCCTTCTTTTTCGCCCAACCCATTTTCATATAGCTTCTCAACACATTTCTTCCAAGTCATCATGGTTAGTTTCTTATATAGTCTACCCCTCTTAAGCTAAATTAAATCTACTGAGCTCAGATGCTAAACTAAGGGACGAGGCAATGCAGCAGCACATAAAACAATTAATATAAACAGCAATGAAAAAAAATGGAAAATCGCAAAGCAAGCTACAGTAAATCTAAATTACCAAGCAATTCAACATTACAACTAATATGAGGCAATGTGCAGCAAACAAAAAAATAAATCTGGCTTAGCAGAGTAACACAAATTAAAGTTCAGTAGCACTATGCCTGGCAAACAGCAGCTTATATCTAAACATGACATAGCTCAAGCAGAAAAAATAGTACACTAAAGATAACAATGCAGATAAGGGAAATGTATATTCACATCTTAATGTCTATGTAATTAAAGTGGTGC
The DNA here is from genome assembly GCF_021461385.2 of Schistocerca piceifrons. Taxonomy (NCBI): domain Eukaryota; kingdom Metazoa; phylum Arthropoda; class Insecta; order Orthoptera; family Acrididae; genus Schistocerca; species Schistocerca piceifrons. Next base: position 1,003,843,822 of record NC_060139.1, read on the forward strand.
ACCACTACAACTTATTGTTAAATAAATATTACCATGTACTTGAAAAGAATATTATGTATGCAGTTACTGTTACTAGTCCCTTCTTATTGTTCTTTCCTTTCCAAGTGCTCCTTTTTTGAAGAATGTGGATCACAAAATTATTATTTAATAGATATGTTGACAGAAAGTGTTCACATTAGCAAATGCATTTAATTTTATTTTATGAAACCAATGCTGCAACACAGCTGAAAAACAGATGTCAAATGAAATAAGCAATTACGCAAACCAAAGCATAAAAACATCATTCAATAGTCATGTGGCATTTCGTAAGTCAGTAGCTCTCAACTCTCATAGAAAGACACTTGTCATAATCAGGTGTGCAGATGTACGAATATTTCCCATCAATTCATAAGCATTGCAGTAATTAGCACAAAGTACGAGTAATCATATGTTTTCAGGTAATGAGCGTGTAATATTTGCGATGCTTTCTACAAAGGAATGTCGATAGCAAGGTTAATGGAAGTAATGAGGGTGTCGCATTTGCAATATTTTCTCTAAAGGAATGTCAATGGCGAGGATAAAGGCCTGCCTTTTTTCTGTTTTTTTTTTCTACCTGTGCCGCTGAAAGGCTAATGGCTTTTTTTTTTTTTTTTCGGGCGGCTGTCGCCCAGGTGGGTGCCCGCGACGCATTACGTGCAGGTGGTCACTTAACTTTCTTACGGAAATATTTACGACAGCAGTTTCCGCTACAGTGACAGTCTCACATAAAAATATTTCACAGGTCAAGAATTAGCGTTGCAAATCTGTAGAAACAAAATCCTATAAATATAAGTGTCCAAAAAATTTTCATCGGCATTGTGATACATTCACGCATTTATACACACATTTCATAACTCTTAAAGTACGATTCTTGGTTTCCAACAACCTTTTCCACAAATCAGAGTCCCTAAACACTACTCATTATTCCTTACCTCATTACACATATACATATTCATCGACACTTCTTCAATATTTCATCATGAGAAATAGGTAGCGTAATAAACATTCCTCAACAACATAATACACATCGTCGTTGTAATAAAAACATCATAACACCTCAGGCAAATCTCAAAATCGTCGTAGCTTCCTCCAATAATTTCAAAACCTAAAAAAATTCTCTGCTCATGTCAAAAGTGTCATCTGCCTCAAACGTACTTTAAAAATCATGATCTCATACCAAATACATCATTCAAAGCTCTCATAGTATCACAATGGGTCCGAAAAACTATGAAGAGTTCACACAGTACAGACAAAATACAATTTCGTAAGTGTGGAGTTACCCAACGGTGTAATTACGTAAACATGTGTCACTGACATAGTAAAAAACATGCTTATCTCTCAGTTAAATGATCAGATCGCTGTGTAATTTATGTTTTAGAGAAATATGGTACCGATGTGTAAAGTTGTATAAGCAAATACCATATTAGCTAGGGTTCCTTGTGGTTGCCACACACATGGTACACAAAGTAAGCGTGTACCCCCCTGAGGATTAATGTAATTATACCCTCAGGTGTTATAGATTATTGCAATGGAATGAAATGTATCACGGAAAACCTTCTTTGTAATTCAAAAATCTTTAAAAATAAATGGCTTAAGTACAAAATTAATCTCTCAAATGCGTGTCCTGTAGCGCTAAATGTGCGTCTTGCTGTAAGATAATTCTGTGGAAGTGTCGTAGTTATCGTCCTCCGAAAGCTAAGTTCTGCAGAAGTCAATGTACTTACCTCATGATAAACAAAAGTGAAATGCTTTGCGTATAGATATCGTAGTTATTACGCTTATTGTTGTGATGAAGAAAGTACTGTACAGTAACGTATTGTTGTGCCACGAAAAAGGCTGTCTCATTGTTGCTATACCACAAAAGTTACTACTAAAAAATGTTTTTCTTTCCAGAATAAAACAGAAAACTGTGCAGATATAAAACAGATACACCGCAAAAGCAACACTGTAAATTGTCACTCATTAGTAGCATCGTGATAAAAATCGTGTAGCTGTCACATAAACTAACCTCTGTGTCATCTGGTATCTCTCAGAAAGCACTTTAAATTCAGAATGTATTTTCAAATAAACCAAAATGTTGCATTAAAATCTCATTAGCAGTACTGGTAAATGTTCTAAGTATGTGAGCCTTATAGTCGTTACGTAATCGTGCAACAAACAAGCAAGAATGTACACACACAATAACACTGTGACGTCTGTTCACTATAACAATGCATTCGTCATTTCTGTTTAAATAAGTTCTCTTGGTTCTTGATTGGATATTTAACTTCAAACATTGTTGTATGTTAACAGATTCTAAGTCTGACAAAGCATATTAGTAATGTGAAGCGAAAAAATTTTATACCAAAGACTAAGTTAAAAAGTAGATTATCTTTCAATAAACGATTTTACATGTGATGTGTGGTGCAAACCTTTACTCTTCATAGTACTCAGAGTTTGAACTTGAATGCAATTGTCAGGCGGTATACGTCGGTAAAGAATACTGGAATTTTTCTCAAGGTTAGCGTCTATGTTATTTTTCTCTGAGCCAGCTGGCGCACGTGGGTGCCTGCGGCGCGAGTCATTGTCTGTCTCTTTGTTGGCGCGCGCTGTTATTGGGATTAGGAGACCTAACTTCTACAAATTCACCTTCTCGAGAGGGCCCAGCTCTGTTAGAATCCCGCCAGTTCTGATGCAATTCAGGTCTGTCGTTACGATCACATCGTCTGTCGTCATGTCGGTAGTTCCTGTAGTTTCTTTCTTGTCGGTTAAGTTGTGGAGAATTTCTCCCTGAATCGTAACTGTGGGCTGGTCCGTTGCGTCTAAAGTTATTCTGTCTCCCTTGATAGTATTTATTTTGGTTCCCATATTGTCTGTTTCTCTTATTGTCTCTGTGATAGTCATTACCACAGAGAGGTGATCTTTCCCTGTAGTTATTACTACTCTGCCAACGGTTGTCGTACGGGTGGTGTCTATTTTGGTCACGATTTGCGTTGTAAGAATAGACCAGTCGTGTCCGGTTATTGTTTCTGTCGTCACGGAATTGTGACGGATGTGACCTGTAATTGTTGTGTCCTTGTTTTCGCGTTCCGCGATTATCAGTGTCAATTTCTAGTTCTTGTAACAGTCCCTGAAAAGCTTCAATGTCGTCTTTGCAACGTCCTGCTAAAATAATATGTCGTAAATGTTCAGGCAATTTGAGTAAGCAAATGCGGATGAGTTCTGAGGGGCTGTATGGGTTTGAAAGATATTGATTCTTATGCAACATGTCTTCAAAATATTTGACAAGACTGGAAAATTCAGATTGTTCAAAGTGTTTCATCATCATGATGCTATGTTTTACACGGTCTTGTGTAGCTTGAGACCAATATGCTGAGAGGAAGGCATGGTAAAACTCTCCTTCACTGTGGCAATCGTGAATGACCGATCGCATTCTCACAGCTGGTTCATTCTCTAAGTAGCCACACATAAATTCTAATCTGTGCTCCAATGACCAGTTGGGAGGAAAACAATGAGAGAATTGATGGAGCCATGCTTGTGGATGAATGTCGTTGCCAGAATTCTTAAATGTTTTGAATTTACGTGTAGTTATGAACAGCTTATAGTCAAAATCATCATGTCGGCGAGTCGCATATCGGTCATTGTTAGGTCGTGTCGGCCGTTCCATCTCAAAATTCGGTGCACATTGCCAATTTCTTTCATAACTTCCGAAATGCCCTGTGTTATTATTTTTGCGGCTTTTCCGTATTTCGAAGTCCCTCTTCCCGTGTTGGAGCGCGAGTGTCCTCTGAAATACGTAATTCTTGTATTACCTGTGTCAGCTGATCTTGTACTTCCCGGATTTCTCTTTGGTGTTGTGTATTAATTTGATTCTGATTTTGTTTGAATTTCCTAATTTGTTCGTACTCTTCTGTGTCATTAAAGACTACTGGTCTTGCGTCAATCAGACTATCATCTACCTTCGTAGATAAATTAGTGAACAGATCCAAAAGTTCGGCTACTTTCTCCGATAGTGTACTTATTTCCTCAGTGTGTTTTTCTGAACCAAGTTTCAGAGTATCTACTGTGTCCTTAAAGTTTTCCTGAGTTTTTGCAAGTTGCGTAACCGAACCGGTAGATGCAACTGAGTCAAATTTAGCTTGCAAGGTCTCATGATTTTCATGAACAATAGTTTGCAGTTCTTTTATGGCTGCTTCGTGATTCTGTAATACATTTTCATGACGCGAAAAAATAGGTTGGAAATGCTCACAAATTTGTGTTTTTACGTCATTACAGACCTTTTGACATTTCGATTCGATGTTATGTAACTCAGTGGTTAAATCTTCACGTGTTTGTTCAAGTGTAGTGTCTAACTTTCGAAGATTTTGTTCCATTGTGTCTAACTTTTTGAGATTTTGTTCCACTGTGTCTAACTTTATGAGATTTTGTTCCACTGTGTCTAACTTTTTAAGATTTTGTCCCATTTGTCTCTGATTTTGTTCCATTTGTTGCATTAATTGCAATAATAATGTATTAGTGTCTAGAATCTGTTTCTCTACGCTTTTCGGCAGTGCATTTGCACCGGCAACATTCACATTTTGACAAGCAGAAAATGCGTCTTGACTTCTTTGAGAAAACGGTGATAACCCAAAACCTGAATCTACAGTATTTGCGAAATTGTGTCCTGTCATTTCGGATTCCTGAGGCGAGCTGTTGCCGACCGATCGATCGATAATGCTTCCCTGTTCACTACCTGTTTCACTGTCTACACCATTGTTTGCAGCCCGCTCCATTTCCCTATTCACAATTACCAAATTACTACTTTGAACATCAGTAATTCATTACTCGGTGGCGCTAACACACTGCTTTCATTTTCACTGTCATTTCTCAGTTTTCTTTGGAGCCTAGTATTACGTTTTTCACACGCCATTATTGTCACAATATTTCACACGACAACACAGAAAAGCACAATTTGAAGAGCAAAAATAAGAGAACACATTAACATAACACTGAAAATAATATGTAGTTAATTGCAGCTGCGAAATACTTGGTGCAAATCTACATGCATGCCACAACTGTTTTACTGTACAACAATGAAAGACTGCAACTACAAAGGAGATTTTCTCTACAATTACGCGCTAGCAATAAACAAAATCTACACTAATTACACAAACTACAACAAAAAATCAGAAGATTCCAGTGAGGTATCCTCGGCTATGGGTCGACATATGAAACGTCCCCTTTGAACAATTCTACAAGACTGTGCTTAAACTGACACACAATATTTTGTTAGCGCAACGCAATCTGACTTTCAAAATTCCCTACAAAAGAATGGCCCTGACTAACATTAAACTATACCTTTCACAAATCACTTACCTCACCAAAATCTTCGCTGCTCAAGCTACTGCAATACAGCGAGCGCCACTACTGCCAGCTAAATAAAAGATTCAAACTATGGAAGGCACTAACTACTGATAGGGATAGTTAGCAAATGAAAGATATTAATAGAGAACAAACAATGTATTTACCTTAATATCATCACAAGTCATAATATATATATCAGTTCATGACAAATTACAAACCTCCGCCATCTCTCTCCCCACATCCACCACTGCTGGCGGCTCACCTCCAACTGCGCAACGCTACGCGCTGTTCACATCCAGCTGCCGCTGCCCAACTCTACAATGGCGAGTATTAGAACAATGCAAAGCAGCCACAGACTGCACACAGCACAGCCAGTGATTTTCATACAGAGGTGGCGTTACCAATAAAAAACCTAAACAGCCTACTTACAAGTTTAGGTCACACTATTGGATTAATTATAGGTTGTTCGCTTGGCAGAGCCTCGTTGTAGGAATTGTGCTGCATCCACTTGTTGACATTCTGTTCTCTACTGGTATATTTACTCAATAGTGCTTGTTTTGCTTACACTCAGTGCCTTATATTTTTAAGATAAGAAAATGAACTGCTATAATTCGACGAACGACATTGGTACAAAGAACTTCGTTGAAGTCACATGAGCTGAGGTTTTGTGGAAGCTGTATAAATTTATGCTAATAGGAAGGAGGCTAACGACATGACATACCAAAAATAGGTTTAGACGATTGACAATTATTACACTGCATTTTTCGTGAGCAATTGAAATAGGAAGTGACACTTGACACAAGAAATACTCCACATGTTTGCTTCTGTTTGCCATAATTCTTGAAGTGGTGTGCACACTGTGAAATATTATGATTATTCACACTCCGTAATCGTACTTCATTACTGAGAGTTATTCGAACTAAGTCTGTTAGAGGTCATGTATGTATATCTTTGTTTATAATTCATAATGAGCAGAAGATTTGGGTCAGATGGATTACACAGAGGTTGTGTGTTGGCAATGTGTCTTCAGATTGTATGGGATGATGAACTGAAGTTTGCACTAGGATTTTATCTGTACTTGTTCGAGGAGACTGACTAGAGGAAAGAGTTGTGTTGGAAGCGAGATGATATTGATAATAAGGTTTATATGTATCGACGCATTGAAGAGGTATTATTGAGGTATTATTGAGATTGTGTGAAGTTGATGATTATTGGAGTTTTGGTGGATAAGAGGTAAAGTAAGTGAGGAGCATATATTGGCAATAAGGCTTATATGTATCGACGTATTGAAGAGGTATTATTGAGGTATTATTGAGATTGTGTGAAGTTGATGATTATTGGAATTTTGGTGGATAAGAGGTATGGTAAGTGAGATGCATATTTTTTTTGTTGGTCTTATGGAACAAGGAGGATGAAGATAGCAGACTAGAACACTAAAGTAGAAGGAAGATAGTCTATACACACACTTTGTTAAATCACTAAGCAGTATATATTTTTTTTGAAGACAGGACGTATTTGCATATCTTGGCTCACTGACAGTTGTTCAACAACAGTACATTTTGATCTGGCTTGGCAAACATTGGTCTTGACATGATGACTATGACGTTGACCTAACTATTATTGACTGTTATACATTGCTGCCACTACTACTTGATACACATGATGAACATCAGATTTTGACAGAATTGCATTTACACAGTTAACACTATTCAGTTACACAGTAGTACTTAATGTGGATGAAAGATGAGTGAGTGTGTTTTGTGTGTTTTCCTTTCCTAATCCTACCCACCTATCTCGTAAATATTATTTTATTTGTTTGTAGTGGCTTGCACTGACACCCATAAATATTATATGTTTACTGATATTTGAGTATTTGTAATAGTTAATATGAAAATTATCTGACATCATTTGTGTGTTTGTTATGATTTGTATGTTTAGTGTAAAAGCATTTGTATGTGCATTCAAACTATTGTTCATGCCTGAACTGACTGATTAGTGAGGGTAAATATTATGTACTGTTACCCGCACTTTTTCAACATAATGTGTGACACTTAGGAATGATTAATTTCTGCTGATGAACTGTGTGATCAGTGATAGTGAATATTATGGACTGTTACTTGTACTTTTTCTACATGATTGGTGCCACTAGGACATGTTTTATTTCTGCTGATGAACAGTGTGATTAGTATGTGCATTCAAACTATTGTTCATGCTTGAACTGCCTGATCAGTGATAGTGAATATCATGGACTGCTCTCTGTACCTGCTCATCATTGCTAGGTGCAACTGATGGACTACTTGTATGGAAATGAAGTCACTTCTTGCTGTCTGCACCTACTCAACATTACTGGGTGCACAGATGAAGCTACTTCTATGGAAATGAAGTCACTTGTTGCTGTCTGCACCTACTCAACATTGCTGGGTGCCATTGTTAGAACTGTTTCTACTGAAATGATGTCACTTGCCGGTGTCTGCACCTACTCAACATTGCTGGGTGCCACTGATGGACTGCTTCTACTGAAATGATGTCACTTGTTGGTGTCTGCACCTGCTCAACATTGCTGGGTGCAACTGATGGACTGCTTCTACTGAAATGGTGTCACTTGTTGGTGTCTGCACCTGCTCAACATTGCTGGGTGCAACTGATGGACTGCTTCTACTGAAATGATGTCACTTGTTGGTGTCTGCACCTGCTCAACATTGCTGGGTGCAACTGATGGACTGCTTCTACTGAAATGATGTCACTTGTTGGTGTCTGCACCTGCTCAACATTGCTGGGTGCAACTGATGGACTGCTTCTACTGAAACGATGTCACTTGTCGGTGTCTGCACCTGCTCAACATTGCTGGGTGCAACTGATGGACTGCTTCTGCTGAAACGATGTCACTTCTTGGTGTCTGCAACTGCTGACCATTGCTGGGCTGGAATTATCAACTACTTGTTTTTTATGTGTACATTTGTATAAACTGATTTTTTGTGAATTGTGCAAACTATTATGTAAAGCCACATGTATGAAAGGAATTTGTATTGCCTACTGTATTTTATATATTAGGTTATTGAAAGGTCAGTGCAAAGCCAAAATTTTAACTAATTATGTGATATTTAGGTATTACTATTATCTTTTATTTTTGTCTGTATTTTTCTGGACGAATTTGGTGGTATTTTCACCACCAATGCTGGCAAAAATACCATCAAATTCTGGCCTGTGGAGGAGGGGCATATGAAAGGTGGCTACACTGAGCCACTGCGCCAGAGATTGCGCCAAAGAGTATTATTGAGCCGTCTCCACAGTGCTTGTCGAGAGCTCGTAGAAGTCTGTGCTTGTCGAGAGCTCGTAGCAGTCAGTGCCTAGTAAGAACTCGTAGAAGTCAGTGCTTGTCGAGAGCTCGTGGTAGTCTGTGCTGAGATGTTGTAGCAGAGAGTGTTTGTTGAGATGTGCTATTAGGCAGTGCTTGCTGAGATGTGATATTGGAGAGTTCTGGTTGAGATATAATGTAAGGATTACATCAAATTCTGGCCTGTGGAGGAGGGGCATATGAAACGTGGCTACACTGAGCCACTGCGCCAGAGATTGCGCCAAAGAGTATTATTAAGCCGCCTCCACAGTGCTTGTCGAGAGCTGGTAGTAGTCAGTGCCTGTTAAGAACTCGTAGAAGTCAGTGCTTGTCAAGAGCTCGTGGTAGTCTGTGCTGAGATGTTGTAGCAGAGAGTGTTTGTTGAGATGTGCTATTAGGCAGTGCTTGCTGAGATGTGATATTGGAGAGTTCTGGTTGAGATATAATGTAAGGATTAGAATGATTTTCATCAATATAAATGAGGTAATTAACTCAGTTTCTTTTTATTTTAGTGTCCTAAATAATGCGTCATTACAGGTTCAGTCAACAAAGCATCTGGCGTGTGTTCTTGTATTAGCGTTTAATTCTGCTTTCATTACGCAATTACAGTATTTCTAATTTTCTTTTATCACGTCAGTATAATTGGTATTTAAAAATTCTTGTCTTGTTGAAGAAGAACCGTGCCAGATGTGTACGTTGAGTCACACTCCCACACACAGAACAATTACATTTGTGCTTGGGTTTTGTAGGTTTTATAGTTGCTGGGGACTTAATTAATTAATTGTGTTAACGAAAAATATCATTTCATTCTTGTTGTTGTTCTTTGCAGTCAGATAGCGTAATAATACTAGTCAGGGCCAACCGTTTACGAAACAGCGTAATCGGACTTACAGCTACGAAAAATTTAAAAAGTATTTTCAATCATATTTAATTAAGCCCCCATGCACCGATAGATATAATTGAAGTCAGATCACCAAACCAAAGAGTTAATCAACGACAAGGAAGCAATACATGACATTGACTCGCGAAGTCAGCAGCAAACAATATTGTGGATCACTCAGTCACCCCACTGCCGAACCTTTCAGTTTTGTGCGTTTTGAAGACGTTTGAGACATTTTACTGGGAGAGACGGGTAGCACACAAAACTTTGTAGTACGTCCAATATTAAATATTTCTGTAGGCAATGTACTATTCTTTCCGCTGTCGTTGATTCTGGTAGCCCTATTTCTGTTGTCAGTGACACTGCATTCCACAATTGTATGAGAACAACAGATTGTCCGACTTTACCCTTATGTAAGAGTAAAACAAAAGGACCAGTTTCTGCAAAAAGTGTTGACGTGATGCATCAAATATTTTGTTGTTGTGGTCTTCAGTCCTGAGACTGGTTTGATGCAGCTCTCCATTCTACTCTATCCTGTGCAAGCTTCTTCATCTCCCAGTAACTACTGCGACCTACATCCTTCTGAATCTGCTTAGTGTATTCATCTCTTGGTCTCCCTCTACGATTTTTACCCTCCACGCTGCCCTCCAATACTAAATTGGTGATCCTTAATGCCTCAGAACATGTCCTACCAACCGATCCCATCTTCTGGTCAAGTTGTGCCTCAAATTTCTCTTCTTCCCAATTCTATTCAATACCTCCTCATTAGTTATGTGATTTACCCATCTAATCTTCAGCATCAAACATATTTAGATTTTTTTGTAAGAGCTATAAGTTTTAGATGAATTAATTGATTGCTCCTCTCTTGACCACTGAAATAATGTTGGAAGAAGGTAATCTAACCAAATATAAAGCAGGTTTGAGTTTCAATGAAGCTGAAATAAAATAGAAGTTGAGGGTGAATCAGTTTCATTAACATTTCAAGAAGAAGTAAACTGTTCATGTTTTTTGGCAGATAATGGATCGCCATTTCCATCAGAGTACTTCCGTAATTACACAAGTCGTGCATATACTTTTTACGATGAAATGATTCTTAGAATTGTACATGACAAAGTTGTGGCAACTAAAACTATTATTTACGATGTGGACGAAAACACAGGGGGGAATTATTATTTGAAGTGTATTTTGAGACCAAGACAACGAATATGATTAATGTTGCAATAAGATAATGAGGTTAATGTTGGATAGATAAACGAGGTAATAATTGCGTACTGCAACAGAATGAGGCAACGATTATGATTATTAATGTATAGAAACTGTAAGTAACTAATGGTTAGGTCATATGGACCATGTTTTTCTTGTTGTTGTTGTGGTCTTCAGTCCTGAGACTGGTTTGATGCAGCTCTCCATGCTACTCTACCCTGTGCAAGCTTCTTCATCTCCCAGTACCTACTGCAACCTACATCCATCTGAATCTGCTTAGTGTATTCATCTCCTGGTCTCCCTCTACGATTTTTACCCTCCACGGTGCCCTCCAATGCTAAATTTGTGATCCCTTGATGCCTCAGAACATGTCCTACCAACCGATCCCTTCTTCTAGTCAAGTTGTGCCACAAACTTCTCTTCTCACCAATCCTACTCAATACCTCCTCATTTGTTACGTGATCTACCCACCTTAACTTCAGCATTCTTCTGTAGCACCACATTTCGAAAGCTTCTATTCTCTTCTTGTCCAAACTAGTTATCGTCCATGTTTCACTTCCATACATGGCTACACTCCATACAAATACTTTCAGAAACGACTTCCTGACACTCAAATCTATACTCGACGTTAACAAATTTCTCTTCTTGAGAAACGCTTTCCTTGCCATTGCCAGTCTACATTTTATATCCTCTCTACTTCGACCATCATCAGTTATTTTACTCCCTAAATAGCAAAACTCCTTTACTACTTTAAGTGTCTCATTTCCTAATCTAATTCCCTCAGCATCACCCGACTTAATTTGACTACATTCCATTATCCTCGTTTTGCTTTTGTTGATGTTCATCTTATTTCCTCCTTTCAAGACACTGTCCATTCCGTTCAACTGCTCTTCCAACTCCTTTGCTGTCTCTGACAGAATTACAATGTCATCGGCGAACCTCAAAGTTTTTACTTCTTCTCCATGAATTTTAATACCTACTCCAAATTTTTCTTTTGTTTCCTTTACTGCTTGCTCAATATACAGATTGAATAACATCGGGGAGAGGCTACAACCCTGTCTCACTCCTTTCCCAACCACTGCTTCCCTTTTATGCCCCTCGACTCTTATAACTGCCATCTGGTTTCTGTACAAATTGTAAATAGCCTTTCGCTCCCTGTATTTTACCCATGCCACCTTCAGAATTTGAAAGAGAGTATTCCAGTTAACATTGTCAAAAGCTTTCTCTAAGTCTACAAATGCTAGAAACGTAGGTTTGCCTTTTCTTAATCTTTCTTCTAAGATAAGTCGTAACATATGTTTTTCTTATAGTCAGTTTTTATGTCATGAGGGTACATTACGTGGTTATAAGCAAAAATGGTAAGTTTTTAAAAAGATGTTGCTAGATGACAATAATGAATGAAGGTAATGTGACTTGAGACAACAGAGTTACTTCTTTGATGTGAAATTTATCATTACCTGACGCAAATTATTCAAACTCTTTAATAAACATACAGGGCTACTTTTTTTCATCGGGGCAATACAGGTTATAACAATTATGCAAATTGTACAGTAATTCGAGAATTGCCCGTTTTTGTCTCCACATGTGCACGAAAAATATTTTGCAGAGATTCGACTCAGCGCTGATTGCTACTTTGCACTGTGGCACAATGTTTTGAGCATATTGTACCTCACTTGACTTTCTGTGACTTGTCTTTATGGTAGTGTCTACTTTCTTGTTTATATTCATGAATGGCATCTTTCCTGATTTCCATATAGCTACTTGCTAGCAAACTTTAAATTCTACTGAATTCTGTAGAACTAATCTATTTGTCTGACAGATATTTTTATCATGTGTCTGAAACGTTGTCAAAACTATGTTGCCCATCAGTGTAGGTGTTTGGAAAATTTTCGAAGTGAAGATGAAACTAATGACTCACGAGGCGTGCCCTGACTAGGCAATATACCTACAACAAAAAGATAAGAGAAACGAGATACAGGAAGAATGTGGGATACTAATGACGATTGTTATTGCTTTTCAGCTTTAGTCTTTTTGCCATGGAGTGGGATAAGATTCTTTAATACATATTTTTCGGCAAACATATATGACATTGCAGACTGTCTTCTTGTGTCAACATATGATGTAACTTAATGTCATAAAGTGCTTTAGCTTAAGGAATTTTCAAATGGAATTTATCTTTTACACCTATGTTATTTATTGAGCCTCTGTACAATGCATATTCCCTATATAAATTGTTACTGTGAGATGAAACGACATTAGTATAATACTATGTTAAGTGTAGTACAGCAGTGAGCTCTCATAAGTCGTGAACGATGTGTAAGAAATTATGAAAGATGTTTAAGGAGGAAGCAAAGAGGAAAAGGTAAGAAAGGAAGTTGCACAACAAACACATGTTCAAAGAAATGTTTACTATGATGAATTTGAGATGAGAAATGGCTAGGTAGGGCACATATGAGAAATGGTTAGGTACGGCAAAGACAACAAACGGTTACGTCGGGAAATAAAGGTAAATAATATGAACTTATAAGAATGTATGAAATGTAAGACAGAAAAAAGCAAAGAGATAAAGTAAACAGTTATATTTCATAGAAGTTTAATGAAAATATGAGTAAAATGATTATGAGGTGCACAAACTAAAGGACGAAATATAAGTAGGTAGCATGTAATTACATACCATATTAGGTATAGCAATAGATTGATGTTACACTGACTGCACAAAGTAGATTTTGACGTGAACCAAGGTCACCCTTATCCTTATTTTTCCTAATTATACGTTTGTGATCTTCTTATCTGTGTGTGTGACCACTATCTCTTTCTACCTTACTCCCTATGCTTTTGGGTATTTTACTGATTTTATCCTTACATATTTATTTGAATAGATTACGAATTTTCTGTAAGTGACTATGTACACACATAATATTTTTTTCTTATTATACTTATTGCTGTTCACTGTTTCACGTGACTTATTTGGCTCATGTTTCTGTAATTCATTATTGTAAAACCATGATGCCATTTTTTTCTTACCATTTTAGAGACATGGAAATCTGTTGTTACCATTATACTACACATGTAGGCCGTATGAATAATTATGTAAAATCTTATTTCACCTGCCATTATATAGAAAACTGTATATTGCAAATGTAACAAATTGTAACTGATTGACTGATTGAGACTAGCCAGGAGAGAATAAATATGCCTGCTGATTATATACTGAAATATTCTCTGGCAAATGTTGGCATATTTCACCGATACAAGCTACAGCTAACTCTTCGATACTGCTAGAGGGCTTTGATGTTATCAATGGAATTTCAGTTCCTTCAGGCAAATGCTACTGTGTATTTTACTGTGTGTGCATGCGTGAAGATCTCAGCTGAGAACTGTGGTTAATCTCACTGAGTCTGCTTTCACATAACTTCCCGTAACGGTGACATAATTCCAATGAGGTAGAAAAAGTTTGGTCGTTTATGACAAGGACACTTCTCTACCTACTTTCATTGCACAAATTAACGCTGTGTGTGACTGTGCTTCAGATTCGTACCCTCTTCCTGTGTACTACAATAACACTGCAGATCACCTATGCTTCTTACTACGACACAAAATGTGACATATAAACTTTCAAAATAGCCCTGTGGAGAAAAATCCCATAGACATCATGAAACGTGATAACATACGTGTGGAATTCTACTGACTACTTCATTTGTCAATGAATTCTGTAATTCCTATCCTTAATGTTCGAAATTTTGTCCTTGTCCCATTCCTATCTGAAATGATCCTCGTACAAAACTGTACTCAGAGAGGGTGCGGGATATGTAAGGTAGACATATAATTTAGATTTTTGAAATTTATCCATGTTCACGTCAGAGAAAGAACAAGATATGATATTGTTAAACAATCTTTGGTCTTGTTGTGGCACAGTCTTTGCCTCTGTGCAGTCTGATGTTTTCTTGCTTGAATTCTACAAGGTGATAGACTTATTCAGTAGTGCTGGTGCTGTGTTGACTTGTGATTTTATCTGTTACATGAATAAATATTTCATGAGGTTTAAAGTTGCATTTGATGACATTGTTCACACAGGCCAACCAGCATTCAGTTTTTCTCAGCAGCTGAACGCGATACGTGAAGTACACGTCATTTGAGGTGAGTTTTTTCACATACAGTCCATTTTTTCCACAAAGTTTACACATGTCGACCCTTTTCGCCTAGAGTAGTCCTCTAGTTTACATTACAACACAAAGTTCTCGAAAGCAAACCAGCGCTAAGCTATCATTTGTGCTTTTTCTTTTAGCTATTGTAATTTCATTGTCAGTTTTGTGTGCGATTTTACGTGAAATTTTGTTTCTCCTGTTGCAAACAAAACATGCTGAGTGTGATAAGATCTTTGTTGCATAGGCAGACAATAGCACAAACTGTGTGAATTATTTTAGTGTTGCCTAGATTTTCCGCAAATATTTCTGTTGCGTGACAGAATTTATTACTCGGTTATTTATCTAGATATAGAAGTTTCTTTCTTTTTTCTTTTTTTCGATAATTCAGTTTTCTACACTTCAACGTTATTGCTAGCAACACACAATTTCGTCGTGCTACTGGTTCGCAAATCATATCACAAAGTAATGACTCAGTTATCAACGGAACACATCAAGCACAACAGTGGATACACATGGAAAATTTACTTGAGATACCAGAGAATGGAAATAACTTTCTAACACGCATGACTTCTTTGTTAGGAAACACGACAGAACTGTTATCCAACAGTGAAGAAGAAATTTCAGAAGAATCAGTAGGCGAAATGTTGCCTCAGTTATGCAAAATTTCGCAACATCCACTTACTGAGATAGTTGATTCGGGTTTTGCTTCCATTTCTTTCAGTCACACGGCACACGAGCCAACATGTTTTACTGACAATACGTTCTCAGTTGTCGCAAATCCAGTAAATATGAGTGCGGCGATCTATAATTCAATTTTGTTAGAGCTGCTACTAAAGATGAATAAACACTTGAACAAGACACAGAACAAAATGCAAAATCACAAGAACAAAGAGGTAAAGACATTAAAAGTGCGAGAGATGAATTCATATAGCATATTCGGAAACCTAAAAAAACAGCGAAACCTTGTTGTAGAAATTCAACAAGGGGTTAGAAAAGACTTACAGCATACGAGGCAATGTAACTACTACACAACAGAAAGACAAAGAAAAGCTACTCACAAAAATAAGTACCATTGTACCGAGCACCGTCGTCTCGCAACTCACAAAACTTCACGACCAACCGTTGAAACATTTAACGGACGCGCACGTGCATTAAGACTAAACTGTAGCAAACAAAAAGAACAACATGCGTTAAAAAAGAAATTCGAACATTTGACGAAAAGGATGGCAAATTTGTCTATAAATACCGACAGTGATTCTGATGTCAATCATCCTGTACAATTTTCAGACACAGAAGAATACCGGTCACTTAAGTATTTTAAAGAAATATACATTAAAGTCAGTCAACAACAGGAAAATGACATAACAGTATGCGAGAACTGGTGACAGGTGCCGAACGCAAACAGAATAGTAATGACGATACCAATGAATCCACGCTTAGACATTCACACCCACGATCTGAAACTTGTGACGAAACTAAAAATTTGTGGTGTCTTTGTGCCTTTCCTAGAGAACAATACTTTTCCCCCCGACATGACAGACAGCCGCCCATCGGGCGCAATAGAGCACATCCCGGCTCTAACCGAAAAGACCATTTCGGTTACAAACACTTTCACAAAGTGAAATTAGGTAATTATTTTCTTGTACAAAAATGTACTAGCGCACAAGACAGGGAACAGTCCGCGCGCTATTATGCTGAGCGTATCAGCAAAGGAATTACAAAAAGAAGTGACCATCTGAATTCCAAGCATTTTTCTACTTTTAAAAGTAGGTAAGGGATCCATTACACTTTTTTGGATACATAGACTGGGGAACGATGCCTCCCCGAGCTGGGTGTTAACTATTTTTCTATTTCTCGGTACACTCCTCCTTCTATCCTTTTTAGTCGATCATTACAAGCAATCTTCTTTTACTACCCTATTGTAAATACGTTAAAGCAAAGTTACTGACTTGTGAGCTGTGATTAACAACGTGTCATATTGCCTACAAAGTACATTCCAGTAATGACAAACTGAAAACTTCGATTACACGAATTTCGTCACAGTAACAAAATGTGTCTCGGTTTAATAATAAAAAAAACTACTCGCATTTTATGTAAATTTAATACCCTTAGGAAAACATGTCAAGAAAAACAAGTGGAATTTCATTGAGGTTCGATCCAGGCACACAGGTAACAATACGTGACAGAAATACACTACAGAACTATGACTTGCAATTCCAGCAATAAATAATGCATCACATCATACAGAATAATCCACTGCTACAACGGTAAAATTTCTTCACTTAAAAAAAATATCTGGGACAACTAACTGATAGTCCCAAGGATGACCTTAAACTGACCACTACCATAAAAGTATAAACTTTAGTTTCGTTAAACTTTCGTATCTCAATGGGAATTTTTGTGGATGTGAAACAGAGATTGGCGAAATAAGTATACAGCTTTGAACTGGACGATTTTTACATAAAGGAGTAGTAGTCATCGGCTATAAAACAAAAGATTTATTACCAGTTCTGATGAGAGATACAGATTATTGAGATTATAATTGAACTTTGCAAATGGAAAGACAGTTTTGCGAATAGCAGTAACATTGAAAAATTAAGGGCAAGTATATGAAGGATTTTCTGCCAGTTTAAGGAATAATTACAAGTTGTTAAAGTTAAGACTGTGTTGTCTGAAAGACATTACCATTGTAGGAGGTAATATGTTATCTCTGGAGATTTTCTTTTCATGATCAGTTATGCAGTAATGAAGATTGTTTGCTCAGTAATGTTATTTATGAAGTGTGATTGTGCAGTGTTTCTCGTGTAAGAATTAATGAAACAGAGCAGGAAGTATTTACAATTGATTATTTACGAGATATGTGTATATTATATGTGGTTATTATGATGATATTGATAGAGATGAATATGCCGAAGGCATTAGTGACAATTGATGATAATGATTATGAGGATAATGATGGTAATATCATAGGAAGATATAATTGTTAGGTATTATAATCTGTTTTGAGAGATGAGCAGATAATGGTTAGGGCATATTTTACAGAAACCTGTTGTGTAGAAATTGATCTTTCTTTGCATTGATATATTTCATAAGCTTGCATGTAGTGAAAGGAGGGTGATGAACAGGTTAAATTAAAGTGCCTGTACGCTATGTTGATTGTAATGTGCAAACATAAATGAGTATAGGAAGGTTGAATAATGCTTATATAATGTTGTCATACCGAAATATCTGAAAGAAATTTGAATATGATACCTTTGCCAGGTTAATAGACATAATGTCTTTGGCAGGTAAACTGACAGGAAATATGTTAGTATGTGAATATGATGTTTTTGGCAAGTAAACTTCAACAACAGATATTATGAGAAATGTATGAGTTTCAGGGAAAGTATAGCATTCATACAGTACAGAAGTCAGAAATTTTATCAGTACACTAGGGTATTACGTGACACTAGGATAAAATATCACACAAAGTGCAATTAATGCCCTTTCCTTTTCCTTTACATGAACCATGGCACATTCCGTTGTTTCTCCTCTATTTTTGGTGTGTATACCTTCTTCCTCTTACAGTGTACGTACGTTTTTTATGTACATATTTTTGCTATCACTGTACCTATGTTTTTCATCTTAGTTATTAGTTCTGCATAATTAAACATTTTCTGTAACATGTTACCTGTTATTGTGGGTATACTACACTTCCTTTCACCTTTTCTTGGCCATTTATGGTCATTAGAGGATTATTATGTTTTGTCAACCTTAGTTGGTATCGGGCACCGAATATTGCGTAATTCTTTCTGTAGGTAGATGTTTTCTGATCACACAGATTGTTGTAATTTACAAATATTCGTGTTTCGTACATAAAATTCATCTTATATTTTCATGTAGAGCTCTTGTACTATTTCAGATATTTGCTAGGAATACAGTCATTTCTTAGAGAGACAATACTGCATGTGCAGTTCACATATACTAGTAATGTATTGTATAGTCACAAATTCAATGAAGTTGCATGGATTTAGCTAAGTTTTGCGCACGCTTAGAGGAAACAGTAGTACTGAGCGCGAAGTTGGCTACAAGAAACTTCCACACAGATTAAAACTGTGTATTGGACGGAAATTCGAAATCGGGATCTTTGTCTTTCGCGAAAGGCAAGTTCGAGTCTCGGTCCGGCCCGAAGTTTTAATATCTCAGGAAGTTTCATATCAGCACACACTCCGCTGCGGAGAGAAAATCTCATTCTGGAAACATCCCCCAGGCTGTGGCTAAGCCATGTCTCCGCAATAACCTTTCTTCCAGGAGTGCTAGTTTTGCGAGATTAGCAGAAGAGTTTCTGTGAAGTTTGATGGTAGGAGACGAGATATTGGCAGAATTGAAGCTGTGGGGATGGGACGTGAGTCGTTCTTGGGTAGCTCAGTTGGTAGAGCACTTGCCCGTGAAAGGCAAAGGTCTCGAGTTCGAGGCTCGGTCCGGCACGCTGTTTTAATCTGTCAGGAAGTTTCATATCAGCGCACACTCCGCTGCAGAGTGAAAATCTCGTTCTTAGCTACGAGACTTCAACTGGAAACATGAGTTGTCAGTGGGCAACGCTCATACTTGATTCTACATTTACTGCCAACTTCCACAGCGTTGTCAGTGATGATGGACATTCAGTGGCCTTATTGGCTGCCCTAAGCCTGAATTTACACTGTCCATACTCGTTGGCGTTGGTCACTTGTGTGTTCAGTACTACAGGGTCAGTGGCATCTTCGGCGACAGTGCTTCAAGATATGTGTAAGTATTGCACTAGTTGTATTCCTTTCCCTAGCTATAGGGTTAATGACAAGAGACATTAACAATATCTTCGTTGGTGCTGCGTGCTGCAAGAGTTTACCTTCAATTGCATTCCCATACTGACCTCAATAATAATGATATGAGACAGTTAAGGAAACCTTCGATGGTTATAAGTGATAAAATATTTACCTACAATCTACATAACTCGACAAAAGTACGTGTGCTTCTTCCTTGCGCATTCTTTTCCACGTTTTGTAACCTAAACATTAACACTTGTAACATTATTTATAACTGTAACTTATTGTGCTCACTACTTTGTAACTTTTTAAAAAAATTTCATTATCGTTGCTTTACCACAGCTAAGACAATTTTTTGGAGGGGCAGGAGATGGCAAAAGATAGTGTAAGGTTTTCATATGTTTTCTGCTATTATAAATAATTCACCTTTACTCCACTGGGACAATGATGAATGAGCCCCTGCATGAGTACCGAACGAAATCGTTGAGTCTGTGTTTGGTTTTATCTGTGGTGGACTTGCTAGTCTGTCAGTTTTGCTGCGCTGGCTCTTTCTTATTTGAGGCACAGCAGCGAGCAGTTGAGTTTTTCAGAGAATGAGTGGTGTTATTTGTGAACCTGGGAGAAACTATCGGCAATATTTTATTATGGAGACTAAAACACATTCATAATACTTTCTCGTTCATTGTATTGACGGAGGAGATTGCTGAGATATTTCAAAGGTAATGGAGGCATGCAGAAGATTGATATTTTTGTTTGTCAGAAATGTTAATTGAAGGAAACCTTTGCCCCTCAGATAACTAAAAACATTTATGATTAGTGTTAATTTGATTTCTTTATTTGCATTATGTCACGGAATACGCAACTAATATGTTACAGCTTTCTTATATTGTTCAGTCCTTTTTGTCAATAATCTGATTTTAATTTTTCAAGAACGATTTTCTTTGAAGTAAAGCCCACCTCCATGACTTGTAATAAAATGTGAATATTTTGTCATGTGGCATTGCACCTTACGCCACACAGAGCCATAGATTATTTTTAACTAGCAAAATCAAATAAACTAGTAGTATGTAGGGTTTTTTTTTCCTTTAGCTGCTGCATCTGCTGGTTTATATTTACTTTTAAGAACGTCAATATTCCACACACAAGGAACAGCATGCTGAATAAGACGTAAGACATTTTTATTTCAGGGTAGGCCTCACATTCTTTTCTTGAGCAAACAATGTATGATGACTATTGTCAGGTGGCATGCTAACACCCTGATTAAGTTTCACTGAACAGTACTGGTAATTTCTAACAGTTATTTTCTTCCGTGTAGAGTAGTAATTTATTTTTGTAATTCTTCCAAATAAACCATAGCACTTCATATCATACAACATTCATAATGTACGTCGGTATTCAGTTTTCGTTATATAGTTTTCACTGAAGACACAATTAGTTTCTTTTAGCATTTAATTAGTTTCAACATCCTTATTTAAACTTTTGCATTCCTTGAATTTTAAAGTTTTATTTCACGACGTTGTTCACATGCGCAACACAAGGCCAAACAACAATCACTTTTGCTCAGCGATTGAATACGATACCTAAAGTACACATTATTTGAGTAGAAAGATTTCTCACATACAGCCAATTTTTTTCATTGAAAGCTTACAGCGTGTCTTGATTTTTCCTTAAGTCTTGCATTATCAATTGCAAAGTTACAATCGCGTCTCTGAATACTTTACCTTTCCTAAGGCGAAACTGATCACCAACTCCTCAGTTTCCTTTTCCATTGTTCTGTATGTTGTTGTTGTTATCACCTGTGATGCACGCGCTATTATGCCGATTTTGAGACAGTTTTTGCTCTTGTCTGCTCTTGTTTTCTATGTCATTGCGTAGATAATGTTTCCACAAAAGGCTGATGGTATGACTCCAGACTCCGTGGTGTTATTTTTTTAAAAACAATTTATATTTTGATTAAATTATTGCTCTCTTATGAAGATTCAGAAATGTGTTGTGAGTTTTTCACCACTTCTTGGCGGGAAGAGGAATGACTTTTCAAACAACTCAAGTACCGTATGTGGTAGCTGATATGTCACTTGAAATCATTTGCAGAAGGCGTAGCGTTCTCAAGATCAAGAACAGAGTTCGTACGGCCACTTACTTTATTTGTGTCTTGATCATGTTTGACTACGACCGGATATGAGACATAGCAACTACGAACAGAGAAACCTAAGGGACCGCACAGAGCTGGAAATTTTCTTTTCTATACTACACCACACGTTAAAAGAAATTGGATTTAAATCATAAACGAGGTAAATGGCCATGCGCCTTCTGCCTTAACTACGACGTTTGCCGACATGCAGTCGGTTCCTGGTAGCTCTATGAAAACTATAAAAACACCGTTATTTCTGATGCCATTAATAGGAGATGGATAGCACAGAAATATTTTAAGTAATAAGCAGGCACTACAGCATTTGAGGGCACAATAACCAATTTAATTACCTCAGTCAGTGTTGCTAACAATAGGCTCCGTACAGTTTTAATCTTCTATCCTTGACATTTGATCTTAGATGCACACATAAATTCTTACATAGCACTGAACAATAGTAATATTTTATAATAACTAATTAGTGATTGCGGACCGCGCCACATACACGTCCGCCGTCTTTAAAAATGTATATCAGGGCTGCGGTAACAGAAGGAGATTACAATTCTTCAGCTGTCAAAAAATAAGAAACACAAAATATTGCTATCGATACAATTTACAAACAATTCGTATTCTGCGCCGCGGCGCGTGAGATAGTCTTTGAAATATCAGGTGGTCGCCGCTCAGCGACGCTCTAAGAAATTTGTACATAAATTGTATGGCTTTTATGAGCCTGCATGGTTAGATTATCGAATGTAAGTTTATTTAAGCTATCGAAACAGATACTAATATTAGACTGCTTCCCACGAGGAGGGGAAGAATATTGGAGGTGTTACTTCCGTCCTCATGTGACTCGTAATATTAGTGACTTTAAATACATGTCTACTGCTGAAATTGAGCAGTCATATAGTGGTATATACTTGACGTTTCAAAAGTTACCATAATACAGAAAATATTCATTGCTAAGACCATTTGTAAAAATTGTCTTTGTGCAATTCATCTGCATCTGTGTTTTGGTCACAGGGTTTCATAACATCTACAACAACACGGAAGTATTACTATTCACAATAAAGAGGTATATACAGGGTGGTTCATTGATCGTGACCGGGCCAAATATCTCACGAATTGAGCGTCAATCGAAAAACTACAAAGATCGAAACTTGTCTAGTTCGAAGGGGGAAACCAGATGGCTCTATGATGGCCCCGATAGATGGCGCTGCCATAGGTCAAACGGATATCAACTGCGTTTTCTTTGATAGGAACCCCCATTTTTATTACATATTCGTGTAGTACGTAAAGAAATATGATTGTTTTAGTTGGACCACTTTTTTCGCTTTGTGATAGATGGCGCTGTAATAGTCACAAACATATGGCTCGAAATTTTAGACGAACAGTTGGTAACAGGTAGGTTTTTTTTTAAATTAAAATACGGAACGTAGGTACGTTTGAACATCTAATTTCGGTTGTTCCAATGTGATACATGTACCTTTGTGAACTTATCACTTATGAGAAGGCATGCTGTTACAGTGTGATTACCTGTGAATACCACATTAATGCCATAAATGCTCAAAATAATGTCCGTCAACCTCCATGTACCTGGTAATACATGTAACGACATTCCTCTCAACAGCGAGTATTTCGTCTTCCGTAATGTTCGCACATGCATTGCCAATGCGCCTACGCATGTTGTCAGGCGTTGTCGGTGGATCACGATAGCAAATATCTCCCTATCGGAAATCGCCCTTAACGTCTCCGCTTTTTCGTGTTGGTGTTGTGGCTCTGGCACGAAGGGCGGTGGACAAGGATTTTGCCCGTGTACCATCCACTTTGCGCATTAAAGATTTGTGCAGTCTTTTGCCGTTGGCTTGGAATTTCCTGCATAATCATTTGAGTGGCCGGAAAAATTTATATTTGTCGGAGGTCGGAATGTGTTCTGGGCCATGTAGTGTATTGTGTTGACATTATTAGCAAAATGTTGGTGTCCTCCACTCGTCCCATGCCATTTATTTGATTTCCACTCACGCGTCCTGTTAAGGACTGGTCCGCTCTGATAATTTCCTTGCTGTGGTGGTTTTTTTCCGTACTGATTTTGTGGATAATTGTGTGTTGAGTTTACGTACTGTGGCCGTTGTGTACTATCCATTGGATTGCACAGTTATGTATTATTATCCTTCGGTCGAAACTGTCCATTTCCGTACGATCCCTGTTTATTTTTGTAGCCGCCGGACGGTTAATAGTAAGCGTCGCTACCGCGCGCTCTTCCCTCATTGCCATTGTTGACCGCGTAACCTCCACTGTTTGGCCTGCTCGCTTCATTCGGAGCGCTACCAACATTTGCTACCGCGTCTTCGCGAATCGAATCCAATGAGTCCAATATGGAAAGAAATGCTTCAGTTTCGTCCTCGGAACCATTAACTAATTTCTCCCTTATGGAGATGGGCAATTTAGTTTTCAAAATCATGATCGCGTCTTTATTTGTAACTGGCGAGTCCCAGAATTTAATTTTTGCTAAATATTTTTCGAAATATCTTCTGAGACTGCCGTGTTTCGAATTGAACATTTCGGTATTGAAAACTTCTTTTCTTAAGCGCTGCTGAACACTATCACTCCAAAATTTGTTCAGAAACATCCACTCGAATTCATTATAGGTCCTGCACTTGTCTGTCATTTGTATCCCACATAAGGGGACATCTCCTGTTATATACCCTGTTACAAACTGTATTCTTTGCTTGTCTCTCCAACTGTTCGCAAATACTTCAGAGAAGATTCGCAAAATTATGATCTGGTGTATGTCACGTTTTTGCGGGTGAAAGGTTGGAAATGTTTTGTGTTTCTATACACTTTCTTCCTGCATTTGGGTTATGAGTGTTGGTGGGCTGTTCACTTCAGTGTGGTTATGCACTGTGTCTGTCGGACTGTGGTATGACGTGTCATGAAGTGGAGTGCTGTAATGAATTTGCCTATTGTCATTTTGGTATGGGGAGTGATTCCATTCGCTACCCATCGGATGTGAGGGAGTTTGCACTTTGTTCTTTAGTGTCTGCACCTCTTCAGTGACCTGCAGCTTCCATTGAGCAAGGTCTTGTGCCAATGTTCGCCTTATCTGTCCTAGCTCAGACAACACGGTGGCTGGTTCCGTCAAAAGATCGTAACTTCCCTTACTACTTCCTTCAGTTCTGTCATTACCTTTTTTTCTTCTTGGTTTTTGGTTTTAATCCACTCTGTGTAGTGGTCGGATAACGCTTCGGCGTGAACCTTTACCGTAATTTTTACCTGCTTTTCTATGTCGAGTGATTCTCCTTGTTTCGTCAAATCATCTACCTCCTTTCCCATATTAGTGACAACCAGTTTCACAGCGCCGACCTCCTTTGACATGGAATCATAATTACCCTTTACTGCTACAGTTTCGCTATGGTTTGCTTCTACCGTAGCATTAATTTCACCCTTGGCAGCTGCTAGTGCTGCATCAAATTTACTAGATACCTGCTTGATCCCAGCCTCAACCTGTTTACGGATCTCAGTTCTTACTGCTTCGATTTGCCCACTTATTTCCGACTTGACCTCGCCCAATTGGGTATTCAGATCAGTTTTCAAGTCGGTAGTTATTTCAGTTTTTACTGTGTCAAATTTTCCATTTACCACTTCAAATTTTTCATTTACCGCATCAAATTGTTTATTTAAATCGGTAAAAGCTCGCATTAGTTCCTTTTTGTTTTCGTTCTCTCGTTCAGCTCTCTCTCTTGCTTTTCGTTGCTTTTCTGACCGTAATTGTTCCTTTTCCCTATAATTATTTGCCATCCAATTGTGGATTTGAAGGAGCATTGCATTCGTATCTACAGTTGGGTTGCTACCCGCGGGAATCGTTTGAACTGTTTGGTCTTTGTCATTCATATCACCGGCGTTAGCCTCCGCCTCCACTCGCATGTTAATTGCAACTGAGCGCAACGAAAATTGAGTGCTGTTCATATCGTCACTGTCACCTGCTGTCGGGGTTAATTTCTATTTACCCTCCGCCATCTCGCGGAGTCCATTTGTCAACAGTATTACGTCAGCTACGCGTGGTCTGCAACGCGGTTCGTCTGTCCTTTGCTTGTGATGTCACGTCACGTACTGTCAGGTATGGGAGTTGCACTCGCCTAACAAACGACTGTGAACAGAGGCGGAGATGACAAGACGGAAGACGGGCACACTAAACAACTAAACTATCACACAGCGCAAGCTTTTTACATGTAACACGACGCCATATTTACACATTGAAATCAAGACTCAACAATGGTATTTAGACACTACGTTGAAAATCCTACTAAATTTTGACTAAATATAATAATTTTGAGCTGATTTTTTAAATGTGCAGATGGAAATAAAAGGAAGAATGGTAATGTTGCTCGAAAGACCACTGTACTACTGAAGCGTCACAACTGCATATGAAAATTTTTTCGTAACTTACGTTTGATGTCTTGAAAATCGGCCACTGGATATAAAATTTCTCGGTTTTCCGCAGTCGGCTTGTCTTTCCAATATGAAATTTTCGTCCACAATTTTTTAAGCACGTAGCGTGCACATGAAAAATAAATGTATTGTTAGATACATCTATATTAGCAGCAAACACAAGAGGCTGTTGACATACTTTCCGGGATGTGAGGTCGTGGTCCAAGAACTTTTCCAAGGAGCAGAAAAGTTCTTGGACCACGACCTCACATCCCGGAAAGTATGTCAAAAGCCATGTCACCCGGTCGTGAAAGCCTTCATTCTACAAACACAAGAGGACTGCTTTTCGTGAAGTCCCTATTCGGGTGCCAAGAGTGGTGTTTTTTTTAATATTTATATTTCCATTAAATTATTATTCTCTTATGAATATTCAGAAATCTGTTGTGAGTGTTGCACCACTTCTTGGCGGGAAGTGCAAAGACTTTTCAAAGAAGCTGATATGTGACCTGAAATCATTTGCAGAAGGCGTAGCGTTCTCAAGATCAAGAACAGAGCTCACACTGCCACTTACTTTATTTGTGTCGTGATCATGTTCGACCACGATTGGATATGAGACACAGCAACTACGAACAGAGAAACCTAAGGGACCAGACAGAGCTGGAAATTTTCTTTGCTAACTACACCACACGTTAAAAGAAATTGGATTTAAATCACAAACAAGGTAAATGGCAATGCGCCTTCTGATTAACTACGACGTTTGTGAACATGCAGTCGGTTCCTGGTGGCTGTATGAAAACTATAAAAACACTGTTACTTCTGTTGCCATTAATAGGAGATGGATAGCACAGAAATACGTTAAGCAATAAGCAGGCACTACAGCATTTGAGAGCACAATAACCGATTTAATTACTTTAGTCAGTGTTGCTAACAATAGGCTCCGTACACTTTTAATGTTCTATCCTCGATATTTCATCTTAGATGCACACATAAATTCTTACATAGCACTGAACAATAGTAATATTTTATAATAACTAATTAGTGATTGCGGACTGCGCCACATACACGTCCGCCGTCTTTAAAAATGTATATCAGGACTGCGGTAACAGAAGGAGATTACAATTCTTCAGCTGTCAAAAAATAAGAAACACAAAATATTGCTATCGATACAATTTACAAACAATTCGTATTCTGCGCCGCGGCACGTGAGATAGTCTTTGAAATATCAGGTGGTCGCCGCTCAGCGACGCTCTAAGATATTTGTACACAAATTGTATGGCTTTTATGAGCCTGCATGGTTAGATTATCGAATGTAAGTTTATTTAAGCTATCGAAACAGGTACTAATATTACACTGCCTCCCACGAGGAGGGGAAGAATATTGGAGGTGTTACTTCCGTCCTCATGTGACTCGTAATATCAGTGACTTTAAATACATGTCTATTGCTGAAATTGAGCAGTCATATAGTGGTATACACTTGACGTTTCATAAAGTTACCATAATACAGAAAATATTCATTGCTAAGACCATTTGTAAAAATTGTCTTTGTGCAATTCATCTGCATCTGTGTTTTGGTCACAGGGTTTCATAACATCTACAACAACACGGAAGTATTACTATTCACAATAAAGAGGTATATACAGGGTGGTTCATTGATCGTGACCGAGCCAAATATCTCACGAAATGAGCGTCAATCGAAAAACTACAAAGATCGAAACTTGTCTAGTTCGAAGGGGGAAACCAGATGGCTCTATGATTGCCCCGCTAGATGGCGCTGCCATAGGTCAAACGGATATCAACTGCGTTTTCTTTGATAGGAACCCCCATTTTTATTACATATTCGTGTAGTACGTAAAGAAATATGATTGTTTTAGTTGGACCACTTTTTTCGCTTTGTGATAGATGGCGCTGTAATAGTCACAAACATACGGCTCAAAATTTTAGACGAACAGTTGGTAACAGGTAGGTTTTTTTTTAAATTAAAATACGGAACGTAGGTACGTTTGAACATCTAATTTCGGTTGTTCCAATGTGATACATGTACCTTTGTGAACTTATCACTTATGAGAAGGCATGCTGTTACAGTGTGATTACCTGTGAATACCACATTAATGCCATAAATGCTCAAAATAATGTCCGTCAACCTCCATGTACCTGGTAATACATGTAACGACATTCCTCTCAACAGCGAGTATTTCGTCTTCCGTAATGTTCGCACATGCATTGCCAATGCGCCTACGCATGTTGTCAGGCGTTGTCGGTGGATCACGATAGCAAATATCTCCCTATCGGAAATCGCCCTTAACGTCTCCGCTTTTTCGTGTTGGTGTTGTGGCTCTGGCACGAAGGGCGGTGGACAAGGATTTTGCCCGTGTACCATCCACTTTGCGCATTAAAGATTTGTGCAGTCTTTTGCCGTTGGCTTGGAATTTCCTGCATAATCATTTGAGTGGCCGGAAAAATTTATATTTGTCGGAGGTCGGAATGTGTTCTGGGCCATGTAGTGTATTGTGTTGACATTATTAGCAAAATGTTGGTGTCCTCCACTCGTCCCATGCCATTTATTTGATTTCCACTCACGCGTCCTGTTAAGGACTGGTCCGCTCTGATAATTTCCTTGCTGTGGTGGTTTTTTTCCGTACTGATTTTGTGGATAATTGTGTGTTGAGTTTACGTACTGTGGCCGTTGTGTACTATCCATTGGATTGCACAGTTATGTATTATTATCCTTCGGTCGAAACTGTCCATTTCCGTACGATCCCTGTTTATTTTTGTAGCCGCCGGACGGTTGGTAGTAAGCGTCGCTACCGCGCGCTCTTCCCTCATTGCCATTGTTGACCGCGTAACCTCCACTGTTTGGCCTGCTCGCTTCATTCGGAGCGCTACCAACATTTGCTACCGCGTCTTCGCGAATCGAATCCAATGAGTCCAATATGGAAAGAAATGCTTCAGTTTCGTCCTCGGAACCATTAACTAATTTCTCCCTTATGGAGATGGGCAATTTAGTTTTCAAAATCATGATCGCGTCTTTATTTGTAACTGGCGAGTCCCAGAATTTAATTTTTGCTAAATATTTTTCGAAATATCTTCTGAGACTGCCGTGTTTCGAATTGAACATTTCGGTATTGAAAACTTCTTTTCTTAAGCGCTGCTGAACACTATCACTCCAAAATTTGTTCAGAAACATCCACTCGAATTCATTATAGGTCCTGCACTTGTCTGTCATTTGTATCCCACATAAGGGGACATCTCCTGTTATATACCCTGTTACAAACTGTATTCTTTGCTTGTCTCTCCAACTGTTCGCAAATACTTCAGAGAAGATTCGCAAAATTATGATCTGGTGTATGTCACGTTTTTGCGGGTGAAAGGTTGGAAATGTTTTGTGTTTCTATACACTTTCTTCCTGCATTTGGGTTATGAGTGTTGGTGGGCTGTTCACTTCAGTGTGGTTATGCACTGTGTCTGTCGGACTGTGGTATGACGTGTCATGAAGTGGAGTGCTGTAATGAATTTGCCTATTGTCATTTTGGTATGGGGAGTGATTCCATTCGCTACCCATCGGATGTGAGGGAGTTTGCACTTTGTTCTTTAGTGTCTGCACCTCTTCAGTGACCTGCAGCTTCCATTGAGCAAGGTCTTGTGCCAATGTTCGCCTTATCTGTCCTAGCTCAGACAACACGGTGGCTGGTTCCGTCAAAAGATCGTAACTTCCCTTACTACTTCCTTCAGTTCTGTCATTACCTTTTTTTCTTCTTGGTTTTTGGTTTTAATCCACTCTGTGTAGTGGTCGGATAACGCTTCGGCGTGAACCTTTACCGTAATTTTTACCTGCTTTTCTATGTCGAGTGATTCTCCTTGTTTCGTCAAATCATCTACCTCCTTTCCCATATTAGTGACAACCAGTTTCACAGCGCCGACCTCCTTTGACATGGAATCATAATTACCCTTTACTGCTACAGTTTCGCTATGGTTTGCTTCTACCGTAGCATTAATTTCACCCTTGGCAGCTGCTAGTGCTGCATCAAATTTACTAGATACCTGCTTGATCCCAGCCTCAACCTGTTTACGGATCTCAGTTCTTACTGCTTCGATTTGCCCACTTATTTCCGACTTGACCTCGCCCAATTGGGTATTCAGATCAGTTTTCAAGTCGGTAGTTATTTCAGTTTTTACTGTGTCAAATTTTCCATTTACCACTTCAAATTTTTCATTTACCGCATCAAATTGTTTATTTAAATCGGTAAAAGCTCGCATTAGTTCCTTTTTGTTTTCGTTCTCTCGTTCAGCTCTCTCTCTTGCTTTTCGTTGCTTTTCTGACCGTAATTGTTCCTTTTCCCTATAATTATTTGCCATCCAATTGTGGATTTGAAGGAGCATTGCATTCGTATCTACAGTTGGGTTGCTACCCGCGGGAATCGTTTGAACTGTTTGGTCTTTGTCATTCATATCACCGGCGTTAGCCTCCGCCTCCACTCGCATGTTAATTGCAACTGAGCGCAACGAAAATTGAGTGCTGTTCATATCGTCACTGTCACCTGCTGTCGGGGTTAATTTCTATTTACCCTCCGCCATCTCGCGGAGTCCATTTGTCAACAGTATTACGTCAGCTACGCGTGGTCTGCAACGCGGTTCGTCTGTCCTTTGCTTGTGATGTCACGTCACGTACTGTCAGGTATGGGAGTTGCACTCGCCTAACAAACGACTGTGAACAGAGGCGGAGATGACAAGACGGAAGACGGGCACACTAAACAACTAAACTATCACACAGCGCAAGCTTTTTACATGTAACACGACGCCATATTTACACATTGAAATCAAGACTCAACAATGGTATTTAGACACTACGTTGAAAATCCTACTAAATTTTGACTAAATATAATAATTTTGAGCTGATTTTTTAAATGTGCAGATGGAAATAAAAGGAAGAATGGTAATGTTGCTCGAAAGACCACTGTACTACTGAAGCGTCACAACTGCATATGAAAATTTTTTCGTAACTTACGTTTGATGTCTTGAAAATCGGCCACTGGATATAAAATTTCTCGGTTTTCCGCAGTCGGCTTGTCTTTCCAATATGAAATTTTCATCCACAATTTTTTAAGCACGTAGCGTGCACATGAAAAATAAATGTATTGTTAGATACATCTATATTAGCAGCAAACACAAGAGGCTGTTGACATACTTTCCGGGATGTGAGGTCGTGGTCCAAGAACTTTTCCAAGGAGCAGAAAAGTTCTTGGACCACGACCTCACATCCCGGAAAGTATGTCAAAAGCCATGTCACCCGGTCGTGAAAGCCTTCATTCTACAAACACAAGAGGACTGCTTTTCGTGAAGTCCCTATTCGGGTGCCAAGAGTGGTGTTTTTTTTTTAATATTTATATTTCCATTAAATTATTATTCTCTTATGAATATTCAGAAATCTGTTGTGAGTGTTGCACCACTTCTTGGCGGGAAGTGCAAAGACTTTTCAAAGAAGCTGATATGTGACCTGAAATCATTTGCAGAAGGCGTAGCGTTCTCAAGATCAAGAACAGAGCTCACACTGCCACTTACTTTATTTGTGTCGTGATCATGTTCGACCACGATTGGATATGAGACACAGCAACTACGAACAGAGAAACCTAAGGGACCAGACAGAGCTGGAAATTTTCTTTGCTAACTACACCACACGTTAAAAGAAATTGGATTTAAATCACAAACAAGGTAAATGGCAATGCGCTTTCTGATTAACTACGACGTTTGTGAACATAAAAACTATAAAAACACCGTTACTTCTGTTGCCATTAATAGGAGATGGATAGCACAGAAATACGTTAAGTAATAAGCAGGCACTACAGCATTTGAGAGCACAATAACCGATTTAATTACTTTAGTCAGTGTTGCTAACAATAGGCTCCGTACACTTTTAATGTTCTATCCTCGATATTTCATCTTAGATGCACACATAAATTCTGCACTGAACAATAGTAATATTTTATAATAACTAATTAGTGATTACGGACTGCCGTCTGCCGTCTTTAAAAAATGCACCAGGAATGTGATAACAGGAGAGGATTACAATTCTTCAGCTGTCAAAAAATAAGAAACACAAAATATCGCTACCGATACAATTTATGAACACTTCGTATTCTGCGCCGTGGCGCGTGAGATAGTCTTTGAAATATCAGGTGGTCGCCGCTCAGCGACGATCTAAGAAATTTGTACACAAATTGTATGGCTTTTATGAGCCTGCATGGTTAGATTATCGAATGTAAGTTTATTTAAGCTATCGAAACAGATACTAATATTACAACTCATAAGTTATAAAACCGACTTCAGTATTTGCTTAGATGCCACTTTATTGTGAAAAATCTTTAGATCTTAACAAAGGATAACTACAATCTAGTATTTCTTGATTTAGAGGGAAAGTCAACTGCAATTCATTTTGAAAATTCTGAAGGTAGCAGTAATAAAAAGGGACATGGTAGCAGGCTCTCCCCACCCGTTATTCAAACTTTGGGACTGAACAGGCAGTAAATGGAACCCAAAGAGAACATCGGAATGAGAAGTGATATGAGAACATATATTGCCGATAACATGTTAATTTGGTAGGAGTCGCCAAACAATTTGGAAGATTTGTTGAACGGCATCGATAGTGTCTTGAAAGGAATTTGTAAGATGAACGTCAACAACAGTTATTAAACAAGGGTAAGGGACTGTTGTAAAATTAAGCCAGAGGAAGTTAGTTTAGGTCATGAGACCCAAAACGTAGTAGATGGGTTTTGCTATTAGACCAACAAAACAACAGCCGATGGCTGAAGTAGAACCGATACGAGACCGACTGGGAGTAGAAAGAAATCTTTTCTCTGTGTACGTAAAAAAAAAGACCAGACGGATTTACTGACTCACCATCTTCCAGCCCATACGCTGAGGATACGAACTTGAAATTTGAGAAGGATGTTAATCTTAAACTGTGGTCACCGTTTCAAGAAGAATTTTTCGAAATTCCACTTTAATTGGGTGAAACTGGGATGACAGCGTTTTTGAAAATATATCGCTATTAGGCACTTTTGATGGTGGAAGAACGAAAAAGAGTGTTCGGACTTTCAATCAGAAATACAGAAATAAGTGTTTCAGCATTTTTGGAGATTCACCCATAAGAAATAGGGGATGAGAAATTTCATGGGACATATTTCATTATGAGAGCCGTTTTAAAGCTAAATCTATGAATATTTGTATTTTGCTATTTGATTATAGATAAAAGAATGATTTTCTTTGAGGTTTTTGGAAATTCAACCACTAAGTGGGAGAAATAGGAGACGAAAGTTTTTATTGCAATACTTCATGATTTAAAAAAAAATTGTAGCTAAATCTTGTAACATTCGTATTAGGCTTCTCGGTGAAAGTTTTAAGATAAGTATTTCAGTGGTTTTGGAAATTCGACCAGTCGAGTGTGAAATAGGGAATGAAAACGTTTATTAAAATATTTCGTTATATTAAAACACAGAGAGTTGTGATCTTATAACTATAGGCATCGTTTAAGAAAGAATTTTTCGAAATAGGGGTGAAAAGTTATCAGAATATATGCCGCTGTTAAGGAAAGTTTGAAGCTAGGATACGAAAAATGGTATTAGGTTTCTCAGTCAGAAATAAAAAAAAAGATACATGAACGTAACATTTTGCATGTAGGGCATCCACAGATGAAATAATTCCATGTTGAATAAAAAGGACCACGGGGCTGTTTAAAATATTTATTCAAAGACACCATCGGTTTCGAAAACTATATGTGGAACCTCAGGAGTTCATATTTGTATTAAAGAATTTATCAGTTTTATTTTTCGGAATGGTATGTAAAGGATAATAAAAGCGACTAGGTTTGTGTTTATTTACTGTCAATCCTTAAAAACAGGTGTGTTTAAAAACCAGTGAAAGCCCATCCCTCGACATTCTCAAGGTGTTTTTATTGGGTTCTTTTTCAGGCTTCAGGATGACCTTTAAGCAATCATTTTGCGTGCGCTCCATACGCAGCTGAAACATGAAGAAACTGTATGAGATTTTGTCAGCTTGCTTTTCGTTTTCAGTGGAAGTAATGTGAGCTGTCTTTTTACTCGAAGTGTCGTACTTTATACTTGTACACTGGATATTTTTCAGACATGAGTCTTCAATACTTCTGAATACAAGCAATATGATCTTTGACTTTTAGTATGTGGCATTTCCTCCAGTGCTGATGTGCGAAGTCTCTCTCAAGTTTGGTTAATTTTTGACTTTAATGTCTCTGGGAGGTATTAATTTTGGAATAACCTTGCACTAGAGTCGACACAATAATTAACTAATATTCTAGCCGTATCGATGTTTGAGAGTCAGTGTCATGATAAAGTCATTGATATCTAATAAAGGCAGTCACCTCTAGCTGTTGAGCTGATTCAAAAGGAGTTTCAAATTTCAGTATCGTCGGAAACAATGCTGGCCAGACATATCACAAGGTTACGAGAATCGACTAGCTATTGACACAAGTGAACTGCACGTATACCGCATAGCGTAGTTTTGATAGTTAATATTATTGAAGTCAGTTAATAAAGTCACTGCCTATAAAAGTCCACAAAACTGTTTCAAATTAATTATTTCTCCTTTTTAACTAAATCATTTCCGTTAAGACTTGAAAATATTAATCATCTGTCCACTTACATTCACAGTTTTTCGCAGGTTGAAGCTTTGTCAAATAAAATCCAATCTATTCTCCTTTTCAATACATTTCCCCAGATCAGAACTTTTCCAATACAATAATAGTCATCACTGCACTCCAGAGCAACACAAAAGAGCACAAGGAACAAGGACAGGGAGAGACAGAAAGAAAGGGTCACATCACTATTTCTAAGAAAAGGAAAACAAAAAACGTCTCATCTTTAGCTTCGTAACCCACATACTCTTAGGAATCTAATTATTCCATTATGAATACTGTATGTCGAATATTTGATAAATTATATGAACAAATTTTTGTTGTTAAAAATTTTAAGTTACAAGTAGCATTGTTGTTGCCAGTAGAGCATTCAGTGAGAAGCACGTGAGAGTGTACGGTGTTGTCACGCTGCTATGCGGTCTGGAAATAACTAGCAGAAATCTGAGGTGCAAGTGCAGAGGTTGTTGCTTTTTGGAAACATGATTTTGTAAAGACTGATTCGAAAAGCGTACAGATATCCAGGTAATTTGGCTGCACTCCTTGTTCGTTCATTGTGTAATTTTTAACATGATTTTTCTTTATTGTTTCGCCGAGGGTAAAAAAAAATCACCTACTAAAATGGCTTGTTCTCATACTTTCGAAACTCCTTTGCCATTTTAGTCTTGTATTTCGTGGTACAGTAATATTTATGAATGAGAAAGCAGTTCTGTAAAGATTGTTGTGATTGTTGAAGATTGAGCTTCATTAGTCACAATACAGTTTTTGACTGCTAATTTCTCCTACTTCGTTCAGTAAATTCACTTTCTACGAACGTCTCCTCCAGAAAGTTTTATTTTCTAATCATGCGATGCCGCATTGCACTTAGAAGAATACAGTCGTTCTTTTGTAAACGCTCGTCGCCAGTTTTGTAAAGGCCTCGTCGCTGCTGCTGTGGATGCCGAGTTGCTACTTGTGTTACGGTAGGCCGAGTTTGTGAGTTCGTGAAACGGCTTCTGATGCAGTACACAGGTAAGCCAATTTCTCCATGCAACTGTTACACAGTTATGCCTTGGAGTCAGGTAACAGGGTAGGAGAACGAAGGTTCTACAACAACCCAACAAAGTCACGGAAATGAGTAAAAAAGGTTTACTTACTCTTGTGACTTGTTGAATAATGAAGTCTGCAACACTGCATGTAATATAACACAAAAAATGCCTTCAGTGGATAGGTGCAAATAATCTCAGGTAAACTACACAACACATAGCAAATCTAATTTACAACTGTCTGTTCACTTCTAAGAGGTTACTAAACGACGTTCCCTGTCTAAGTCAGCCTTGAACGATGATCTATAACCAAGAGTGCGAGAAGTAATAGCCTATCTGTAGAGTAGGTTTCTATCCGTTGTCGTCTGGTCATGGGCGGATTGTGCTCGGCAGGCAATTGGCCGAGGCGAAGTCGATATCTTCAACCTCAGCGCCGCCCTTGACGCTGGTGGAACTCGCGCCAGTGGCGAGTCTCCATGGCACTGGCACTTCCTCGCGTCTTTGCCCTTGTGATGCTTTCGCCCTGGCTATCTTGTTCGGACGACATAGTACGTTCGGGCTTAATGTATGAGGTGGTTAGCGTAGTTGCTTATCCTTGCATTGCACTTGTGCAAGGTTTCTTTTCTGTGGCTGGTTTGTTGATGCACTGCCGTTCAACACTTTCGAGCAATACCAAGTTTCCTATACCACAAGGTAAGTCACAAAATTTGTTAGTGACAATGAAACATTACAATCAGAATACAGCAAATAATTCACAGTTAAGTACTTCATTTCAAAATAATCATAGGCTTCAGCTTAGGCAAACTTTAGTTCACATCTCATTTCTTATGCAGACATTCTTACTCTTTCAGTGCTGTGCTAAATTCGCGTGTGTGTTTAAAGTTTCGAATTTTATTTGGTCACTTTACGTGCGTAGATTTACAGGTCATTTTAATAGAAGCATTTTGGACAGTTATTATTTCAAAGTTCAGCTAGCAATTTTATGTCTAATTCTTGCTGTGTTAGTTTCGTGTGTTGGAATTGCAAGGCACGTACTGTGACGTCTTGCATTGTACCACTGTTTACTGCACTGCAAAATACAGAATTTCACAAGGTAGGTCATTTAGTATAGAGTTTTCAGTTAGATTGGGTAAAAGCTGACTGCAGTACAGTTTCGCAGTATCAGATGGATCAGGCGACCGTTTGTATCAGACAGCGTATACGAAACCACAACACTTGCGCTGTTCAGGTCAACATTGAAAACAGACACACACGAAAATTAGAATAAGAACCCATCCGTTATACACAAAAAATAAAACAGTTACACCATGAACGTGACTGTCATTTATGGGGTATAGCTGTGGATTTAGTAGATGGATCTATCACTGAAACTGAAGAACTTGCTAGATAACCTGACACAAGAGATCACGAACCACTGATAACCGTCCACGCACATCTGCCATGAGCTTCAGCACAACTGGTGCGCGAATAGCAATGTTGGTGCCTCACAAGAGTGTCGCATATCCAAGCAGTTAAACTTTGGACAAAGTAGAGGCAAAATATTGGCTACACGTCATAGGAAACGATTTTGAAAGTTTAGCATTACTTTGTGGCTGCAATAAAATATGGTACGGAAAGATTTTAACCATTTGGTGGACTGGTCTTTTTCTTCAACTTACAATGCACGACAAAGACGTTTACGGCTGTTACAAGTAAAGAGAACATTAAAAAATAAGATTTTGCAGATCATCAGGTGAACCGAATTAATGGTCACCCAACCCTCAGGAAGGATACGACCGTATTGTGAGAGACACTGCCGCAGAAAACCCTCTTACTGAAACTTCCTGGCAGATTAAAACTGTGTGCCGGACTGAGACTCGAACTCGGGACCTTTGCCTTTCGCGGGCAAGTGCTCTACCAACTGAAACATCCCCCAGGCTGTGGCTAAGCCGTGTCTCCGCAATATCCTTTCTTTCAGGAGTGCTAATTCTGCAAGGTTCGCAGGAGAGTTTCTGTAAAGTTTGGAAGGTACGAGACGAGGTACTGGCGGAAGTAAAGTTCTGAGGACGGGGCGTGAGTCGTGCTTGGTAGCTCAGTTGGTAGAGCACTTGCCCGCGAAAGGCAAAGGTCCCGAGTTCGAGTCTCGGTCCGACACACAGTTTTAATCTGACAGGAAGTTTCATATCAGCGCACACTCCGCTGCAGAGTGAAAATCTTATTCCGTCTTACTGAAGATAATATGGGGATGGAGAGTGAAAAGAAACACTACTTCGTGATCGTGGAGGAAACAATTATCAGTCTCCACGATTCATTGCATACCAGAAAGACAAAAAAAAAATTGTCCTGAGCATATTTATGGCAAGAAGTGGATGTCAAGAATGGACATGTGGCAGCATTGTTATCCCATGAGCGACAAGTGTGTTCTTTCAATTTTTTATTCAATATAGTGTGACAGTGGCACTACCTAGTGCATTCAATAAGTGTAGATTTGGGATTGAATGACGGAGATGGTGGGTTTGATTCTAGAGGTAGCCTAGGTGTATTCTAATTTTTGTTTGCGTGGTGTGGTGCCCTACACTGAGGTGACGAAAGTGCCGGATCTCCTTATGTCCGGCGCAGTACAACAGTTCGACGTGGAATAAGCTCAACAAGTCGTTGGAAGTCACCTAAAGAAATACTAAGCCATACAGCCACTGTATCCGTCCACAGCTGCGAAAGTGTTGTCAGTGGAAGATTTTGTGCACGAGATTACCTCTCGATTATGTCCAATAAACGTTCCGTGGGATTCACATCGGGTGATCTGGATGGCCAAATTGTCCGTTCAAACTGTCCAGCATGTTCCTCAAACCAGTCGCTAAAAACTGCGGCCCGGTGAGAGGCCGCACTGTCATAGATAAAAACTTCATCTTTGTGTCGGAACATGAAGTCCATGTATGACTGTAAATGGTCTCCATGTAGCTGAAAATAAACATTTTCACTCATTGGCCGGTACAGTTGGACCGGAGGACACAGTCCATTTGACGTCAACACAGCCCCCACTATTATGGAGCCACCACCAGCTTTCACGATACATTGTTGACAACTTGGGGCTTTGGCTTGAGCGATCTGCCCCATACTCGAACCCTGCCATCAGCTCTTACCAATTGAAATCGGGACTCATCTTACCAGGCCACGATGTTCCAGTCGTCCAAGGTCTAACCGTCATGGTCCTGAGCCCAGGAGATGCGCTGTAGGCGTTGTCGTTCTGTTAGCAAAGGCACTCACGTCGGTCGTCTACTGCCATAGCCCAATAACGCCAAATTTCGGCGCAGTGTCTTAAAGCGAACGATCGCCGTACGTCCCACACTGATTTCTGCGGTTATTTCACACAGAGCTGTCTGTCTTTTAGCACTAACAGTTCTACGCAAACGCTGCTGCTCTCGGTCGTTAAGTGAACGCCATCGGCCACTGCGTTGTCCGTGGTGAGAAGTGCTGCCAAAAATTGAAATGTGCATGATTCTAGCTCCAAATACCATTACACGTTGGAAGTCTGTTAATTCCTGTCATACGGCTATAACTACATCGGATACTGTTTCTCATAAGTCAGTGTAGTACAATGACAGATCCGCCAATGCACTGCTCTTTTACATCTTGTATACACGATGCCACCGCTATCTGTATATGTGCATATCGCTAACCTGTGAATTGTTTTCACCTCATTGTAAATATACACGGACTCTTCATCTAACACATGTTACTATGGATTCAAATACCTCCTCCCACCATTGTTCCTTAATCAAGGGATTACGTTCCCATTAGCTCTAGCTCCAGTTCAGGAAGTAACGTGGAAACTAAACTACTATTTTTGTAGTCCTCACTACACTACTAGTTTCAATCCCAGCGCTTCAGGGATTCTGTTTTCAGTTCTTCATTAATTAGTAGTATTATTATTAATTACGTCGATGTAAATGTGGATAAATACATTGCATTACCGCTAGTTACATTTATAAAATACAGAACCAAATCTGTGAATTTCCAGAATACTTTAGCTGAATTCGACTGTAAAGAATTCACATTGAATACTCGCACCCTGTTTATCATGTTGTATCAGTGTAACGGTTAATTATTAAATGTTTTTTATTCCAGTCTTTGATCACAATATAAATTCTTTTGACGGTGACCGGTTGCAGTCAGTAATGACCATCTTCAGATGGTATCTGAAAGCCAGCCTAACTCTTCATGTAAGAGACTTCGTCCTCAAGTTCAGTGTCACGTGTTCTGCACGGCCTTCGGAACGTGCTCAGAAGTACTGGGTACGTTCTGCTGTCATGTCATCCGTCCTGTTCTCACACGTGTGTTGGTGAGACTGTTCTCACACGTATGTTGGTGAGAACTGCGCGATTAAACTTACGTCTGATGCCATGGTTTGAAAACGGACGCGATTATCCGAAACTAGTCACACAAACAAGTGAATATTATAGCAATGGTGGCAGTTGTTGAAGGAAAATGAAGAGATTATGAACCAGATCTGCTTTTCGAGAAGTCATGTATCATACATATAGCTAATGTGTAGATGAAATTGTCGTTGAGGACATGACTCACTAACGGGACTCCTTCTACAAAATCTTCACCATTAATCTGTGTGTCCAACAGTAATCCAGAAGTACTGTCAAAATACCACGCCGATTTCGTCAAGGAATGAGCTATTACTTACATCAGTTTTGTTATTCATAACTCGTTCATAAAAATGTCGCCAATGATAACTTATAAATGGGATGCTGCGTATTAGTAACGGCACCTTTTTTCGTTGAATGCAGAGGTTAAATACGTAGTTTCACACATAATGCGTATGTTACGACCTATGTAATGCACAGTTAACGTACTCCATACTATAGTAGTACATGCACTGATCAGCCAGAACATTATAACCACCTACCAATAGCCGGTATGTCCACCTTTGACACGGATAACAGGGGTAAAGCATCGTGGCATGGAAGCAATGAGGCCTTGGTAGGTTTCTGCACACACGTCACAAACTTCCCTTAAATTCCTGGTCTGGAGGGCATGATCTCTGACGCCACGTTCAGTCACATCCCTGATGTGCTCGATCGGGTTCATATCTGATTTTTGGGGCCAGCACATCAACTGGAACTCGCCATTGTGTTCCTCGAACCACTCCATCATACTCCTGGTCGTGTGACATAGTGTATTATCGTGCTGAAAAGTGGCACTGCCTTCGGGAAATATAATCTTAATGAAGGGATGTATGTGCTCTGCAACCTCAGTACGATCCATCTTGTCCTTCATGGTGCC
This sequence comes from Schistocerca piceifrons, assembly GCF_021461385.2. Classification (NCBI taxonomy): domain Eukaryota; kingdom Metazoa; phylum Arthropoda; class Insecta; order Orthoptera; family Acrididae; genus Schistocerca; species Schistocerca piceifrons. The sequence continues at coordinate 1,003,885,010 of NC_060139.1, forward strand.
TCACGGTGTCTTTCGCAAGCTACGCTGAACCCATGGATGCCCACGTGAATGTTCCCCACAGTACAGTTGTAAGTAGGCTGTTTAGGTTTTTCTGTTGGTAACGCCACGTAGCGTTCTGTATGAAAATTACTGGATGTGCTGTGTGCTATCTGTGACTGGTTAGCATTGTTGTAATAGTCGCTATTGTAGTGGTGGGCAGTTGGCTGTTAACAGCTCGTAGCGTTGTGCAGTTGGAGGTGAGCCGCCAGCAGTGGTGGATGTGGGGAGAGAAATGGCGGAGTTTTGAGAGCGGATGATCTGGACGTGTGTCCATCAGAGACAGTAAATTTGTAAGACTGGATGTCATGAACTGCTATATATATTACGACTTTTGAACACTATTAAGGTAAATACATTGTTTGTTCTCTATAAAAATCTTTCATTTGCTAACTATGCATATCAGTAGTTAGTGCCTTCGGTAATTAGAATCTTTTATTTAGCTGGCAGTAGTGGCGCTTGATGTATTGCAGTAGTTCGAGTAACGAAGATTTTTGTGAGGTAAGTGACTTGTGAAAGCTATAGGTTAATGTTAGTCAGAGCCATTCTTTTGTGGGGATTATTGAAAGTCAGATCGCGTTGCGCTAAAAATATTGTGTGTCAGCTTAGTGTTGATCAGAATAGGTAAAGAGCGAAATGTCTAAGTACGTTCAGTTCTGCTCAGCTGTTTGAAAATCAAATAATGTAATAGGTTTATCAGCACACTAATTCATTAATTTTTCTAAGGGGTCGTTTCATACAGTGTCAAGGAGCTCTTACCCGGAAGACAACGGATTCGCGCCCTCTCTTCGGCATGTTAAAGAAGGTATCATGATTCATCAAACCATGGAACGCTCTACCACTGCACCAACGTTCATTGCCTATGGTCAAGTGCTCATTTCAGTCGTGGTTGCGATATTGTGGTGTTAACTTTGGCACATGCATCTATCGTCGGCTGCGGAGGTCAGTCATTGGGAGTGTTTGGTGCAGTGTGTTCCGATACGCTTGTACTCTCTCCCTCTTTAAAGTCTGATGTTAGTTGGGCCACAGTTCGCAGCGTGTCCTGTTTTACCAGTCTACCGAGTCTGCGACGCCCGACATTTATAATGAAGGATGGCCATTAACCCCCGGCCCCTGGACGTGATTTCAGCTCTTTGTATGTCCTTTCTTTTCCCTGCTGGTCTTTGGGATCACGGCCGTTATCTATTGCAAGGAAATGGAACGCCTACAGCGGTCCTTTTGACCTTATTTTTGTGTTCTACCAGTTTCGGCGCTTCAGTGCTCTATCTTCTGGCCCTAGTTGATGCTGAAGGGGTTGTCACGATCCATATACACGTTGCATCAGTGGCTAACATAACTGGCTTACGCAGACTATCTGTAACTGTGATGTCAGTACTCAAACCATCAACAGCCAATTGGGTGGAGTGCTGACATCACAGTTACAGCGACGTTGGCCACTGATGCAGCGTAAACATGGATCATGATAGACCCCTTCAGTATCATCTAAGGCCTGAAGATGGTGCACTGAAGAGCCGAAACTGGTAGCTACACAGTAAATAATTTCATAAACACGGCTGTAGACGTTTCATTTTCTCCAAAGCTTCCACCTTGGTTTCACCAAGTGTTGAAGACACTCACGACAGCACTCCTCGAACACCCAACTTCCCGTGCAGACTCCGAAATGCAGCCCAGCTTATGGGCCATAACAATCTGCCCTAGGTCATACTCAGGTAGATGGCGCGTCTTCCTCACTCTGCACACTGACAGCACACTCATTAATACTACGTACACCATACGTGTGTCTGACTAGCAGACAATCCACGCCAGGTGACGCTCCTATCACATGGACGGGATTATATCGATAGTAGGCAGGTAGTCATAATGTTCTGGTTGATCAGCGTACGCCGAGCATCCTCTTTGGGCTTCGTATAAGGCAGTGTGGTAGTCCCACAGCACACACAAATGCGAATATGTAGATATGGATTATTTGATCCTAGACCAGGCTGATTACAAGGCTGATATTTCTCGGTAGTAATTTACTTGTTTTATCATTCCCTCCATGCTCATTAAAGCTTGGAACCTGGACATCATTCTTTTGAGCCAATCCCAATATCCCAGTATCTGAGCTCGGTAGATTGTATCTCTGGTTCGTTTTCCCTCTGGTCGCGGAGCGGCGCTCTTGCCTCGCGTCTTCCGGTTTGAAATGTTTGTGAGGTCGGTGAATGTGGAACGGAGTCTCCGGGGAACGTGGAGGAAGTCTGTTGGAGCCAACGGCTGTTCTCACGCGCCGGTGATGGGTGTTTTGACCGTTTCGCTCTGAGGGAACCGTCCCAACGGAAACGACTTCGTTTATGATTAGCTGGTTCCGGTGCTCTGAAAGCGCACCACTTTCCAGTTATCGGGCCCTGGCGTGTGTTTTAGTTCGGTGGCGTTAGCGGATTCTGTTGTCACTACAGTGCTCTCCGTGCCTCTTTCCCAAATTGCGAATTTGTGCTTTGTTTGAAGTTTGGATCCCCCGTACTGTGGTCTTGTATCATTTACAGAATCTATTTGAGTCAGCCCACTTCTGTGATCGCTGAGCACCCTGTGTTGCTTTCCTGAAAAGTAACTTAGTTGTAGTCCCCATGTGTGACGACTGTGGTTATAGTCTTTTATTGTTCTGTTTAACAACGTTTCTCTTTGCCAAATGATACCTAATATTATTAATGTCACCGTCAGTGCAAGCGATGGGAGTATGATAGAGGTCGCAGTGCTACTTGTGGTGCTAAGAACATTTGTGTTTACTTTGCTCTTTTAATTATATTTTGAATCCTGATCTGGCCAGATATGTTAGTATACTCAGTGCTCTGCAAGAGAGCTGTGAAATTTTCTTTATTGGAACCCCTGGGTGTCGTAAGGCGAGATTCCTATCTGATTCTTAGAGTGTGATTGGGTCTGCGGGCTGTCTTGTGCTGGTGTCTGACCATTATATTGTTAATGAAACCAGGATTTCAACCTGAACGAGAAGTTCAAATTATTATTTAAAAACTACTTGAACTATGTTTGCAGCTTGGTTATGTTAATAAACTTACTCTCGGTTCTCGCCAGTGTTTGAATTATACTATTATCGAACCTTAGTTTAACTTGTTGATAGGTATCTGAATCGATTGTGTGCGAGCAGTGACTTTGTAAAGCTGTATCGCAGAAGTTAGGTTATTATCTTTGGTGTGTGCGGAGGCGCAGTGAGCAGATAATTTTAAGCTGTTTTGTAGTGAGGAAGCAATTATAATGTCATGTTTCAAATGTAAATTCCCAATTTATCAACGTGTTTAATGAACATGATTATATCAAGATTGTAACGGAAACAGATTTGTGAAGGAGGTACTTTAATGGAACTAAGTGTGTATCAGAAGTGGAACGTCAGAGGTTAATATTATATTGATGTGTTTTTTTCATTATTGCTGCGCCATTGGACTAACTTGGTTATTGTACTGAGAGCTGCCAGATTTGAATGATAGGGAAGTGTGTTGTTTGGATGTTAAGACGTTCATTAAATTTAAAATCAGCTATGAGCACTTTTTCACAGTATCCAAAGAAACTTAGTGTTACCATTTACGCCTATATTTCATTTTCCACCTACCTTCCTCTTACAATTTTTAACTGATCATGGGTTTTTGAAAACATGGAAAGAAACGAAATGTGTTCGGAGAATATTTCGATTTGCAACTAACTGAGAACTCGTTCCACCTCACGAGTGTGCGTGTAGATACAGTAATTTGCAGCTGTAGCATAGCAGCGGGCAAGATCAGCACTGAAACGCGTTATACAGATTTGCGCAGAATAGAGGTAAGGACTATGTTGTTTTTTTTTAATTCAGTCACGGCTAACTTATATTATTCAGAGACAGTTAGATTTTCCGTCTTGTGTATCACTTTTAGCTCTGGAATCTGAGATCAGTTTTGCAAAACTAATTATCATAGGTTTTATGTCAAAGTTCGTTATTCAGGCAGTTTATACTGTTCAAAATTCTTGCAGTCAGATTGCTAACTTTTACTGTGCGAAAGACTTTTCTTTATGAGACACGCGCACCTCCCTCCATTATTTCAACAAAAGCTTAATCAATCTTATATCAAACAATTAAATATTATATGCGGAGATAGGAAATAACGGGAACAACTGACATAGCGCATCACTTCACTGCAATTTGCGTTTATTGTAACACTTGATAACAGACAAAGAAAATTTCGCATGTTACACGTGACAGATAATAGCACTAGAACAATGACAAACTCCTGATTCAGTTTTATGCACTTTAGTTAAAGTTCAACAGGCGAATACAATTATGTTCTCCCATAAATATGAATATGCGCGTAGGCGCGTTAAAGAACTGGTTATGAAACAGTCACTTATATCAAGGCAGGCACACTCAACTTAAAGGCAAAATAATTAGCAATTTTATACATTGACTAGAACATTAAGGTGAATAACAGGAAAGTGCACTTTCCACCTTCCACAACACCTTGCGGCGACAGTTAACATTTACAGTAAGTACAGCTCAATAGTAAAAAAAAAAAAAAATTAGGTTCCCCACACATACACACTCCTGGAAATGGAAAAAAGAACACATTGACACCGGTGTGTCAGACCCACCATACTTGCTCCGGACACTGCGAGAGGGCTGTACAAGCAATGATCACACGCACGGCACAGCGGACACACCAGGAACCGCGGGGTTGGCCGTCGAATGGCGCTAGCTGCGCAGCATTTGTGCACCGCCGCCGTCAGTGTCAGCCAGTTTCCGTGGCATACGGAGCTCCATCGCAGTCTTTAACACTGGTAGCATGCCGCGACAGCGTGGACGTGAACCGTATGTGCAGTTGACGGACTTTGAGCGAGGGCGTATAGTGGGCATGCTGGAGGCCGGGTGGACGTACCGCCGAATTGCTCAACACGTGGGGCGTGAGGTCTCCACAGTACATCGATGTTGTCGCCAGTGGTCGGCGGAAGGTGCACGTGCCCGTCGACCTGGGACCGGACCGCAGCGACGCACGGATGCACGCCAAGACCGTAGGATCCTACACAGTGCCGTAGGGGACCGCACCGCCACTTCCCAGCAAATTAGGGACACTGTTGGTCCTGGGGTATCGACGAGGACCATTCGCAACCGTCTCCATGAAGCTGGGCTACGGTCCCACACACCGTCAGGTCATCTTCCGCTCACGCCCCAACATCGTGCAGCCCGCCTCCAGTGGTGTCGCGACAGGCGTGAATGGAGGGACGAATGGAGTCGTGTCGTCTTCAGCGATGAGAGTCGCTTCTGCCTTTGTGCCAATGATGGTCGTATGCGTGTTTGGCGCCGTGCAGGTGAGCGCCGCAATCAGGACTGCATACGACCGAGGCACACAGGGCCAACACCCGGCATCATGGTGTGGGGAGCGATCTCCTACACTGGCCGTACACCACTGGTGATCGTCGAGGGGACACTGAATAGTGCACGGTACTTCCAAACCGTCATCGAACCCATCGTTCTACCATTCCTAGACCGGCAAGGGAACTTGCTGTTCCAACAGGACAATGCACGTCCGCATGTATCCCGTGCCACCCAACGTGCTCTAGAAGGTGTAAGTCAACTACCCTGGCCAGCAAGAACTCCAGATCTGTCCCCCATTGAGCATGTTTGGGACTGGATGAAGCGTCGTCTCACGCGGTCTGCACGTCCAGCACGAACGCTGGTCCAACTGAGGCGCCAGGTGGAAATGGCATGGCAAGCCATTCCACAGGACTACATCCAGCATCTCTACGATCGTCTCCATGGGAGAATAGCAGCCTGCATTGCTGCGAAAGGTGGATATACACTGTACTAGTGCCGACATTGTGCATGCTCTGTTGCCTGCGTCTATGTGCCTGTGGTTCTGTCAGTGTGATCATGTGATGTATCTGACCCCAGGAATGTGTCAATAAAGTTTCCCCTTCCTGGGACAATGAATTCACGGTGTTCTTATTTCAATTTCCAGGAGTGTATATACATATATACGCATAATTACAACTAAAACTGGTGGAAAAACACTAAATTGGAAACTGACAAATCATTAGTCAAAGGAGCCGCACTCCATCGAAACACCCCAAAAATGGCAACTTAATGGCTACCCGGAGTAACAAAATTAAGAATACCATGCTCATAGATTGACTAGTATCAAGAACAAATAACACGTACACGGCTTCTGACGGCCGACAACCTGTATTGGGCCATTGAGCAGTGATTAATTTAAGCTAGCGACAACACACGCTAACCAGGTTAGCGGTGTATTTAAAGACAAGCGTCGACCAAGAACCCTGGTCAAACGGTAATGGAACCAGTACTAATTTACAACTAACTACAGCATTAAAATCAACTGATGACAGGTTGACATTTACCGATGTGGCATACGATGGACAGTCAATAGACTGAACATTCAGCTAAAACCCAAGAATAATGCTGAGGAGCGTAATGCCCAGCCCAAAGCATGTTTAGGACAACCACCTAATCTGAGAACAAAACACCCATGAAACAACAGGATAATGTCGCAGCTTGCAGTACAAATGCCAGAGCCCCAATACAGCCTTACCCCAAAGCAGTACTAAAGCACACTAGTTTCTCGCTCAGTTAAAGTTTCCAAAACAATCACAACTACCAGGATTCCCTTACGCGGTAGAAGTGCCAACACTTCCGTTCATACCCCAGAATCAACTAGCACAACGCAAATAATTGACACATTTCAGATAACGTTTTAAAACAACATACTTAAATACCTTTGTGCACCACAAGCCTTAATTAGTTAACAGGTTAGGCTGTGTTACTGATGCCACGCAGATCAGGTAGCAAGTTAAGGTCTACAGTTCTGCTTTGCCATTTAACACGCATCGTGACGAGGAAAGAAAGAATCCTCATAATAAACTGAAAGACTCTGATTGGATTCAGTATTTGACGATGCGCTTAAAATTAACAGACTAAGGTGAGAGTCAAGTTTACATTCACAAGGAGCACACGCAGAATACGAGCATAAGGCGAACATTAAATCAACTGAGCCTTGTTCAGTTCTTTACATCCCGACGTCCAAATCAGAGTTCCTCCTCCGGACCGACGCTCTCCCGCAAACTCGGCAGGCAGCTGGCCTCAGCAAGGCCACAGCACCCTCTGGCTAGCATAAGAAAACAGCAGAGCGCGAAGTGGGAATTTCAAAAGATAGCGATACAGACAAGGAGGAAACGCAGAGAACGAACCGTGACATTTCGTCACGGTTCACCTTACATTGCGACAGTTAATTACTATTGCAATGTATCTTTACCTTCACATTACGACAGTACAAGTTTCATTACAACAGCTCATTTATTATTACAGCTCTGATCTTACACTCAGAAACAGGACGTCACTCATATTATTATTATTTAAAGAGAACTTTCACTTGGCGATATCCTTGAATAATACGGATGACGTAGGAATATACTGAGAAACAGAAAATATATACTGCTCTGACTTATTTTAATTATTATTGTACTTTAGCGCAGCCATATTTTGCTAACACGTTGTTTTGCCTTTCAGCTTTGATATTATTGTTCTTGACGTGTCTTTTACATCTGTGATTTGTTTCTATATTTCTCTATTATCATTCCGCTTAGTTCGTTTGTCAGCAAATCATGCACTACGATGAATTCGCAAAAACCTTATTTTGCAAAATGGCAGCAACAGTACCTTTGCTGATCATTCTGTTGCTATTAATACTAACCATATTTCTGAGGTAATATGCTGTGTCTTTGCAACCGGATAGTCAATGTGCGAACATTGTAGACACTCTTGATTCTGATGTAACTCAACATTCCGATAATAATATCTGCTGCAATACTGATCTTTTATTTTCTGAGTATAGTGATAGCACACAAATAAATATGGAAGATTTTCTACCTTTGCCGAAATCCGACACCGAGCCTTTACGGTATTTTTCCGACAGAGCTGCTACGCAACAGCTTTATTTGACTACACACAATATGAATTTGTCGCAGCAAGTTCAGTTCGATATTTTTGTTTCAGTTTTAAGTGAAGTGTAAACACAGAATAATGAACGTTCGTTTTGCTGAGGAACAAAATGGAAACAAGGCACTTACGAAACTTTTGATGAACAATCCTCTCGTTTTGCTTACGAAATTAAAAACCCTACCGAGACTCTTACAAACCAATTTCAAGAACTCGATGATAAATGTTCTAAAAATCGTGATTTCTTACTGAACACTTCGATGAACTGGCCACTCATTTTGAAGAGCGTAATTACAAATTCGAAGAGCCTAAAAATCTTTAGATGCGCTCCGTGACAATCAGAAAGCACTCCCTGACGAATTAAAGAGACAGACACATAACATTAACAGACCATATAAACAATCTTTCAACTGGGGTTACAAGTGTCACGTCTCGTTTAAGCGAACTAACTGCAGCCCATGACAACCTTAAACAACGTTTGTGTGTGTGTCAGACAGAGACGTAGCTGTTGATGAACAACTTAATACATTTCTGAAACTCAGCGGCCACACAAACCCCTTTTTTTTGGGGGGGGGGGGGGGTCATCAGTCTTCTGACTGGTTTGATGCAGCCCGCCATGAATTCCTCTCCTGTGCGAACCTCTTCATCTCAGAGTAGCACTTGCAACTTACGTCCTCAGTTATTTGCTGGATGTATTCCAATCTCTGTCTTCCTCTACAGTTTTTGCCCTCTTTAGTTCCCTTTAATACCATGGAAATCATTCCCTCATTCCCAGATGTCCTATCATCCTGTCCCTTTTCCTTATCAGTGTTTTCCACATATTCCTTTCCTCTCCGATTCTGCTCAGAACCTCCTCATCTCTTACCTTACCAGTCCACCTAATTTCAACATTTGTCTGTAGCGCCACATCTCAAATGCTTCGATTCTCTTCTGTTCGGGTTTTCCCACAGTCAGTGTTTCACTACCATACAATGCCGTACTCCAGACGTACGTTCTCAGAAATTTCTTCCTCAAATTAAGGCCTATCATTGCTATACTGAGTGAAAATGAAGAAGACAAAGCACTAGTTATTGCTAAAATTACCCTGTGTAGTTGTTCCTACTCTGCAAAAGAAAACGCATATTCATGCTGCACAGTTACAGTCACTTAAAGATGATACTACCAAAATTCACGATCAGTACAACAATCTTAAAGCTGAATATGATGAACTCGCTGAAAAAGTACCACAATTAAAGTCAAATCATGACCATCGCTCAGAAGGTACATAACCGGTACACTTCATCGACACAGAAGAATATCAATCACTTGAAAACTTTTGACAGCAACAAATACAAATTAATCCCAAGATCAACCAGGACCTTGATGCAATTACTGCTCCCCTCTCCGTCAGTTGGAGCGATACCATTTCTCAGGACTGCTCACATAATGATGCCACGTATTGTTCCGATAAGAATATAGAACATTCTCCGCAACCTCCGCTTACTAAACCGGTCAGAGAAATAGACTTCTTACAACCATATGACAACTCTCGCACCTTTGTCAACCGACAGCATTCTTCTGATGTTTTTTATCTGTCAGTAAATTCAAAGTATTTCGTAATGATCCTAATTGTACACATCCCTTGGACTGGATTCAGAAATTCACCGTTTCTTTGCCGCTAAAGTGGCCTGTATCTCATAAATTACAATTTATTTGCAGCTCATTGGAGGGGAACCGTCGACTAGAATGCGACCTATTGCACGCCAATGTTTTTCAGTTGAATAACTGCAAAGCGCTTTCTCGCAGCTTACTGGTCTGAGACGACACAGCGTGCTGTAAAAGACAAATGGATAAATTTGCCGAATATCAGCAGCTCGAATTTTGAAACGTTAACAAAACCTTCGAATACATGGTACAACAAAACAAGAATTTACTTGAGCCGTTCAGCCCGTCAGGTTTGATCCACCTCTGTATTTCATAACCTCCAGGAAATTTGAAAAGTGCGTTAAGAGCAGGTGTACAAACATCTAACATAAATGCTTTTCGTGATGTTATAGAGTTACTTGAAATTGATCACTCGTTTTCCCAGCGGAAGAACAGTAACAACTTTTCTAACAGCAACCGTAATTTTCACTACAAACACAACGGTGGTCAATCTGGTACGGTTTTCAATCGCAAGAAGGGTAACTATGTTGTGAATGAAAAACGTAACAGAAATTTAGACAACGGCATCCAAAATTTTAATGCTAATCAGCAATGACATTCTCAGCAGAATCATAGTTTTCCTAATGATTACCAACAGCAGAATCACAATTTTCCGCAGTCTTAGTCAGCAATATGATAATTTCAGGACAACACACGAGTCATCTTTGCCATAAAAGCTAGCACAGCAACAATCGTTTTCGCAAAACAGGGAATTATAAATTTAAACCATAATTACAGGACTAAAGGGCACTTTAATAAGAATCAGTCCTTATCGTTAAATGAACCAGATTCCCGTTTTCATCCGCGACAAGGTAATCAAAATCATTGAGAACCTCATCGCACTGTTCAAATCATTGAAGTCGCATCTGCCAACGTCCCGGAAAGTACAGACGCTACGCAGCAATGAAAAGCGGACCAGACGTAAGATGATGTTGACGTCGCACCAACACAGGACACATCGCATTCTGAACACATTTTAGAGCATAAGATTCGCTTAGAAGACATCAGGGATTTACAGTTACGTGAAACTGAACAGCCTCTACAGCATTTTTATCATCCTGTTATTACCATTCAAGTTGGCAAACACGAATTGAAAGCAGTTCTGGATTCTGGTTCTCCTGCTATTGTCCTGAATCACGCAGCATTCAACCGCTGCAATTCTGATTATTCTTATCCGATGTTACATCTCAATAAAATCAAAATAAATGGTGTTGTACCTAGCAAAAGCGTATAAGTCAAATCTCAAACTGATTTACAATTTCCTATTCAAGGCCACACATTATTCGCCAACTTCCTTATTGTTCCATTATTAACAACTGAAGTCACTCTGGGCATCGATTTCTTAAACAGACATAATTCAGTGCTGGATTTTAACAACTCTTGTATTACGTTACAATACGATGACAGTATGGTATCCTTAGATTTTGATAAGAGCCTCTCTAGTGAGGAACAAGATGTCAACCGCCCGTATCTTCTTTCTTCAAACAGAAATATCAACTGGTACACCACACAATTTAATTCAGCTGACCCTTACTGTGGGCACAACGATGACGACACTGTGATTGACATATTCGATACGATTCAGAACAAATTTGACAATTGTAAAGCTACCTTTCATTTTCATAAACAACAATTATAGGAAATCTTACAAAATCATGCTGACGTCTTTGATAATGTATCTGGCGCTATTCGTGGTTTTCTTCGTGAATTTCAAGTTAAGCCACACAATACTTTTCTTGGACGACGCTACACCATTCCTTTTGTTTATCGTCAGATAGTTAAAGTCGAAATTAATTCCATGCTTCAACAATTATTACTGAGCCGGCAGTCAGCTGTCACAACAGGCCTCTTCATACTGGGCGTAAGTAAGATGGTTCACTGAGGCTTGTTCTCGATTCGAGACAAATTAACATTATTATTCCGGAAACCGATACACCGCAAACCTTGGAAGTGATACTCCCGAAATTTCGTGGCATCACAGTTGTCTCCTCTCTTGATTTAAAATCCATTTTGGCCAAACTGAATTGCACCCTAATTGACGCAAATATACGGCTTTTCTCTGTCTTGGCATATGCTATCAGTTCTATAAACTTCCCTTTGAATTAAACATTTCGTCTGCAGCATTCATCAGACGTTTGAATCCTATTTTACCAGATATCTGAAAAATAAGATTACCACTTACGTCAATGATATTCTCATATCCGAAAAGACTTGGGATGGGTGCAATGTTACCTTGAATTCGTTGTTACAAGTCTTTTTCTGATCATGGTGTTACAGTCAACCTGAGCAAATCTGAACTCGGCAAATCTAAGACCAAATTTTTATGTCACGTTATGTCTATTATTGGCATTGATCCTGACCCAGATAAGTTTCAAGTTATCTGTGACATCACCATACCCACTTCCAAACGTCAAGACAGAAGTTTTCTCGCTTCGGTAAATTTTTTCCGTTGTTTTGTGCACTACAAGGCTCCCAATACCCCACGTCTGTGCCAACTTAGGTGCAAAAATTCCAATTGATTATGGGACGACCGAGCTCAACAAGAATTTGTGAATTTAAAACAAACTTTGTTGAACGCTTGTCTATTTTCTCATCCTGATCTTTCACATGACTTCTCCTTGCCCACTGACAGTTCTAAAACGGCCATTGGTGTCTATCTGTTTCAAGAGATCGAAGAAGACGGCGTTGTTGTTAAGAAAAGCAATGCTTTCACTAGCCGCGTTTTGTCTCCAGCTGAGCGTTACTATTCTACAACAGAACAGGGATGTTTAGCAGTCCTGTGGGCCTTTTCCAAATGCCGTAACTTCTTGTTTGGCAGACATACAAAGATTTATACTGATAGAGAAGCGTTACTATTTCTTATGTCATCAAAACTTTCTCATGAGCGTTTACTTCGTTGGGCTGTGTATTTACAACAATTTCGCTGGCCGGTCGGAGTGGCAGTGCGGTTCTAGGCGCTACAGTCTGGAACCGAGCGACCGCTACGGTCGCAGGTTCGAATCCTGCCTCGGGCATGGATGTGTGTGATGTCCTTAGGTTAGTTAGGTTTAAGTAGTTCTAAGTTCTAGGCGACTGATGACCTCAGAAGTTAAGTCGCATAGAGCTCAGAGCCATTTGAGCAATTTCGCGTTACGGTCATCTACATTCCCCGTGTTCAAAATATTGCCGCTGATGCATTATCTCGCTTATTTGGTGGTAATCCTTCTGGTTCATCAGCAGAGTTTTGTCACGCCAATTTCAGTGTGTTATACATTCAACCACTAGCTTTCGAATGCTTTATCTCTTCGCCAATGACCGGCGTTGCTAAAGAGAAAGACAAGAATCCGATCTGGAAAGACGTCAAACGGCAGTGGCGCGACAAACCTTCTATCAGATTCTACTATCTCCTTCGGAATAACATCATGTTTCAACGGTTAACACCTGACAGTTCTAACTGGCTTCTCTGTATTCCCGGGCACCTATTTGATAAACTCAGTTACGATCATTATGGAGCCCGCAAATGCTTTTTCATTATTCGTCAAACGTCTTAGTTCTTTAATATGGGGATACGCATTCGTTATGTTCTTATGAAGTACAAATTATGCCAGAAAGCCAAGAAAACAACGTGTTTCTTTTATACTCAGTTGTATCTGATCATTCCTGTGAAATTACGTCATCTAGCAGCCGTTGACTTATACGGTCCTTTTGTAACTACCATACAAGGCTTATACAGGGTTATTACAAATGATAGAAGCGATTTCACAGCTCTACAAAAACTTTATTATTTGAGATACTTTCACAATTCTTTGCACACACATACAAAAACTCAAAAAGTTTTTTTAGGCATTCACAAATGTTCGATATGTGCCCCTATAGTGATTCGGCAGACATCAAGCCGATAATCAAGTTCCTCCCACACTCAGCGCAGCATGTCCCCATCAATGAGTTCGAAAGCATCGATGATGCGAGCTCGCAGTTCTGGCACGTTTCTTGGTAGAGGAGGTTTAAACACTGAATCTTTCACATAACCCCACAGAAAGAAATCGCATGCGGTTAAGTCGGGAGAGCGTGGAGGCCATGACATGAATTGCTGATCATGATCTCCACCACGACCGATCCATCGGTTTTCCAATCTCCTGTTTAAGAAATGCCGAACATCATGATGGTAGTGCGGTGGAGCACCATCCTGTTGACCGTCGGCTGTGGTACGTTTAGCTCCCTGCTTGCTTTATTCATCGACTTCCGCAGGCTACGCGTGAAACTTGCCCGCACGCGTTCAACCGTTTCTTCGCTCACTGCAGGCCGACCCGTTGATTTCCCCTTACAGAGGCATCCAGAAGCTTTAAACTGCGCATACCATCGCCGAATGGAGTTAGCAGTTGGTGGATCTTTGTTGAACTTCGTCCTGAAGTGTCGTTGCACTGTTATGACTGACTGATGTGAGTGCATTTCAAGCACGACATACGCTTTCTCAGCTCCTGTCGCCATTTTGTCTCACTGCGCTCTCGAGCGCTCTGGCGGCAGAAACCTGAAGTGCGGCTTCAGCCGAACAAAACTTTATGAGTTTTTCTACGTATATGTAGTGTGTCGTGACCATATGTCAATGAATGGTGCTACAGTGAATTTATGAAATCGCTTCAATCATTTCTAATAGCTCTGTATTTTAGTTGCTGTAGATCTCAAATAGAAAGTTGTTTCATTCACACCCTTGCGTAAAACTACTGGCAAAACTGTAGCCGCCGCCTTTGTTAAGAGATTTTTAACAGAAGTTGGCCACGGTGACTAGGTCATTTATGGCAACGGTTCGCAATTTAGGTGCAGTTACTGGACTCGCACATTTCCCACTATCGTGCCTCTTCAGCTAAGCGCAATCTGAAAGAGAGTGATAAACTATGCACACTGTATTGCCAAAAGAAACACAGAGGCAAATACATTCACACTTTTCAGGATATTATCAGCTCTATTCCCAACGCTGCTATCTTACTTTCTTCGTACCTTGTACTGAAAAATAAGATGCTGAACGACAGAATCAGAGAACTTGTACCGATAAGTTGCTTACGACACATTCAAACTGTGGAAACAGCATTACGAAACATGAAACGAGCAGCAGAAAAAAGGATTCAACACCAGCAGCCTTCTGGAATCAAAGGAATATTTTGGGTAGGTCAAAAAGTACCCGTCAGATCACACTGATTGCTTCATAAAGGAAAACGCTTGTTCAACAAATTCTTTCTTTGCTATAACGGACCATATTCGTCGTATTTGTCAACCGAATGTTTTGGAAGTGAAAAGGTTGAGAACCAAACGTAGTATGGATGTACACCATATTACGAATGTCAAGGAATTTCACGATTAGGACTCACTCACACTGCTTTACAGATAACTCACTTACACTGTGATCTGGATTACTACCGGACTGATATCACTACAGCCTACTTGTCTTTTCTTATCTTATAATGTTGGATTTGCACTTATATTTTGATTTACAATGCTTTTACGAGTATAATTTTTACCTTTCACCTTATGTTATTCTTAGCCTGTTGCTTTCACACATTTTTGTCTACTGTCAGAAGAAATATTTGCTCAGAGTGGGAGACAATTGATGTAGATAGAACAGGGAATTTTATTTTGGTGTATTTCGGATGAGCTATGTTGTTAAGTTTACTTCATTTTTGTGTATTTGACGATGGTGTTTACTGATGATATTTAATTGCTGTGGCTTACGTGCATGATGTGTTATGTGAAGGTACTATTGAGATGTTGATAATGATGATGATGAATTATATTGATTTAATAGTTAGGGCTTAGGGACCCTTTTTTTTTAAGTCAACTTTTATTTCACGCGATGATATTTCTGGTTTATAAGTATAAAAAATGAGTTTGGATCAATCATGGCAGGTTGACAATAGTAGCTGTTCTATAGCTATTTGCTCCAAAGTTTCTTTTGTATCATATGCAGTTGTCCTTTTTTTTGACATTTTTATGCAACCCTGCATATATATAGTAAATCTTTTTCTCTTTTCTCTATTAGGGCAACACAACAGGCTACAGCCATGCTGCAGCTTACAGCAATGTACATTTCTGGTCTGATTACGTCTATATACTACGACCATTTTTTCTTGCCTAATAATAATCTACTGCATTATCTTCCCTAGTTGTTCTTATGGAAGCTATGATTTTCTCGTGTAGACTGAATGAATTAGGAAACACATACACAGCGTTACAGACAACATATTCGCACCAATGATACTACTACACCTAATTTGTGTCTTATCATTTTCTATACTCGTGCTTTGTCTTTTTAAGAAAGTTGTATGCTTTATTTGTCATATTTTGGGATGGACTGTAGAGTACTTAGCAATTTGCTCCCTACCTATAAGCAGTTACATTATAGACTAAGGCATATATTTTCTTTTATGTTCATGGTGAACCTTATTCTTTCAAAATTTTTTTATCATAAGCACATTTTAGTCCTATGTACTTAATTGTTACAGACCCCCTTGCGCTTGTAAATGTTGCCATCGTCTTACCACAATTTAGTTAAGGAGAGACAGATCTATATACTTCAGCAGCTTACTACAGTGACCTTGGTACATACAGAATTAAATGGAAAGCGTTCAGGTAATTGTCATGTGGCAGACACCTTGGAAGATCATGTATCGTTATTTTGCACCTGATGAATTTTCAAAGTTTGTGCTAATCCATTTTTAAAAAGCCTGTACATGTTTTTAGTATTTCGATGAGTTTTTACGATGTATTTCTTTTGGAGATATTATGTTAAGAGGAGACTTTGTGTAGCTGATGGTGATTTTTCTTGTGATATCATGATGACATTTTTTTTTGCTGGTATAGAAGGTGTGAGATTAGGGTTACATTTTAAGTGACTTGCTGCTTTGCTAGACTTGATTTCTTTTTCTCTATGGTGATCCGTGGTCTAAATACCTTAATTCTTGATGCCTGATGATTACCGTTTTTCCGCTATATGATGATATTTATCTTGTCAAGTCTGATATATATTCGTTATTTTGGCCAAATTCTCCTTGTTTGTATGTTGACTGACACACGACGAATGACTTTAAATTATTTCTTTCCAGAGGTACAATAGGCCTAGTGCCCTACACAAACTTTCCTTTTACTCCTCACATCCTGTTTGTTCCCGTAGTTACTGGAGCTCCCATTTTATCCTTGTCTGTTTATTCTGCAGAGATAGATAGTTAGACTAGATATAAGAATAAATACTTTATGTTAACATAGAGATGTTCTTGCAGTCATATGGAAAGTGTCACAAAGCAACTATTTTGCACACTTCTCTGAATGTATACATCAATTATTTTGTAGAACTGTGTTACTCATGTTACCGGATGTGACATACTTTGCTCTTAATAACAATTTTTCACATGCCACCACTATAACTTTATATGCAACTATTCCGGTCATTCTGCAACTAAGTTTTCACATTACACGGAGTGAAACGGGGTCTTCCCACGTGATTTGTATGTACTATGACATATTGGACTTTATGTATACTCTTTTCTTGCTGATATTGCTACCCTGATTACTTGCTTCGTTTTAAGCCACATCTTTAGTGTCCAAATGTTCTGTATTCTGATGTTTTCGCTCTTTAAGGTCAAAGATTCTTGTCACACGACAACTAAGTTTGCATATTACTCTGACATATGGGCTTCGTTAAGGCTTTTGAAATACTGGTTATTTGCTTAGTTTCATGCCATCTCGTTACTGTTAAGATGTACTGTATTCTGGTATTTATTTTGCTCTTTAAGGTAATATCTTTCTCATTTTGTTTCTCAGTATAATATTTATGCTTTTTTCACCATTGTATTTCATTGCCCGGACATACCCTTTTGTTTTATTTGAAGTGTTGTACCTTACTTGCACTCTGCACAGATATTGAAATACTTTTGTTGCGATCAACTGTTAGCTCTCATATTTTATTTGATCAGGGACTGTAGACTTTTATACCCTGGCTTTTGATTAGCTTATGCTGCACTTGAGGTTATATATACTGTGGATATTCTCGTGGAGACGTTTTCGTAATGAGTGGTTAAGTTCTTGCTACAGTGTGGAAGCACATGTTTTTAGTACATTCTGAGCTTGCTACCTCCTCATTACTGCCACTTCCTAATTTTTCTGATGTTAGTGCCACTGGGACTGCACGATTGTCCTGCACTGGTCAGTAGTACCAAATACGGCTGATGACAGAGCCAGTGGGTCTGCAAGATTGTCTCACTGTGCTTTTCAAGTAATATTTATACTTTCGTTGTCTGTGGGAGTGCAAGACTTTCCATCCCTGTGTCATATACTTCGCCTACGCACTTATGGTTGGCCGTTAATTACACGTTTTACTGTTCTGAGGACACATTTTGTGCCATTTAGTTTACGTGTGTGTTGCAACCTAGGAAGGTGATACAGATTTTCTCTGTACTTAGGACAATACTATGTGCAGCGCATATATGTGTTGTATCGGCTCTCTGTACTGACAGTCTACAGATGTAACGCAGCGTGCGCTACCGTGAGTGTACCCTAATATTTAGCAAACACGATACTTGTAACAATATGTTTACGTCCAGCAATGATTTTTACTTATTTTCAGCTATGCAACTGTTTAAGTCCAGCAATAATTCGGACTTATTTTCTGTGTGGTATATTTTTATTACTACCTGTGTACTTGTATTGTATCTTTAAACTTTTGTACTCACCTTTCAACTTATTTCTATCAGAATACAGTTTTTGTAAAGTAAAATGTCGCATTCTCAACAATATCTCTGACTTCACCTCGCCTGTGAAATTTTGGTTCGCTGGACCACGAGGTAATGATAGGTGTCAGGTGTAATTTTGGTATCTGAGTCGTTTGTGAGCGAGCAGCGATGTTGTAGATCTGTAACGCAGAAGTTAGGTTATTATCGTTGGTGTGCGCGGAGGCGCAGTGAGCAGATAAAGTTGAGCTGTGTTGGAGTGAGGAAGCAGTTAAAATATTATGTTTCAAATGTAAATTCTCAGTTTATCGAAGTGTTTAATGAATATGATTACATCAAGACTGTAAGGGAAACCGATCTGTGAAGGAGGAAATTTAATGCAAGTAAGTGTATATCAGATGTGGAATGTCACAGGTAAATATTAGATTGATGTTATTTTTTTCCATTATTGCTGTGCTGTCTGACTAACTTGGTTATTGTACCGTCGGTTGCTAGATTTGAAAGATAGGAAAGTGTATTGTTTGGATGTTAAGACGTTCATTAAATTTAAAATTAGCTAAGAGCACTTTTTCACAGTTTGCAAGAAAAACTTACTCTTGTCATTTATGCATGTATTTCATTTTTCACCTACCTTTCTCTTACAATTTCTAATTGATCATGGTTTTTTCGAAAGTAGAAAAGGAAACAAAGGGTGTTGAGAGAACACTTCGATTTGCAACTAACAGAGAACTCATTGCACCTCACGAGTGTCTGTGTGTAGATACAGAAATTTGCAGCGGCGCGCAAGACAGAGCAGTACTGAAACGCCTTTTCCAGATTTGCACAGAATATAGGTAAGGACTAAGTGTTAAGATGTTTTTTATTCAGTCAAGGCCAGCTTATATTGTTCAGATACAGTTAGATTTTCTGTGTTGTGTAGCACTTTTAGTTATGGAATCTGTGATCAGTTTTGCAAACCTAATTATCGTAGGTTTTATGTCAAAGTTCATTAATCAGGCAGTTTATACTGTTCAAAATTCTTGCAATCAGACTGCTAACTTTTACGGTACGAAAGACTACTCTTTACATTACGACAATTAATTATTATTAGAATGCAGCTTTACCTTCACATTACGACAGTACAAGTTTCATTACGACGGTTCATTTATTATTACAACTTATCTTACAATCAGGACGTCAGTCATATTTTTACTATTTCCATAACTAAAGAGAACTTTCTTTGTTAATCGCCGCTTGTCGGGTGTTGATGTGACTTATTCTGGATTATGTCCATTATAATTATCCGGGCTGTTATGCCGTGGTCGATTGATGAATTCTGTGCCGAAATAAAACGTGCGTTGAGGCAGCCACGCGGAAATCATACTGACGTACAGGCTACTGCAAAATCTATGGTTTTCCTGCCGTTTGTTAAAAATGTAACGGAAAGAATAGGGAGGATCTTGACGAAGCGGAATATTACCGTAATTTACAAGCCCACCAGGAAGATACAGGAATACCTTAAGCCTGCCAAGGACGCTCGCAAACCACTGGATAAAGCTGGAGTTTATAGGATCCCATGCAGCTGTGGTGATGTTTATGTGGGTACCACTAAAAGAACTGTTTCTAAACGTTTGGAAGAGCATAAGGGAAATTGTAGAAGAGGAGGAACGGAACGATCAGCTGTTGCGGAGCATGCTTTCCAGCCAGGGAACCACAATATTCGTTTCGAGGAGACGCAAGTACTAGCGGCCACAAGTGGATATTACGAAAGGCTCTACAGGGAGGCAATCGAAATCGCTAAGCCGGCCGGTGTGGCCGTGCGGTTCTAGGCGCTTCAGTCTGGAGCCGCGTGACCGCTACGGTAGCAGGTTCGAATCCTGCCTCGGGCATGGATGTGTGTGGTGTCCTTAGGTTAGTTAGGTTTAAGTAGTTCTAAGTTCTAGGGGACTGATGACCTTAGATGTTAAGTCCCATAGTGCTCAGAGCCATTTGAACCATTTGAAATTGCTTAACATCCAAATAATTTCAACCGAAAGGAGGAGGGTGTGAAATTAAACGGTATATGGATGCCGGTGTTAAAGAAAATGTGTACCACCCGTCCACTACTGGTTGATGGCACCGGCGATCGACGGCGACGGACAGCGGCCAATTGCACTGACGTTTTAAAAACACGTGACGTCACGCCGCGGCGTGGGAGCGCGCGAACACAGAATTTAGCGGCAGTCAGTAGCGAGCCAGTGGGTGTGTGGGACCTTCCATTGAGCTACGGACCCCCTTGAAGATGTCTCCCGCAGTCGGAGAGGAAACGTTGGGAATCGACACAGAATTCATCAACCGATCACGGCATAATAGCCCGGATAATTATAAGGGACATGATATTTCCGGCCGTGAAAGTCTACATTTTACTCTGGATTGCTTGTTCAGGCAGTTACTTGCTGAAACTGTGTTATCATACTCATTTACCTGTTGGTGTCTCTAGGAATCTTCTTGTGACCCGACGCTCATTTTACGAGCGCCCTGCTGTTGCCTGATAAGTCAGCTGCTGGTTCTGCTGTCTATGAGCCCTATTGGCCCGGCCTGTCAAGGGTGAGCGCACCGGCCGGGATTTGCAAATGTCCGTTGTCATTATCTTGTGTGAAGCGGCTGTACACACGGTGACTGTTGTTTAGGGTTTTTCTTCTCTGGTTCGCGTCGGCCCAAGTCTTTCCAGAGTTCACGTGTGTTTTGCCTTTTGGCTTGGATCGCTTTTGTGTCGTGCCCTTTCTGTGTCAAGTTTTCCCTAGTCAGCCGTACTGTTTGCTGGTCCTTCTGTCGCTTAAATTTCTCAGCTCTCCCAGAAGACAGTGTCTGATTTATAGTTCAAAACCATTTAGTCAACTTGGACGTTTAAATTTGTTTAAACATTTTTACCTGGTACTAAATTTGTGCTAGTCCTTGTCAAATTTGACCTTCAAAAATTTTGGTCTGCAATCTACAACCATTCTGTTAGCTTTGGACATTTAAATTGTTTAAACATTTTGCATGAAACTAAATTCATGCTAGTCGTTGTTACGTTTGACCTACAAATGTTTTGGTCTGTAATTAAAGCCGTTCCATTAGGTTCTGACGTTTAATTTTGGTTAAATATTTCACCTGTTCCTAAATTTGTGCTAGTCGTTGTTACACTAAGACCGTCAAAAAATCTTCTTTAAATTTGTCAGGACCGCTTTGGATCTTGGGTCTGTAACTCAAAACCGTTGTGTTACACTGTTTTACTATTATCGCCTTTTTTAAAAAGAAAATAGTTTAATTAATGTGAATCACTTGGCAAGTAATGAATGATATTATAACCTGGGGCCTAGCCTTTTCGTGAATTCCTGGCACCTGGTTCGCTGGAGCACAACACCAACAACATTCAAAAATTATATAACATTTTTCTGGTGTTAAATGTGTATTTAATCAAGTCATACATTTGCCCACGTAAATGTAATTATCTTTTTGTTTACACGTTTCAAATAACGAGAAACAGAAGTAGGTGAAGGGGTCGGGAGTCTGGGGGAGAAGGCGATGCACAATGGGGACGGTTAGATATTATAGGTAGGGTGCTGCTATCTGCTGGAAACTACATCGACTTCACTAGTAGGTAGTATCCATTGCTGAAAACGGTATGCATGAATACAGTTTTTCCTGAACAGTTTTCATCGAGCCCTTCCCCCAAGAGTGCATGACGGGGAGAGGAAAGAATCGTAGCTCCCCGTCTCGTCGCACTAATGCTACAGCTCACTGCGTAGTACCTAATTTATTCTGGTTTAACTCTACTCTGGCTTTTATTAACTGATTAGAATCATATGATATAATAAATAGAAATTGCTTTACAGCTTTCAGCCTTTGCTGTATGTTATATATCAAAAAAGTAACATTTTCAAAATTATTACATCTGCCCAAAGACCACTGTAATAAATGCTTATTGAAAGTATATGTTAAATGCTTGTCCTATGATACAGATTACTCGGCGTTTTCTGTAGGCATATTAGAGTCGATTTGTTTCGTTTCAGCTGGTTCGCAGGAATGGTCTTTGGAGTCCGTGGAAGGAGCTGCAAATACTTTTTTTGGAAGATTAAACGGTATTTTCAAGGCTGCTCGACAGTTAAGGGTGCTGGCACCTGATTGAACGACATGTGGATAAGAAACGTGCTGAACGTGGGTATGCTGTTGTGAAAAAGTTAGGACTAATCACCAGAAGAAAAGTTTTTTTGCCTAACTATTGAAGTTGTCAACTGGCGTTTCAGCTTGCCGAAAGGAACGACATCAAACATCTGTTTAATGCAGAAGACAATTCTGCTGGAAGAGACTACGTTTACTGGAGACAGCATTTCGTGCTGTTATAAGACTGGTTTAACAGTCCATAAGGAGATACGGAAGTTGTCGGTTTGAAAGGGCCTGGACAGTAGAAGCAGTTATCTTAGCAGAAAGGGGCTACATACTGACTGCAGAGATATGTGTCGCAGCTGCAGGATGCTACGTCCCACAGATGTTGATCTGTCCCGGAAAAAGACTGGAACAGGAGTGTTACTTCCTTCTGATGAATGGGCGGAAGACCAAGAAAGTGGATGGATAACAAAAGATCTGTCTTTGAGTTGAGGATATTTTTGTTCTGTCGTTGCAATTACAAAAATTGGTGACTTTTTTTCACCAGAAGCGTTTCG
The DNA here is from genome assembly GCF_021461385.2 of Schistocerca piceifrons. Lineage (NCBI taxonomy): Eukaryota > Metazoa > Arthropoda > Insecta > Orthoptera > Acrididae > Schistocerca > Schistocerca piceifrons. The sequence goes on from NC_060139.1 coordinate 1,003,908,052, forward strand.
CCGTTTCGTTTTATTGTGGTAAAATGTCATCAGCGGTTTATAATTAAATTTATTTACATTTTCATTTGCTTTTAGATCGAAAAACAGTCCGTTAAGAATATGTTGGTTTGTACTTACGGTGATTTGCGATTGATTTCTCGCTTACATCGGGAAATGCCGTCTGATAGCAGATCGTTGTTTTTCTGTGTTGGACACTGATAATTTTCATCTGCTTTTTAATTGTTCTGCAGCACTATACATTTCTAATGTTTTTCACAACATATTTTTGTGCACACCACTGTATTCTGTTTGTGTTTGTACTTTAAAGTAATTGTTGTGGTTTCTGTTTTATAATGTTGCCAACGTAACCTTTCTCCTACTTTGTCTTTCACCTACAACCTTTTTTTATTATTAGATTATTGTATGCGTGCAATTCTATTCAGTTACTTTTCTATGTATTTATATACTGTGTAAGAGTAGGGAAGGAACAGTGGTGGAGGTATTTCTTTTTCGTTTCGGTGTAGTGCAGGGACAAACCATGATGAGTGGACATAAGTGTATAGCAGTGTGATTAACCACACAAATGAAGAATTCAATCTTTTTAGATTGGTTGAAAAGGTTTATTGTATATATTGGAGCTGCAAAGAAAACACCAATACTTCTCATTTTCGATGGTTACAAAACACACCAAGAACTTAAAACTGACCATTTAGCACGTGGAAAGGGTGTTGTCATGCTAATAGGTTTTACGAAGATTAGATAAGAACATGACTTTGTAACAATCCTAGCAAATTTGTTCTGCTGCATCAGGTTGCAAGTTCATTCGGAAAGCTTTCATCAGTTCAGCCACCATAAATACAGCAGTGAACGAATTTAGAAAAGTACGAATTGGGCCTGTAGGCAAATTACGTGTATCAGGAAAGTGATTTCCTACTGATATTCAGCAAGTTGGCACGGCAGAAGGTACGGAGGGCTTTACCGAAGAACATATGCCAGAACATCCAAGAACAGTTGGGTTTAATTTGTAGAATCACACCATGATTCTGAAGCAGTTGTGTCAAACTGGAAAACACCTACAAATCTGAAGAACAAGCGGGTGATGCTTCCAAATTTCAATTTCTCACCCTGAAACAATTTTAGCTATTCCAAAAGTAGATGAAAAAGCAAACGGAAGCACTTCAGATGACGTGTTTTAGATTAAGCTCCTAACAAGGATGAGTTTGTTGAAGAAATTTAAAGAAAAGACTCATCCGAACCTTCCATGTCAAAACGAAAAGCGTTCTCAAATAGTACGCCTCTTAATCAAGGAAAGAAACGGAAAAAGTACTCTCCTGCTGAGTAAAAAATTACGTGCTCTGTTGCTTTGTTAAATAAGCCTTTGTGCTCAAAAGACTGTAGACCTACAATGAGTTCGAGGGACAGCGAATAAGACGACGAACAATGTTTGTACTGCTACAACTTCTCCCAAGAAAGTTGGATACGGTATTGCACGTGAGCATCGGACCCACAACTCTTACACAAGGATTGGAGATCATAAGGATGAGGCAGTTCACATTTTGTGTGTGGTAAATAGCATAAGATCGTAAAGAACTTAAAACTTAAAAAAGCTATAAAATTTACAAAATCATGCCTTGAGACACTTTCGTTGTTTGATTACTGAGTATTCCGGATCTATTTATTTTTGTAAGCTTTAAAATAGTATTAATGTTGTTTCCCCATCTTGACCCGTGACACGTCTCTTGAGAGCCCTATGAAAATTAAACTAAACCTATACCAGACGTGAAAATGTAAAGTGTAAGGAAAGTACAAAACTGAGCGCATTTCTGTCGATAAAGAGCATAGGTAAAAAAACAGATTACTAGAAAACTTACAACTCGTTAATATGATACTTTTTATGTTAAAAATGTTAATAAATATGTATTTTAGTACTAAAGAGCAACTATACAATGTAAAGTCATTCTATGTAATCGTGGGCATCTTATTTCCTTAAGGTTAAAAAGTACTTGGCTCAAAGATGGAATTCTACTTTTGTCTCTGCTGCTGAAGAATTAAGTCGCTTAGCTGCTCAGACACACTATTTAATGTACGTATTTTCTGTTAAAATATACGGTAAAAAGGAAATTTCTCCTGTTCTTATTCAAAACCTCTCCCGCTCTGTGGATATATTTTAGTGAAAAAGAATTATTTAATGTTAGTTGTGCGGAAGATGGCCCATCACGCTTTCTTTTGTCGGGCTGCCATTGCGTAAATATTGGGCTTCACCTTCAAGCGAAAGTAATAAATACTTTGAATATTGATCATAATTTTCAAGCATTAATATTTGCAAAGTTCGTTTTATCAGAATTTTTACGGACTTCCGTGGATAGGTTTAATTGCAATAGGCCACAAGGTTTAGGTTTCTTCAGGATATCTTTGAGTTTGCAATTAATTTTATTTCTGTCGTGGAAATTCTAAACTAAAATGAAGTCGGTGTGATACCAGTGAAGTTATTTAAAGTGAGTACAAATATTTCGCTTAACAGTAATAGTTTCATTCTACTTCTGATTACCTTTGAGCTAGCCACAAGTTTAGATCGCGTAATTAAACCATTACAAACAAAACTGTACTCAATTTTATTGTTTTTTTTTTTATTTTTCCGAAGAAACCCGTCCAAAACTTAGATTAAAATTAAAACACTTTAACACCGGAGAAGAGAGAGGGACGATATACCCGCATGTGGAGCAAGACAGGGATATTGTACTTTTTTCTAATCAGGATACATGTATATATAAGAAATTTACAGGTTCCTTTGCATGTATTTCTATAGTTTAATAGTAGAGTAAACAACTTGCAGCTAAATCGGTTTTTATTTGTTTATTTTTGTCCATTTTGTAAGGGTCTAAAATTACCTTCCCCGTCTTGCCCGCCTTTCCCTGTTGGGTATGAAAATAATGCTTTCATAACCCGTTTAAATCGCCTTTTACTTTACGTGCATCGATAGCTGATGAAGGTAGAGTCCTAAAACAATGCTTGTTTGTTTACTATGCTGATTCGTACTCGTTACATTTTCAACTTTCGAATCATGCACACTTGCTAGGCCATAAATGTGTCTAATGAGGAAAAAAGCAAGCAAGGCACGTTGTCGTGATTTGAGCATTTCAGAAAAGTCCAAAATACCTCAAATACAGAAGAAACCGAACTCCATGAAGGTATACATCCATGCAGAAATGAGCTCTTGTTTTGTTCTTGGACTGACAGTGCGTCAGTGTCATTGTAGTTTACACATTTTCTAGCTCTGAAATCTTACCTATGAAGTATCATTAGGCGTTGACCAGTAACAGCAAAAACCGATTAATTCATTTCTGAAAGTACATTCCAGCAATTTGCAACTTAATAAATTCTACCAGTGGGGAGTTCTGATGATGTTAATGAGCATTAAACTAACGTCTCCTATATTAGTGAAAAAACTTCATTGTGAATAAAGAAATTCTGTCAGTGGCCTAGGCTCTGTTAATTGATATTTTGCTTCAACAAGTGTGTAACTTATGTTTTTACTAATGACGGCCTAACCCCTGTAACATGTACATGCTTTTTAAACAGATCTTTCGAATATATTTTAATAAATTTTTAATTAACAGCTTGTACTTTCACACCAAATTATTATATCTTTTAACGCTATCGGTTGCCTATTTGCTTCATTTCCCCAAATACTTCTTACCAGAACCTCTCTCTGTTAGTTTTTCAGGGGTAATCCGCTTGATTTTACTTTTGAATTTCATCTTGCGGTTTTCGTAGTATATAAGCCTACACTAAACTAATAAAAATTCTATGATGCCATGCAAATACTATGATTATTGTTTTTTTATCCGCCATACAGCAGATCAAATCTGTTAAAATGTACTTGTCGGATAGAATATTGAGCGTAAATTTGAATAACATATATTATGTGTATGTGAAGGGTATACGGGAATAACTATCAAGGTCCATCAAAATTTAAAATTTATTTCATAACGTTATCTCATAGAGTAACGGAAGTACGATGATGTGGCAAGGTTTGTGTTTTGTAAACACGATGAAGGTGCTAAAATTTTGACCTACTTATCAGAGTCCACTCGGTTCTACAGTAGAATTTTCCAGATCCATACCTACTTAGTCTTTCAGTTTCTCCTTTTATATTTCATCTTATACTGCTGCAGCATCATGTGACAGGCTTTACAATAATACTTGCCCGTCAGTCGCACACTGTAAACGAAGTTAGAAATGTCACGTTGTTTCGTAAAAAAGCAAAGAAAGCCACGAAATTACGCCACATTGTGCATCCGAAGTAGGCTTCAAAAGGAGTTGTTCTCAGTAAGTTGAGCAGAAGCATTCGCGTGTTGCTGTTACTGGGATTGTGCATAACATTATTTCTTCAGTGAAAAGGAGGCATCAGGAATATCGGGGAATGAACATGAACATTCTAATCATTTACAGAATACAATAACAAGGAAAATAAATGTTTTGGTTCGTATTTCTGTTCCTTAAAAAAAAACTACGAACCATGAGCTACGTTTCAGGCGACGACTGTAACTGCTTACGACAGAAATGTTTACAGAATGTTCTGTTCATAGGAAGTAATAGGTTAATGAAGAAATTCAATGAAAAGGCTTCCGATGATACACAAAACTCACGTGACTGGGCTAATCAGAGTAAATCCTCTGATGCGAAGCTGATAGATAAAAGAAGTCCAGATGAAGCTGCATGTCATACAGGATATTCAGGTATGCATGGCACCATCAACAGACGCTATATTACTCTTTGAAAGTCATTGGTTACTACAGCGAAAGTACATGTGGAGATTACAGACCAAACAAACTTAAAGGAGAAACTGTATCTAAAGGCATCAATACATACAGTCACTGAGGAGCCGCAAATCATATTACAGCACTCAATACAGCGAACAACTGTATTTACCAGAAGAACTAAATATTCGAAAGTTTGTTACATGCAGAGAATAACCCTCCAAAACCTGTACCATACGAGCAATAGCCACTGATTTTTGTGACTAACTACAACATATATTTTGGGTACCCCAGATCTGACGCACGTTCTGTGTGATAAATTTATTAGAGCCGACTGCTCTCAACTTTATTTACAAGTAAACAACAAGGAAGAATGAATCTTAGATACAGACATTTGAATAAGGTGAAACAACTACTTAAAATGGACTGCATTAGAAGAAAGCCGACAAAATTTCTAGATTAAACGTTCGAACGTTAGAATAGCAGATAACCTGTGACTAAGAAAGCGATCCGTACGGATTGCGGGATGAATCTTCCACTTCCCGATATTTCAGCCAAAGGAAGTATATTATCCCAGGCAGTTATCGGTTTATTTATTCAGTATTAATTTGCTTTATTCTGGAAAATCTGCACAGCAAAGGACATTAGACTACAATCATAACAGGGAAGTACATCCACAAACGACGCAAGCTGGCAGTTTTGACCAAACAATTTTCAAGACATGAAATAGTCAGAACATCTGAATGTGATGTTTTATGTCGAATATAGTGGCGGACTTCAGCCTCTAGTTCTTTGCTTCGTGCCAACTCCCCTTATTATTACATTCATTGATATCTGATTGGTTCATAAAAGATCTTTGGAAGGGGCGATAAGAGGTTTGTAGCTGCTGTCGTTTATTATCCATTAGATGTCAAAACGAACTCAACAAGTAACAATTTTTAGTGAATTCAACTAGGTTATATTGCAGATTACGGGTCTAAACCAGATTCGTACTATAATTATGGATTATAATCATGGAATGAGGTTACAAAAAAGGCATCGCATTTAGCTTGTTGGGCGACTCTTAACGTTATGTATCTGTGTCAGGATAAATACTTCTATGAACTTGTGACATTAGCACAGTGTATCAAGACATTATAACAAGACGGCCTCGTAAAAACTCACTATGTAGTTATAGAAAATGTATGGATTGTGAAACAACACATGCTATTGTATTATTTGTTTGTGGAAAGGTAGAAGATCCAGCAACATGATCTCCTTCCATAATTCTAATCCAAACCTCTGCCCACTGTGCTTATTGGCTCGCTCTGTTATACCGTACTGAGCAAAGCTGCTCTCTTAGAGATGATTGAAGTGTTTTTTGACTCTCACTTTGTAACGACAATCCACACAAGATGAATTCCTCCCGAGAAGCCCGTGTCATTTATAACACTTGCTTTTATGGTGTTCAAGCTTCTGTTGGGTCCGATGGGGCCCATCTCCTCATCTCAGAGTAGCACTTGTGTACTTCATCCACAGTCATTCTTTTTATACATCCCAGCCGGCGGCGGTGGCCGAGCGGTTCTAGGCGCTTCATTCCGGAACCGCGCGACTGCTACGGTCACAGGTTCGAATCCTGCCTCGGGCGTGGATGTGTATGATGTCCTTAGGTTAGTTACGTTTTAGTAGTTCTAAGTTCTAGGGGACTGATGACCTCAGATGTTAAGTCACATAGTGCTCAGAGCCATTTCGACCATTTTTATACATCCGAATTTGTTTTCTCGCCTACAGTTTTTGTTCTCTGGTGTCCTTACACATGTCTTGCCGTAAATCCCTTCTTCATACCTGTGTTTCCCACATGTTATTTCTTTCTGCGAACTTCATTGTTTCTTACCATACGTAACCACTCAGTTTTCACTATCTCGCTGAAACATCATATCTCTTACGGATCTTCCTTGATTCTTGGTTATGCCAATATACTGCAATGAAACTTGCAAGTTGAAATCCCAATGGAAGCTACATGTAACACAAGTCTACACGCACGTAATTATATGTAAATTCTGACACGGTTCACACGGAAGAAATAGTTTACTTGAAACCATGTCTGATACAGTCTAGAGACAGTACCATGTAGAATAAATCTGGGAGATATTATTTCAAAGCAGTGTGGGGATGTAAACACAGGACAGGATTTTTTCTTCTGACATTCCTGTCTAAAATCTGAGTTACTATGAAGGAGTGGGAGAATTGAAAGCTGACATCTGAATGAATTTTATTTATTCATTTTTTTACAAAAATGGCTGATGATATGAAGGTCAAGAGAAACATAAATGTGTGTTTCAACAGGTTTCTTGTTGTGAGACTCGGTGCAACAGGCAGAACCTGAAATCTCAGTGATGGTGTCCGATGTACGAAAAGCTGACGTGCGCTCCGTGGCCGCCACCGCCGTATCCTCCGTGGCTGCCGAAGGACGAAGATCCAAATCCTCCGCCGAAACCACCGTGGCCGGCGAGAGAAGATCCCCCGAGGCCTCCGAGTCCACCGAAGCCACCAGAGCCGCCGCTGCCGATAATGACGGGAACCGGTTGCTTGACGACCACTGGCTGGGGCACGGGCACAGCGACAGGTCTGGGTACGCTCACGGGGTAAGGCACGGGCTTCTCCACGGGGACTGGGTACGGCTGTGGCACGTGGACCGGGTACGGCCTGTCCACCGGCACGTGGACGGGCACGTTTACTGGGACCGGCACGTTGCGCTCGACGGCCACCGGGTACGGCTGTGGCACCGCCACCGGCACCTCCCTGGTGATGGTCACGGAGGTCACTTGTCCGCCGCCAGCGGCCGCGCCGCCGCCTCCAAAGCCGCCGCCTCCAAAGCCGCCGCCTCCGATTCCGCCCCCGAGTCCACCCCCGAAGCCACCACCAACGCCGCCGCCAAAGCCGCCGCCGTGGCCACCGCCGTAACCGAAACCGCCATCACCTAGACCCAGCAGACCTCGCTTCTCGTTCTTCTTGGCTCCTTCTTTGTTAGTGGCTGCTTCTTTAGCAATGGACACGGTGCTCATCGCCAAAAATACTACGCTAATCTGAAAGGAGAAAGGTGCTTGTATTATTGTTGTGTACATAGTTCCGCGTAGTCAGCGCGTACACAACTTTCCCACTACAGCGCGCCCCGCTAAGCACAACAGCGCAGGCGCAGCGCTCGTCCGTCTCCGCACTACGAGATGGCGCTGCCATAGAGACAGATCAAATTCTGCTTCCGCCGATCCGCGTATTAATATGTAACGCAGTCAATGAGATTGCTGCTAACGTAGAACCTTTTCTCCTCGCGGATCACACTCGCGCAGTGGTACATGAACGCGCGAGGTGTTATAACGAGTGTACAGACCTCCGATTAGCAGTCTGCATTTGTCTGCACCAGTCTGTACCAGTCTACCTTAGTCTGTACCAGTCTGTACAAGTTCTACATTTGCCTGTACCAGTCTATAGTCAAGTTTCAGTCTGCGTCTAATAAGACTACCATATTCCTGTACATAGCCATGAAGATAAATGTATAGACACTTTTGTCAAGTATCAGAGATACATGTGAGACTAAGATTAACGTACCAATACCAAAGGAACTTCAGATCGTCAATTGTAAATAGCATCCTGAACCAAGTTAAGTAATTTTCATGCTTGTTATTATTTTCATAAATGTGTGTGAAAATTAATCAAGTTGTGTTTAAAGTTGGTCACCGTCAATCTGCTACTTTAAAAGTGCAAGTGGCATTTCTATCGTCTGACCTAACGGCAGAAGATAAACACGCCACGATAAGACCACGAGACATATTGCTGACACTCACCTACTTCGTTAGAGCGAAAAGTCAAATAATCTGATGGTGTGTGTACTGAAGGTCTTACAGTACGCACACCACAATAATGTACACAAACAGATGACTGATCAGTGTCATTGCTCATTAAATGTCGGCATTGTAGGTAGATCACGTCATTAATCTCTCCATTAATCTACAGTTGCGATACTTTATGGAATGTTTACTACGCTATGAGAACTGTATCATACACTACGGGAAATCAATGCTGTACAATGTTCTATGTGAATCGTGGTACAGTATCAGAAACAGCATTATCTCGGAAAATATGAATCTTTTCAAGGCATCGGCCAGTAATAGTGCTAACCCACAAGAAATGAGTTTGAGTTGTTGCATGTTATATGTTCGTATAAATACAAAAAAAAGAGAATTATTTGTACAGAGGGGCCAGAAGTATTCTGGAAAGCTTATGAGGGTGCTGCAAGGTAGGTTGTACTCGGAAATAATTGTTAAGAAAAAGAAATTCGATATGTTGCGCCGTTTCGGAGTTAGCGTTGAAGTTAGCCAGTCAGGCCGTCGAGCGGCCAGATTCTATCGGCCCGCCAGAGACGGTATCGCCAAACGTGGTGTTCCTTTGGTTTCCTAAGACAGAACAATGGAGCGATACAAGAAATTGACATGGTGTTGTTATAAGGATCGCATCCGATTCACAGACTGACCAGTCTCACGTGGTTCAAGTGGATCTGAGTACTATGGGACTTAACTTCTCAGGTCATCAGTCCCATAGAACTTAGAACTACTTAAACCTAACTAACCTAAGGACATCACACACATCCATGCCCGAGGCAGGATTCGAACCTGCGACCGTAGCGGTCGCGCGGTTCCAGACTGTAGCGCCTACAACCGCTCGGCCACTCCGACCGGCTGAGCAGTCTCCCTGCGTTGTGATCTACGCTGTGAAAACAACAGACACTAACTGGCGAGCAGCTTGATACTGCGCGCGCAACGCCATGATTGGCTTACTGCAATGCTAATTAACTCGGAAACGGCGCAATGTATCGAATTTGTTTCCCTTATAGTTATTTCCCGCCACACCCTACGCTACAATACCTTTACAAGCATTTAAGCTTGCTTCTGATCATCGTGTATAGACGGCATTTCCTTCTTGTTACCAGCAGGTGGTTCATTCGAAAATACAGCACGTAAGATGATTAGACTAATCCTCACTAAACTGAGGTTACTACTTTCTTCCTCCGACTGGCATGAGTATTTTATCACAGTAAAGTTGCTCTCAGTCCGAAATCAGATTGAAGGTAAGATAATGAAATATATTGGCGAATTCCATAAGCATCAACAGTCCATTTGGCATTTTTTCTGCTGTTTCATCTGCATTTACACACTTTAATATACAGGGTTACTCTAAATGATGGACCCATTTTCAAAAATTCGTACGTATTCAAGTACAAATCAAAATGAACAAGCTTTATGCCAATGAAAAGAGAAAGTTTCAAAGTTTTGGGCGGGCAGGCGGTAATGGTTCCAGAAGCGGCCGGTAGAGTTCGCGCGGCATTTTCCAACAGGATGGAGCTCCACCCTATTGTCACGGTGATGTGCAAGACTTTTTGAATGATCGAACAGGGGACTTGAGGACGTGGCTCTGCACTTCTGGCCAACGAAATCCCCTGATCTCACATCCTGCGACTATTTCTCTTGGGGTTATGTGAAGCTTTTTACGTCTCGCATGTACCAGCCACTCTGAACGATCTACGGTACCGGATCACTGCTGCCGTGCGATCAGTAACAACAGACTCCGCGTCGATGTTTTTCGTAAAGCCAACGGTGGCCACATTGAACATTTATCACATTTCCAATTATTAAATAATTATTAAAAGCTAATTAATTACAAAACATTAAATTTATTAAACTGATATTAAACAATATGAAAAGAACTTTGGAACTTCCTCTTTTCATTGGTATAATGCTTGTTCATTTTGGATTTGTGCTTGAATAAATACAAAGTTTTGAGAATGGGTCCATCATTTAGAATAACCCCGTATATTCTAATTTGGAGCAAAAATTCCTTTCCAGGAACTGTGTTCATTTTGTGTTGATTCTAGGCACGAGATAAGCACGTTTTCCACGTTTCTTGGCATCTCACGAACAACATTTCGAGTTAATGTAATTCTTGCGGTTTCCATTTATCTGTAGCGTGCCGTGTTGCTTAAATCACTGGGGTTAATGTCTTGAACCTGTAAGATTCAGTCCTGGCCAACGAGGTTAAAATATGCTAAAACATCAGTATCATAGTGGATGAAAAACACACTACACTTCCTTATTGTCTTACAACATTTGTTATCGGTTTTCAGCCGTTAGACCAACATCAGATACACAAAAATTATATGTGCCAATGAAATTGACAAGCTCAAATAATTTTTTTAACTAAACACATCTAGAAATTCTCTCAACTGAATGTCAAAGCTGATAAATATTAACTCGTGTGTCTCTTTTTATATCACACCTTTGAAGGCAATATTAGTTTAAGCTTTACAAAGTCATTAAGACATATTATGAAGTGAGTATCGAAGTAGAGGTACAAATAATCTCAAAGGAAAATAATAGCATGAAATTTAATTGACCAATTTCCATGAGATAATGTAGCCAAAAAGTGGCAGTCCTGTTTCTTTTATAGCTTTTTCCCCTGAAACACCGTGCATCGGCCAGCAGGAATGCTCCAGTAGTGGTTAGCAAGGGAGCACGTGACCGTGGTGTATAAAACCACGCTTCTCGACCTACAGAGCTCGGACCGTCGAATGCTTGTACGTTGTGTCGGTAACACAGTGACATTGCGGTGTAGCTGGAGATTACCCAGGATATTAATGGATAAAATACGATGCCAAAGAGTGTATTAGAAAAGTCTATTTATGAATAAAATATTGTCTCATGATCATCTACAATCCAGAAGAGAAATCGGCTAGCAAATTACTAACAAAATAAATTTTTTCCCCGAAAAAAAAAGTGTTTACTCACTTTAATTTTCTTTCTCCGTTTTCTCCTATCGATAAAAAGGAATCGAGTCCAAGAACAGAATATCAAGGGGTGTACAACATAGCATACTGATTTCAGTATCTACATCAATAAAATAACCCAAAATTTCAAGCAACTTAAACACGAAGCCTAGATATCTTTATTTTAGTTTCTGTAGACGATTGCTTAACGCTGGGAGAAAATATGACATATATGGAGTCCTACACACGTTGAATCAACAATGTCAGACGTTCCATGTTGAAATTTTAAAAGATTATAGACAAATTTTAGGCAAAAAATTCAGTCCGAACTTAAATGCTTTGGGAAAAATAGTTTTGCAACCAAGTTTTTATACAATTATTTCCATAATTTCTTCATGGAGGAGAAACGCAAAACCCAAAGAGGCAGGGAGAAATTATTTAGGAAGGCCTAAGACGTGATGAGAAACAAATTTGTCAGGGAAGAAGTGGCTAACTGTATAAGTAAAGCGGTGAGGAGGGTCTCATTACCATTGTGTCCTCGAGTTTTTTTGATGCATCTACGCCACATAATAAACAAATAAGTAAATGAAAAACTTTGTAGAACTTCTGCTTTCAAGTATGGAGATGTTTAACTTCGCGATCGCAGTCACGATTGTGTTCGCAAAATAACATGCATGCCTACATTCATTTACACTTACCCAGAAGACAGATTCCTATCTTTATTTCTCCTCTTTCGGTATAGTTAGCTCCTGCATCCATAAACGATTCAAGTTATACATAAAAGAGAGTAGGTTCGCTGTGGCTGCATCAGTCTGAGTTTTTTGTAATTTTGCTAAATGAATTGTTGCTAGAGTTCGCTTGATTTCTTCTCCTTGCTTGATAGAATATGGTTCCAAATGAATCATTCTTATTGTAAGGTTGTTGTAAACGGTGGTTAAAGAAGATAAACTGACGAGCGCCGGAACTTGAAGAATAGTTCCATTGTTTGTACTGACAATTTTACATACGGTACAGGCACTATTAACAGCATGATGTTTAGCACAGTACTAAAAATAGTAGTAGATACATGTGAGAAAAAGTTCCTACACACCTGCGTCTTGAGAATATCTTTATTGTCTCACACGACCAGTTGCAGGGGCACGTTACCGCCAACGTCAGGCCCCACACGGCCACAAGAGTATTACAATTCCTTGGCGCATTTATTGTGGCGTCCTTGTTACCAGAACGAGTGGGTCGAGGAGAGACTTGAGGAAATCTATCCCACATGTACTAGTAGCAAGAACTCTACAATAAACGCGCCAAGGAATTGTAGTACTCTTGTGGCCGTGTTGGGGCCTGAGGACGGCGGTAACGTGCTGCCGAAACTAGTCGTGTGAGACAATGCAGACATTCTCAAGATACAGCTGTCGTGGTACTTTGTCTCACGTATATCATCAGCTGAAGCCCCTCGTCCATACAATAGGATGGAACTCCATAAAGTAGTAGATAACTTTAGCAAATAAACGAGAATCTAAAAATACTTGCAGTCGAACATGTGACACAGAATGTTCTATGGCATGCCAGTAATTCGCATTACCTTCGTACATTTAATTAGCTAACAGTAGCACCGGAGTCCACTCGTCGTTAGTTGTTCTGGTTATAAGCCCAGTTAGAAAAACAAGGAACCGTAGAGAATGAATTTTCAGTCTGCCGTGGGATGCTGCTTCCTGGCAGGTGAATACTGTGTGCCGGACAGGGACTCTCACGTTTGCAAGGCAGGACATAGAGATTGCCGGGAGTGGAGCTGTAGTGGTCGGTCGTGAGTTGTGCCTGGCCAACTCAGAAGGTAGGTAAGGGTTCTGGGGTCGAGAGGCGGTACGGGGCTACAGTCTTAATCTGCCAGCAAATTTCAAGGATTTGGTGTTGTAAGGTAGGAGGGTGGAGTGATACCTGTTGAATGACCAGAATGCTTACCAGATACTACAGCGCTTCGTTTTTCTCGTAAGAGTTTAATGAAATACCATTAAGGGTTACTTCAGTTACTATCAGAGCCCGAATCAATTACTCGTTTTTCGTCACGACACGGAATCCTGTTTCGCTCGACTGACTGAACGATCTTTGGTGCGAAGTAATCACGCATTCGAGCAAACTCTTTGAACACGTGCCGTAATTATATTCGAATATGAAAGTAGCAAAACGTTATGAGAGCACAAATTTTGTTCGGAAAATCTGGAACGCAAACGTAAATCTTATACGTACAGGATTTTTTAATGGATACGTCATTTAGCAAAACTCGATATCCTGAATTCTAAAAGTTATTTGGTGAAATTCTTAAATATGCAGTGTTTATGTTACGTGTTGTAACAAAGCAAAAGACTTAAAACCAGTACAGAAAACTGGAATAGAGATCAATATAAACATCATTACCGCCCTTTTTATTGCTGATGAAAACCACACACTGCATGTTTTACCGCAATACAGCGAGACCTTCAGAGGTCGTGGTTCAGATTACCGTACACACCAGTACCTCTGATACCCAGTGGCACGTCCTCTTGCATTGATGCATGCCTGTATTCGTCGTGGAATACTATCCACAAGTTCATCAAGGCACTGTTGCTCCAGATTGTCCCACCCCTCAACGGCGATTCGGCATAGATTCCTCAGAGTGATTGGTGGGTCACGCCATTCATAAACGGCCATTTTTAATCTATCCCAGGCATGTTCGATAAGGTTCATATCTGGAGAACGTGCTGGCTGCTCTAGTCGAGCGATGTCGTTATCCTGAGGGAAGTCATTCACAAGACGTGCACGGTGGGGAAGCGAATTGTCGTACATGAAGATGAATGCCTCGCCAATATGCTGCCGATATGGTTGCACTACCGGTCGGAGGATGGCGTTCACGTTTCGTACTGCCGTTACGACGCCTTCCGTGACCACCAGCGGCGTACGTCCGCCCCACATAATGCCACCCCAAAGCAGCAGGGAACCTCTACCTTGCTGCACACGCTGGACAAAGTATTCAGCCCGATCTGGTTGCCTCCAAACTCATGTCCGACGATTGTCTGGTTGAAGGTATATGCGACTCTCATCGATGAAGGAAACGTGATGCCAATCCTGAGCAGTCCATTCGGCATGTTGGTGGGCCCCTCTGACCGCGCTAAGCGGTGTTATGGTTGCAAAGATGGACCTCGCCATGGACGAGTGAAGTTGCGCATCATGCAGCCTCTTGCGCACACCTTGAGTCATAAAACGACATCCTGTGGCTGCACGAAAAGCATTATTCAACATGGTGGCGTTGCCGCCAGTGTTCCTCCGAGCCATAATCCGTAGGTAGCGGTCATCCACTGCAGAAATAGCCCTTGGGCGGCCTGAGCGACGCATTTCATCGACAGTTGCTGTCTCTCTGTATCTCCTCAGTGTCCGAACAACATCGCTTTGGTTCACTCCAAGACGTCTGACACTGCCCTTCCTGGCTCAAAGTAACAATGTGGACGTGATCGAACCGCGGTATTGACCGTCTAGGCACGGTTTAACTACCTGGTGGAATAACTGGAACTGATCGGCTGTCGAACCCTTTGCGTCTACTAGGTGCTGCTCATGCATGGCTGTTTACATTTTTGGGCGGGTTTAGTGACAGCACTGAACAGTCAAAGGGACTGTGTCAGTGATGCAATATCCACAGTCAACGTCTATCTTCAGAAGTTCTGGGAACCGGGTGATGCAAAACTTTTTTTGATGTGTGGATAACATGTTACATGTGCTTGACTTCCTCAATAAAAATTATGCGAACGATCATACATTACTGCAGTAGTTGTGACTGGATTCAGAAAAATTCCCCTTCATCTTGTGTCCTTTAAATAACATCTTTTGTTTTGAAGCCAATTTCAAATGTATGCATATACAACATCCATCGCACAGCCCACACTTTGATTAGAGTCGAAAGACACATCAAATCTCAAGTGCAATAACGGTATGGTAGGACTTAATTTTAGACATACAGTCTTGGAAATTTTGGCGACTTATCTTGAGTTAGTAATCTCGACAAAGACCAAGTCGCTTTTTTATTATCTAGTTTTCTAGTAACTAGTTTCAGGGATGCCGTCTTCATACCAGAGTCGTATTTCGTTTACACAGTTGACTGGTACTTCAGCGTAGGACACTATTGCATCAACTGATGATGCCTGCAGTGCCACAGCATTATCAGTCTGGTCGACAGACGGCACAGCTGAACATAGTCTTCAAAAGATAAGATAATAAAACCGAAATCACATGGACAGCGTCAAGACGAATTCTGTAATTCTATCTTGTATAGAAGGAAGCAAGGGACTGTGGCTGGTCGATGACTTAAAGAAAACAAATATCCAACAGCCGCAAATGTATGGAATAATTTTGTTACGATACCAGTTTCGGTGGGTTATTTGCGCCATCTTCAGACTGCTATATAAATCGACAAAATCACCAAGAAAACAATAGAATAGAAATCTGTTCTGCAACATCAACATTTGTTTGTATCTTACACATTTTATTTTAACGTCTTTGTGTTTTACATGTCGCTTTTTGTCCTGTTTACTAATGCATATGTACTGTAAATTTATTTTAATAGCAACTGATGTTGCCTAACAGACTTGTACTCTACTGTAAGCTTCATAATTTTGTCGATTTGTACAGGAACCTAAAGATTGTGCAAATGAGGCATCGGAAGTGGTACCTAAATAAAATTATTCCACCAATTTTCCGCAAGTTTTAAAAATACGGCATGAGAGGTGTATCTAGTAAAGTAGTCTAATACGTCCTTAAATGCATAAAAACCAAAATCTACGATTTTTTATGTCGTCTGTGGAAACAAGACAGCATTTCTTATTACATGCAGTCCATAGAAAAGAAAAGGAAACTGTTATTCTCTTCTCGCAAAACTGGAAAGTACACTTAGATGTTGCAAAGCTAACGATTTCGAAAGGGGTTATCGGTAATAGGAGACCACCATCTAACACGCTAGATACTAAACGATCGGAGAGAGCTTATGCAAAGAAGTCAGTTCGCGTCCACTGTGGACACAATGAAGATTGGAGTTCAAAACGTCGGTGTTACAGTACGTACCTGGATCCTCATTGTTGCGTGCTGGATTGGCTGGAGGCAACGAATGACTGACACCTCTCTGGCCACTGGGGCCAGCTTTTATACGGGCTCAGTGTATGTGGAATGTGGGAAAGGACCTCACGAATGTCGACTACCCCGCTTTCTCCGTCTCGCCTGTTGCTGTAAGTGCCTCACTTCACACGGGAACGGCGCTATAACTGAATCTTTTACACGGAAATATTACTTTCTTATTAGTCTCAAAGTGCCAGTTTAGGTTATCGTCGTATCCGGTGGCCAGCAAGGACACTGTTACAAAATACCTTTCCAGTGTTAATGCCTCTTTCACTCCATTTGTGCCAGCAGACTGACATTGTCTGCACTGCCGCAACACGTTTCATTCTTAGCACTTGCGTTACGAAGTTAAATTAAAGGTACAGAAACGACTGCTTAAAAAAATAACGTTTACAGTTTGAGTAGGTTAGTGCAATGTTCTGCTGGTGACATTACGTTACAGTATGAAATGAGACCGACGTATTTTCTCTTTACGAGCAATATTGTTTAGTTCATAAGAAGAAACAAGAAGAAGTTGTTGAATCACATCATTTTGATCACGCACATAATGTAAAATTAAAATGTGCAGCTGGATGTATCTCTTATCACCTTATCACGAGTGTTTATGGCAAAATTGTCGTGAAACATTGTGCTCACCAATACAAGTACCAGGCGGCTACAATTAAAGTGCAGCTTCTTACTGAAGTCCAGAATGGAGTTAACTATCGTATGGTAGCGAAAGTTGGTGGACATGCTAATGCTTTAATACGGAACCGATTTACGTGGCAAAAAATTAGTTCCAAGTTTGGCCACCAGTTGTAGATCTGGCACTGTGGATGCAAGAAAGACGTTTACAAACGTTTCCCTGCGTAAAGGATTAAGAACAGGAGGTGGGCAGAAAACGTCAAACAAGCGAGAAACGTATGATGCTGATTTTATTATTAACCTCCGCTTACACAGTTTGTTCAATACGTCCACCGGATACGTCGACGAAGTGCTGTACAGCGCCAGATTTGCACCTGGTGGCCAAAATTGGAACTATTTTTTTCCAGCGTAAATCGGTATTAATTCATCAGCATACCTAACAAGTTTCACTGTCATGTGATAATTGCAGCCCACACTGCACCTCCGTGAGTGGCTTCACTTACATTTTAACCACCAAGTATAACATAAACTTCATTGTAAACATGATACTTCGGGGCTTATAACATCCTGAGCTCTTTTTATAATATGGTAGGTCAATTTTACTTGTTTTTGCCTTCCTTCTTAGCAAGAAAAATAATGTTCCCCACATGCCAATGTACTCATTCGCAGTTACGTTGTCAAAAAATTTATGATTTCAATATTTGAACAGTAGAGACAGTAGGTTCAAACGTGATTCGTTTCGTTAGAGCGTTTCCTTTGAATTGTTTACTGATTTTTCAGGGATAATTATGTCCGTACAACAGTGTTGGCACAGTCAACAACGTCGTAATGAGACGTCTCATTGCATGAGAACGAGACATAGGCATAATTTATTACTACACTGTACCCTCCGCAATACTACTACAAACTGAAAATCGCTAAGATAGGTCTACAATGAAACAGTTAACATCGATGTCAACTTGATCGTCCGTAGCTCAACGAAATCACAATCTTGTTCTCAGTGAGAATACTTACTAAAAAAACTCTTTGTGCCAGTTTAGGTCACAAGTGAAGTTTTACAGGGAGCAATGAAAATCATGTCTGTAGCAATATCGTAGATGTTCTCACCGGGACCTCAAGGTAGACAGGTAGTGCAAGCAACTATACGTTAGTTTAGTAGTATAGTTAGTATACGAACATATTCAATAACAACTGCTTGGCTGTCATTTTAAATAATCAATTTAATGACCGGTTACGTGACGTATAAGCCACATCATCACGTTAAATACGTTAAGTTACAAAAAGAGTTCGCTACAATTGTGGTCGAATATTGGTAACATTCAGTTGTAAGAAATTTACCAAATTGCATACTTGGCGTATCACGATATTGAAGTTCCAGCGCTGATAGAACCGAGCATTCCTTGTCTATGAAAAAATGACGCAGTTAGCGGAATGTCAGATAAGAGGAAATATGGATAGACTCACACTTCACACTTATCTGACAATTCGCTAACTGCGTCATTTAGTCATAGAAAAAGAATGTTCGGTCCTGCCAGCGCCGGAATTTCAGTCATGATTCACCACGTAAGTAATTTGGTCTATTTCTCGCTACTGAGCGTAACCAGGGTCGTTACTGCCATTAGACAAGACTAGGCGACTCCCTTGGACGGAAAAATTTATGGAAGAGAAAGGGCGGAAAAAAATTATATCAATCCAAACAGCGAAAGACATGCACGAATGAGGCTAAAAAATGAAAAAAGAAGAAAAACTGAAATGCCGAAAATAAAAAATAAGAAACCAAGTACATTTGTTGTCCTCAATCAGGGGTTAAAGGAATTGAGTAGTAAGAATGAAAATTTGCGTCTGTCCCCAGGAAAGGGGGAATCTTATCAGCTTAGTTTAATCATTAAAAGTACTATAGGTGATTAGCATTGTTGTGTCAATGCATGATGGTGGTCGTGGAGGGAGGGGATGGTATATCTGGGATACCGAACGTAGTAAATAAAAGAGAGCATTACATTTCTGTTCTCACCTATGGCGGTAAAACTCCTAGCAATGCTACTGAGTATAACTGTAATTCGACCACAACCGTAGCGAATGCTTTTTGCAACTTAACAGATTTAATCTGATTACGTGGCTTCTACGCTACAAAAACGGTCGTTAAATAAATGATTAACAAGAGTATTCAAGTGATTATTATTCGTGATGTTTACTTATGGCTGCTGTTGTCCCTCGTACAAGATAGTGCATGTATTACGCATGCCACATCGACGCCAAAATCGTGAATTTTTTCAAAACTATCGGCAGTGCACTGCTCGTTTTTAGTGACGGTACCTTATACATATGAATATATTTTCTGTTTCATGCAACGGATGAAGTGAAAGGTGTTAGCGTAGAGAGGTAGTGCAGTTACTTGCAGAAGTTGGGGAAGGTCTTAAAGATCGACTCGGACCTGATTATCGGCGCGTGAATCCTCCGCCATGCAGCTTTCTCCGGCTGTGAGAGGCAGTGGAATAGGCGTGACTCTATGAAAGTTGAACGTACTCGAGCCAGGCTCCGAAATTTTATATGTTACCCATACTCAATGTAACCATTCAAGAGCATTACAGAATAGTTCATCTGTATTGCCGTTCTTATAAAAAGTCATCATAACGAGAATTTGTCCGTAATATCTCCCAAGAATCGTACATAAAAAATGAACCAGGTTTCTACAGGAGGAAATTATAAACTGTAGGCTGAATGAGCGCAGAAATAAGACGCACGTTTACATCACTATGATATTTGATTTCGTATTGTACCGGGTACCCTTATCCTAGGAAAAGCGATGAGTAACTGGTACAGTGTAGCGAGCAGAAAGATTTTAATAACAGATGTAAAGGACAATACAGCTGATGTACTAGCTCAGTTGCAGAGCTAAGGATCAGAAGGTCGATCGAAACATATTTTAAAGGAAGCACTACAACAATCTGTTAGTAGAGTAAAACAGCATAATCATGAGAATGAGAGGAAATCGAAGTATATGTCGTCGTTTACGGGTAACGTTGAGATAATCCTATTTCTGGACCACATCTGTTCGACTTCGGCATTAGTAAGTCGTACTAATGGCGTATCCTAAGGGCTGTGCTCGTGTAACGAAAAAGGAAAGGGCAGAAGTTAATGTCCCGTTGCTGGTACGGTCGTTAGAGACGAAGGACTTGCACGGCTCTGGGTTGCCTATTGAAAGGTACCTCTGAAGTAACAGGCGTTAATGTGCACATGAAGATTTTGGTTCATTATAGGTTCCTCACATTGTCATTATGGGGGCGATCAGCAGTGTATGGTAACTGAAGAAAATTTCAAAAGGCAAGGTCCCTAAAAAAGCGTTTTATTGTGTGACCGGTTTCGACAGAGCTGTGCTGTCATAACATACGATCTTATGCTTTAAAAATTTTGCAACGTTGATGGAAAATATGTTATAATATCTCAAAGCATTAGAATTTAGCAAGAAAAATTGTTTTGCCTACCTGTCCCATGTAATCATTTGCAGAGATATCAATGAAAAAATGTGTAATTTGAATGTCTGCATAGAAGGTATCTGAAGTTCAAACATGATTCCTTTCGAATCGCGTACCCCTTGCTTTACACTGTTTGATTTTTTTTTTAACGGCTCATAATGTATTTACAACAGTGCACAAAGAACTTCCAATAAAAAGGTGTCACATCAAATCACTCAAAAAGAGATATAGGTATAGTCACTGTTCCAAGGATATTACTAACAATACATTTTACATTAGAACATCGTCCTTGTGATAAAACTTGAAGACATGATGATTGCCGTTCCATAATTGAGCGACTTTATGCACACTTACGTAGTACAATATATTAAAGCATAAGAACCAATGATGACAAGATTGCTTCAGTTTTCTTAAATGATAAAAACTTCTTTTAAATTATTATTTCAACAGCCAACTTGAAATTATAGCAACGTCATTTATTTATTTATTAATCAAACGGAATACGCAAATTTTATGAGCCACAGTTTGGGGATCTGACCACTGGTTCCTGGCCAGCCAGGGTGGCCGAGCGGTTGTAGGCGCTACAGTATGGAACCGCGCGACCGCTACGGTCGTAGGTTCGAATCCTGCCCCGGGCATGGATGTGTGTGATGTCCTTAGGCTAGTTAGGTTTAATTAGTTCTAAGTTCTAGGGGACTGATGACCTCAGAATTTAAGTCTCATAGTGCTCAGAGCCATTTTTTTTTTCTTTTCCTGCGGAGGCCTCACCTAAACTTCTAATGTATGCAGCCTCATTGTAATATGGTTATACAGTCTTTGATGCTAATAATCTGATCTACGACGTACAACACACGTTATCGATTATATAACGTTTATTAACAAATGCGTTAGAGTTGTGACGGTTGGACTCAGTGTTCCAAGGATATTACGAATTAGACATTTTATAGTAGAACATAGATCTTGTAGTAATAGTTGAAGACATGACAGATCGCTGTTCGGAAAGTGAGCCATCTTTATGGATAGATACACAGTACAAAATGACCGACACCAGCCACCTTCCAATGCAAATATCGTTGAAAGTGGAGAATCTGGGAAGAGGTTCAAAATGGCTCTGAGCACTATGGAACTTAACTTCTGAGGTCATAAGTGCCATAGAACTTAGAACTACTTAAACCTAACTAACCTGAGGACATCACACACATCCATGCCCGAGGCAGAATTCGGACCTGCGAGCATAGCGGTCGCCCGGTTCCAGACTGTAGCGCCTACAACCGTTCGGCCGCCCCGGCCGGCTGGGAAGAGGGATGTGGGAATGCAGTTCTCCAGCACCTTGGAAAATTTTTTCGCTACTGTAGTTTTTAAAGTTGTTAATACGACGTAATAAGAAAACGCTATTGCTTACTACTGAGAATTTGGAAACGGCACAATGATACAAAATTTCTATGTGGTCAGCCCAAGACCAAAATCCTGGGTTCCACTCAGAATTTGCTAAACTACCTATATTGTCGTAATCTTATGCAAACCAACAGTAACAATAGGTACTGTTTCCCCGATAAATGAGTAGTCGTTGTTTTTACAACTCAAAAATATTGCCGTTTGACAGCATGGTTTGAGGCACCATGTCACGGATTGCGGGGTCACTCCCGGCGGAGGTTCAAGGTCTCCCTCTGGCGTGTGTGTGTGTGTTGCCCTTAGCATTAGTTAGTTTAAGCAGAGTGTAAGTCTAGGGACCGATGACGTCAGAAATTTGGTCCCATAGAACTTACCACAAATTTCCAATTTCCCGATGACTCAGCAGTTTGGTCCCTTAGGAATTCACACACACATTTGAACATTTCCTTGCCGTTTGATGATAGTCGTAGAATATCTGAAAAAGTTTCAGTAATCATAATATTACA
This sequence comes from Schistocerca piceifrons, assembly GCF_021461385.2. Lineage (NCBI taxonomy): Eukaryota > Metazoa > Arthropoda > Insecta > Orthoptera > Acrididae > Schistocerca > Schistocerca piceifrons. The sequence continues at coordinate 1,003,930,706 of NC_060139.1, forward strand.
AGATCGTAAATAGATTCTGGAGGAAGGCGCGGTGACGGGTTTGGGGGGGGGGGGGGGGGGCAGGCAGAGAGCGCCATCGGTTCGGACGAGTTCAAACAACTATAAAATGTGCTGTCATCACATACCCATTCCATTCTCCACAAACCTCATCTCATGTTCCTTATCTGATCATGTTTCATAACTGAGTACCATCCACGTGACTAGATCGGGCTATATTTTCCCATTTGTGGTACTAATGGCAGGTTTTGAGTAATTTTTTTGAAGAAATGCAACTGTTTCCATCTGGGCGATATTTTTGTTGATCCACGCGATTTTGGAGCGACACAGACAACTCCAAGAGCATTTTTATGAACTGATTTTTAATATTATTTGTAGTGATGTTTAGAGCTCCGCTGCCTTCTGAAATAATGAAATTCTTCCTTAGCGCCCGCTGCTTCACTCTCATGGACTGTATGGTCTGCAGAGATTTTCTTTGTTTTTATTTGATCGAATTTTTATGTTGCTCACAAACTGCTACACTTTCTAAGCTTTCCATGCCGATCAAGGCCATATAAGCTTGGTGTTTTCCGAACGTACTTCCGAACAAAAAGCGATTCTGGTAACTGCAGTCCAAAGTTTGTTAATCATACCTTTTGTGTTCTTGTTGACATATTTCCACAGCAACTTCCATCCCCTAACAAATATTTCTTTATACCCAACCAAGAAGCAAAGTACAAATTTTCATAAATTTAGCTTTAATTTTTTTTATGCTACGAAATATTTTATTAAAAATTTTCATCCCCTGTTGCAGTCCCTTAGGCTGGAATTTTTAGAAACACCGAATCACGTTTTTTTTTTTTTAATTTCTAACCAAGAATCAAATACCAATTGTCATAGACGTAGGCTTAAAAATACCTTAGTAGTTCTTTAGTAATTCTTTATTTTCGAAAAAGCTTTCACCCACTATTTTACCACCTTAGTGGTTGAATTCCCAAAAACAATGAAACGTATTTTTTCTTCACTAATCGAGAAGCCTAACAACAACTTTCAAAGATTTAGCTCTAAAAATGGTTCACCAATGACATATTTTCACCCCTATTTCACCTCCTTAGGGGTTGAATTTCCAAAAGCAGTGATATGCGTATGTTTTATTTCTAACAGAGAAACCAAATACAAATTTTGGTAGGTTTAGCTTCAGAAACGCTTGCACAACGAAATATTTCCTTAAACACTTTCATTCCCTGTTACACCCATATAGGGCTTCGATTTCCAAAAACAGTGAAACACATATTCTTTTGTACTTGTTTGTAAATAAAATCGACTTTTCCTTCTGCCACTTAATTTATTTTTCCCTGACATGTTTCGCCTTTTGCTTGTTCTAAGGCACCATCAGTGGAATCTATAACGATACAGTTTTGTTACTTTTAGATTGTCAAACAGTTCACAACGCGATTTTTTATGTAGCGAAGTAATTATTTGCGATTTGCTGTGATCTGCGTTTCCCGTCATCTAGACTGGAGGTCGCTCTGCCACCTTACTTCTGACATATAAACACGGTTTTTAGTTTCGAACTTTTACAAAACTATCGTTTTAGATCCGACTGACGATGACTTAGAAAAGAAAAAGGAGAACCGCGTCTGGGAAAAATAAATTAAGTGCAGCAGAAAGAGTCGTTTTTTTTTTACAGAACCAGTATTCCTATGTTTGTTGCGGAGGATGGCCACGCAAACAAACTTGCTCTCACATATTTCTTATCTCTGAGAAGCCAAAATTTAAATTTTCGTAGATTTAGTTTTAAAATTGCTTTCATAATAATATATTTTCATAAAAAATCTCTTCCCTTATTTCACCCCCTTAGGGGTTCAATTTCGAAAAACATTAAACATTTTTTTAAAATTTGTAACAGAGAATTCAAATGCCAATGTTCATAGATGTAGCATTGAAAATACTTTAGTAATTCTTTAATAATGATATATGTTCAAAAACAGCCTTCACCCACTATTTCACCCCCACAGATTTAAAAATGCAAAAATGATGAAATATGTAATTTCTTATTTCTGAGTGAGAAAAAATGCCAATTTGGTCTAGCTTTAAATATGGCCTTAACAGCGACATTTTTCAAAAACACACTTCTTACACTATTTCAACCCATTAGGGATGGAATTTCGAATAATCGCTTCATGAACGACGTCTACAGTATAAGATGCACGTCTTTTCTAAATTTAAAGCTTCTATCCCTAGCTGTTTGGGGTGGACGATAATGAGTCAGTCAATCGGGACATTTCCTTTTACATATAGAGATTGCAATCCCAAAACTCTACCAGTCTCCACATAACGACTCCAGTGCTAACATTAAACTGCTATTGGTCGATAATTACGCTATTTTAGTAGCGTGAACTTATTTTTTATTTAACTTAACGCTAGTGCACGTATCAAAATCGGTTTTCCTCTTCTGTCTTGCTACTAAATTATCGATAATTAGCAACAATCAAATAGCACATAGCACAAAAGCAACAAAAGACAACACTTACATTAAATTCAGCTGTAAGTAAGAACTGAACCGGTTAACAAAACATCTGAGCTCAACTAAGACTCTCAATGTCCGATAGCTGGTTTTGGCGAAATTATGGATAGCGCTAACGTTAGCTTAAATATGTCTCTGGCCTTGTTGCGTATCGATAGTGCGTATCCCTTTTTCGTTATATGATTGAAAATCAAAATATCTTTACTTTTCACATCACAGCAACTAAGTCGAGTTTCTCCCTTCTTGTGAAGTACAATTACTACAGCATTTTTTTTTTCCTTTTTGGGAAATTATGTTCCTGCACAACATTCTGTAAACAGTTTTACGTATCTTTTTCCTGCCGCTAGAAACACTATGGTTCCCACGTTCTTTTACTTCCCTCACAGGCTTCATAAACATCGTCTGGCATTACGAGCAGAATGCCATTATTTTCATTTTTATCTGTAGTAGCTACACAAATACTTAAAGAAATCTTGAGATTCTTGCACAATTTTTCACTTTGTGTTTTGTTAATGTGGCATCTGTCAAGTTTAATTACGCCATTTGACGTTTGTCTGAATACGACTCCGATTTATTTTCCCCAAAGTTCATATCTTTTCAATTTTCTGTATTACCATTTTTCGTTAGTATATTCTTTCATCTTCTGTAAGACATTTCTGAACTACTTTGCTGAATTTGTAATACTCTATCATGATCTTACTATTGTTTACTTGCATATCACGTTTCTATCATTTTGCCTTGCAAGAAAAGATATTTAATTTTAGATTGATTTCTTTCTAGAATCACCATATTTCCCGGTTGCAGACATGTCGTTGGTAAATTATTGCTTGTTTTATTGGTAAGTACGATGCCCATCTAAATACATAATTTGATATGCTGCATAACCCAACAGTAACAATAATGTGACCACCCGTCAAAAGACTTAATACCCTTCTCGAATCGTGGACCGATACGAGACGTGCAGGAACTGAGTCAGTGAGATTCTGGAAGGCACCGACAAGGATTTGGAGCCATGCTGACTCAAGTGCCGTCGCCAGCTGCGTTAGGTTTCTCGGTTGAGGATCCACGGCGCGAACAACCCGATCGATGTGCACTCACAGACTCTCGATTGAGTTTAAATCAAGGGAGTTAAGTGGCCAGGGAAGTACAGTAAACTCATCCTGGTGCAGTTCGATCCTCGCATGCACACTGCGCGCAATGTGGCACATTGCATTGCGCTGCGGGCAGGTGCCATCGTTATGAAGAAATACAAACTGTACTTGGAGATGGACATGACCCCAAGGATAGATTCAAGCGTGTACTGATCCATTGTGCCTTCCGAAATGGCGAGATCACCCAGGAAATGCCACGAAAACATCCCAGAACATAACGCTCCGTCGTCGAGCCTAGACTCTGCCGACAATTATTGAGGGGTGTTTGCTTTCAGACGTTTCACGCCATGGACCCCGACGCCTATCTATCCCATGGTGCATAAAACTTGATTTACTGAACCGCACAATAACCCTGGGTTCGGTGTGCGGCGGCGGTGGGGTTTTGTACCACTGAGGTTTACCGCGGGGACGAAGCCTCTCCGTCGTTTCTAAGGTACCCAGTTCAATACAATACAATACAACTGTAAAACATGTATTTTGTCTCTTTGAAAATTAATAATTGTCACAATTAACACACAATAAACTGATTCTACAGTTACAATGACCTTTATAAAGTCGTTGGATGTGAGGGCTATACATTGTCTCAATCGTCACTTATGAATACGCGTATTGCATTGATAACAAAACAACTTTCATTACCTTAATTATTTCCAGTGTGGTATCTTGCACATAAAAAAATCATTAATTCCCGTAGAAAATAGTTATGTATCCAACACACATCAGATACAACACGTCTTTAACTTGAAAGTCCTCCATACATCTCTCCAACTAAAGTTACTCTCTACATGTCTCCGTTTAAATTTACTCAAAAACATTACCCATCACACATTGTACCAGCGATCACTGCTGACTAGCGACACTACAACACAACCGAAACTACATTTGAGCATCTCTGTTCAATGTACTCTGTGATATACCTTTCAGCCATCATCTGCTGGAATTTATCAGTTTCTGTGACGCATTCTACAGGCCTTCCACCTCATCAGCTTCGTGACAGTGGCAGTGGCTAGGTTGGACTGTGTCAAACGTCGGGCTTTGTACGGGCGCTGATGACCGCGCAGTTGAGCGCTCTACAAACCAAACATCATCATCATCACCCCATCAGCTCATTGATGGATGGACTTGCGTGGTATCCATTCTTGCCTGATATCTTCTCTATATTTCTGAGGCTAGTTTTACTATTTTGTTCGGGTTCCCTTCTATATGGGCAATATAGTTATTAAGTTTTTTGTACAGAATAGTGCTAGCGCTTGAACTACTTCCCTGCTCCGTTCCTCAGTGGTGAAACATATATTCCGAGTTTTATTTAATGTTGTCTTCATCATACGTATGATAATTCTATCATAACCCCCTTGATCTTGTTATTCTTACGGATTTCCCATCTTAAAGAGTATCCCATGAAGTTTCGCGCAGCCGTATTCCGTCGACGTTTGACCACGATATTTGAGCTGACAACCATTCAGTTATCCTCAGGAGTGCGTTTTGCACTGGAGATTTCTAGTTCACATCACTAACTTTATATAAAAAAGATAGCGCGAAGACGCATACGCAAAAGCAGCCGCTATATGAGCGACTTACGTCGGGTTTCGCGTCCTCTTCGAGTATGACAGAGTTTGGGTACAGCGCTTTTAATTTGGGGGAATTTAAACCAAAGGTCTTCTGGCGATATGTGGACGATACTTCTATAGCGTGGGCGCACGCTGAAGAAGAACTGTCTCTCTTTTTGTAGCATCTGACTTCTATCTACGAGAATATCACATTTACGTTGGAAATGGGGAAGAGCGGCTGTCTGCCATTTCTGAACGTCGTGGTCAATCGGAGAGTAGATGGATCATTAGGCCATTCCGTTTACCGTAAGCCCACACATACAACCTTGTATTTGTAGGCGTCTAGGTAGCACCACCCATCACTACCTATACGTGGCCTTCGCACGTTGATGCATCGGGAACATGTGTCTCATGGAGACAGCCTTGCAGGCCAGCTGGAACACCTACGGTCTGTGTCCAAAGATAAAATTTGCTCTCCACGTCATATCAGCATTCGCTCACTTAAAAGATAAAGAAGAGAGGCCTCGGTTCAAGTCCAGGTCGTTCCTGCCGTACGTCGACAATATTTCGTTGAAATTGGACGGAATCATAAGGAAAGTAGTCTTCCCCCAACCTACAAAGATATGTGCTGTTTTCGGTTCATCAAAAGAAGATGTGGAATGCAGCGGATGGAGCATTTCCTAGTCATCTTTCGAATGGACCTTTTCTTTGTCAACTCAGTTTTCATTCCAAGACTCTTTGACGTGCCACTCTAAAACCATTGTCTCACAGGGACGTGAAAACGTAAGAGGATGTGTGGACGAGGTACTGCCGACGTCACAGCGTGGAATTCCACATTCTACTCCATTTCGGAGCGTGAAATGGAGAATCTGGAATGCCGTATTTTTGCCCCACGGAGAGGAACATGACCAGTGGGATGCGACATCGTTTTGCGTTACAAGCAGAACATTAGTATCCGCCATGTTGTATGGGGTTAAACATCGTATTTGTAGTTTTTGCTTCTCACAGAGCACGCGGTATGGATATCAACTCTTCCAGAGTATCAACAAATTGAGAATCTCTCGAAAACGCGTCGTTTCGGCTAGGATTGTTTGTAACAAAATTACAGAAGACTGCTTATTGGTAGATAAGAGATTGCTCTAGTTGTTTTTAGTGTTATTACTTGTGTGCTACGAAAGTATACCTCTTCATTGCTACCCAGAGTGATGAACTATCAGAAGCGCGTCTTTTTGGTACAATTTGCATAATAAATATTAAATAGCAAATTTTATAGGTACTGTCTTTGGAGAGCGAATGCCATATACATGGGAACAGCGTTGCAGTGTCGAATCTCAGGGCAGTGTATAGCGTCGTGAACTCTGATAAGTGAAAACCACAATAGTGTTTTCGTCTACACCTTCTTCGAAAACATTTTTATCTTTTGTTTTCTAAAGGATTATAGGTGTTTCCTTATTCATTTAATAGATATATTCTGTCAAAAGTAGATGTTATTTATTATTAATAATGTATTTGCTTCAAATCTTGTAGCAAAGGCCAACGACTGGAACATTTCCCGAGTGGCTAGAAATCCTATTCGCAACTACCGGCCTATCTCTGAAAGTAAACACAAGTTACACACTAGAAAATTTGGATGTTATGAAACTTTCTGTAAAATAAATACGCATTCTGATCTGTGGGTTTAAGGACTGCTTCGCGTTAGTATTTTGAAGTAAATATCTTCTTCAGTGATGGTGAGTAGCTTTGAAAAATATCTCTTTTTCCATTCGAATGTACTGACGATACTAATCTCGATATGAAACCTGTGTTGTGAAGTGCTTTATGTCAGAGTGTTGTTAATCAATGATACTTCCAGAATACGAATATGACAAAGCGAAAACCGACACTGGACACTAACATAAATTAGATTTAATTTAAAACCGAAACTGGAATGAATATTCAGTTGAGTTAACCAATGATTTCTACTAGTATACCTATTTATCTCAGACCGTTGTGTAGCTTCTTGTAGCATTCCTCTATCAGCAATATGCTGTTCAAGCTATCGATGAGTTCAGAACCTTCTTCGACCATCGCAACAGAGTTACCGCGACTGTTTTACGCGAAACCATTTTCCTAAACAAATTATGTGGTTTGCCAGCCAAATGAAGTCGTCATCGGCCGCTAGAGAACGCTAAGAGTTAATTTTACGATAACCATATCGTCCCCCTGTGCCTATGGCGCTGTGTCTCGTGAGGTACAATGTCCCAACCGCGTCCACATTAATGTTAGCTGTCTTATTCCTTGTGAGGACGGCTTAAGGGATTTTGCTCGTACTGAAACCTGCACCTAAGAGCGTACAATGTGATTCGTGTTTCGTTCTTCGTGTCTTTGTAAGTACTGTATCGCTAATTAAGAACTGAAATTTTTTCTCTCCGTTTCCCTTTTAACTATCATCGTCATCTGCATCTCTTCAGCAGTTTTCAGAAGTCAGCAAAAGATACTTCGCGGATCGTACTTGAAGAAACAGAATAATTTCAATAGTTTTCCTCTAAATCCGTCACTTCTCACATAGCTTCTCACTGAATTTTCAATAGTGATCAGTTTTTAATCCAACTTCTAATGCTCCGAGAATAACGTACAACACTCAAGAGCTACTCCAACTAGGATTTCGTAGGTCATTTAGATGATGTGATTTATATACTACTTCAGAATCAAATCACTTAAAACGAATATTCGGATAATTGACTGTTAGGACCGTCTCCTGTGGCTTATCACTGACCGTGCAGGAAGATGACATCCTTTCGTCTATTTCGGCATATTAAAATAAATTTATTAAGTTGAGTGTCACCTACTAATATTTTCAGCAGTCGATAATTGTCTTAAAATTTTCCAGCTTTTGTCAACAATTTTCTAATGTCGTGATCACCTTGAATAGAATTACGTTGTCTCGAAACAGTGCTGTTTATACGCATCATGAACAGTATCTTTCGTGTCATAACTCTTTAACGTGTTACGGAAGGAAGACGTTGATAGAGTCGCATAATTTGTTTATTCTTCATTAAGCAAGTATTTTGTGTAAGAGACGACGTAATAAAAGTCAAGAACTACAGCAACAAATTTGGTCCCACGAACAAGAGTTCCATGCTTGTCTTGAAGGAAAAGAGAAACATGAGCTTCCCGTGGTTGGTGTTTGTGAAACCCGCACTGATACCTTCTGAGAAGTTTTTCGATCCACTCGTGCTCATTCAGTGAACACTAGATTGAAAAACTAACTGCACTTGGACAACATTTCCCTAACCATTGTAACAAAGGTGTTCACTATTCAGTGAGTTTCATTTTCAATCGGCTTCCATTAGAACTGAAAACAATATCTTAACAATGAACCCCAAGTATTGAAATATGGGTTGAAAGGTTTCGTTGTGGCACACTTCTTCTACTCAAGGGAAGAATTCTTCGCAATGGTTGAGAGCTTTTCTCTGGATTGTGTCATTTATTCATTTACTATCTGTCACAATGTTTTATGATTTATTGATTCTTTTTTGTCAATTATCTAATTATAGTTGTGTAAACTGTGTATTGACTCGTTTCATGACGACGGGAGGTTGAACTCTAATCTTCCTTCCCCTCTGCTTCGTTTCCTGACCAAGTAACCTTGGGTTGCATGGTCTGGTATCGCGCGCCGCGGAGGCAGAATGCGCGCCAGAGAAGATGGAATTAGGTGGCCGTTAAGCGACACCGCGACTTTGCAGCGCTGTGCTCGCATGGTGAGAGCGCCAAGGTTCCGCCACGCGAGCACGGAAAGCCAATAGCGTTCTCCCAAGCGGGTATATAGGCGGCTGCGCAGTGCGCAAATGGCCAGTTCAGCGCTCGCGCTTGATGCTGTCGGATCTGACTTCGCTGTACTGGGACTGCTTCATACTTAGCTTGTCACCGAGTTACTGTTTTTGGTGGTGTTTTGGGATTTGTCTTTCCACTACTCGTCGCCTTGCTGTCGTCGTTGTGGCGGTGGCTTAGCGTGGTGCCTAATTGTTATCTAGTTTATCCTTTCTTCCAGGAGTGCTAGTTCTTAAAGGCTCGCAGGAGAGCTTCTGTGAAGTTTGGAAGGTAGGAGACGAGATACTGGCAGAATTTAAGCTGCGAGGACGGGTCGTGAGTCGTGCTTGGCTAGCTCAGATGGTACAGCACTTGCCCGCAAAAGGCAAAGGTCCCGAGTTCGAGTCTCGGCCCGGCACACAGTTTTAGTCTGCCAGGAAGTTTCATATCAGCGCACACTTCGCTGCAGAGTGAAAATCTCATTCTGCTATCTAGGTTGTTTGTCCTTGCCCTGGTCTGTTGCCTTGTCTGCAGTATCTCTGTCGCATCTCGTTCGCCTACCTTTGCTTTGAGTTACTGTTCCGCAGGAGGCTCTCCCACCAGACAGCTTCCACCATTTCTTAAATTCTTCCGGATCTCCGACGTGCGACCCGAACACCGGATGTAGCATTGATAAAGAGAAAAAATGAAGTTTTGTAATAGCATGGACGCTAAACTGGTTTGCCTGCTAGCGCAACAGCAGCAGTTAACGAAGCGACAGCAGGAGCAGCACAAGTTAAACTTGCTGCAAGGGTGTGATTTGTGCAGCCAGAATATGCACTACACCTGTGGCACATTTCTGATGTAAGGCTTTACCTTAAGCCTGATCCCGTTTGGTTTGTATTGGACTGTGCAAATGTCGTAATAAGCACACTGCACAGTGTTCTTAAAATTTTGAGTAGGGTACGCACTTCCTGGTATATTTTACTCACTGTATTCTGTGTACCCAGTGCTGTCAAATATCAGCCAATCCGAAAGTGCCTAAAAAAAGGTGAAACTGCAGCCAAGACTACTTGTTTCTTCAGATCGTACATGCTGGTAGCTACGCGAAACCCGCTATGAACGGGGTAAAATATTGCAAAAATAACGCCAGCTTCAGGTGGACAAATTCAGGTCACACGAGGGTCTGTTGCGAAAGTCCTCCAAACGTCATCTGTCGTTCCACCTCTCAGTGATGCTAAGGAGGACTGGAACACACATTTGCATCCTCGGAAACAGCTTTACACGGCGTGTCAAGTTTCGCTTTATTCATTGCAGATGTCGTTATTTTTGTCCAGGGCTTCACTCGACAAGTTCTTTCTGCTCCGAAAGCGGGCCCTGCTGTCATCCCAGTCGCACTCTCCTTTCAAGAGATGTGCGTACTGTTGACTAATTACTATTCCCAGAGATACCATGTGGTGGCCTCCGGGCTCGTGTTCCATCAACACCACAAACAGCCAAGAAAATCATACCACACTTGGGTGACTGACTTGCAGTGCCTCAGCCGAAAATACAATTTCACTTGCATCAACCAGGTTTGCAAGGCTTCATACGTGGGCTCCTTGACTTGTGACATGTGGTCCAGCCTGTACCAGATCAGAAAGTCTCCACTGCCGCACTGCGGTGCTGAAACTAGATAACCCCTAGTTGAAGGACATTTTAGGCATCGCAAATTGCACAGTGTCTACCGAACGACTCATGAGGAGACCAGAAGTTGTGGCAGTTAGCGCACCTCCACCAGATCCACTCTCATACCGTAGGCATAAGGCAGTCCCAGTTTGCAACACTGCCGTGGTTCGTGCTTGACTGACTCCTCTATGGCTTGTGAGTCTATGCTTGTTCCTCATCACACATAATGGGGGAAGCTCCTTTCGTGCCCACTCCTGAGTGGACTGTCAAGAGGCTGGGGGTCCTCCACACTTCATGGAAAGAGGGGCATCTTTGTGATCATTGTGTGGCAGCCTTACAACCCTCTACTATACCGCCCCTTGAGGGCCCCAAGACGCTGTATGTGTGCTGCAGTCATAGTCCCACTGGACATATGGAACTTACTTCTCACATTCCGCGTTTATAGTGAGTACCTCCGTTTTGAGGCAGACATGTAGGTCACCGTCATTGTGATCAGTGTGGAAAAGTATGCACGACTAGGCTTGCCCGAATCGTCTCCACACTTAACGGCGTTTGGTGGCCTATGGGGGCCATTTTATTCTCCTTCGTGGGCAGTTCTTGATCATGGCAGCCTACATAAACGTTACGCAGCTCATTACATTATTTGGTGTTGACCGCTCTCTCGCTACTAACGTTTTTGGTGTCTGTGGTCTTTTACCATCTGGGTGTTCTATCTCTGGCAATGTCAAGGTCTTTTCCTCTGTAGGCACTGAACAATGTTTGCTCTCATCGATTCCCTTCTCCATCCAAGACACGTACCTGAACTGCAGGTGCTTTTGGGCAAATTCTTACCATAAGCATCCCACATTGCACAACCACTTAATTACTTGCGTAACAAGGGGCGCCCTATAACTGGAGCCATGCTTGTGACCAGGTTTCTCCCCAGTCACAAACCACGCTGAAATCTGCATCTGCCACTTGTCTCACGCGCGTCTCTCCCTTACGTCCAGTGATCGTAGCGGCCAACGTAACTGCCTACGGTATCGGGCAGCTCTAGCACATAGAAAAGAGGATAGCCAGCTGCGTATACTTTCAAGCCATTGTCCCCTGCACAGCACAACTACTCACAGATGGAAAACGAGGCACTGGCGATGGTGTTTACTTTTAAGAGATTTCATGTCTACCTTTTGCCACACAGTTCTCTCCAATTACAAATCACAAACCCTTTGTTACATTATTCAGGCCCCAAAAAGCTCTATGCATCCAGTGCTGGGCATTATTCCTGAGTGCGTACAGCTAACTATACCATCTGGTTTAAGCCCATGAAACAACATCCCAAAGCCGACGCCTTTTTATATCATCCCACTGGAACAGGCTCTGGTTTTGACCAAAAGGCGTCTGCTTCAAAATTGTACAACAAGCATCCTTGGGAATTTTCCTCGTTATGTCCACATGTGTAGTCCCTGCCACATGCCATGACCTCACCCAGCTGCAGGTCTGCTGCGTCATGGTGGATGCCTTCCCAGGGACAGTGGGGTGTAGGCCAAGATGAAAACTAATGAGGATGTGCTGGATGCACACCATGAACTCATGGACTATTCACTAGATGTTGCTATTGACACCCAGCCAGTACATATGTTGGCAAGCCAACACCTTCAAGTGGGACATGCCCCAATAATTCCGGTGCAGCAACCTTAAGGCTGACTGCTCATCGAGTACCCCTAAGACACAAATGCTGTCCACCACAACCGACGTCATCCTCACCGCCGTGACCCAGGTTTTCGTCATCGAAGGGTTACTTCGAACTTCGGTCTCTGATAATGGGCTCCAGTTCATGGTGTCTACCTTCAAAGTGTTTTGTGTGACCAATGGCATAAAACATATTATCTGCCCTCCATTCCATCTTCCTCCAATGGTGAAGTAGAAAGTCTCTTTCGGACCTCTAAGCAGAAAATGAAGAAAGCTGCCGAATACTCTTCCTCTACATTGGCCCTCAACCTGTTTTCGAGCACCTCTCACACCTTGCTGATTGACTGTCGTAAGACTGTCAAGGTGTTCCATGAGTGGCAACTGGGGTTCCTGCTCTATCTTCTGACAGCACTCCCTTGAGCACTCTGCTCCCTGCCTTCCCAGGGGTATGCACCCGGTGTGGGTGTGTGGGCCTGCTCTTATCTGCAGCCTTGGATGCTCGTGACGGTACTAGAGACACAAGGGTGATGATTAACATCTTTCCAAATCCAAAATAGTCTCGAGTGCCACCATCAAAACCAGTTCAAGCCTTGGTCATATGTGTCACACCCATCACCACACACTCGTGGTAGGCGCCACTGGCTATTGCCGACGACTCCTGATGCGTATACTGGCACCATCTTCTGCATCCATCAGAGTCAGGTGAACCCTCCACCATTCCCACCTACAGTGGCATTACGATCGACATCACTGAACATTTTCCGTCCTACAATCATAATTGCCTCTTTTCTGCACACGTCACTGCATAACTGTCAGAATGTGTGAAATAAACAATGTCCTACGAGGAGGATAGAAAATGGGTGCCATGTGATGCATCAAAATATTGCCACTTCTCAAATAACGCTATTCCTCTATTGCACCAATGAACCAATGTAATGTTTAATTCCAAGTGTCTGGAAGGTGGATTTTGGGATGGAGGTTGACTTGTTATATTTTGTGGGGGGTTTCTTTTTATCTTTCATGAAACCAGGAACGTGTAATAGGATCTTACCGTTTATTATGGTAATGGCAAGAGTTTCCTGAAGACTGTTCTTATATGTATTAATCACTGATCGCCATTTCAGCCCACTATGCCATTCCCAAATGACGCTCACTATGAATCTAAAATGCTCTTGGTGACTAATTCCTGCTCTTACTTATACATCATGATGAATACGCTGTGGATGCTCTCGTTTTTGCAGGGTTGCATGCATACGTTTCTGGTTTGAAGAATACTCAGGCAGTTAGACGCACTCAACTGCACATCGACATCTCACTAAATCACCCAATTGTAATCATACAGAAAAGCTCCGGCTCCATTTGCAACAGTGATTAAACCATAGCACTTAACATCCTCATAATTGATAACTTTTTGTATTCTAATCTACCCAGTTAGCTGGGTTTGCCCTATATGAATAAACCTCGGGAGACTCTTCCTTAACAAACTGAGACATCAAGTGTAGAGGTTGTGCTGATTTCTCCGGAGGAAGACTAATCCTATGTTCAGCATACTTACAGTTTTTCACAGTAGTTAATCAATTTCGTAAATAGGCTATTAGATTGTATTAAATTTCATAAATTGGATGTACTGCAACGTGAAAAATGCGGCTAATATTAATATAAGCTTTTCATGTTCCTAGAGTGAAATCCCAATTTAATATTTACTGTGTCCTTGTACCAAATTTGAAAAGGCAATCTCACTCAGAAAATAATGTTAGTTCATGTATCGTGAATTTTCGAGTTAGGCGGATGTCAAGAATTGGGTGGTCCAGTAGCACAAATAATTGAGCCAAGAATGATTAGATTGTCAAGCTTACTTTTAAAACAACTATTATAACTTTCACTGATACTTCTTTGTATGTGAATCAGCCCTAGGTGGTACTTCAAAACGCTATTCCTTTCGGACAAAATTACACCAACTATATCTTGAATGAGTGTGAGATGTCAGTGCTGCCCTTCAACGGCTATCGGATGCCTTCAGTGCAGATCAACACGACACAGCCTGGTATCCAACTTGTTGCAACATTTATTATTTTACATAAAGCACTCGTAGCATCGTTCAGCTGCATGGCGTCAGATACAATCGGGCTTACTCTTTAGTAAATCACACATAACAATTATCTGTAAAATTAGATACTCAGTCCATTTACTTTATTACCTGAAACACATACAATAAAGATTAATTCGATAATAGACGGTATTCTTGTATGAGGCTTTGAACATTTGTGGTACAGAAGAGCATATAAAATTTATCAAAGATAAATATATGACTGGGAACGCGGAATTAATTTTCGACAGCAGTGTCAGATTAATTTTTCTTCTCGATCCCTTTTTAAACGTTTTACACCTTCAGCATGCTAAGTAAAACACCTGAGTTATTTTGGGGACTTCACCGACACTGGCCGAGCGGTTCTGGCGCTACAGTCTGGACCGCTACGGTCGCAGGTTCGAATCCTGCCTCGGGCATGGATGTGTGTGTTGTCCTTACGTTAGGTAGGTTTAAGTAGTTCTAAGTTCTAAGGGACTTATGACCTCAGCAGTTGAGTCCCATAGTGCTCAGAGCCATCCACCGACACTCACAATTTTAAAAAAAAATCTTCGAATATGTGTCTACACTGCTTGGAGAAGAAAAATCAAATGTCGCAATAAAGATAAAAATTGACAATCATAAATAAAAAATGACAATCATAACCTTTCGTACAAATTGTGCACCGTATAAACATATTTTGTTTTATTTTCTGTAAGATAACTTTACTAAAATAAGGACTCTACTGGTAGGACGCATAGTGATAAGTAGTAAATCTATGCAGCATCTGGAATACTTTGCAAGTAAATGATCTCGAGAAGTGCAAGAGTTGTCATGGGTCGCCTACATGTGAGGTTCAAAGACCTTGAATGCATTATGTCATCAAGATAGTTGTGGCAAGAAAATTTAAAATAATGCAAGATGGCGGTGGCAAGGAAATTTAAGAAAAGCAAGGTGGAACACGAGAGAAATTTAAACATTAATTTATAACGTCCATTAAAATGAAACAGTGGATTACAATGCACTATTTTACCAGAAATTGAAATGAAACACCTACCGACTATGTAACTGTCACATCGAAAGTATTCTATTCAACATTACAATTTTACAGTATGTCTGCATGAAAAATCGTGTAAGCTGAAACTGAATTCCTCGTTGAAGTATATGATTCTTTCTCAAAAATTATGGAAGCACACAAACACAGACACACACTTATTTTCATTATGTTCCACATTATTTAGTTTATCTATCTATCTGTCTATCTGTTTCCCTGGTTTCCTCTATCTTTCACTCTCTCTCTTTTGGCAATTCACTAAGAAAAAGCATCAGTGTAAAATACTGTGCTGTCTCATCGCTAAATTTCATCGGTCTTATACTTTACCAGAATCTGTTCATGTCAAAATCTGTACTGCCTAACAGTAAAGTTCATCAATCTATTCTATACACCAGTAAAAATGTTTATCCAAATACTGTACCGTTTTGTCAGTAAATTTCATTTCACTCTGTTTTATACTTCAATGATGAATAGTGATTTTACATTAACTTTTTGAAATGATCGTTACGTATGTCTATTTGTAACTGATTCAGAATCTTATTGCTGCTACTCTATATCACTTTCAATTCATCTACAATCTCAGTACGAGTTTTAGTCTAGAGCAGTAGCTCGTGCTTGTTTGGAGTGCACATCAGTTACATAGTTACATGCCAATAACAACAATAAGATGGAAAAGTCAAATGAAGCAAACCACGTTACTCTAGAATATATTACACAAAGCCTTACATTACTTTCATTGTTCATAATACACATATAATTATCTTTAACACTTTTTAGAGCATCATATACTGTAAACACTACATTAAGTCAATGTGTAAAACATCCCCAGCGTCTATTCGAGTTTTAACAGCTCTGTCTCCCTTAATAAAAACACACTGTCACTCAGCTGCGTTTTTTAGGTCAAAAGTATACAGTGTAAACCATATTTCCTTATTGTAAGAGACAGCCAGTTTATTTTACTGTGTCAGAAACAGAATTATTGAATTATATGAGAAAAACGTAAATTAGT
Organism: Schistocerca piceifrons; assembly: GCF_021461385.2. Lineage (NCBI taxonomy): Eukaryota > Metazoa > Arthropoda > Insecta > Orthoptera > Acrididae > Schistocerca > Schistocerca piceifrons. Next base: position 1,003,947,139 of record NC_060139.1, read on the forward strand.
TACAAACTGCGACGTGTACACAATTTATTCAACATGTAAACCTCACTATAGGCATTTGGATAAAGGTTATGATATGTGTTCGATATGGTATTTGGGTATAGGTTATGATATGTTCGATATGCCTGCCATCATTGGCGATGATGTGGCGCAGATGTATAGCGAAACTATGCATGACTGGCTGAAGTGTTGTAGAATCAATGCTCTTGATGACCTCCTGAATGGCTGTTTTCAGCTCAGAAATGGTTTAGGGATTACTGATGTACATCGTGTCTTTCTTACAGACCGACAAAAAGATGTCGCATGTGTTCCTATATTAACACAGTTCACAGTCTTTGCTTATATTTTATTTGAGAAAAGTGTTAGCATATAGCAGAACTGCAAATGTTTGCAAACACTGCAATACACCAACGTAATTATCACAACCGAATTAAATGCAGGGGAATGCAAAGTGAAATACTTCGTGCAAATAACTGGACATGTCAGATGTGGATGTAAACAACAGAATCTGTAGCGGGAAAACAAGAATGAAAGACCAGCATGAACACAAATGTTTGAAGGTCGGACGAGTAAATTATCGATACCAATGCGCTGTAAGTAATCTCACTCTAGGAGTTCAGGAAAAACTATAATGAATGGTATTTCGTATTTCGCCAGCTGAATTGATTCTGCGCACATTAAGAACTGTGAACGTCACAGTAAGAATTGTATCATGTGTATCATGCGGCAAAAGAGTTACCATTATTCATACACGAACGTCAGTTGAATCCGACCAACCGACATATAGGAGGAGCCGACGGAGGAATACTATCCTCGCCAAATGGATTGGGCACACGACAAGAGGATGTAAAGGATGCAGTGTAACGGACATGCTAAAATGCAGTTGCCACGATAATCTGACCGCTGACGATATAGAACGATATCAGGAGTTCAAAAATACTTTGATAGTCGATTTTCTCAGAGGTTAATTATTCTGATAACAAAGCTACACTGACACTTTCTGTAATTAAATTCTGTCTGACGTAAAGATAAGATTATAAACGTAACATACTGTTCGTGAATGTGTGATTAGATATCAACACAAAGTAATAGGATTCTACCGCTTTCCTATTTCCAAATTGCAGTCGTACAGTTGCAATTGAAGTTCTTATACATAAACTATTTCGATCTGTAGCACGCGCTAAGCTACGTCTCATATTCCTCAACATTTGTGTTTTACGTCAAATGACGGAAACTGGAATCGGCATTGATGTTGCAAAAAATAAGCTAAATTCATTTATTTCTAGACATTTTTCCTTCTTCTGAAAAAAGCAAACTCACTTTAGTTGGTGGTGGTGGTGGTTAGTGTTTAACGTCCCGTCGACAACGAGGTCATTAGAGACGGAGCGCAAGCTCGGGTTAGGGAAGGATTGGGAAGGAAATCGGCCGTGCCCTTTCAAGGGAACCATCTCGGCATTCGCCTGAAACGATTTAGGGAAATCACGGAAAACCTAAATCAGGATGGCCGGAGACGGGATTGAACCGTCGTCCTCCCGAATGCGAGTCCAGTGTGCTAACCACTGCGCCACCTCGCTCGGTACACTTTATTTGGAGAAATTACATTTTTTACCCTGTACTCTCTCACTGAATTAGTTGTTGATAACATGTATCTGCAGAATTCTCTCACTGAAATGTAGGCACAGAAACTATGAGTGGAGCACTTGCCCGCGAAAGACAAAGGTCCCGAGTTCGAGTCTCGGTCGGGCACACAGTTTTAATCTGCCAGGAAGTTTCATATCAGCGCACACTCCGCTGCAGAGTGAAAATCTCATTCTAGAAACTATTCGTATTTGAATAACATTTACTATCCATTATGCGGATTAGTGTAGACTACTCTGCAGCTTCCTTTTACAACAGACTTACAGTAGGAATAAATGATGATAGTGATAAACTTCATATCTACAAAAATACAATATGTGTGTCTCTGTGTGTGTTTGTGCATTTACAGCCCTCAATCATGAGGCTATCAGCGCTAAAAATTCCGAAATGAATGTTGTTAAAACAGTAAAAATAAGAACACATGAAATATAATTTACCTTCAAATGACAGTTACTGTCTCCCATTTTTATCAGATTCACCAATGTAGATATAATTACGAAGAATTTAAAATTTTTAATGCTGTGAGTGTTAAAATGTGTGAAAATCTTGTATGAAACTTACCTCTCAGACTCTCTTTTTGTTCTGTTCCTTGCACTTATTTAGAGTCTTTCACTGTAATTTGTTACTTATTTATTCAACTATCGCAAATGCCTTGAACGTTACGTGCTAAAATTTGTTATTTAAAAAACCTGTGATTCAACACTGTGCGACCTTTCAATTCCTTTTAAGTGTATCTGATCTAGAACAGCCCTAGCTGCCCTAATTTTGAATACGAACAATAGCTGTGAAAATTATTTTTAATGTGTTTGATGCCAATAAACATAAACTGAATCTGGCTATTTGTAAATGAAATTAAATACAAAGAATGGTTATCAATACAGCGCAGAATAGCTTCCTCATGAAAAGGTCTCACTCAGTGACTAAATACTGTTGAAACTATCTCCTGCTAGAAAATGCATCTACAGAAATATGTGAAAATTTTGCAAATGGAAACAGTTCCTAATTTCATAGCAGAAGATTTCTTTAGGCCCTAAAGGTTTTTCCCACTATGCAACACTTAACTCAGCGCTGTTGTGTGTGCATACTGCAAGAATCTGAAGGGCTGATCTACCCTGAAGTAGATCACTAAGCGGTTGTTTACATGATCTTATTTTACGCTGCATTAGCAGATGAGAATTTTGTTACTTTCCTAACAATGCGGCTAGATTGAAACGCAGTAGTGCAAGGCATGACAGTTCAATTAAATTATACTTTCCATAAGCTTCACTGAAATGTTTTCAGAGTGATAAAAGGGTGTTTCGAAACTGTATTCAAGTCCTTTTAGTAACACAAAAGTGTCTTCTTCTAACGTGAACTATGACTTTTCTCCTAGCATTTCCATATACCAAAAAAATTAACTCATAGAAATAATATTTTAAATACGTAAAATTTACTCTTTGCTTTCCTAATGAAATAATTTTACCCGAAGATAGATGGTGAAAAACAAGTATTACGATTCTGAACACATGACTGATAATTGTTGACTGATAATTGTTGACTGACCAGTGTTAAATACAATATGATCTATACTCTACAATAACTGCTTAGCTAGCTCTTGCTACAAACAAAACTCAATGCATATTACCGGTGTCGGAAAACGTCTTCTCAAAATTCTCCTCTATTTTCAGTGACTGAGCATTTGCGCCGACTCAACACTCTCTCTTTCTCTCTCTCTCTCTCTCTCTCTCTCTCTCTCTCTCTGTAGCTGGCACGCTCACTCAATCAACTTCTGGTAGTAAAAGAATAGCTATCACCCAATGTTCAGGCATCCAGAGACGCTCATAGGCGCATATATTGAAAAACAACTGCGATTTCACATGATATATACACCTTTCAGCCTTTTCGTTTACTTCGCTTACCTTTTAATTTCTTTTTTATGTCTGGAGCAATTTTTGCATTATACAGCGGCTTGTTCCATGGACAAATAGCTTTGCCGCTTATAGTCCCAGGGAACCCAAAGAAAAATTATGAATTCAGAATCTATCCTAATCATTGTGTTTTAACACAACGATTTCGTCTTTCGATTGACCTCGTGATATAACGTCTGCGAAAGTGACCTGTTTCGACAGTACACCTTAGATTATCGCGGTGTCTGTCATTTTGGTGAGTTGGTCTTAGACAGAGGAGCCAATTAAAGACGATTGTTGGTAATAAGAGGGCAACTACCACAGAAGTGACCTCTGCACTTCCTATGTTATAGAATGTAGTGTCATCGATAAAAGTCTTGATAAGGTTTTCAGGTATATCAAAAACACATCTATATATTTTGTGACTTAGCAAATAAAGTACACGATGACAGACAATAGTTCTAACAAACAGTACTGTACCCATATAAGCAAACAAGAGAACACGTTAGGTAATAATACATGTGAATGGTTCTTCTGTAACCATGTAGCAACATTTTCGTCACAGTCATGAGCAAGCAAGGGTCAGTATTGCTCAGTTGGTTTTTCAGTTTGTTTCTTCCCTTGTTCATGTAATCATTATCTTACATTACCCTAAGTAAAGAACTCATCAACTGATTTTACTACTTCGTTCTTTTCGATACAATACGCATTATTTTAACGTAAATGAAATTGGCTTTCCAGCCTCAACCTAGTTTTATGAAAGTCTTTCATCCTGTGTTGAAATCTATATGTTCTGTTTGTCTTTAGCACAGCCACACTAGCAAAACGTGTCTGGTTCATACTTCACTGTACGCTTTCCATCTACGATATTCCAGTTTACGAATCAGTGATCTTTCACCATGACTGTTGTTATTAGTTTTCATGAAGTGACTCCTGTTTAAATTATAAATATCTCACTATCCTGATGTACTACAATTTAGGGTGGAGAACTGACATACACACTCGTATTATTCAGTATTCTTACATGGGAGTATCAATTATTGGTTTCTGTATACCAGTTACTACAGTTTTCTTGACTATTAAGTTTTGTTTTTGATACGACACAATCACATGAGAATGTTACAATGCCAAATTCGTTATCAATGAGCCACTGGTCACACTCAGTCCAAAGCCACCATCTGCAAGCAGTGATGTGGAGTTTCCGCTGCATTGTCAACAATATTTAATGATTGTAAACTCTGAACAGACTCCTGAGTGGTGTTATCGTTTTTTCTTTCCTTTTCTTTTCATCTCAGCAGTATGTGAACACTAAACATATTTTTGTAAAATTACGTGTTAATTCTGTCATAAAAAGTATAACTGAGCTCACTGCCACTGTGTTACGTTACATACGAATATATCATGAACATGTGTATTTTGGAGTGTGCAACAATTCAGTTTCGTGTACGTCTTTGTAATTACTAAATTGATTGGCTGTACGAGCAGGTTCCCAAATGTCTCTGAGCACTATGGGACTTAACATCTAAGCCAGCCGGAGTGGCCGTGCGGTTCTAGGCGCTACAGTCTGGAGCCGAGCGACCGCTACGGTCGCAGGTTCGAATCTTGCCTCGGGCATGGATGTGTGTGATGTCCTTAGGTTAGTTAGGTTTAATTAGTTCTAAGTTCTAGGCGACTAATGACCTCAGAAGTTAAGTCGCATAGTGCTCAGAGCCACTTAACATCTAAGGTCATCAGTCCCCTAGAACTTAGAACTACTAAAACCTAATCAACCGAAGGACATCACACACACATCCATGCCAGAGGCAGGATTCGAACCTACGACCGTAGCGGTCGTGTGGTTCCAGACTGAAGTGCCTAGAACTGCTCGGCCACACCGGCTGGCTGTACGAGCAAGTGATACATCGATAGTCGCAGAGTCGAACTGTGAGTGTGCGTAGAAGACTTCATGCGAACACACAGACAGTAGCGGACGAATGTCATCGGAGCTAAATGTAATCCACATACTGCAGAATATTTACATCCTCAATATGCAAAAATAATTCTATTCCACTGCGGCAGAGTGCTACAGAAATCAATTACGAATTATTTCATAACAAAACCAGTCTAGGCAGCGAAATTATGTAATATCACTGACGCACTTCACTCTTTTGGAGCATCATAGAGGCTCTGTGAATGTAGTTGGATATGTGACCCATAAAATGGAAAATGAGTGCAAGGATTTTCAGTTACTGTTGCGTCCATTTTGCATGTTATATGCCTATATGACGGATGGGTTATGCATAAACCGAGTTTTACACAATCTGACGATGCTCCAAAAGGATCAAACGTGCCACTGATATCAAATAATTTCGCAACCAAGACTGTTTATATTCTGAAATTCTCCATAGTGCATGGACTTAGTGTCTTCAGGCAAGTACGCCCATGCCCTCCCTCGCCACCCCCAATTTCTCAAAGCAAGGAAAAATATTTTTATGTCTGGCAATTTTCTATCAAGAAAATGGTTTGAGGGTTATGTAGGGTATCTGACAGGGGCAGTGCTGGAACCTACAAGTCGTCATTTGTCTTCCAAAATATTAAAATATTCCATACCCGCCGCGTGGTCTTGGGCGAGTTGCCACGGTTCGCGCGGCTCCGCCCGCCGGAGGTTCGAGTCCTTCCTCGGGCATGGGCACGTGTGTTTTCCCTAGCGTAAGTTAGTTTAAGTTAGATTAAGTAGTGTGTAAGACGAGGGACGGATGACCTCAACAGTTTGATCCCGTGAAAACTTACCATTAAATTCCATACCCCCAGGTGTCTCCTTCCCCCCTCGACCCTTCTCCGCCTCATCCCCCAGCAAGCTATCGCACGGGTCCCCTTCTCTCCAACAACTTTGTTTGAAGGAAGTACCTATCGGACAGACTCAAATAATTCTTTTGAATACACTGACTATGTAGACGCTGTTAAGCCACGATTGTTTCTTGGAAGTGACGTGAGTTACAAAATCCGGTATTTTATGCCCGAGTTCGCGGGTGTAACACAGGGATGGTAAACGGGCGAACTGAATTTTCATATTTCGCGAGCTGAATTGATTCTGCACACATTAAGAACTGTGAACGTCAAAGTAAGAATTGCATCCTGTGTATCATGTGGCAAAAAATGTTATCGTTATTCATACACGAACGTCAGTTACATCCGACCGACCAATACATAGCAGGAGTCGACGGAGGAGTATTATCCTCGCCAAATGGATTGGGCACAAGTAAAGAGGATGTAACGGATGTAGTTTAACGAACGTGCTAAAATTTGGTCTCAACACTATCTTCCCACTGGCGATATACTAGGGCTATTCGGAAAGTAAGTTCCGATTGATCGCGAAATGGAAACCACTGTGATAATCAGAAATATTTTACCTACAGCTTTCAGCCACTGCTCTACATAGTCACCACTCCGACTTAGACATTTGTCGTAGCGTTTGTACCAACTTTCCAATACCCTAGTCATAAAAGGCAGTCGCCTGTGCTTCCCGCCAATTCCCTACGCTCGTTTATAGCCCGTTGTCTGGGCGAAAATGTTGTCTTCATAGCCAGTAGTTAATGTGAACAGAGATGAGCCAATTAGGGGCTACAGGAGCATTTTCATTGCCCCTTCAGATTGCGGCCGAGAATCATCACGAAGTAGGAACCGTATGACAGTTCTGTAATGTGGGCTGTATCAAATCAGGGGAAATATCTCACCATGACCTCATTCTTGGCGGGAGACACTATTTTCTATGCATCTTTATGTGCTCACCTTGTGCTCAGAGCTGAAAAGAGCGAAGTGACACAACCGACAGTCTTACTAGAGACACTGTCGAACACATATGTGCAAAGCTTTATTAGATTTTCACAATGGTTTCCATTTCTTAACCGATCGGAACTTGCTATCCGAATATCCCTCATAGAACGATATCAACCGCCACTCAAGGTTAAACGGCGATATAGTTTCGTATCCTCATAGAAACACTCCCTCCGTGGAGACTCTGAAAGCAGATCAAATAACGTATTATGAAATTTCATTTTGGCGTACTTAATCAAATACGTGTTATTAACAAATGTAGTTTCAAATATCCATATTACATTGTTAGCCATGTAAGGTCCATACTCTTACCGTTTGCCAATTTCACATCATTTTGCTTTTTTGTCAATATTTGCATCTTTATATGTCTTTCGGGGGATGTGCGCCGGAATGTGTTTCTTCATTGATGTTGCTGGGAATTCTACTTGTTTACATGTAGCAATAAGTAACATGTGGGCGATTTGTAGGGTCCGCGATTAGGTTACTGGCTACGATTAATCAGAATAAAGTAGGTTGTTTCTCAGTGGTAGAAAATCTAAATAAACTGGGTAGTTTTTTGAGTGACAGCTGTCCGACGATAGGACTATACGATTGCATTAACGAACTCTTAACGATGCAACATTCTGGGCGCCGTGTCTGAGCATATTTATTTTTCCAGTTAATTTTTGGCAACATAACGTTTTGTTTGCCTTAGTTTTACAAACCTGTTAGCTGTTACCCGCTGCGTCTCTCGCGTATCAGTAGTTTACGCCTCGCCTGGGCCCGTCAATACCGACGTTAGACCGTTGATGAAAGGAAACATATTGCCTGGGCGGGTAACAAATTTTGTCGATGGTATGGATGTGAACAGGTAAGGAGGCAACCTCATGAATCAATGGACCGTACATGTCAGCACGGTCTGGTCAAGCCAGTGGAGACTCTGTAATGGTGTGCAGCGTGTGCAGTTGAAGTGTTGTGTCTGATCACGCGCAACCATTCATGTCCATTGTGCATTCCGACGGACCTACGCAATTCCAGCAGGACAGCGAGACACCTCACACGTCCAGAATTGCAGCAGAATGGTCCAGGAACACTCTTCTGCGATTAAACACTTCCGATGGCCACCAAACTCCCTAGACATGAACATTATTGAGTGTATCTGGGATGCCTTGCACCATGCTCGTACCCGCTCGTAATCCTACGGATTTATGGACAGACTCATGGTGTCAGTTGCCTTCAGAACTACTTCAGAACTGGCCGTGGTGGCGGAGCGCTTCTAGGCGATTCAGTCCGGAACCGCACTGCTGCTATGGTCGCAGGTTCGACTCCTGCCTCGGACATGGATATGTGTGATGCCCTTAATTAGGTTTAAGTAGTTCTAAGTTCTAGGGGACTGATGACCTCAGATGTTAAGTCCCATAGTGCTTAGAGCCAATTGAGCTAACTACTTCAGACATTAGTCGAGTCCATGCCACATCGTGTAGCGGCACCCTATACGATATTAGGCAGGTCTACCAGCTTCTTTGGCTATTCACTGTATATGCATGGTTGAGCGCGGTGGCTTCGACCACACCGGGAGGAAGCGGCGTCACTAGAGGGTCGTGCTTTCAAGCATCCGACAGCAAGCGGCAAGCAGAAGCTGTTGTCCACATAGGCGCTGCCGCTCCTGTCGTCAGGTCAGTTGTTTTCGGGAGTTTGTCTCAAAGTCACTTGATGTCTGTTATCCACGTAACATCGACCTACACGTGCCTAAGGACATGGATTAGGACAATGTCATTTTGCAAGAGGAAGCCTCGTTTCTGCTTAGTGTGCAATCTGATGTTCAGTTGCCTTTATTCCCTACTGTTGACGGCTCCGCTGAGGATTTCTTGTAAACAGGACTTATACGTGTGAGTTATAGTAATGTGCAAGTAAATTGGGACAAGCTCACATTTTACAATGAATTGAAGTTGTTTAGCTACAACCGGTTTTATTCGACCAGTTGTTGGCATCTTGGCGGATTGTTGTTGCCTTAATTATGAACGGTAACTGTAGATCCACTGCAGTTGAGTGCTTGTATGTACAGCCGTGTGTTACGTCTTTGTTCTTGATAGGAAAACTTCGCGTTTATGTTAAAATGTAAATTTCACATAAGAATCGGGCAAAAATATGTGCTCTTCGTGAACACACATATATAAATGCAAGGAACATTATCTCTCTCGTTACTATGGGAAAATATAGTGTTTCAAGACTTATTAGGGCATACAATGAAACTGCCTCATTGTCCCCAAAGAGAAAAGTCAGATGTAGAAAAAAACGAAGAATCATCCTAGAATTGACAAGTAAACAGTAGAGTACGTAATCACAAGACAAGTAAGAATCTCCAGAGAGATTTATTGGTTACTAGGGCAGAAGCTGCCTATTCAACGGTTTGTTGTAGGCGTCTTGATTGGGGGAGGAAGGCACAAAAGCCAGTGAGGAAACAGCTGTTTACACCTTCTATGAAGAAGGTACGGCCAAAGTATTTACATTTAGCACCTCCAACGACTAGAAACATGTAATTTTCAGTGATGAGTCACATTTTATTGTTCAAGGATTGTCAGGCGAAGCACCCATGAGGCAGTGAGAGCTGAGCATCTTGAACAGATGATTGCATGATAAATTCAACCAAATACTTTACAAGGAAATTCTTAGGCGCAGGATTGAGCGGTTCCTACAGATCTTTGCAAATGGCGGAGGAACGTTTTGACACGATCTGGCCCCGTGTAATACTTCTAAAGTAGTCCAGACGTATTAATGTGCTTCAGGTGGTTGGCAGTTCACCAGGCACAAATTCCGCAGCGAGTTTGTGGAGTATTGTTAAAAATTGGTTCAAATGGCTCTGAGCACCATGGGACTTAACTGCTGTGGTCATCAGTCCCCTAGAACTTAGAACTACTTAGACCTAACTAACCTAAGGACATCACACACATCCATACCGAGGCAGGATTCGAATCTGCGACCGTATCAGTCGTGCAGTTCCAGACTGTAGCGCCTAGAACCGCTCGGCCATTCCGGCCGGCTATTGTTAAAAGGCCTCTTGGTAAACTGATTGTTCAACAAAAGACTCCTTATTAGTAAGTTTGGTCAAAGAGTGTGCTCTAAATGCCACAACTTGTTCAGAAGCTCATTAAAGCAAAATGTGGACATATTACTTATTAGCATTCAGTAAGCTACTAATGGTATTATACGAGGGTCATTCGATGAGTCAAGGAAACCGCGGTGTATCTTGCGAAAGAGTGGGATCACTGTAATTGCAGTAAATATATTCGAAAGCACGCGGCTAACATTGCCGAAATCAACTGACAGATTGCGAACGCATGCTAGGTTGGCTCAGTACCAGCGCGTGGAACATTTGGGGTGAGGTTGGCCATGCTACTGGATTGATCCCCACCCACCCAACTCAACAGAACTCAGTCCACGCGACTTAAATCTCATTCCACAACTGAGGAAAACATCGCGTGGGAGGCGCTTTGCAAAAAGGCCGAATGTGCTCATGGAATTTCGGTGACAGGTGGCACTCATTCATGACAATGCCAATGGGATTTATTGCGCTTCCCATCGTTAGCAATGCTCTGTGAATGCACTGCGAGACTACTTTAAGGCATAGTACCAAATTTTTATTCATTTGTGTTCCGTTTGTACTCGGCCTCAATAAATTTACTCAGAGTTCCAATGCGTGTGTTTTATTTCAAGCCATACCACGACCACCTCTACTGGGACTCTGTTGTATGCTGATAATTAGATGCACATTGCTGTACCGGTTCAGTGGCACACCGTGGCATTCGTGTGTTGTCACATTAGCGCAAGATATACCATAGCTGCCATGACTTACGGAATGCCCCTCGTACATATATAGTAAACATCTACATCTACATTTATACTCCGCAAGCCACCCAACGGTGTGTGGCGGAGGTCACTTTACGTGTCACTGTCGTTACCTCCCTTTTCTGTTCCAGTCGCGTATGGTTTGCGGGAAGAACGACTGCCGGAAAGCCTCCGTACGCGCTCGAATCTCTCTAATTTTACTTTCGTGAACTCCTCGGGAGGTATAAGTAGGGGGAAGCAATATATTCGATACTTCATCCAGAAACGCACCCTCTCGAAACCTGGACAGCAAGCTACACCGCGATGCAGACCGCCTCTCTTGCAAAGTCTGCCACTTGAGTCTGCTAAACCTCTCCGTAACGCTATCACGCTTACAAAATAACCCTGTGACGAAACGCGCCGCTCTTCTTTGGATCTTCTCTATCTCCTCCGTCAACCAGACCTGGTACGGATCCCACACTGATGAGCAAGTATAGGTCGAACGAGCGTTTTGTAAGCCACCTCCTTTGTTGACGGACTACATTTTGTGAGGACTCTCCCACTGAATCTCAACCTGGCACCCGCCTTACCAACAATTAATTTTATATGATCATTCCACTTCAAATCTTTCCGTACGCATACTCCCAGATATTTTACAGAAGTAACTGCGACCAGTGTTTGTTCCGCTTTCACATAATCATACAATAAAGGATCCTTCTTTCTATGTATTCGCAATACATTACATTTGTCTGTGTTAAGAGTCAGTTGCCACTCCCTTCACCAAGTGCCTATCCGCTGCAGATCTTCCTGAATTTCACTACAATTCTCTAATTCTGCAACTTCTCTGCATACAACAGCATCATCCGCGAAAAGCCGCGTGGAACGTCCGACACTGTCCACTAGATCATTTATATGTTCACAGTTAAAGTTTAATCGTCTTGTCCTGATTAATCTGCTGATTGTTGTGTGTAGGCGAAATAAAGTGTAAGTTTTGACAGTCACAATTTCTGTCTCCAAGCAGTTGGTGATAATTGTGGTGAGTATCTTTGTACATTACGAAGAGGAGGTTGATAGGCTGGCCTCGTCTGCAAATAAGAGTAAGAGGTGAAAGTCATAAAACAGTAAAATAATGAAACTGTAAAGTAAGGTATAAAATTTTATTTCTAGGTATCAAACAAATGAATCATTGGTGATTTTGTTTTGATTATGTTTTCGAAGACAAAGAAATAGTTGCTAAAGAGCGAGTTATCCTGTCGTGAGCTGTGGTGGCGTAGCTTTCCCGTGAGCGTCGACTATGGTAAGATGAGGGCGAAGACGAAGAGCAGGCTCAGTGGGGATGTCCGTAGCCTCCGAAGCCTCCGAAACCGCCTCCGAAGCCTCCGTGGCCTCCGTAGCCGCCACCGAAGCCTCCAAAGCCGCCCCCGTACCCTCCCAAGCCGCCCCCGTAGCCGCCCTTGAGGACGACGGGCACCGGCTGCTTGACGACCACGGGCTGAGGTACCGGCACAGCGACGGGCTTGGGCACGCTCACGGGGTACGGCACGGGCTTCTCCACGGGGACGGGGTACGGCTGCGGCACGCTCACCGGGTACGGCCTGTCCACGGGCACCTTGACCGGGACCCTCACGGGGAAGGGCACCTTCCGCTCCACGGTGACGGGGTACGGCTGCGGCACGGGCACCGGCACCTCCTTCGTGATGGTGATGGCCTTCACCTCTCCTCCGCCGTAGCCGATGCCGCCGCCGTAGCCGCCGCCGAGTCCGCCCCCGAAGCCGCCGCCGTAGCCGCCGCCGTAGCCGCCGCCGTAGCCGCCCCCGTAGCCGCCGCCGAAGCCGCCTCCGTACCCGCCGATGCCCAGGCCGTAGAGGCCGCGCTTCTCCGTCTTGCTGGTCTTCTTCTCCTCCGCTTTAGCGGCCTCTTCGGCGGACGACAGGTAGCACGCCGCTAGGAAAACTACGCACACCTGCGGGCGGGAATAGTACCATTAACAGACAAATTTATTAAAGGAACGGGGTAGGTGCAAAATAAGAAGGTAATACAACATACGAATGAGGAAGGGCAATAAGCTGACAACGAAAATTTTAACTTACAAATAGCGTTCCAAAGAACTGGAAAAGGGCACAGGTCATCCCCGTTTTCAAGACGGGACGTCGAACAGATGTGAAGAACTGTAGACCTGTATCTCTAACGTCGATCAGTTGTAGAATTTTGGAACACGTATTATGTTCGAGTATAGTGACTTTTCTGGAAACTAGAAATCTACTCTGTAGGAATCAGCATGGGTTTCGAAAAAGACGGTCGTGTGAAACCCAGCTCGCGCTATTCGTCCACGAGACTCAGAGGGCCATAGACAGGGGTTCCCAGGTAGATGCCGTGTTTCTTGACTTCCGCAAGGCGTTCGATACAGTTCCCCACACTCGTTTAATAAACAAAGTAAGAGCATATGGACTATCAGACCAATAGTGTGATTGGATTGAAGAGTTCCTAGATAACAGAACGCAGCATGTCATTCTAAATGGAGAGAAGTCTTCCGAAGTAAGAGTGATTTCGGTTGTATCGCAGGGGAGTGACGTAGGACCGTTGCTATTCACAATATACATAAATGACCTTGTGGATGACATCGGAAGTCCACTGAGGCTTTTTGCGGGTGATGCTGTGGTATATCGAGAAGTTGTAACAACCGAAAATTGTACTGAAATGCAGGACGATCTGCAGCGAATTGACGCATGGTGCAGGGAATGGAAATTGAATCTCAATGTAGACAAGTGTAACGTGCTCCAAATACATAGAAATAAAGATCTCTTATCATTTAGCTACAATATAGCAGTTCAGCAACTGGAAGCAGTTAATTCCATAAATTATCTCGGAGTACGCATTAGGAGTGATTTAAAATGGGATGATCATATAAAGTTGATCGTCGGTAAAGCAGATGCCAGACTGATATTCATTGGAAGAATCCTAAGGAAATGCAATCCGAAAACAAAGGAAGTAGGTTACAGTACGCTTGTTCGACCACTGCTTGAATACTCCTCAGCAGTGCGGGATCCATACCAGATAGGGTTGATGGAAGAGATACAGAAGATGCAACGGGGAGCAGCGCGCTTCGTTATAGGATCATTTAGTAATCGCGAAAGCGTTACGGAGATGATAGATAAACTCCAGTGGAAGACTCTGCAGGAGGGACGCTCAGTAGCTCGGTACGGGCTTTTGTTGAAGTTTCGAGAACATACCTTCACCGAGGACTCAAGCAGTATATTGCTCACTCCTACGCATATCTCGCGAAGAGACCATGAGGAAAAATCAGAGAGATTAGAGCCCACACAGAGGCACACCGCCAGTCTTTCTTTCCACGAACAATACGAGACTGGAATAGCAGGGAGAACCGATAGAGGTGCTCAAGGTACCCTCGGCCACACACCGTCAGGTTGCCTGCGGACTATGGCTGTAGATGTAGATGAAGAAAGGGGCGGTATCAAGAATTTCTCGGGGGGGGGGGGGGGGGCGGCAAGGGGTGTTGGGGAGTGGTAAAGAGACTTGTGACTGGTTGAATACGGCTTGCTACGGCTTCCTACCATATGCTCAGCCTTCATGCCAAGTCCTTAGTTGATCTACATATGTATTTCCTCGTTCCTCACTTCGTGGAGAAAGTTTGTATCCCTTTCCGCCTTCGTTGAATTCGTCTTTTCCTCTGTCGCCCAACTCTCTTTTCCCTAAATCTTTATAGCCGGCCGTTGTGGCCGAGAGTTCTAGGCGCTTCAGTCCGGATTCGCGCTGCTGCTGCGGTCACAGGTTCGAACCCTGCCTCGGACATGGATGTGTGTGCTGTCCTTGGGTTAGTTAGGTTTAAGTAGTTCTGAGACTATGGGGCGGATGACCTCAGATGTTAAGTCCCAAAGTGCTCAGAGCCATTTGGACCATTATATAGCTTTATAACTGATTACTTGTTTAAGTATTGTTTTCCCCCATTATGTTGACATTTTGTTTCCATGTTAGTCTCCTCGCTCCGTCTCTTTTTTATTGAGTGTATCTTAAGTTTTTCTCTTGTAACGTGTGTCTGTGTTTGATCCCAGGCGATACATCCTTCAACTGTCCTTAAAAATTTCATTTCAGCAGACTTCGTTATTCTTTTGCCTTTCTTAGTTAATGTGGAAAATTCGTCTGCAAATATTAGAATGACAGTAGGCATTTCTTTCTTAAGTTGTAAAATTGTATTTTTCCTTGTCTTGTCACCCACGTTTTTTTGCGTTGTTCACATATCATATAAATCTTATTTTATGTGTTAAAGACGTTTAATGAATATTGCTGACAGCTGAATATATGGCACTTGTTCTATTGATTGTTCATATAGTACTATTTTGGAATGACCTATAACTTCCATTTCGAAACCAGTATTCTTTCTTTAGACTATTTTACATGGTTGATTTAGGCGATGTATTACGAACTGGGGGTCATTTTATGTCTTGTGAATAACTGTTTCTTCTTCAAGAAAGAGCAGAAAAATTAAAAATTTATGCATTCTGGTATCTACTTAACTTTTCTTAACTTCTCTTTTCCATTATTAACAGTGTCGTCCACACTGAAAATAGCAGGTGAACGGCTTTATCTACAAACATACACTACAAACTACGGCTGAGGGTTTTTCCATTCCAGTCAAATATGGAGCACGGTAAAAAATAGCAATTTAAATGTCGCCGTACCCGCTGTATTTGGTTTTAAGAGGTACGTAGAGCGCTGAAGTGTATCTCTAGACTCTACGCTTAATGTTGATTCCTGAAATATTGTAATTAAGCTTTCGCTCAATAACAGACGTCAAGTGTTTCCTGGTTCCGGCTCTTGAGAATTTTCGTCACACCCACTCACGAGTCAAACAAACCTGTGCCCATTTGAGCAACCTCTCATTCTGTACACTTCATGTCCCTCATAGTCTTATTTGTGCATTGGTTTTAAGATAGGCTGCACGAGGGTTTTGTAAGCGGTATCCTTTATAGGCTGGTTATAATGTTGCCACTATCCTGCTGATAAGTCAGTCTCTGACTTGCTATACCTACGAGTAAGCCTATGTGGTAGTTCAATTTAATATGTCTACAAATTGTTACAGCCATGTATTTGTATGAGCTGACTGATTTCAGTTGTGACACAGATTTTTTAGTCAAACGATATAACACTATAGCTATTTCTTATCTTATTCTGCTGTTGCCCTTCAGTTCAATGGCTAGGTAGTTTTGACAACATTGCAGCTTCCTCCAAATGAAACAGTGCATCATCTTTAATAGATTAGATATCGCTAAAAATCTAACATAGCTTCCTCGCCGAGGAAAGAGGCTCGGTATGGCGTCATTGCATATGTAAAGATAACGAAGCCAATTTAAGCTTCTATCCTGATTTGTGTGTTCCAATGTATCCCCCAAAAATCGCTTTCAGGTGAATGATGAAAATGTACTTCCCGAATCGCTGCTGGCCATTTTTTCTTTCACCTTTCTGCGGCGTTGCATAGAGAGGGCGTCAAACGGTACTCCACCTCTCATTCTAAGAAGTATCATAGACGTTACTATAATCTGACGTCGATCTCAGTGCGTCACAGAGCAGAAGCGTTGTGGTGCTGTTTGTGTTACACGTATCGAAATTACCATCGTGAAGTTTGCCATTATCCAATATTGGAAGTACATATATAGAAAGAATCAAAGAGATCATGGTCATTGTATGTCATCAATGAGTGTGATAAATGAAGACTTGTTATTTAGAACTGAAAACTTATTGACCTTGTACGGAGACGTTAAATGTTGCCCAGTCGCGTGAGTCATCAATCTAGCAGCGAAGTATTTTTGTCAATACGAGTTTTTAAAAGCAATATACTGTGTGTTTATTTCAAGGGAATAAGTTCGAATAACATGCCACGATAAAACTGGCTTGTGTGGTTTACCTCCAACGAATAGATACACTCCTGGAAATGGAAAAAAGAACACATTGACACCGGTGTGTCACACCCACCATACTTGCTCCGGACACTGCGAGAGGGCTGCACAAGCAATGATCACACGCACGGCACAGCGGACACACCAGGAACCGCGGTGTTGGCCGTCGAATGGCGCTAGCTGCGCAGCATTTGTGCACCGCCGCCGTCAGTGTCAGCCAGTTTGCCGTGGCATACGGAGCTCCATCGCAGTCTTTAACACTGGTAGCGTGCCGCTACTGCGTGGACGTGAACCGTATGTGCAGTTGACGGACTTTGAGCGAGGGCGTATAGTCGGCATGCGGGAGGCCGGGCGGACGTACCGCCGAATTGCTCAACACGTGGGGCGTGAGGTCTCCACAGTACATCGATGTTGTCGCCAGTGGTCGGCGGAAGGTGCACGTGCCCGTCGACCTGGGACCGGACCGCAGCGACGCACGGATGCACGCCAAGACTGTAGGATCCTACACAGTGCCATAGGGGACCGCACCGCCACTTCCCAGCAAATTAGGGACACTGTTGCTCCTGGGGTATCGGCGAGGACCATTCGCAACCGTCTCCATGAAGCTGGGCTACGGTCCCGCACACCGTTAGGCCGTCTTCCGCTCACGCCCCAACATCGTGCAGCCCGCCTCCAGTGGTGTCGCGACAGGCGTGAATGGAGGGACGAATGGAGACGTGTACTCTTCAGCGATGAGAGTCGCTTCTGCCTTGGTGCCAATGATGGTCGTATGCGTGTTTGGCGCCGTGCAGGTGAGCGCCACAATCAGGACTGCATACGACCGAGGCACACAGGGCCAACACCCGGCATCATGGTGTGGGGAGCGATCTCCTACACTGGCCGTACACCACTGGTGATCGTCGAGGGGACACTGAATAGTGCACGGTACATCCAAACCGTCATCGAACCCATCGTTCTACCATTCCTAGACCGGCAAGGGAACTTGCTGTTCCAACAGGACAATGCACGTCCGCATGTATCCCGTGCCACCCAACGTGCTCTAGAAGGTGTAAGTCAACTACCCTGGCCAGCAAGATCTCCGGATCTGTCCCCCATTGAGCATGTTTGGGACTGGATGAAGCGTCGTCTCACGCGGTCTGCACGTCCAGCACGAACGCTGGTCCAACTGAGGCGCCAGATGGAAATGGCATGGCAAGCCGTTCCACAGGACTACATCCAGCATCTCTACGATCGTCTCCATGGGAGAATAGCAGCCTGCATTGCTGCGAAAGGTGGATATACACTGTACTAGTGCCGACATTGTGCATGCTCTGTTGCCTGTGTCTATGTGCCTGTAGTTCTGTCAGTGTGATCATGTGATGTATCTGACCCCAGGAATGTGTCAATAAAGTTTCCCCTTCCTGGGACAATGAATTCACGGTGTTCTTATTTCAATTTCCAGGAGTGTATATCAAAATAAGATTAGTGCTTACGAGGAATCAGTTACGAAAGGTGTAATTTATTTAACACGTGAATCTAGTTCTTTTTAAAATTATCCCAAAGTTGTAATCACTGCTACAGAACATGGAGGAAAGTACTCACTATGGTATTTATCGTTCGACATTTCCAAAATTAGAAATTGTTTGGCACCATACTTATAAAAAAGGACAGTTTAGCTCAAATCACTGTGCGTATTTTGACATGAAGTCTTAACTAAGAAAAATATTCTCACAGTATGGGTGCGTTGAATAAAACCAAATGCAAACACGAATTTATTAGAAGCTCTTCACAGTTGGTATTAGGAATTACGAATGACAGGATGACTCACTCCGTCATTAAAGAAATGAAACAGCTAATAAAAGAGTGGTTGCACCAAAATCTGCGAAAAACAGTGTTGTATGTGCATCGACCAAAAAGGAGTTTTGTCGCCAAACGGGCATACCTCTCCTAATTACTGCAGTCTTTCATTAACCTGAGTGGCTAGAAGAAATAATATTCTGGATAACTGCACAATACAATATTTTTCTAAGTTCAGGAATCTCGTATGGATCTTTCCGCGAGTAATGTCCACATCCTTGTTACGCGTTAATTTTTGTAAAGTGTCTTAAAGGTATAGTAGCCCAACGTTGCGTAACGGAAGTTGCAGATCGTTTGAAATAGACATCCTACCTGACCAATGGTCGCCAAACTATCGATCGATTTCTATTCGAGTCTGTCACATTTCTTTCAGGCACCCTGAAGTTCCTTTCGCTAAATAATGCGAAACAACGTCTAATTGCACGTAAAACTTTAGTTACTGGAGTATTCATGTACCTACTTCTTTTTAATGAGTACTTTCTAGGCATTCTTAGTAATTTACATAGCACTAGAAAGTAGAAACAAACACCCCTTATTAGATAATTTTATTTTTATGTCTATTATTTCGCACACTCTCATTTCACTTCCGTTGGCAAAATACATCTGAGGTCCTATGGTTTTGAGTTATAACGTAAAATTAATTTTAATTTCATAGATTTATACCATTTGATACTTAACTGTTTAATTTTCTATAGCTCGGTCGGATTTAAAACATTTTTACCAGTTCTTATCTTTTCTATGCTTCAAGCAAAATTAGTTAATGTAAAATTTTAGTATTTTCCTTTTAGTCGTTTAGTCTTGCTTCCCTTATGAAGTGACAGTGACTTTTAATATTATTGAACGATTTTGCAGCTCTATACTCTGTAGCAAAACACAAGTGCCCCGAAATATCAGTCTATATAATGTGTGGTAAGAGCATCAGGAACGTGGACCACTAAATAATTTTACTTTGGGATTTAATGATAGATTTGCCGGTCGTTAATTGAATATGTCGACTAACGGAAAGCAAATAGACGAAGACTTCTTCCCTGTTTCATTATTTTTCATTCATTCAGAATAGTCGTTTCCGAAGAAGGTGTAGTTCTCCAGGTGGAGAACTTTTAATATCTATAAAAGTTATAAATATGGGTATGTCTGTCTTCCACCTGTCTTCAAACAAGAAACGTATGGTCAGTACTGTCTCGCGTGTTGTCAAATTTCCACGAGATCGGATTCTACAGTATTTTCATTCTTCTGGTAATAATTTGTGTCCGTATTTTGCAGCCGTGATTTATTATTCGCAAGGATCTATAGTATTCATTCCTGTCGGCTCTTGGCTTCTTTGGAACTGGAATTATTACATCCTTTTTGAAACCTTACGGTATATCCCCTGTCTCATATAGGTATATTGCACACCATGTGGAATTTTTTGTCATGGTTGTCTTTCCTAAGGCTATCAGTAGTTGTGACGAATTGTCGTCTTCTATAATCGGTTCATCGTAAGAATAAACCTGATGTAAACAAACCCAAACGCGATGATTGGTCAGAAGCCGTAGCACACGTATACTGGTATTGTTACGCTCTTGGAAGTAGGTCGTACGTATGTACCAGATATATTATTACTAAGCTACGTTAAATAAAACTTACATACCCAAATTTATTAAGAGACATCAACGTTTTTCTTAAGCACGCTCTAGCTACATAGTTTTCATTTAAAAAATCCTGTATAGCTACAGCCTCTGCAGCGTTGTGCTCTGATTGCAGTAAGCGGTATGAAAATGGCTGAGGCTGCTTTCTGTTCCGTAGTGAAACACGCGCGTGGAGCACGGTTAAAAAGTGCCGAGAAATATGCTGTTCTTAATTTTTTTCATAAATTTACGGAGATAATCGGCTTTGAGTTTTCCCAGCGTTGTATGCACTGCAATTGATAGTCGGTAATGTAATTGAGAAAGAACCACATGCCGATATTCGTGCACTGTTTCAAATCTCGCCAGCGGTCTTTTTTTTTTTTTTCCTTGTTCAGTTTGAAATACCTACACCTCGTAATTATAAAACTCATAATTTTTTAAGAATAACGCACGTCGTCTTGTTTCTAATTTTTATACTGGACGCGAAATTCCTGTTTCCATTTCAAATACGATTTCTTAATTATCGATGTTTGATGAAAGACTATTCATAAAAGTTGTTTAAATGAAGAAAAGAAGAAAATTTAATTATTTAAGGCAAAAATGAAAAACCAAATCCTCTTTATTTGGACTATGTCCATTATTTCATACCACACAGGTAGACAAGTAGCGTAGAAACATGAAAAACAATCTTTTTCACAGCATCGAGCACATCATGCAAATGCCGCATTTTTACGTTTGCTACTGTACCATTACAATATGAACCCAACAGAATTGATCTAGAGCCAAGCAGCTGGATTCGGCCCGAGAAGTAAGAATACTATGAAGCTGCCAGACGTACTGGAACTAACCCACGCAGTTTTTCACACGTCACTGCCGAACGCTGGCGGGGTATAGAACGGCTCGTCGAAAAGAAGAAGAGAAAATGCTACTCCTGGGGGTTTTGTGGATTCTGTTGTTGACAGGCTCGTTATCAACGTCGCAGGTGACATTTCCAGAACTGAAATTTAGTTCTCGTATTCGGGTACGGAAGGAGCTAAGAGATTACCAGACGACTGACTGTAAGTAATACCTTCAGTGGCTTCAATATTTAACCATACGGTGAAATCCTTCAGTACTCTCTTATGTTACTCATAGCTTATGCAGAAAAATTGCCCTGTGGTTTAGTCAGGTTTCATAATTTTTGTTTTTAATTACCAGAGTACGTTAGCTAAAAACGATAATGTGTTGCGGTTTTCGTCTAGACGTCTAAGAAGCGTATTGTGGGAGATTTGCAGTGTATGACATTCGAAGCTGTATTGCTCCTCTGCTCGTCTCTTTTGACGTGTGAACAGCAGCTGGCCACGGCATTGCAGGCGAGCTGTACCAAGTACAGCTGTTCAAGTTAAAATGCGCCGGTAAAGCTGATGTCCCCTGTTGTCACCAAATCGATGTCCGCGTAACCCACAGCACAAAACGTACCCTTATTATCGTGCTCGACAGTACTCGAGACAGTGTGGCTCCAGTACCACGAGAAACTGAAATCCAATGAGGTTCCAGCAAACGCGGAAGAATACATAGTGCAATGTTTACATCGGGTTTATTCTTCTGATGGACAGATTATACCAGGGCCTTGTTTCAATTTAGGCCTATCGCCTCCCTGTCAATGTTTTTCGCAGAATTATATCTCCCTTATGATCTTCAGCTAATTCCTCTTCTGTCTCTTTATTATTATTATAAATGTTTCCCTTACATAGGCCCTCTATATGTTCTGTACATATTTCAGCTTTCAGCATAGTACTGGCTTGTCAGCTGAGCCTCCATACTCAACAGCTGTATCTCTTTCTCCAAAAATCTCTTTAATTCTTTTTTGTCCTCTAACTATTCCTGCTTAAGCATTTTCTTCTTTCATTTTCTGCTAATCTCGTTTTCTAGATTTCTGCATTCCTTTTCGTCAGCTTCATTTCTTGCATTACTTCCCCTCGTCAGTTAAATTCAGCATCTCGTGTGATGTCAAAGGATTTCTACCAGGCCTCTTCTCTTTACGTATGTGACTCTCTGCTGCCTGTCCTATCTCTTAAAACAACTCAATTGTCTTCGGTTTTATTCCATTCCCTTGTTTCTGCCCAAAGCTGCTTACTGCTACTTATGAATCTCCCAGTGGTTCAAATGGCTCTGAGCACTATGGGACTTAACATCGGAGGTCATCAGTCCCCTAGAACTTAGAAATACTTAAACGGAACTAACCTAAGGACATCACACAAATCCATGGCCGAGGCAGGATTCGAACCTGCGACGGTAGCGGTCGCGCGGTTCCAGACTAAAGCGCCTAGAACCACTGGGCCACACCGACCGGCTGTAACTCTCAGTAATAATATAATTTATCCAGGTCCCATCTTCTTGATTTCCTATCTTTCCGCAATTTCTTCAGTTTTAATCTGCAGTTCGTATTCATTACGATCATTAAATTATGTTCGATATAAAATTCTACTAGGTTGCATCCTCCGTCATTCCTTTCCCTTAGTTCGTTTGCTCCTGTTCTTCCTTTTCTTCCTTTCGCTACCATCGAATCCATCGTTCACAATACTTCAATTTTCGACACCCTTAACTACCAGAATAATTTCCTTTATGTGAGCATACATTATTACAGTCTCTTAATCGTCTGTAAATAAACTTGTATTACAGTGTGAGTGTTGGCTTTCTGTCTGTTTTGTCTATGATAATGCGTCCGCTGCTTTGTTCATAGTAGCATACCCCACATTCCTATTTCTTAATTCTTTATTAGGAATACTCCTACATTAGCTATATTCGGTTTTGTGTTGATAATCCTATACCACCCCGATGAGAACTCCTTTTCATCCTGCCACCGCACTTCTCTCCCTCCGTTTATGTTTAACTTTATCCAATCAGTTTCCCTTTCTAAAATCTCTAACCTAGGTTCCCCATTAAGAGATCTTAACATACCAAGCTTCGATCCATGGAATGCGAGTTTTGTTTTTCCTGAAGACATCCTCCTCGATATTCCCTGCCGGAACATGCGAATGTGGCACCATTTTACCTCTTGAATATTTTCGTCAAGAGGATCTCCAGTGTTTCCGTAATACTGTACTACAACTGTCCACCTGCTTCTCTGGGTATTAAAGTGCTCGTGTCACATGCAAGCTGGCCTGGGTTTGCTTCCCGGCCGTGTTGGAGATTTTCTCCGCTCGAAGACTGAGTGTTGTGTCGTCCTAATCATCATTCTGGTCACTGGCCTGCAAGTCGCCCAATGTGGCGTCGCCTGAAATAACACTTCTACTTGACGACGGAAAATCCGCGTCTGGTGCCTCCCGGCTACCGATTCCATTTTCTATTTACATTTTTTTTGTACTATGACTATTTGTTTTTTCGTCATGAAATGTAGCAGACAATTACATAAAAGCGTTGGTCGTACAACTCCTCCATCAAGCGAGGTGTCCAGAGATTAAGAGATCAGGTTTATTATCTTTCATGAACGGTTTTCTAATTCTTCCCTGTCATCCAAATAATACTTATTCTACGATTAGATTACACCAAGCAAATTCTAGGATGGTTCTTCTAAGAGATAAAAACTTCTCCGTTCCCAAAATAGTGCTCCGTATCTAAAGACCTTGAAGTCGACTACACGTGTAAGTCTTTTATTTTTCCCTGAAAATGGATTCTTGAAAAAATGATTATATATTCCTAGTTTGGGCAACAGCTTCCAAAAACTTTTCCAGGAATTTTTACTAAAGTGTACTTTTCCATAGGAGTGGTTCATTTTCAACGAAAACAATTTTATTTGCATCTCTTGTCATTTAAAGGAATATGTCTGAACTACAAATTTTGTTTCAGAGATTGGTCTCAGCTAAGTTCTTAGAAATCTATGATCAATGGACTTTTCCTTTCGGCGCAAGACATTTAAAATAGGTTCCATCCAATTAGGAATGAGGAACGAAATCTGGCTCTGCAGTGCAGCGAATTATGAATCCATAATTCGCTACAGTTTTGAAAGGTTCGGTTCTATTTTTGTCACGCGGCGTTCATGGTTGATTTTAGTTGGTGGACTTGAACCAGTGGCGAACGAAATCAGTATCCGTCGAGGCCACTCATCGCATGGGTTGTTAGTCCATAACTACAGCTGGCAGTTTGTTATACTGATAGCAAGTGAAGAGCCTCGAGGAGTTTTATGGCCACGGGTAGGCATTTCCTCCTAACCCAAAAAGGTATGGTTTTCCCCACTTGGCGATCTGGTCGCCACATCCGAACGCCATACAGACAGAAGCTCGAGGCTCATAATAACACGTCCCATCCATCTAACAGAACAATGTCTGAAACTAAAAGAAGTATGGAGACTAGAAAGCAGCCCTTCCATACTTACTGTATTAAGAAATTTGGGCAAGTGATTAAGAGCAACCAAAGCTAATTACATGCTCTTTAACGTTCAGATATAATAATAATAATGTTATTAATAACAAAAATAACGATAATAATAATAATACTTAAAATCTTTCTTGGACATTATTTTACTCGACCCATTTCTCTAAAACGATATAGCTTGAATAGCCGAGAGAAGTCACGCAGTAGCTATGGGCACTGGCCTTCCATTTGGCAGGAGCGGGATCTGTACCCCGTCCGTAAACAAGGTTTTGGTTTTCTACGGCAAAATGTAGCGACTCCTCTGAAAGTGATCCAGCGTGTTTACTTCCCTGTTCTTGTCCTGCCCGAGTTTATGCTCCATCTCTGACGATCTCGTCGCCTACAGGAAGTTATTCCCTAATCTGCTTTCCGCATTAACGTTCCTTATACCAGTTCGACAGATGTGTTGCTGAAAGTAAGAAATATATTTTAGCTAAGGGATGGACCAAAGACTGGTTGTTGGACGCCCCATAGACACTAATTTTAGAGACGAATCGGTTATTATTTTGGGTACAGAGAGAGAATAAAAAAGATTGCGACCCACGGTGTACAAAGATAAAATTCTTCGTACATCCATATTTCAATTGGATGATGGTGGGACACCAGCTGGAGGAGTTTCATTTTTAATAAAAAGATAAAATTTGTTGTCCAAATACTGTTGCACAGCAAATGGGTATCCAACGTAAGGTATAAGTCTGCCTTAAAAGGACGCTCATGAAATATTTCTTCGAAGGCCCCGCCGGCCGGGGTGGCCCAGCGGTCCTAGGCGCTACAGTCTGGAACCGCATGACCGCTACGGTAGCAGGTTCGAATCCTACCTCGGGTATGGATGTTTGTGATGTCCTTAGGTTATTTAGGTTTACGTAGTTCTAAGTTCTATGGGACTGGTGGCCTCAGAAGTTAAGTCCCATAGTGCTCAGAGCCATTTGAACCATTTTTTTTTTTTTTTCGAAGGCCCGAAGGGTTCTTTGTATTATCGAAAATGTAAAGTGTAAAGAAACGGGATTATGAAAGCAGCGGCAAAGTATGACGCAGATGGCGTGCTTTGGAGGAAGTATCCCAGAATTCGTTTGATACGATTTATTGTTGTTGTTGAGGTCCTCAGTCCCAAGATTACAACATACAGCTCTCCCGGCTAGTCTACTCTGTGTAAGCATCCCCATTTTTTCATAACTATTATAATCTACATCTGTTTTAACGTGCTTATGTAGTCGGGCCTCGGTACCCATCTGCAACTTTTGCCTGTCACATTTCGCTGCATTAAGAAATTAATTGTTAGTTGATGCCTCAGGTTATGTCCAACAAGTTGATGACTTTTTTAATCACGTTGTGCCATCAATTTATTTTCTCCCCATTTCGATTCCCCACCTTTTCATTAGTTGTTCAACCACCTGTTTATTGTTTTGAATTCTTCTGAAACATTTCTTCAAAATATCTCCTAGAATTCTTCGTAATACCTAAATTAATATTAGACACCAACAATTTTAAACACCTTTCTTGTTGTTGTAACTCTGCATTTCATACACTCTCTATCTGCCACACTGTCAGTTATTTTGCTACTCAAATGGCAAAATTCTTCTACTAGTTTTAATGTCCCATCCCTTAATGCCTCAGCACTGGCTTGTTTTATTTTTAATGATATTCATCTTACATACAGTTTTCAACTGTTCTGTCAAGTCCTTCGTAGTGTCTGCCAGAAATTGCGATATTATCAGTAATCCCTAAGGTTTTATTTTTTTCTCCCTGAACTTCAATTATCTTTCGAAATTTCTCCTTGGCTTCCCCTACCACAGACTCAGTATACTGAATGGATGTAAGCTACAGAGGCTGTCTTACTCGAAATTGAGAATGAATTTCGATTTCCATTTCATGTCATTCTACACTTATAATTCCAATCTGTTTCCATACAAGTTGTATATATAGCTTTTCGCTCCCTCTATTTTATCCCTACTACCTTCAGAATTTCGAAGTGAATGTTACAGATACAATGTCAAAAATTTTCTTTAAATACTTACAGATAACGGCCAAAGTTGTATTTCAGGTTCGTTTATTACGTCACAAGACGTTTCATTTCAAATGTACATCTTCAGCTGATCTAAAGTTCATCAACATCATCATAAGTAATTCTCAAAAATTACTGGAAATATGTCACTGTCATAAATCAAAGATGTCTAATCGTTATACTAACGTTAAATGATACAACACGACGAACGCACTGGAACAAGCGCAGCTATTACTACGCCCACGACACATGACAGCTTGCTGTGCCGTAACTGTACAGAGCAGCCCATGTAGGAGGTGAATTTGCGTGCCTTCTGTAGCGGATGTGGTGTTTGCGTAATGTATTGCCAAAGTCTGCATAGTGCAGCATGTTGTCACCTATTCTGCATGTACTGATGACTGTGCTTACTCTAGATGGTGGGCGAATTGGTTAACTATGCTCGTCGTGTTCCATAACGTACCTTTTAACGTAATGTATGGCGAGTAGATATTTTTGAGTGATGACACCTGCACATTTTTGTCACTCTCTAAGAATTAATTACAAACATTGTTTATGAACTTTTGGTCACCTGAACATGTTCATTTCGAACGAACCTGAAATACAGCTGTGTTGGTTTTTACAAACTTTTATATTATTAAGCTGTGGAACAGAAAATGATCACAACTATTTACATTCTTTATTGAGACCGTGGTCAACGGCATTGCTAAAGTGGTAACACCGGTTCCCGCCAGATCAACGAAGTTAAGCGCTGTCGGATTTGCCCAGCACTTGGGTGAGTGACCTCCTGGGCTGCCGAGGGACGTTGGCAAGCGGGCTGCACTCAGTCCTTGTGAGGTTTCTTGAGGATCTACGATCATGAAAACTGAAAACAGTAGAGAGAGCGGTATGCTGACAAAATATCCCTCCATATCCGCATCCAGTGACTGAGGACCACACGGCGGTCGGTCGCTACAGTTGGGCCTTCCGAGGCCTAATCTGATAGAGTATTGTTCAAACTACGGAAACTATAGGCCAATATTTCTGACGTCGATGTGTTGTAGAATTTTGGATCGTATTTTATGCTCGCGTATTACATTTCTGGAGACTGAAAATTTTATGTGTAGAAACCAGTCCGAAAGCAAAGGTCACATAAAACCAAGCGACACCATGTGATCAAAAGTATCCGGACACGGCTGAGAATGACTTCAAAGTTCGTGGCGCCCTCCATCGGTAACGCTGGAATTCAATATGGTGTTGGCCATCCTTAGCCTTGATGACAGCTTCCACTGTCGCAGGTAAACGTTGTCAGGTGCTGGAAGATTTCTTGGGGAATGGCAGCCCATTATTCACGGCGTATTGCACTGAAGAGGTGCATTGATGTCGGTCGGTGAGGCCTGGCACGAAGTCGGCGTTCCAATAGATCCCAAAGGTGGTCTGTAGGATTCAGGCCAGGACTCTTTCCAGGCCAGTTCATTACAGGGATTTTATTGTCGTGTAACCACTCCGCCACAGACCGTGCATTATGAACAGGTGCTCGATCGTGTTGAAAGATACAATCGCCATCCACGAATTGCTCTTCAACAGTGGAAAGCAAGAAGGTGCTTAAAACATCAATGTAGGCCTGTGCTGTGATAATGCCACACAAAATACCAAGGGCTGCAAGCCTCCTCCATGAAAAACACGACCATCCCATAACACCACCGCCTCAGAATTTTACTGTTGGCGCTACATACGCAGGCAGACGAAGTTCACCGGGCATTCGCCATACTCACATCCTACCAACGGATCGCACATTGTGTAGCGTGGTTTGTCACTATAACAACGTTTTTCCACTGTTAAATCATCCAATGTTTACTCTCCTTACACCAAACTTTTCCAGTTTTTGCAATTAAGA
Source organism: Schistocerca piceifrons (assembly GCF_021461385.2). NCBI lineage: Eukaryota > Metazoa > Arthropoda > Insecta > Orthoptera > Acrididae > Schistocerca > Schistocerca piceifrons. The sequence goes on from NC_060139.1 coordinate 1,003,975,899, forward strand.
ACTGGCTCATTTGATTCTACTTCACAAACGACACAGCTTACAAAACACTCATTAGACCAGAACTTGATTATTCCTCGTCAGTCCAATGTCCGCATCATACAAGAGTGATACAGGAAATAGAAAAGGCCAAAGAAGCTCAGAGTCTTTAGTTCAAATGGTTCAAATGGCTCTGAGCACTATGGGACTCAACTGCTGTGGTCATAAGTCCCCTAGAACTTAGAACTACTTAAACCTAACTAACCTAAGGATATCACACACATCCATGCCCGAGGCAGGATTCGAACCTGCGACCGTAGCGGTCGTGCGGTTCCAGACTGTAGCGCCTTTAACCGCTCGGCCACTCTGGCCGGCAGTCTTTAGTTAGAGCATAGTTCAGTTAGCTCTAACGCATCACGGTGATGCTCAGATAATTCTACCTGCAGATGTTCAACAGTGGCATTCTGCATCGCGTTGTGGTTTACTGTTAGACTTGCGAGATAGTGAACCCCTAGAAGAGTCAACCAATACGTTGGTGCCTCTTACGCATAACTCACGGAATGACCACAAATGGTAAAATCAGAGAGATTCGATCACACACTCAGGCTTACCAGCAATACTGCGCACTATGAAAAAGCGCTAGCGACTGTGGTCCACAAAATACTCTCCGCCACACACTGTTCAGCAGTTTGCGGAGTGTAAATGTAGATGCAGAAACGCTAGACTGGAACTGGCGGATGCTTGTCCTTTACTCGGTTTGCGACGATACTTCTAAATACAGTTTCATTTTACTATTTAACACTCTGTCTACGATCGTGACGTATTTGTCCCCGACAGGTTATCAGAAGACTGTTGTAAGTTATTGTTTTATATGTGTCCAACTAGTAAAGGGAAGGCTACTAGTAGTAGAATTACCATAATTACAGGTTTATCCTGTAGATAGCATTGTTCTCAAGTTAACCCGCGTATCCGCATTGTCACATCCAATTACTTCACACCTGCAGATAGGCAGCCCAATTACCAGATTCGTCAAACGGGCTTCCTCCGCCCCTTCAAATGGTTCAAATGGCTCTGAGCACTATGGGACTCAACTGCTGAGGTCATTAGTCCCCTAGAACTTAGAACTAGTTAAACCTAACTAACCTAAGGACATCACAAACATCCATGCCCGAGGCAGGATTCGAACCTGCGACCGTAGCGGTCTTGCGGTTCCAGACTGCAGCGCCTTTAACCGCACGGCCACTTCGGCCGGCTCCGCCCCTTCCCCGACACATGGTGTCAACGACTTGCATCCACAAATTGACCCTTGCCACATCGAAAGCGAAGCCCATATTGAGCACCTGTAGTGTGAGTTACAATTAATCTGGAGAGACGCTCTGTCCACTGTGCCTGTTTCTAGTATGTCTTGTAGTTCTCGCACAGTCTTCTTCTGAAACCCAGGAGGTATTTATAGCCGGCCGGAGTGGCCGAGCAGTTCTAGGCGCTACAGTTTCGAATCCTGCCTCGGGCATGTGTGTATGATGTCCTTAGGTTAGTGAGGTTTATGTAGTTCTAAGTTCTAGGGGACCGATGACCTCAGCAGCTAAGTCCCATAGTGCTCAGAGCCATTTTTGAGGTATTTATAAATAGCCCTGTGTGTGCTACCGTGTATGTGCTACCACAGCACAACCCAGTCCCCTCGGGAAACGAAACGGCGGGAAATATTTTTTTCATATTGCTACTTCTGACTAAGGCATTACTTACAAAAATTAATGTTTTTGAAATGAACCTGGTAGTCAAAGGGTTAAGACCACGGACAAAGCGGTTTACGTATTTCAAATCTGCGCTGGGAAACGTAAGTACTCACTAGAGAGCTGAGAGAGGAAATGTTACGACTAAAATCAGTAGAGTGAGGGGAAGCAGAGAACCATAGTCGCGATGATGGAATATGTAACGTGGCCCTGCGTTGGGAGAGACAACAGGGGCGGCAGGTAGGTATTGTGGAAGCCGCAACTTACCGTGATCCTCATTGTTGCTCTGCCTGGGCTGCTGGTGGGCAACGAATGACTGATAGCAGGCCCTGGGCGGCGCCGGCTTATATAGCGGGCGCTGGCGGAGGCGCTTCCCGTGCTTTCTCCTTTCCGGCGCCGAGGAGCCGTCGGGACACGCGAGTCACGCACACACGCGCGCACACGCGCGGCTCAGCTGGGGGCGAGACGAGCCGCCGAGCCGCCCCAATTAGCAGCCCGCCCTCCCGTCATTAGTCCCGCACGGGCGGCCGGCCGCGGCGCCGGGAGCTGCCCACCGAGCTCTTCCGTCTTTTGTGCCGCGGCCGCTGCGGCTCGCTACAATTGCTTACGGACCTCAGAGTCCCGTACTGCAGCTCACGTATTCTCAAACTCCTTAGACACACGACCTACGTTTGCGTTTTCGATCGAGGAGTTTCTTCAGAATGAGATTTTCACTCTGCAGCGGATTGTACGCTGTTATGAAACTTCCTGGCGGATTAAAACTGTGTACAGGACCGAGACTCGAACTCGGAACCATTACCTTTCGCGGGAAAGTACTCTACCGATTGAGCTACCCAAGCACGACTCACGCCCCGTCCTCACAGCTTTACTTCTGCCAGTAAAGGACGGGGCGTGAGTCGTGCTTGGGTAACTCAGTTGGCAGAGCACTTGCCCGCGAAAGGCAAAGGTCCCGAGTTCGAGTCTCGGTCCGGCACAAAGTATTAATCTGCCTGGTAGTTTCATATCAGCGCAAACTCCGCTACAGAGTGAAAATCTCATTCTGGAAACATCCCCCAGGCTGTGGCTAAGCCATGTCTCCGCATTATTCAGGAGTGCTAATTCTGCTAGGTTAGGAGGAGAGCTTCTGTTAAGTTTAGAAGGTAGGAGACGAGGTACTGGCAGAAGTAAAGCTTTTGGGACGGGGCGTGAGTCGTGCTTGGGTAGCTCAGTTGGTAGAGCACTTGCCCGCGAAAGGCAAGGTCCCGAGTTCGAGTCTCGGTCCGGCACACAGTTTTAATCTGTCAGGAAGTTTCGAGGAGTTTCTTGTCGGTACATGACCAGCTACAGTGATCGTGACTGTCTGCCAAGATCACCATTGGAAAAGATGGCGTTAGGTGCTGTGTAAACAGGCCTTATCTCCTATGACTGCAACGCTCTGTCGCCTTGGTGGATGACAGTTTGGACACATCTGCAGTCTTTTCCTCCAGTATACCGACAAACGTTGAAGCTTTTAGAGGGTTTGAAGTGAAAAATAAACTGCCGTTGTAAACACGTGTCCGAAACCCCCCTTTTTTTTTTTTTTTTTTGGTCATTAGTCTACTGACTGGTTTGATGCGGCCCGCCACGAATTCCTTTCCCGCGTCAACCTCTTCATCTCAGAGTAGCACTTGAAACCTACGTCCTCAATTATTTGCTTGACGTATTCCAATCTCTGTCTTCCTCTACAGTTTTTGCCCTCTACAGCTATCTCTAGTACCATGGAAGTCATTCCCTCATGTCTTAGCAGATGTCCTATCTTCCTGTCCGATCTCCTTATCAGTGTTTTCCACATATTCATTTCCTCTCCGATTCTGCATAGAACCACCTCATTCCTTACCTTATCAGTCCACCTAATTTTCAACATTCGTCTATAGCACCACATCTCAAATGCTTCGATTCTCTTCTGTTCCGGTTTTCCCAAAGTCCATGTTTCACTACCATACAATGCTGTACTCCAGACGTACATCCTCAGAAATTTCTTCCTCAAATTAAGGCCGGTATTGAATATTAGTAGACTTCTCTTGGCCAGAAATGCCTTTTTTTTCCATAGCGAGTCTGCTTTTGATGCCCTCCTTGCTCCGTCCGTCATTGGTTTTTTACTGCCTAGGTAGCAGAATTCCTTAACTTCATTGACTTCGTGACCCTCAATCCTGATGTTAAGTTTCTCGCTGTTCTCATTTCTAATACTTCTCATTGCCTTCGTCTTTCGCCGATTTACTCTCAAACCATACTGTATACTCATTAGACTGTTCATTCCCTTCAGCAGATCATTTAATTCTTCTTCACTTTCAATCAGGATAGCAATGTCATCAGCGAATCGTATCATTGATATCCTTTCACCTTGGATTTTAATTCCACTCCTGAACCTTTCTTTTATTTCCATCATTGCTTCCTCGATGTACAGATTGGAGAGTAGGGGCAAAAGGCTACCGCCTTGTCTTACACCCTTCTTAATACGAGCACTTCGTTCTTGATCGTCCACTCTTATTATTCCCTTTTGGTTGTTGTACATATTGTATATGACCCGTCTCTCCCTATAGCTTACCCCTACTTTTTTCAGAATCTCGAACAGCTTGCACCGTTTTATATTGTCGAACGCTTTTTCCAGGTCGACAAAACCTATGAAAGCGTCTTGATTTTTCTTTAGCGTTGTTTCCATTATTAGCCGTAACGTCAGAATTGCCTCTCTCGTCCCTTTACTTTTCCTAAAGCCAAACTGATCGTCACCTAGCGCATCCTCAATTTTCTTTTCCATTCTTCTGTATATTATTCTTGTAAGCAGCTTCGATGCATGAGCTAGCAAGCTGATTGTGCGATAATTCTCGCACTTGCCAGCTCTTGCCGTCTTCTGGATTGTGTTGATGATGCTTTTCCGAAAGTCAGATGGTATGTCGCCAGACTCATATATTCTACACACCAACGTGAATAGTCGTTTTGTTGCCACTTCCCCCAATGATTTTAGAAATTCTGATGGAATGTTATCTATCTCTTCTGCCTTATTTGACCGTAAGTCCTCCAAAGCTCTTTTAAATTCCGATTCTAATACTGGATCCCCTATCTCTTCTAAATAGACTCCTGTTTCTTCTTCTATCACATCAGACAAATCTTCATCCTCATAGAGGCTTTCAATGTATTCTTTCCACCTATCTGCTCTCTCCTCTGCATTTAACAGTGGAATTTCCGTTGCACTCTTAATGTTACCACAGTTGCTTTTAATGTCACCAAAGGTTGTTTTGACTTTCCTGTAGGCTGAGTCTGTCCTTCCGACAATCATATCTTTTACGATGTCTTCACATTTTTCCTGCAGCCATTTCGTCTTAGCTTCCCTGCACTTCCTATTTATTTCATTCCTCAGCGACTTGTATTTCTGTATTCCTGATTTTCCCGGAACATGTTTGTACTTCCTCCTTTCATCAATCAACTGAAGTATTTCTTCTGTTAACCATGGTTTCTTCGCAGCTACCTTCTTTGTACCTGTGTTTTCCTTCCCAACTTCTGTGATGGCCCTTTTTAGAGATGTCCATTCCTCTTCAACTGTACTGCCTACTGCGCTATTCCTTACTGCTGTATCTATAGCGTTAGAGAACTTCAAACGTATCTCGTCATTCCTTAGTACTTTCGTATCCCACTTCTTTGCGTATTGATTCTTCCTGATTAATGTCTTGAACTTCAGCCTACTCTTCATCACTACTGTATTGTGATCTGAGTCTATATCTGCTCCTGGGTACGCCTTACAGTCCAGTATCTGATTTCGGAATCTCTGTCTGACCACGATGTAATCTAATAGAAATGTTCCCGTATCTCCCGGCCTTTTTCCAAGTATACCTCCTCCTCTTGTGATTCTTGAACTGGGTATTCGCTATTACTAGTTGAAACTTGTTACAGAACTCAATTAGTCTTTCTCCTCTTTCATTCCTTGTCCCAAACCCATATTCTCCTGAAACCTATTCTTCTACTCCTTCCCCCACAACTGCATTCAAGTCGCCCATGACTATTAGATTTTC